>NW_026889750.1:13955000-14600000 GCF_033153115.1 Saccostrea echinata | reverse complement strand
CTGTATCGTTAAAAATGCCATATCGTTTCAAAAATACCGATATGGTATCGTACCGTTTCATCCTTAACGGTATCCAACCCTAGCTAAAACCAACAAAATTAATGCAATCTTTAAAAATCTTTACTCCTGACATCAAGCAGTCAAACTGTTGGCATGATTGAAATAAGCACTGAGCCCCCCACCAAAATTGTGAAATTCATGACCCCAGGGTCAGGGGCTCTGGTGCTAGGGTGGGGCTTTATAGATCATATAGTGAAAGTGCATTATTTCTTTTAAAATATTCTTCTCTCCTCTTTGGTATTAAACAAATTAACTAAGTACATAGTTATGATGAGCAAGGGTGCCCCTTCCAAAATTGTGAATTTCATTGCTCCTGGGTTCTAGTGTTTAGGCTGGGCTCTATTGATCATATAGTGAAAGTACATTAATTCTTTGAAAATTATCTTCTCTGCTCCTGAATATTACACAAACTAAGTATATAGTTATGATGAGCAAGGATGCCTCTTCCAAAATTGTGAATTTTATGGCCCCTGGGTCAGGGGTTCTGAATGTTAGAGTTAGGGCTGTGTCTATATATCGATATAATGATACATATCCATAGTACTGAAAAAATAACTTTCAATACATATCGGGCAGGCAGTTTTTATGTCGCCTGCAGAGCCGAGTGGCACTTGGGGATCACTTTACCTGACTTCTGTCTGTCTGTCACACCCTATATCTGGAGAACTGTAAGAGGTATGGATTTGATATTTTGCACATATATTGCTTGGAACTTCATGATGCAGTACTTTGAAATTGTGTAGTATTCAGTTACACAAACTTATATTTAAATACTTTGAAAATACATCTGGATTGGTATTCCAGATTGGATCGTGTAGACTGACATTTGCAGTAAAGACATACTGAAATCTCTTTTGGAGGATTGTTGGAAACACGTATTGATAAAATGATAAATACTAGAAGGGTGAATTAAAAAAAAATGACCAAATGCATATTTATCAACCCACACTAAAAATACAGGCAATGAAAATAGATTTCTATGTCCCAGCATATGTCTTTAGATAGTGTCTAAATACCTGCCAAATATCTCGTTGATATCTCAATTAACAAAAAAGTTATGCCCAAAAATGATGCTAAAATTGTCAGGAGTGCAACACCTTTTTCTGACATTTTGAAATTTCAATATTTTTTGGAGATCTGTGAAATAAAAAATAATGCTTCATGTTGAAAATAAAGACTTTCCTGATAATATTCAAAGTATTGAGCTTTAAATGTGGACTGTCATAACTTTTGTTTAATCAAGTTGTGGTCATGGCTGATGTTTAAAAAAAATGATCTACCATGTCAGGAGTGCAACAGAAAAAATGTAGTGTTGCCAAAAAAACATCAATTGTAAAATTCTGATAGAAAATTAAGACAAAAAAGAATTTTGGAAGTGTAAAATAATAACTGATATACATTTTAAAACTTAAAAATGTTATATAAATCACAAGCAGCATTAATGAGAGTCAAGTATATGTGCATACCCCAAAATGTCAGGAGTGCAACATTTGATGTTTTGCTCCCAAGCATGAAAAAACTATTATCATTATATGATTTTCTGATTTTTATTTTGGAAAATAAAGACACAAAGAACATTTTTACCAAATAGATTTATCAATTACAGGATCTGTCTGTGCTTCAGATCCATATTTCTATGGTCAGGAGTGCAACACATTTTTTAAAAGATTCAAGTTGTGTGACAAAAAGACTTCTATTCATTCATTAATTAATAAGGATCTTTTTGTATAATTTAATGCTAAATTATTGACAGTTTTATTATTAAAATCCTTCCTTTTTCCATTTTTTCAATTCAGATGTGTTTTTATCTTTTTGTGATTTTTTTAATGAACGTTAAAAATAAATACACTAAAACATTGTCATAAAATTCAAGTAATTCCTCCTCAACTTCACTGAAACAACAGAACAAGTTCTTATGTAATTTTCACTTCACAATTCTACTTTAAAGGCCCCAATGCTTTTGGTCAGGAGTGCAACAAATATGTTAGAATTATAAATCATCCACTAAGAATAAAAATAAAGAAAAAATGATGAGTAGAATTTCTCTGGTGGGTTACTGTGTTTGTCTTCTAAAGGAAAATATGCTTTAAAATATATTTTATCTTCTAAATATACATTTAAGCTAGTTTTTGGGCATAAAATAGGGTATAATTCCAGATAAAATGCGAATTTTAAATACTTTCATCTGTTTTAATTATGAAGTATTGGACTATAAGTATTGCACAATTTCATTACCACTTGATGTTGCCAACACTTTATGAATTTTTGTGTTCTATGGTTTTAATTTAAACTTTACTGCAGTCAGGAGTGCAATAAAACTGCTTCATAATTACTGATGCTTTTTAACTATCTTTACTAAAAAATAAGTTGAAAAAAAATGCTTGATACTATTTGATGTTCAAAACACTATGTCTATCAACAAATTACAGAAATTTTACAATCAATTCAGGGAATAGTTTTCATCATTTCACATATATTTTAAATACATTTTATATATATATATTACACTTTGCAAATAATCATGTTTTAAGGTCTTCAACATATGAAAAACCTGCTGTAAACGATGAAAAATATCGACACGACAAATTGATTTACAAAGTAAGAATGGGTTATTGTGTGTTATAATAAAATACATATCAGATGTCAGGAGTGCAACACAATAATGTAACATAGGGTCACTTCAAAATCTAGTATTTTTTGTAAGAGAACTCGTATAAAACAATTCTTTTTTGGCTTTGATTTAAAGAATTGACTTGAAGGGACAAAAAAGTGAATTTTGGGGAATTTTATTGCTTCATATTTTTTTCATATTAAAACTTTTCAAACCAGAATTAAAAAAATAATGTAAAATAACAATCAAAAAGCCAATTTTTTGTCACATGTACAAGAGAAGATACTCATTCAAGGTCTAGATTTAATCATTTATACCCCTTTTACCATTTTGAAGCATAAAAAAACTATAATTTCTTGTGATTATGTATTTTAGAAAGTCTTTTAAGGTGTAATGATATTTTCTTTTTTCAAAAGAAATTTTTCTAATAAATATTCTGAAACTTTTTAATCCAATTGTCTATTCTATTGCCACTTCAGGATTTTAAACTAGAATGCATTTGCAATATGATGATATAAGTGAAAAATATGTTACAAGTAGTTGAATTTTGCCAAAAAAAATTCAGTTTGGTGGTCATTTTTTTTTTAATTCACCCAGAAGTTATTTCTAATAATTTCAATTTAATTATTCATTTGAGGGTAAGTGAAGCATATTTTCTTTGATTGTCAGATTCTATCACAGTCTTATACTATCCATGAATGCCATTTTTTCTTTGCAGGCAAATGCATGTACTATCATGCTAATAGTAAGCAAGCATTCTGAGAGTATTGCATAAGCAATACATGTCCCCTACAGGTATCCCCTTTTCTTTTTAGGATGTCATTTTATAATACCCTGTATATGAAAAGTGCCTCCCCCCCCCCCCCCCCCCCCCAAATGTGGGTATTTCAGTAATTACTTGTTTATGAATGAAATTTCTTGGAATGAAGTCTGCCTTACAAAGAAGTGTTTGACTGCCATTAGACAAATATGCATGCTTTGATCAGAACAGCTCATCTTACATGATTAAAAAAACAATTTTATAAATTCTTTTGAATTTTTGACAAAATATCACAATTTTTGTTGTGGGACACTTATGCAGTGGTCCAAATTGAACAAGGTATGAGTTGACCAGACACCATTGAAAATGTCCAATGAAAACTGTAGAATTATAAGAATAGAAAATAAACAACTTCCTGTAACAGTGAACGCACGAGGGATTGGGGGTATTTTTGAACCCCTTGACAATAAAATCACTATGTATGAATAACACAACTGTTGGCAACTGCTTACTTATGGAAAACATTTGTTGTTCTTAACTCAAAACACATACCAAAAAAACCCCCAATTCCTATTGGGAAAAATGTTCATTCTTTATTGCATCTGGTGTTATGTCGTCAAGTATATTAAGTATTCGATGGAAGAAATTGCTGAAAACAATGCACAATATGACTTATTGTCTTCTGTCAAAATCTTTAACCTGAAAACCTCGTTTTAAGAAGATTAATTTAGTGCAGCATGAACCCGATCTTGAACTCCATTATAAAAAAAACTGATTTACTCTAGCACCTGTTAGTCATAAATGTAAAATTCAAACTTGATCTATAGTCTGTCACTATAAAGCTACCCAGCAAGTTTCAAATCAATAATCTTTAACATGACAACCTCATTTAGGAACATTAATTTAGTGCAGCACAAACCTGATCGTGAACCCGATCATAAAAAAGAGGAATGTTTAAAACTGATTTACACTAACACCTGTCGGTCAAAAGTGACAAAACTCAAACAATCTCTAGTTCGTCACTATAAAGGTACCCAGCAAGTTTCATATCAATTCTCAAAAGCATATTAAAGAAAAAAAGTGCGGAAAACCAAGTGGGACAGACTGACAGACAGACAGAGGGACAGACAGATGGAAAGACAGACAGACGGAGGGACACAGAGGAACCCTATAGTCCCCTCTGGTTTCACCTGTAGGGGACTAATAAAAAGCTGACCATTCTTACATTTATTTAAATCTTTAATGAAGCTACAAAGCAGGCAACGCGTGTTCCTTGGAACAGTCTTGTTTAATTATGATTGCTTGATCTAGGGTTTTTGTTTCTTTTGTTTTTAAAATTTATGGTCCCGATCTCTCTTAAAATATAGCCAATCTGTCAATGTCTGTGGCATTCCACTAAATAAATTGCAAAGTTTTGTAGTTATTAAATAAACAGGCCTCTATGTGACGTCAAAATTTAGGTGCCAACTGGCTGCTAATCAGAATAATTTAGTCGCCAATGCAAATTTTTAGTCGCCAGGTAAATTATTCTTAGGCAACAAATTAAAACTGATATTAGTCAATATATTGAGACATGTCCATTGCTAGCTTTTTAACTTCTCGTCTGCTCTTTATCTAAAAAAAAAAAAGGCAAATGTTTATAGTTCAGTTATTTAACGAACACCAAGTCAATCTAAAATGGTCGCCAATTTGGCGACTTATAGAAAATTTTAGGTACCAATCATAATTTTTAGGCGCCATGGTGACTAAATTAGTTGCCAATTAGAGCCCTGATAAACAAAATTAATTACCCAGTGAAACATTACTGAGTAGAAATTTATAATGTAATGAAGCTACAAAGTAGGCAATACATGCATTTCTTGGAACACTCTAGTTCTTATAATTCTGTGAAAAAAGTGGGAATTTCAAACACCAAAGATTATATTTTACTGTTTTGAAGTAAAACTGAGGTCGCAGTTTTTTAATTTCTTGTCAGCTCACCTGAGCTAAAAGCTCAAGTGAGCTTTTCTGATCACATTTTGTCCGTCGTCCGTCTGTCCGTCCTTTCATATGTAAACTTTTCACATTTTCAACTTCCTTTCAAGAACCACTGGGTCAATGTCAACCAAACTTGCCATAAAGCATTCTTGGGTGAAGGGGATTCAAGTTTGTTCAAATGAAGGGCCACGCCCTCTATCAAGGGAAGATAATTAAGAATTATTGAAAATTTGGTGGGATCTTTTGAAAGTCTTCTCAAGAACCACTGGGCCAAAAAAAAATTGAAACTTTAATGATGCCTTCTTTATGTAGTGTAGATTCAAATTTGTTCAAACCATAACCCCCAAGGGGTAGGGTGGGGCCACAATGGGATATCAAAGTTTAACATAGGAAAATACAGGAAAAAATCTTCAAAAATCTTCTCAAGAACAGCAAAGCCACTATAAATCATATTAATATGGAAGCATCCTCAGATAGTGTAGATTCAAGTGTGTTCAAATCATGACCCCCAGGGTTAGGGAGGGGTCACAAAGGGGGATCAAAGTTTTACATAGGAAAATATAGGAAAAAATCTTTAACAATCTTCTTCTCAAGAAAATCAAAGCCATGTTTAGTCATACTGATATGGAAGCATCCTCAGGTAGTGTAGATTCAAGTTTGTTCAAATCATGACTCCCAGGGTAGGTTGGGGCCACAAAGGGGGATCAAAGTTTTACTTATTAATATATATAGGAAAAGATCTGGAAAAATCTTCTTCTATTTTACGTAGAAATACAGTCAAACTTGCCATAGCGGTCACCTTTATCCAGCGGTCACCTGTCCAATGCGGTCATTTTATTTCCTCCCAATGAATTTTCCTATAAAATGTAACTCTATTGAGGGGTCAGTTGCGTATGAGGTCAGCTGTCATCAAAGTTATGTAAAATCGCCGTTTTACCTTGTATATAGCAGCCATTTTGTCCAATCACGTGACCAGATCTAAAGTCAGGTGACTCCAAATTTTTGTCACTAAAGTGAATAATTGGTCTAGTGTAGCGAGATAATGGGAAAAAAATAATTGGCCTAGTTAAAATCATTTAGGATATTCATATACTTATGAGATTCTTAAACTTATGGAATTGGAATCTAGTTTAAAAAATTCTGAGTGATATTTAAAAACAATGGATCCTTCTTTATATATTAATGGTATTAATTAGGTGTTTCTGAATTATTAGTTCACATTTAGCATGCCCAATTCCGACAGGTTTACTGTGTAAATGCAAGGCAGGCAGTTTTTAACACCTAGGAAACATATTATTTGTAGAAACCCTAATTAATTGTTTTGTATACACAGAGTGTCCTAATTATCTCGTGATTTTCACCTAGGTAAGACAATTGTTAGGATTAGTCACGCTTCATTGCTCACAACACCTGTGAATTTGATATTAATTTGTATTGTGCACTGCTTTGGTCAACTGAGAGCACATGACTTGTCTGTTTATTACGCAATGATTCATGTATTTTTAGCTCACCTGAGCTGAAAGCTCAAGTGAGCTTTTCTGATCACCCATTGTCCGTCGTCCGTTCATCTGTCTAGCTGTCCATCTGTCCGTCCGTCTGTCTGTTAACTTTCACATTTTCAACTTCTCAAGAACCACACTGGGCCAATTTTAACCAAAAATAGCACAAAGCATCCTTGGGTTAAGGGGAAGTTTAATTGTTAAAATGAAGGACCAAGCCCCCTTACAAGGGAAGATAATCAAGAAAAGGCAAAAATAGGGTGGGGTCATTAAAAAATTTTCTTCAAGAACCAGTGGGCCAAAAAGCTGAAACTTATGTGGAAGCATCCTGGGGTAGAGTAGATTCTAAATTGTTCAAATCATGACCCCCGGGGGTAGGGCGGGGCCACAATAAGGAATCCAAATTTCACATTGAAATATATAGAAAAAATCTTTAAAAATCTTGTTCTTAAGAACCACTGGGCCAGAAAAGCTAAATCTTTTGTGGAAGCATCCTGGGGTAGTGTAGATTCTAAATTGTTCAAATCATGACCCCCCCCCCCCCCCGGATAGGGCAGGGCCACAATAGGGAAAAAATCTTAAAAATCTTCTTCTCAAGAACCATTGGGCCATAAAAGCTGAAACTTACGTGAAAGCATTCTGTTGTAGTGTAGATTCTAAATTGTTCAAATCATGACCCCCGGGATAGGGCAGGGCCACAATAGGGAATCCAAGTTTTACATTGAAATATGTAGAAAAAATCTTAAAAATCTTCTTCTCAAGAACCATTGGGCCATAAAAGCTGAAACTTAAGTGGAAGCATCCTGGGGTAGTGTAGATTCTAAATTGTTCAAATCATGACCCCCGGGGGTAGGGCCGGGCCACAATAGGGAATCCAAGTTTCACATTGAAATATATAGAAAAAATCTTGTTCCTAAGAACCACTGGGCCAGAAAAGCTGAAACTTATGTGGAAGCATCCTTGGGTAATGTAGATTCTAAATTATTAAAAACATGACCCCTGGGGGTAGGACGGGGCCACAATAGGGAATCGAAGTTTAACATTGAAATATATAGAAAAAATCTTTAAAATCTGGCCAGAAAAACTGAAACTTATGTGGAAGTATCCTGGGGTAGTGTAAATTCTAATTTGTTAAAATCATGACCCCTGGGATAGGATGGGACCACAATAGGTGTATTACATGGGGTAAAGTCTTGTGAAAATGTTACTCAGGTGAGCGTTGTGGCCCATGGGCCTCTTGTTAAACATACATTTGTTAATTTTATGTAACTAAATGCATTTTTTTTTAGATGGAGTTCTGATAAAAATACATTATATTTTATTCATGTCATTTCATGATAATTTCTTATAATAAAAGAAAGATTTGTTGTTGTTTGGACAAAGGATAATGCAATGCCCTATCAGACTCAATATATTTTTAGCTCACCTGAGCTGAAAGCTCAAGTGAGCTTTTCTGATCACCTGTTGTCCGTCCGTCTGTCCATCCGTCCGTCTGTAAACTTTTCACATTTTCAACTTCTTCTCAAGAACCACTGGGCCAAATTTGGTACAAAGCATCCTTGAGTGAAGGGGAGTTTAAATTGTTAAAATAAAGGGCCAAACCCCCTTACAAGGGGAGATAATCAAGAAAAGACAAAAATAGGGTGGGGTCATTAAAAAATCTTCTTCTCAAGAACCACTGGGCCAGAAAAGGTGAAACTTATGTGGAAGCATGCTGGGGTAGAGTAGATTCTAAATTTTTAAAATCATGACCCCCCGGGATAGGGGAGGGCCACAATAGGGAATCCAAGTTTTACATTGAAGTACATAGAAAAAATCTTTAAAAATCTTCTTCTCAAGAACCATTGGGCCAGAAAAGCTGAAACTTACGTGGAAGCATGCTGGGGTAGTGTAGTTTCTAAATTGTTAAAATCATGACCCCCGGGGAAGGGCGGGGCCACAATAGGGAATCCAAATTTTAGATTGAAATATATAGAAAAAATCTTTAAAAATCTTCTTCTCAAGAACCATTGGGCCAGAAAAGCTGAAACTTATGTGGAAGCATGCTGGGGTAGTGTAGTTTCTAAATTGTCAAAATCATGACCCCCGGGGAAGGGCGGGGCCACAATAGGGAATCCAAATTTTAGATTGAAATATATAGAAAAAATCTTTAAAAATCTTCTTCTCAAGAACCATTGGGCCAGAAAAGCTGAAACTTATGTGGAAGCATGCTGAGGTAGTGTAAATTCTAAATTGTTAAAATCATGATCCCCGGGGGAAGGGTGGGGCCACAATAGGGAATCAAAGTTTTCTATTAAAATATATAGAATTTTTTTTTTAAAAAAAATCTCCTCCTCAAGAACCACTGGGCCAGAAAAGCTGAAACTTATGTGGAAGCATGCTGGGGTAGTGTAGATTCTAAATTGTTAAAATCATGACCCCTGGGGGAAGGGTGGGGCCACAATAGGGAATCCAAGTTTTACATTGAAATACATAGAAAAAATCTTTAAAAATCTTCTTCTCAAGAACCATTGGGTCAGAAAAGCTGAAACTTATGTGGAAGCATGCTGGGGTAGTGTAAATTCTAAATTGTTAAAATCATGACCCCCGGGGGATGGTCTGGGCCACAATAGGGAATCCAAGTTTTACATTGAAATATATAGAAAAAAAACTTTAAAAATCTCCTCCTCAAGAACCATTGGGCCAGAAAAGCTGAAACTTATGTGGAAGCATCCTTGGGTAGTGTAAATTCTAAATTGTTAAAATCATGACCCCTGGGGGAAGGGTTGGGCCACAATAGGGAATCCAAGTTTTACATTGAAATACATAGAAAAAATCTTTAAAAATCTTCTTCTCAAGAACCATTGGGCCAGAAAAGCTGAAACTTATGTGGAAGCAACCTGGGGTAATGTAGATTCTAAATTGTTAAAATCATGACCCCCGGGGGAAGGGTGGGGCCACAATAGTAAAACCAAGTTTTACATTGAAATACTAAGAAAAAATCTTTAAAAATCTTCTTCTCAAGAACCACTGGGCCAGAAAAGCTGAAACTTATGTGGAAGCATGCTGGGGTAGTGTAGTTTCTAAATTGTTAAAATCATGACCCCCGGGGGAAGGGCGGGGCCAAAATAGGGAATCCAAATTTTACATTGAAATATATAGAAAAAATCTTTAAAAATCTTCTTCTCAAGAACCATTGGGCCAGAAAAGCTGAAAATTATGTGGAAGCATCCTTGGGTAGTGTAGATTCTAAATTGTTAGAATCATGACCCCTGGGGGCAGGGTTGGGCCACAATAGGGAATCCAAGTTTTCTATTGAAATATATAGAAAAAAAATCTTCTCAAGAACCACTTGGTCAGAAAAGCTAAGACTTTTGTAGAAGCATCCTGGGGCAGTGTAAATTCTAAACTATTCAATTGACTTCTGGGGGAAGGGCGGGGCCACAATAGGTAATCCAAGTTTTACATTGAAATATATAGGAAAAATCTTTAAAAATTTTCTCCTTAAGAACCTCTTGGCCAGTAAAGCTGAAACTTATATGGAAACATCCTGGAGTAGTGTAGATTTTAAATTGTTAAAATCATGACCCCTGTGGGTAGGGCTGGGCCACAATAAGTATTACAAAAAGATCGTCTGCTGAAGAACAGCAGGGCCAAATTTATTCAGGTGAGCGTTGTGGCCCATGAGCCTCTTGTTTTTAAGAGTCATCAAATTTAGCTTGAACTCAATCTTGAACATATTTAAAACATATTTAATCTTAGTGAGACCATTGATGTCCAATACAAATCTTTCTTTAATATTCTATGATGTAGTATTGTAAAACACAGAACTAATATAAATTGGAAAAAAAAAATTTCTTGAAAAGATGAATCTCTATTCAAAGGTCACCTCTCTATAAAGGTCACTTTTAATGGTTCCCGCAGGTGACTGCTTAATACAGGTTTGACTGTATATAGGAAAAAATCTTCACAAATCTTTTTGTTAAGAAGAGCAAAGACATGTTAAGTCAAATTGATATGGAAGCATCCTCAGGTAGTGTAGATTCAACTTTGTTCAAATCATGACCCCCGGGGTTAGGGTGGGGCCACAATGGGGGATCAAAGTTTTACATATGAATTTATATGAAAAAATCTTCAAAAGTCTTTTATAGACCATCATGATAGCTCAGTCGGTAGAGCACTCACTCCGTGATTGGAATTAAGGTCGTGTGTTCCAATCACAGTCGCAGCTGACCTTAGTTGGTGAAAGATAGGTCTCTTGGGCCTCTTGTTTTTTTTTTTTACATTGACCCTTTCTTCATTTAAGGTCAAATTAAGGAAAAAGACAACCAGACCATAACTCATGAAATCTTTGACATTAAGACTTTATACATCATTGTTCACCCCCCTCCCCCCCCCTTCCCCATATGCCCATCAGGGTGAAAATGAAAATTCTGATACCTTATGGCACATCTACAGGATACCACCAATCATCTTCCAAAAGATGATTATGCTACTGCATAAAATGTAAGAGGAGTTCTGGGAACCAGGGCCTTTTTGTATTAAAAAAAAAAAACCATCATTTTTCAACCCCCATTTAACCCCCAGGGTGAAAATGAAAATTCTGAAACCTTATTGCACATCTACAGGACACCACCAATCATCTTCCAAAAGATGATTAGGCTACTGCATAAAATGTAAGAGGAGTTTTGGGAACCAGGGTCTTTTTTTTTTTTTTTTTTTAAATGTCATTTTTACTGCATAAAATGTAAGAGGAGATTAAGCTACTGCATAGAATGTAAGAGGACTTCTGGAAACCAGGGTCTTTTTGCATAAAAAAAATTGTCTTTTTTACTGCATAAAATGTAAGAGGAGTTCTGGGAACCAGGGGTTGGTAGAAAAACATCATTTTCAACCCCTATTTGATCCCCAGGGTGAAAATGAAAATTCCGAAACCTTATTACACATCTACAGGTCACCACCAATCATCTTCTAAAAGATGATAAGGCTACTGCATAAAATGCAAGAGGAGTTCTGGAAAAAGGGCCTTTTTGTATAAAAAGATGTCATTTTTCCAGGCCTGTTTTGCCCCCAGGGTTAAATTAAAAATTCCAAAACCTTATTTCACATCTATAGGACACCACCTATCATATTCCAATAGATTAATTGAATTCTGCTTAAAATGTAGGAGTAGTTAGATTAAGAAGAAAATGTGAGAGATGGAAGGATGGACGGACCAGGGTAACAACAATATATCCAACAATATTCTTTAGAAAGTGCAGGTATGAAAAATCAGTTTTAAAAAAAATTATCTGGTTAAAAAAAAATTGTTTTCAATTGTCATTCTCTTTCTAATGTATGCATCTTTCCACCACAGTATTTATTGATATTCTTATAATTTCAATTTTTATTTTAAAAAAAATCGCTTGTCCCCATACACTTCAATGCAGTCTTTGTTAATTAATTACTGCTTAGTTAATTACATTTTTGAAACTTTCTCTTGGTATATCCTTTTCTACTGTGAAATGCTTTTACATAGGAAATATCTTCAAGATCTTCTTTTCAAGAACAACTAAGCCATTATTAATCATATTTATACAGATGCAACCTTAGGTATTGTAGAATCAAGTTTGTTTAAATCATGGGGGCACAACAGAGGGTCAATCAAGTTTTGCACAAGAAAAAGATATAGGAATCATATTGAAAAAATCTTCTGCTCAAGAACAGCAAAGCCATGATTAGTCATATTATTAAAGAAGCATGTTCAGGTAGTGTAGATTCAAATTTGTTCAAATTTAGGGTGGGTAGGGTGGGGCCACAATGAGAAATCAGAGTTTTACATAGGAAAACATAGGATTGATTGATTGTATGTTGTTTTATGTCCCGTTCAAGAATTTTTCACTCATTTAGAGACCTCCCCATGTACCGGTGAAAGGCTTCAAATTTAGACCTTTACTCAGCACTCGGGGCCATTGAGCAGTGAGGGATCTTTATCGTGCCTACGCCTGCCGTGACATGGGGCCTCGGTTATTAAGGTCTCATCCGAAGGACCCACAACTTTCACTTCAAAGTGTCGAGCGCTTGGTGAAGGAACAGATGCTACCAATTTTTTTATCAACTTAGGTCAGTTGTGGCTGGGGCTTGAACCCAGGACCTTCCAATCTCAGAGGGAGAGCTCTACAGAATGAGCTACCGTGACGGTGGAAAACATAACAAAAAAATCTTTAAAATTCTTCTATTTAAGAACAGCAAAGAGATGATTAGTAATATTGATATGGAAGCATCCTGAGGTAGTGAAAATAAATGTTTGTCCTCCTCCCCTCCCCGTTCAATACTGAACTGATTTCTGCTTCTTCCTAACCAATGAGCTCAGGTGAGCGATGTGGCCCATGGGCTCCTTGTTATAATTGAGGGGTCGATATAGAACCTTCATTATCATTCTTTCGTAGGTATAGATTTGTGTTAATTACAACACATTAAACACTTGTTAAATGTAATTTTATTTTATATTTATTGGCCTCTTCATTAACTAATTGAGAGTCAAAAAAGGAAATGTCTAGTGTTTAAAACTTAAATGTTATAATAAGTCATGCTCTGTAGAAAATAATAATTTTCTTTGCGAAGATTACCGCAATGTATACAAGTTGTGTTTGTAAAATCACTGATACCCGCGTATGGCAGCTAATAACGAAGGTTAAAGTTTCTCAAATGCAAGTCAAACTCCCAAGGTCAAGGCAAACAAATCAACATTGTTGGTACCCAATGGAAGGTCTTGTCAAAAGGAAGACACAAGTGAAATATGAAAGCCCTAGAACCAACTGTTCAAAAGTTATTGCCAAGATTAAAGTTTTTCAAAATTGGGTCAAACTTGAGGGTCAAAAGTTCATAATCGGTGGTACCCAAGGTAAGGTCTTGTCACAAGGAATGAGCTTGTTAAATATGAAAGCCCTAGTATCAACTGTTCAAAAGTTATGGCCAAAGTTAAAGTTTTTCAAAAGTAGGTCAAACTCTAAGGTCAAGGTCAAAATTGTTGGTACCCTAGGGAAGGTCTTATCAAGATGAATGCACATGTGAAATATGAAAGCTCTAGTACCAACCGTTTAAAAGTTATGGCCAAGGTTGAAGTTTTTGTAAAGTGGTTCAAACTCCAAGGTCAAGGTGAAGAGGTCAAAAATATTTGAAGCCAAGGAAACGTCTTGTCACAAGAAAAGAACATTTGAAGAATAAAAGCTCTAGCACCAACCATTCAAAAGTTATGGCCATGGTTAAAGTTGGTAAAATTTTGCAAAAGTGGGTCAAATTCTAAGGTCAATGTCAAGAGGTCAAATATGTTGGTACCTAAAGAAAGGTCTTGTCACAAAAACATGTGAAATTTGAAAGCCACAGCTCCAACCAATTTAAAGTTATAGCCAAGGTTAAACAGACAGACTGATTGACAGGGCAAAAACTATATGCCCCCAAATCTTTGATTACGGGGGCATAAAAATCATGATTACCATTGCTAAATTAAATATTTAAGTTGATCTGTTCAAACTGAATTTCAATGGTAATGTACAAATGTATGTTGTGCTTTGTTAAAATAAAATTATTTCTGTGGGGATTAAGATGACCTATAATTGCCTAAAAAGAAAAAAATGCATTAATATCTCATGCTTTGTTGAATAAAGTTATTTCCACACAGAGATTACTGCAATGCTTAAGTTCAAGATAGTCGTTAGCTTAAAAAAATATATATTTAGCCCGTTATGAATATCTTGTGCTTTGGTCAAATAAAATGATACTGGATTTTTTAAAGTCAGCATTGCCTTTAGCTTAAAAAAAATTAAGTATGACAAACTGTGCTGCAAATATATTTCATACTTTTTGAAGTTCAGTTACTTCTGTGAAAAATACGGCCATGCATAAAATCAGGAATACACTACGGTCAACGCGGATCCCGTATTTTCCCGGGCCCCCGCGATGGTGTTTTAATCCTTTCCGTGATACACCGTCGCAGTTTTATCATCGCGGTGATCGCGGGGACACAAGATTACCGTGACGGTGTGCTCTACCGTATTTTACTCAATGTGAAGTAGATAATCCTTAATGTCAAAGTAAGGATATTAAATTGTGAATATATAAGATCGTTTTTCTAAAATGTGGCTTAAACATGTTAAAGTCATAGATGGCATATTTTTGATAAGTTCAGGCTTACTAAAATTAAAAAGGTCTTTCTATTTGTTTTATTACCTTATATAAAGATAGGACTTTTCTGTAAATTACACAATTTAAATCAATCGCGTTTTATAGATATTAGAAATTTAAAACAATAACTGATTTATTTTATACCAACTACGCATTTAAATATCAGACACAGTTTAAAGTCAACTTTACTATAGAAACGTGGGGTTATTCAAGTTCAAAATCGGCGAAAATTTTAATTTGAACGTAAATAACAAATATCATGTTCATCTACACTCAATCTCGTATTTTTATTTTTTAACTCAGATACGCCATATAAAGCTTTAAAATTCTAGAAATAATCTATAAATTCTTTTTTTTTTTTAGTCTAAAGGGTGATATTTGAATGATACTTGGCATTTATGCCATCAAAATATTATCATTGTTGTAGTTTCTAATAAGTAACCTGAATTATATTGTGGAGATCTATAACTCAACATAATTTTTTTTTATCGTAGTAAATATCGATTCGATTTATATTACGCCCTTTTTTCATCATAACAGTTTTTTCATACAGTATTACGGCAGTGGGTTTTTTTCGAATTGAAAATTGTAATGTATATATAACTGAAAAAAAATGAAAACACATAATTTCACGCCAAAATACCTCTTCCAACATATTCAAATATTATTTACAATAATCCCGAATATTTGAATTAATGATATTGATCACCACCTCATTTGTTAGACTTATGGGCCTGAATGAAAAAATGGATAACAGCTCTGTTCATCATTCTAAAAGAAGTCGACAATAGTCATTTTTATAAAGCTATAATAAAAGAATTAAATGGTTGCGTTTTCAGCTGATAATTAAGCAGAGAAGTCATGAACTAAATAAGTTGAAACTGACCAAACACGTGTACATGTATTACACAATCACAGCGTGTGCAGTGGGGCGTAGCTAATCCTATCGGTCGCCCACAATAAGACTATGGGTTCTCGGAAAATTCACGAGGTGATCAAGCCCTTTTAAGATAACCATGTTTTCAAGCCGTAAAAACTGCATGTATTACATAACCATTTTTCAGTAGCCGGTCTTGACACCTTGATCACCCATCATACATGTACTGTAGGTTATATCAACTGATCAAACGCAATCCTGAAATCACAAAAATATCGTTATACTCTTATAAAGAATAAAAAAAAATTACAATAAAAGTCTTCTTTTTTATTGGTCGGCGATCTTGAAAAACTTGGGACTGTTAGAATGATTACTGAAACCAATGTGAAAGGTTTCACAAAACAAAAACTTTAAAATCATTTAAGGGAGTGGGTGTTAAATTACACACTGTAATTTTGAGTAAAGAAACATGAGGATTAGTTTGTGTGTGTGTGTTTGGGGGGGGGGGGGGGTTAAGAATAAAAATCTAAAATAAATGGCGAGGGACATTTCAGGAAACTTGTCTGGATGTATATGTTTACACTATACTGTATATATTTATGTAATCAACACACTTCATGAATGCCCAAAATATACATAGCATATCTTTAGAAAATAATCAATAAATATGAACAGTACGTCTCATTAAAACAACCCCCCCCCCCTTCTCCTATCGTCGTCGATTTTTGAATGTGAGATACTTATTAAATCTATTTTCTATGTAATATTAATGCAAAAAAATTGCTGTTTGTTTAAAGCTTTCAAATTCTGGAGGAATTCTGAATGAAATTTCATTTTTCTAATAGTTCCTGAGAATTTAATGTTGTATTGAATCAATGGAAAACGTTGTATAAAATAATTTGCTACTTATAAAATGGACAAATTATTTCATAGTTAGCGATGTATTTCAAGTTTTACGAAGCAGATTCCTATTCAACATGAATGCAAAATTTTGCATGTCCAGGTATACAATACAGGTAAATCACAACTTTAAGAAACCTAATCCATTGTTGTGCAGACGTATGTGTATATTTATTACATAACACTTCCTGTCTGTGTCAGTGCCAAGGTTCTGACTGTGCGTACTACAAACTCGAACCTAGCCCGGGGACACATAGAACCTTCTATTCCAATTGTATTTTATCAGTGTAAAGTAAATTAAATTTCAAAATCGAATGTTGCATATTTGCACTTGCTGTAAGATCCTCTGAGCTATTAATAACGTTTTTTGCCTGTAATTGAAGGTAAATAAATTAAAAAAAAAAAAAAGGGAAATTCAGGAAGGGGTATCACATGCATGAAGATAATGTGTGATGCCCAGAGCATGGGGAGGTAGTCACTAGGTTAACCGTCACTAGAAAACAATCAACGAATGAAAACTTAAACTAACTTTGAATCAGTTTTAAATTTTTGAATTGTCAGTTGATTATGGACCGAAAATTCAATTTTTAAATCAAAATAGGGTGAAGCTTGCTATTTACGAATAAACATGTATCTAAAGTAAATTAAAGTTTGAATGATAATATTTATAGACAGGATTATTTTTTAAATCATATTTTACACCCGAATCATAGTTTGTTTGTAATACCTGGATAAATACCGTACAAAGCGCACTAGAGTGGAAGTCATGAAAGTCTAGTATTATAATACATGTTGTACGTTCATACGTACTTTCTCAAGTTTAAAATTTTCAAGGAAACTTAAATTAATAAGGAATACAGAAAAAAATATCTATTCCTTTGAAGATTTTATTCTGAGCGCCTTTTTTTTTTTAAATATTGCGACTATTTTACTTATTTAAAATGGTTTAATGATGGAAAAGTTGTTTTCAATTGACAATTAAATCATTGAGTTATCGGATGATCAATAACTGTGATCTACAAAATTAATGCACATGTATAATTACGAATAAGTTAAGAACAATAAATGAACACACAATATATATATCTAGTTGTCTCCATATCATGCATTCTTTCTTTCCTTTTCTTTTCTTTCTTTTTTTATTTTTGAAAGAGGTGTGAAATAAGTAAAAAGATAAAATTAATCAAATATAAAAAGGGAGACCAAAATAACTGCTAAGACTGGTTTTATCCTTTTAATTTTTTTTTTACTTCTATTCATTCTTGTTCTGTTGTGTTTTTTCCGTCGGGGGAGGTAACTCGCGTTCATGAAGCGAATAATTTTTTACCTGAGATGGATAACACAAACCGCGATGGTGTGGATTAGTTGAGGACCCGTACCGCGAGAACACGCGGTTTTACCTGAGTTACCTGTGTTAAACCGCGATCAATTTCACACCGCGAGGACTCGCGGTAAATACGGAAACCGCGTTGACTGTAGTGTACTGTTAGCTCTAAAAACAAAATCCACGTATGAAAAAATTATCATGCTTAAATTTTCGAAACATTATTTTCACAAAGATTTTTAGCTCACTTCAGCAAAGTTGGGGGGAGCTTATGTGATACCCTTGGCGTTGGCGTCCCAGGTTAAAGTGTTTGGAGCAGTTTTCTTTTTAAAAGTACTTCTATGCCCTTCATTAATCATAGATGCATGAAAAATGCTTCTAGTGTGTTTCATTGTACTAGTTGAGGTTTCACATGCTGCAATTTCAACTAAGAAATGACCAGGTTAATGTTTTTGGAGCAGGTTAAGGTTTTTGGAGCAGGTCTCATTTCCAATTAACTATAAGCCCTATGTTGACCAAACATGCATGGATGATACACCTAAGGATCCACACAACCAGGCTTGCTTGGGATGCTGGATTTGACTTGCATTTTCCAGATGAGTGACCAGATTAAAGTTTTTGGAGCAGGTTCATTCTAAAGTAACAATTAGCCCTATGTTGACCAAATTTGCATGGATGATACATCTAAGGATGCACAGTACTTGACTTTCTTCGGATGCTGGATTTGACCTACATTTTCCAGATGAATGACCAGGTTAAAGTTTTTGGCACAGGTCCATTACCAAGAAACTATAAGGCCTATCTGAACCAAACTTGCTTGGATGATGCATCAGGGGATGAACACTCTAAAATTGGTTCAGATGCTTGATTTGAATTACATTTCTGGATGAGTTACTAGTTTGAAGTTTTTGGATAAGTCCATTCCCAAGTAACTGCAAGCCCTATCAGATAAAAAATTGCATGAATGTTGCATCTTGGTATTTGCCTTACTTAAAGACAACGTTCATTGATGTGAGCTCTGTAATCTCTGATTATCTGTGTTTAGTAAAAATTACTGCGATATAAAAAACAACAAGATTACTTCTTGATCAATTTTTGGACTGTATATAATACGACCAAACTGCGTTTTTTCCCCAAATTTTGAGGGTGCTTATTTAACACAATGCGTATTATACTTGGCAAAATATGGTAATGTCCCCTCGCATTAGCAAAAGTTGGAGATTAAAAGGGGTAATTAAGCCCTGATACCTTATTTCCATGTGTATGTTTACCCCATGTGTGTACGAGGGGTGATCAAAAAGTTTGCAAACTATCTCTATATTTACAAAACCACAATTCAGATCAGAATGAAATTTGGCACACATATACTCCTGCAAATGTTCTAAGCAGATGCTATGTGATGTTTTGCTCCATGTTTGTGACGTCACAATGTGAAAATGACGTCTACATGTAGATGACTTCAGACAAAAAATGGTTGACTCAGTCGTACTCGAGCAATGAACGGCTGTAAAGTTTTTTGTGTATCTTGGAAATTCCTTTGCAGTAACATATAATAATCTGTACAAGATTTATGAAGACAAAAGACTTGCCAGAAGTTCAATCATCAATTGGATTGATTGTTTTAGTGAAGGAAGGGAGATGTTTAAAAATGATGTTTGTTCTGTTGCCCAGTGAAAGCAAGCTGGGGGAGAGATGTGTCCTTAGTTGAGCAATTTGTTATGAAAGATCGCCAAGTTACAGTTAGAAAAATAGTTGAATATCTTATAACAATAATATAATTATTAAATCCCTGACATATTGTTTACTTTAGGATTTAAACATATCAGATATGTTAAAAAGAAGGCACCTATGCTTTATCCACATTAAATAAACGACGCTCCTAAGACAGAGGACACGGGTCGTGATGGTCACCATGCTCATTCTCAGGGAAAGAATACCTTATCCACCCACCCTATTGCCGAGAATTAGCCATTTCTGACAAATGGACTATTTTTATTTTTTTTTTGTTATAAAAAATAACTTTCATGGTAAGAAATATAAGACTCTGAAAAATCTCTAAGCTTCTGTGAACAGAACGCTACAGAGCATGTCACATGACCGCCTGGATCACGTGATTGGCGCATGGGCAGAACGGTGGCAGATGTACATTAAAATCGGAGAGGACTACTTTAAAAAATAATGATCATTGAGGCCTTATTTTATTTCTTTTATGGAAGTAAATCAATTAGTTCGCGAACTTTTTGATCACCCCTAGTATGTTTTCAATCTATCCAACAATGTGATGGATTTTGCAAATGCCTAAATATTGTGTTCCTAACCAAGTGTTGAGAACATAAAATCTGATTATTGGGTTCCTACTAACCCTGAGTGTATTACTCTAACTTGAGAAGATTTAAAACTTGTAACATAATACCCAGGTGACTATAAAGGTCCATGGACCTCTTGTTATTAGCTCAACTGAGCCGAAGGCTGTTGTCTCATTGTTGTCATCATTTACTTTTTACAATTTTGTCTTCTTCTCTAGAACCACTCGGCCAATTTCAACTAAACGTGGCACAGAGTATCCTTGGGTAAAGGGGATTCAAGTTTGTTCTAATGAAGGGCCACATCCTCTTCCAAGGGGAGATAATTAAGAAAAAGTAAAATTAGGTGGGGTCATTTAAAAATCTTCTCAAGAACCACTTGGCTGGAAAAGATGAAAATTATGTGAAAGCTTCCTGACAAAGTGCAGATTCAAGTTTGTCCAAATCATGACCCCCGGTGTAGGGTGTGACCAAGGGTTTATATAGGAAAAGTCTTTAATAATTTCTTCTCAAGAACAGCAAAGCCATGATCATTCCTATTTATATGGAAGCATCCATAGGTAGTGTAGATTAATGTTTGTTCAAATCATGACCACTGGGGTAAGCTGGGCCACTATGGGTGATCAAAGTTTTAAATGGGTATATATAGGAAAAATCTTTGAAAATCTTCTCAAGAACAGCAAAACAATGATCAGTCATATTTACATGAAAGCATCCTTAGGTAGTGTAGATTCATGTTTGTTCAAGTCATAACCCTGTTTACTAAATTCCCAGCAGTGGCGGATCCAGAAGTTCGGGGGGGGGGGGGGGGGGGTTGAAGGCCTGAAATGGCTGTGGTTTTCCTAAAAAATAAAGATGAAAAAAATATTCAGTGGATTAAATATATAATGGTAAAAGAATAAGTTGTCCGATCAGACAAGTGTGTCTAGTGGTTGTCTTGTCAGATCAAAAAATAATCTGGAAACAGACAATTGTGTAAAAAATTGTGAAATTCATGACCCCTTGGTTCAGAGTTCAGGCCCTAGGGTAATGATAAGTTCGTAATAAATTGAAAATAAATTACAGTTTTGAAAATTTTCTTATCTACTCATGAAAATTTATTAGGGAAACTATTCCCATGATTACTGCTATAATAAACACAAAGCTGTCCCCTCAGGGATCAGTCAAAAAATGCAGTTTAGGATGGAACCAAGGGGCATAGCTTGAGAAACTCATTATACTCAAGTGACCATCAAGGCTCATTGGCCTCTTGTCATCTCTTTTATCTCCAAAGGGTATTTTCTGTTATTGGGAGTTTTCATGCAATTTAATGTTCAATCCCTGTAGCTATCAGGCAAACATGCATAGACATTATATATTGACTGCACATAGTGTTCATTACTTTTTGGATCTCAGAATGGGAAATAAAAAAAATGCATGCATAAGGTACTTGTAATTATGTAACATTTTTTATGGTACACTAACTAATATGAAGTAATATGATAAGTATCTAATTATGATATTAAAATCCAATACATTTTTCCCCTCCATATAAAAAGAATCACAACTAAACTTTTCGTAATTGCTTTAATTATTTTTTTTTCAAAGCTTAGAATGTTCAACTCTATTGACTTTGATCCCATTTTACCAGTTAAGACACACATCTTCCTCAACCCACGCATGCACAGGTTAATGTTTAGTTAATACCAGTACATACAGCAGCATGGTTAGGGTAAATGAAATTTGGTCTTACATTTAGAAGAAATACAAGGGCTGTTCGGAAATTATTGAGACAACGCGTATATTTTTCTTTCTAATGAACATCTTGCAGTAAAAATTCGCATATACGTTTGACAAATACAGCAGCTTCATTTTATCGGATAGCGGTTTGACGAATATTTCGGCTATTTCAATATAATATCAGAGCACAAAACCATTTCTTATATATTTATTAATAATTTCACCTGATATTCTGATAAGAAAATATTGGAATTTCATTTTATCTAATACAAAAATTTGGACTATCATAGTGTTTGTTGATAATCAGCACCTTGTTCACACCTCCAACTTCGTATGTGAAGCCTTTGTTTACACAGTTTGACACCTATTACCTTGACTGGCTTGAGTAGACAATGAGGGGATTAGTTACGGTTGGACGCACACAGGCACCTTACCTGTGTCAATAGTGGGCATAGTAGATAGATACGTTTTGATTACAGTTGTGGTGATCAGCTTGGGTTCAATGATGCACTTGTTAATTATGACAATTATTTGCAATTTTTTTCAGCTTGAAATTTTAATTATTGAACTGATTAGCTTGTGTATGACAATTTGCTTGGATAATGAAATAAGCCTATTCAGTCGTTTAGCTTGGTCAGTTGGCTTAATATTTGTTCACTTTTAAGTGCAAAATTTATGGTTAAAATGACAAACGGCCCATACTATTAATATACGTCTCAAAATCCATACCATCTTTCTCCACATGGCAGACAAGTATGCATGAGACTGGTAAACTCATTGACCAGAGAATTGTCACAAACAGGCTAAAATACGTAACCATATGAAAGAAACAAACACAAAGAAGTTACATTTATAAAAAGATATTTTTTATTTTTGTTGATTTTTTAATTTACAATCTATTCAGGGAAAAATATTTTACGGGTTATTAGTCAAGCATTTAGTCTACTTCCGTTTCCAAAATGGCGTCCATCGAAGAAGGAATGTAAACGTGCTGAATTAAGATGGCAATAACTATCAAAGAATATATTTTATACATCAATTTATTTGAAAAATGTTATCATATTAAATTCATAAGTAAGTGAAATAATTTATTTTAGGAAATTCACTAAGTAAACTAATCAAACGAAAGTGCAAGTTTGAAATTTGCTATGATGTATTATCAATACATGTAGCTCTATACATCTATCTTTGGACTCGGTATAGAGCAATCGGCTATTCTGATAAAATTAGTCTGACAACTTGACTATTTGATAAAACGGGAGCCACAGTACCAAGAATTATTACAAGCCAGAAATATTTTACAAATATTTTATTTCTTCTTTTCAATGGTATAGATCATAAAAAAAATTAAGCCAGGTAAAGAAATCTGATAATGATGACAAATTGGATTTTGACGTCAAGGCGATGCAGTGAGCATGTACCTTAAAATTTATGTAACGCTATGGAGAACTCTTTTCCAGACTGACTGACCTGCTAAAACAATATTAATGAGAATGTCTAAGGGTTTTTTTTTTCATTGGTATGTATTTTTTCTTACCAATAATTCAACCAGTTAGAGTAAAAACAAAAGCTCCGGACGACCATAAATTATTAAGGACGAAATAACGTTGACCCGCTTTGCATAAATCGGTACTGCGTGATGCTAAGTCAACCTGTATATGACACATGAATATTTTACACTGGAGTAGCAACAGCATACATTTTTTATACCCCCCGCAAACGAAGTTTAGGGGGGGTATATTGGAATCAGCATGTCAGTCTGTCTGTCCGTCTGTCTGTAGACGAGATTTTGTCCGGACCATTTCTTGGAAACTGTTGCAAGGATTTGTCTGAAAATTTGTACACTTATTATTCGCCATATGAAGGTGTGCACCTGGTATTTTCATCATGATTGGATTATTTTTTTGCATTTTACAGACCTGTGTTTTTTTTTTCAATTTTATTATGTGGTTTTGTCCAGATCTGTTCCCAGAGACTACTGCATAGATTTGTATGAAAATTTGTACACTTATTATTTACCATATGAAGATGTGCACCTGGTATTTTCAACATTATTTGATATTTTTTCTGCATTTTACAGGTGTTTTTTTTTTTTCATTTTTATTGACTTAGTCATTTCGGGTTCATGTCTAAGGTTTGAGACATAGAATCTAGAACATCTGTACAAAAATGTGAACTACAGCTTAAAACTACTCATTAGAACTCAAAAAAAAAAATCACAAAATATTAAAAACAGTTTTTTACATTACACAGCAGATAGTGTAAATCTATTTGTCCCTTTGGGTGGACATGCATCCAGTTAAAGATTAATTAATGAGTTCAGTGTGGGAAGCTGTTAGGGCATCTCTGATCAAGCAGGTCTTATCTATATCTCCTGAGAATTTGGCAGAAAGAAATAAAGATCTCTGCCTCTTAATATTGTAATTTATGTCTGTCAAAATACATAGTTACTGAAACTAGCCTTTTATTTTTAAAATGAGTTTGATATAAAGGTATTTGGATCAATTTGACTTTGTATAATTAATTATGAGATTTTTTTTTCAACAATCAATTTGCAGAGTGTCATGTCTCACAAAGATGACAGATAGTTGCAAACTATTTTTTCAATGTAATAAAAAAAACACTGTAATTATTAGTATTGATGTTTTATTAGGCTGCACCTTAATTTCATTCATTAAAAAAAAATATAATGAGTAATTAAATTTTCACTCTAATAACTCAGATCTGTTCCCAGAGACTATTGCATAGATTTGTATGAAAATCTGTACACTTATTAATTACCATATGAAGATGTGCACCTGGTATTTTCAACAATATTTGATAATTTTTCTGCATTTTACAGGTTTTTTTTTTTTTTTTTTCATTTTTATTGACTTAGTCATTTTGGGTTCATGTCTAAGGTTTGAGACATAGAATCTCGAACATCTGTACAAAAATGTGAACTACAGCTTAAAACTACTCATCAGAACTAAAAAAAAAAATCACAAAATATTAAAAACAGTTTTTACATTACACAGCAGATATTGTAAATCTATCTGTCCCTTTGGAGTAATGAGTGGACATGCATCCAGTTAAAGATTAATTAATGAGTTCAGTGTGGGAAGCTGTTAGGGCATCTCTGAACAAGCAGGTCTTATCTATATCTCCTGGGAATTGGGCAGAAAGAAATAAAGATCTCTGTTGTCTAAGCCTCTTAATATTGTAATTTATGTCTGTCAAAATACATAGTTACTGAAACTAGCCTTTTATTTTTAAAATGAGTTTGATATAAAGGTATTTGGATCAATTTGACTTTGTATAATTAATCATGATATTTTTTTTTCAACAATCAATTTGCAGAGTGTCATGTCTCACAAAGATGACAGATAGTTGCAAACTATTTTTTCAATGTAATAAAAAAACACTGTAATTATTAGTATTGATGTTTTATTAGGCTGCACCTTAATTTCATTCATTAAAAAAAAATATAATGAGTAATTAAATTATCACTCTAGATGTTTAAGCAAATTGTGAACACCTCTCACATCTAGAAAACATTAGTGATTTGGTACCTTCTCTGAAAAACCCAGCGGGGGGTATTTGTCCCTTTTGGACAGTTCTAGTTTTTATTCTTTTTTTTTTTAAAGAATCTTTTATGAAAAGAAACATTTTGAATTTTGGAATGTTATGTGAGATAACGGAGAAAAAAGAGTTAACACTTCCTGATCATTTCACATGCGAAAACATCTCTGGCTGATGTGACGTTAAAATGACGTAGCGGTGCTGCTTGAGGTCGATAGACATATGCATGTTTATGATTTCACTGGAACCTATCTAAATATCCTATAAATTAGAAATTTTGCACATTTGTTTTATTCATTCTTTATAAAATGTTGATGAATTTTCATGAATTTATCTCTGTCCTTTATAGAGTAAAAGTAAATGTCTCAATAATTTCCGAACAGCCCTCATATGTTCATATTTTGTCAAAAAACTTTGAAACATTCATCTGAATTGCTATCAGATTGAAGTAAATTTGACATCTGAAATTATTGAGACAGGTATCTTAATTTCCTACATATTGTTATAGAATAAGTTTTTATCATTTTGCAGTTGAAGTGTTGTGAAAGCAACTCAGATTATGCCTGTTGTGCTGGAAATGCTACTCATACCTCAAATGCAAACGAAACATGCCCCTGTGCTTCATGTTCAGAAAAACTCAGTGACAAAATTAATTATGGCTTCAAATTGACTGGTGGAATAGGCCTCTTCTTTAGTTTTACAGAGGTAAGTTAAGGCCAAATAAAAAAATATGTGTGGTTCCGGTTACCCAACCGTCCCTATTTTATACCCCCGACCCTAAACTTTTTTTCGGCAATTTTCATATTTTTTCCGGAATTTTCCCAGATTCCTATCAATGGCTCCAGTTTAAGTTTTAGTTTCAGCAATGACGGCCTCCTTGCAAAACATAGTGCAAGCTAGCATGTAGGTGTCCCCTACCAATATTGACTAGTATATTATCTCACCACATCTAAATGCCATTTGCAGAGCAGTGATAGGTATTATTTAGAAAAAATTAAAAAAAATCATTTTGTTTTTAAAAAAAAAAAAAAATCCCTACCTACCTACCCTAATTTTTTTTGGAAGTGTAACCGGAACCACACATATTTTTTTGTTTGGCTTTAAGGTGCCAATAACATTAATTTAAATCACAGGCCTTTGTATTGCTTTAATTTGACTGACAAACTGGGAGTATAAAAAAATTAATGCGTGGAACTTCTCAGATAGGTAGGCCATAGCTTCCATCTTCAAGTGGTGGTGTCTCAACATGAGTGAAAAATTCTTGAAGGGAAGTTAAACAAAACTTAATAGCGATTCTCTGTAACCACTTAAGAGTACAGGTCCACGTAAGAATCAGGCAAAATCAAATTTTCGTGATAAGTCAGTGTTTGAGAATTGACTTGAAACTTCACATGGTTATGCATTAGGACATATATATTACATATGTTCAATGATTTGGAAATATTCAGGCTTGTTCTAATTTAATAGGCAATATATTGAGAAAATATTATGAACATGAGTAGTACAAATCTATACAATGGTATGGATATTGAAACCTTAAAAAATTAAAACAGCAAACGTTATGAGAGAAAGTGATAATTAATGAACAACAAAACAGCTATTTAAAAATTATAATTTTAAATTTTAAAAAGTTTGGAAAATTGCGAGTCTAGCGTTTACTACCCCGATTATTACTTCCAATATTAGTGAATTTCAGTTATCGTTCTTGATTTATGACTTAATTTGTCGCTTGAGGGCGCTCCGTTTTTAAGTACACTGATGCTGAAAAAACAGAACCAAATTGATTAAACATCAAATTTGGCATTTTATGTTGGTTAAATTAATCTACTGAAAATTAAGGAATGTATAACTTCAAACTAAACATCTTTTTCTTTGAAATCTAGCGTTACAGTGGGTATCAAATTTGATCGGGTTCAGGTTGCTCGAAACTTGTCTGTTGTCATATGCAGATTTGGGCAGGATTTTATAGTTTTACAGTTTGACTGCCGTCTGCGTTATCAAAGATGCACAAGAGTTTATAACAGACTTCAAAGGAAATTGGTCTTCGCGTTACACAACGCACTTTAAACAATCGTTGCCAAACAGCAGTTTTATTGAAACTCTCAATCATAAAGTCATGTTGGCGAGGAAATGCGGACTTTTTCGAGTCATGCGACACTCGATTTGAGAACAACAACATAGCCTATGTAACAGTTGATTGTGGTTATTTCAAGACACAATTATAATCTAACATTTATGGATTTATTTCCCGGAATCCTGCTGAAATATGGAAATTATCTTCTCACAAAGAGTTCATGTGATGCAGCATGTGCAAGTGAGTAGTTTTTTAAGCTAACAGTGAGGAAAACCCTTTTGATGTCAACCAAAAATAATAAGCAAGCTTTTTTCCTTTAAGCTTTAAGTGCCTTAATTTTTGGTCTTTTTCAAAATTATTTCAAAGTTGGGTGTAATTTTTTTTCTTCTTGAAAGTCCTTCCTATGAATTAGGAGAACCCCATTTTATAAAATGGGTATATTTATTTTATTTTAAACTACCAATTGAAAAAAACATCTTGCTTAAGACTTTAAAAATGTTTTTTAGAGATAAGGAATTAAATTGTTCCATAATATTTTTTATGCTTATTCAGAGTTTAAAATACTTGGTAATATGCCACTGCATTTAATTTTTCAGGCAAGTTCAAGTTGCAGAAGAGTTCTTTGGTCTTCTCAAACAGTCGAGGTTTTCTTCTCCTGTCCAAACTTCAAAATTTAGTGAAAAAGGAGGAAACAAACTACGAATGAAAGAATTTTCTAAAATCACATTGAGCAGTGAATCTGGTGCCTTTTGTTGTGTTTAACCATCATAAAAGATAGCGACAGTAGTGTAGGTATAACTTTAGTCCTACATTGCTCATTAACTGTTGTAAACAAAGGGAATAGCATACCAGTTGACATTTAGAGTGGCGAGTACTATATGAGAAAACAACGGAAACCATCCAAAAGTAGAAGCACCACAAGTCCATATATTAAATTGATCAAGTTCAGAATTTTGAATGTGCATGTCTGCTTGAAAAGTACTGTAGTTTAAAAATCTTTTTTTTTTTTAAATCATGGGATGGAATGATGATTATAAAGAACTGATATTAAAACAACTTTTCTTCTACAAATTTTGATCTTTGTATAATGTACAATGTAATTTATAAATCATGTAAATTGTTAAAATTTAATAAACATGTGAAACCTTTTTGCAAATTGGTCATTGTTGATTTCTTAAGAATAAACTTGGAAATTTTCATATAAAAACCATTTAGTTTAGTATGTTGAACAACATGACATATTTGTTAAATATGCAATTAAAAATATCATATTGCTGCTCATATAATGGTACAGTAAATCAAATGTTGCAGCTGCATCATTTTCTGCAGACTTGAACAAAATCCTTTTAATTACATTCCTTTCATATACATGTAGTATATGATTTAGAAGGAGTCAAAGAAAATGAATTTATAATTTTATCTATAGAAGTTGACAGTTTTACGACACTGCTAGCAGAGACCAACATACTCTGACTTGTTTATACATAATAATTATGTCTTCATGTAGCATAATGTATTCTCAGACTTTGTTGTTATACATAAGTTAGTATTTGACAAAGAGTAAAAGCTGAAAAACTAAATGAAAAAAAAAAAATGCTTATATAAGAAGAGTCACCCAAATAGATAGTGATTGGTCATCATGTTTACTCTATGAAAAAAGTAATACAAGAAAACTGGATGCGCCTGCTTAGTTTTAACAGCTGTTTAAAATAAAAACAGAAAAAAATCTGGAATCATCAAAGTTGGGTACTTAATATACAGAATTTCGATCCCGATCATAATTCTCTCCAAAACTATTTTAGAGAAATAAAATTGATTCCAGAGTAAACTTGGTACATTGAATAGAAAAAATCATAATAATGTGATAAATGTAATTAAGAAACAATTCAATACAAGTTAAATTTTACACACAATGAACTTAGATTTAGGAAAAAATCTTGTCAAACTTCAAGCAATTTATCAAAATTTCTCAATAGTTTTTCTTTCCATTAAAAACTGCTAATTGATTTTTCCACACTTTTTAAACTGGAAAACTAATAATGAGCAGTTGTTTTATTTTTCCATGTGTAAAAAGTTACATAATGTATTTGCTGTTTTTAATAATATTGTTTTAAATTCACAATGTTTGTGACATCAAAAATGTCTTGACATATAATTACAATGGTTACTATGGATGCGACCTAGATATCAACTCCATGACAACTAATACAAGAAGGATACAAACTCCTCTCAAAATAAAATAAGGTTAGATAATTTATGAAAAACAACAACACTTGTTACTTCTGTACTGAACTTGATCCTCTTTTTTAGTTGACATTTTGGCCCATAAATGCCCGAATCTATTTATAGTAACATATCACAGCCTGGATGTGCCTTTTTGGAAAAATCATGATTTATTTTAATTACTACTATATCAAGTAATAATATGAAAAAATAAAGGCCAAATATGAAATATTCGACTTATCACCGATTGCCTGATTCTTACGTGGACCTGTACTTAAACTTCTTTGCCACGCATGGTCACCAATTTGATGAAACTTTGCCCATAATTACAACTCAACACCAGAAAAACATATCAAATAAGATTTTGTTGCTCTATATCTTGGTTGCCATAGTAACAGCCAGAAAAGTTGGAAAAATTGAGATTTTCAGCTACAGTCCCTGAAACATTCTACTTTCCCAATTGAACAGTGAGTGAAAGCTGAACGAACGGTGAACGAACGCAGAGCGAACGGTGAGTGAACGATGTGTGAATGCTGAATGCAACTTGGTGAACCATGTGTGAACGGTGAGCGAACGCAGAGCGCGAAACGGAGCTCAAAGTGAATGGTGAACAAACAGTGAACTCAAGATGAACAATTTATTCGGAATGCCTCTGATCTTTTCCTTGCATTGAAACTATTCTATTGTATTCTAATGCCTGGTGCTAAAAAATAAATAAATAATAAATAAATAAACAAATCAATGAAAAATGTCCTAAGAAAGACGATACATGCACATTAAGTAAAATCATTAATTTAAGTTTATTTTTTGCACATATGTACAATGTTTAATTCAACTTTTTTTGTAAAATAAATAAGTTTATTCTTTTTAGGTCACCTGAGTCACTCAGGTGACCTATTGCTATCTCTTTTCGTCCGTCACCGTGCGTCATTCATCAGTCGTAAACTTTTGAACATTTTCAGCTTCTTCTCTAGAACCAGCAAACCAATTTCAACCAATTTTGGCATATAGCATCTATGGGTGAAGGGGAACAAAAATTTTGAAATTCTTGGCCCCTGCCCCCCTGGGGCCTGAGGGGTGGGGCCAAAACCATAAAAATTAATGCAATCTTTAAAAATCTTCTTTACTCCTGGACATCAAGCAGTCAATCTATTGGCATGATTCTAATAAGCATTGAGCCCTCTTCCAAGATTGTGAAATTCATAGCCCCAGGGTCAGGGGTTCTGGTGCTAGGGTGGGGCTATATATATCATATAGTTAAAGTGCATTATTTCTTTGAAAAATCTTCTTCTCTACTCCTGGGTATTATTGAAACAAATTGAATACATAGTTATGATAAGCAAGGGTGACTCTACCAAAATTGTGAAATTCATGGCCCCAGGGTCAGGGGTTCTGACGCTAGGGTGGGGCTATATAGATCATATAGTGAAATTGCATTATTTCTTTGAAAAATCTTCTTCTCTACTCCTGGGTATTATAGAAACAAATTGAATACATAGCTATGATTAGCAAGGGTGACTCTACCAAAATGTGAAATTCATGGCCTCAGGGTCAGGGGTTCTGGTGCTAGGTTGGGGCTATATAGATCATATAGTGAAATTGCATTATTTCTTTGAAAATCTTCTTCTCTACTCCTGGGTATTATAGAAACAAATTGAATACATAGTTATGATTAGCAAGGGTGACTCTACCAAAATTGTGAAATTCATGGCCCCAGGGTCAGGGGTTCTGGTGCTAGGGTGGGGCTATATAGATCATATAGTGAAATTGCATTATTTTTTTTTGAAAATCTTCTTCTCTACTCCTGGGTATTATAGAAACAAATTGAATACATAGCTATGATAAGCAAGGGTGACTCTACCAAAATTGTGAAATTCATGGCCCCAGGGTCATGGTTTCTGGTGTTAGGGTGGGGCTATATAGATTATATAGTGAAAGTGCATTATTTTTTTTTGAAAATCTTCTTCTCTACTCCTGGGTATTTTTGAAACAAATTGAATACATAGCTATGATTAGCAAGGTGACTCTACCAAAATTGTGAAATTCATGGCCCCAGGGTCAGGGGTTCTGGTGCTAGGTTGGGGCTATATAGATCATATAGTGAAAGTGCATTATTTCTTTGAAAATCTTCTTCTCTACTCCTGGGTATTATTGAAACAAATTGAATACATAGTTATGATAAGCAAGGATGACTCTACCAAATTTGTGAAAGTCATAGCCCCAAGGTCAGGGGTTCTGGTGCTGGGGGGGGGGGGGGGGGGCTCTATTGATGATATAGTGAATCTGTAGTAAAAATGCATTATTTCTTTGAAAATCTTCTCTGCACTTGGGCATATCAGAGGCAAAAAGAGTAAAAGTTTTAATAAAGATTTTTGAACATCTGGACCATTTGGTCAAATGTTCTGGTCATGGCCAGGGCTCTATTAATTTGTATTCTACTGAGAGGAGTTATTCCCGTTTGCTATTTACTTCTGATAATTAATCGCTGTAAATAATGTACTTGAAAGGTTAATTGAATAGGAGAATAATGCAAGATTTTTTATTGTATAATACAACAAGTATTTTTATAATTTAAATGATCAGGTAGACTTGTAAGTAATAGATAAAAAAAAATGAGACAAAAATAACTTGTCTTATTCAATGTTCATCAAAGACCAAGAGAGTCCAATGTAAGAGATTTCATCAAGGAATTAAAATAGTACAGAATCACTGATAATTTGTTAATATACTGTATGGTGATAGTGATAAATGGGGAACAGATTAGAACCTAATTTATGAACTGTTAATGAACACTAGACTAATTATTTTGTTGATCCTGATCACCCTATTTTTCTTGCTTTTGGGCAACAAAGCTTCACCTTTCAGTTCATTTTATACTCTGTGGATCCTCTAAATTGTTGAATTATACTCAGGTGACCGTTAAGGCCCTTGGGCCTCTTGTTTGATATATAAAACCATTACAAATAATGTGGATTTTAGAAGAGAAAACTATGGACTTATAGAATGAATTACAACAGTTGTAACAACCATACATATATTTCCGTGCCAAGGGAATTCCGTGTAAAATAATGGGGAAAAAAAATTGAAATATTTTGCAATGGTATGTAGAAGTATTGCATAAATACACTTGTATTTTAGAATTATAATGCAATAATATATTTATGTGTCAGTTTTATTTTTTATGACGATTTATTGAGCAGACTTCTACATGTATCTGTAGACATTTCTTGCCCCTGATTATACTCGGACAAGATGATACAAAGAGGCATTCATATTATTTGTTATAGATTAAATTTTCACAACTTGATATTTAAGTAATATGCTGTCAAAGTTTTTATTAAACAGACAAATTAGAGAGAGAGAGTTTTACACACACCCCCCCCCCCCCTTTCCTCAAATATTTGTACCTATTTCAAACAAAAATTCTTATTTTTTTCCTAAATATATCAGGCAGTGAAGGTAACCATTTTTTATCAACAAATCCATTGTTTTACAGTCATAATCAGTTTTTATTTTCCTGCTTCAAGTTCACACGAAGTCCACGTGCTTGACCTGTCAATCAAAATCATTCAACACTGTGCAGGTGTGAAAGTCTCATCATACCGAAGGCGAAGTGTTAGTATTTCCAAGAAGTTTTAACATCTTTTCTTATCATTTCTAGATCTGAGATTTCTAAAAGAAAAATAATAAATGCATAAAATACATAGGGAATAAATGCTTGGAATAATTAAACTGCTTGAATTTGAAACATACTCCCTGCCAATTTAAAATATCACCTCTGGCACATGCATATTTTGAACTACTATTGTTTAATGACTTTGTTTCAATGCATGTTTGTTTTGAGACTGAAATTTATGTGCTACAAAACACATAAACTTCTTTTTAAATGTTAATTAAAATATACTGGAAATACTAACTAAGTAACCGATTTGGGGGGGGGGGGGGGGGGGGGCTCTTAATCATATCGACTGGCAAACATATAAAGTTAAGGTGAAAAATATCATTACTGGAGAATCACCTTGGTTATATTAATGATAATCATGTTATAAAAGCATTTTTCTCTCTCTAATTAAAGACTTTATATATGTAAAGTAGAAAAAAAATTCTAACTAAAATGTATTACATTTTAAACAAATATTTTTTTAAACCACACTATCAATTTAATTCGCTCTAAAGATATTTAATTAACTGGATATCCGCAGTACTGTTTATAATTCTCAGAACTAGTTCTAACATGTATTTCTGTATTATTTGAAAAAGAATGTGTTAGAACTAAATATTTTCGTATTTTTGCTGCAGTTGGTAAATTAATTGACTTTGATCTATCCATTAACGATTTGTCGTCTTTAACATAACAAAAAAATGTTGCAGTGCTTGAAGTATCTGTATATTGCCCATATTTAAATTAAAATTTTCAGTTTTGTTCTTCAATGGTACATACATGTACTTATAACAATATTTATTTTCCAGATAAATTTAATAAATAACCTAGCAGCTAAGTTAGAATAATAAAAATAAATATTGTAGATATTTTTTCTCATGAAATAATGATTCTTTAAACACGATATGTTAATTATTTTATTCAAAACCTGTAAATCCTTACTTACAAAGAGATACTTAAGTCCTTTCACTTCAGAGTTCCGAATGACAATAAACACTGAACGATAAGTGAATGCTGAACACAAGGTGAACGCAAAGTGAACGAACGAAATTATTAATAATATAGCTCTAAGTACATGATAACGATGGGTACATTTGGAATACATTTTTTAAATGCTGAAAAAATTTGAAAAAACACTCAATATTCACTAATAATAGGTTTAACATGATCAAACTCAATCAACAACTGAAGAAAAACAATAAAAATATTTGACGTTAAGTAATTAGGTATTTGCAATATTATTCTAAAATAACTTTCATGGTTGCCATGGTAACACAGTGTAACATGCAAAATCTGTTGCTAAAATTGGGTTAATGCTACTATCTTGAGAAAAAACGTGAAAGTTCAAGACTGGCAAATCTACATTCTTAGGACATTGCAACACCGACAACATAGCAAAAATTAGGATTGATTGCTACTTTGGAGTGTAACCATGGAAACAACATACCACTTGTTTAAAGTGATTTTTTAGCTCACCTCGACGAAGTCGAGATGAGCTTATGCTATACCGTCGGCGTCCCAGGTTAAAGTTTTAGGAGCAAGTCCCATTCCCAAGTAACTATAAGCCCTACCTGGACCAAACTTGCATGGATGATGCATCTAGGGATGGACACTACCACACTTGCTTCGGATGCTGGATCTGACCTAGATTTTCCAGATGAGTGACCAGGTTAAAGTTTTAGGAGCAGGTCCATTCCCAAGTAACTATAAGCCCTACCCGGACCAAACTTGCATGGATGATGCATCTAGGGATGGACACTACCACACTTGCTTCGGATGCTGGATCTGACCTAGATTTTCCAGATGAGTGACCAGGTTAAAGTTTTAGGAGCAGGTCCATTCCCAAGTAACTATAAGCCCTACCTGGACCAAACTTTCATGGATGATGCATATAGGGATGGACACTACCACACTTGCTTCGGATGCTGGATCTGACCTAGATTTTCCGGATGAGTGACCAGGTTAAAGTTTTAGGAGCAGGTCCATTCCCAAGTAACTATAAGCCCTACCTTGACCAAACTTGCATGGATGATGCATCTAGGGATGGACACTTCCACACTTACTTCGGATGCTGGATCTGACCTAGATTTTCCAGATGAGTGACCAGGTTAAAGTTTTAGGAGCAGGTCCATTCCCAAGTAACTATAAGCCCTACCTGGACCAAACTTGCATGGATGATGCATCTAGGGATTGACACTACCACACTTGCTTCGGATGCTGGATCTGACCTAGATTTTCCAGATGAGTGACCAGGTTAAAGTTTTAGGAGCAGGTCCATTCCCAAGTAACTATAAGCCCTACCTGGACCAAACTTTCATGGATGATGCATATAGGGATGGACACTACCACACTTGCTTCGGATGCTGGATCTGACCTAGATTTTCCGGATGAGTGACCAGGTTAAAGTTTTAGGAGCAGGTCCATTCCCAAGTAACTATAAGCCCTACCCGGACCAAACTTGCATGGATGATGCATCCAGGGATGGACACTTCCACACTTGCTTCGGATGCTGGATCTGACCTAGATTTTCCACATGTGAGACCAGGTTTAGATTTAGGAGTAGTCTCGTTCCCAAGTAACTATAAGCCCTACCTGGACCAAACTTTCATGGATGATGCATCTAGGGATGTACACTAACCAACCTGCTTCGATTGCTGGATCTGACCTAGATTTTCTACATGAGTGAATTTTAGCCATATTTTAACCAAATTAGCATGGATGATGTATCTAGGGATGGATACTTCCAGACTTGCCTTGGATTCTGAATCTGACGTACATTTTCCAGATGAGTGACCAGGGTAATTTTTTGGAGTAGCTATATAATATTATGGCCTGTTATGATTAAACTTGCATAGATGGTGCATCTAAGGATGAAAACTTCTAGACTTGCTTTGGATGTTGGAACTGACCAAAATTTTCTTGATTACTAAACAGGTCCAAAGTGTTTTTGAGCAGATCTATAATTAAATCAAACTTGCATGGATATTGATCTTGGGATGTACCCTAACTAGAAAAAAAATATGATGTGAAATTTGCCTTACATGTAGATAACATTCGTCGAGGTGAGCTTCGTAATCTTTGATTACCTATGTTTTATTTTTATTTTTATTTTTTTTTGTTTATTTATTTATCTATTTATTTTTTTTTAGCTGCTTTAGGAATTTACTTTTAATTAAGAAACATTATTTGACTCACCTTGAATAGTACTTATCTGGTAGAACTAAAGTTGAATATCATATATATTGATAAAGTTTGATGAAAACTACAAACTTGCTATGGTTACCAAGAAGGGAAAATGTTCAATTTTGTTAACTTTATATGAATATTAAACCCTATGTGCCAGCTTCTTGCATCCAGTTAGAGATTGGGTGATAGTCAAAATTGAAAGTCAGGTTAGTTATTTATAATATCAATCATAAAAGTTTTGGGAATCTGAATACAAGGGCACTTATCCAAGGACACAGAATATTTTTCAGATTTTTATGCATATCTTTTCTGCTAATTTCCATAGCGATGCTCTATTCAAAGAATTAAATTTGAATTTTTTGAAATGTGAAAATTAGGACCACACCAACACTTTTTGAAATTGATCATCAGTTATAGAGAAATGTGCTTTTTAAAGAGATAGAATCAGATTAAAACAGTAAGCGAGTAAATATAAAATCCCTTCATGGTATTAAAACCATGGCAACCATTGCCAACCTGTAAGAAGTACCATATTTCGTCCTTGGTATATATTATAAGGATCTTTTGTCTATTATTTGGTTGCATTTCAACCTATAATTGTTTTTATTTTTAAGTGTATGACTATAAATCTAGATTAAATGAACAAAATTATTATTTTGAATACTTTGTTTCCATAGTAATGTATGTAATACTGTAAAGTCGCTTGTATTGGCCGCACTTTTTTTCTTCAGAAAATTGTTTCAAATTAGGGATGCGCTTAATACATAATACAAAATACAACCCTCTTTTTTCGAGGTCACTTTCTCAGTGCTGAGGACCATTTTCCCGATCCATTTGAATTGATTACTCTTTGTAAGCAATTATGTCAAAGTTTATTACTACAGGTGACTCTCGATGGCTCGAACTCCGATCTCTCGAAGTTCTCGATCTCTCGAAGTGAACCTCCGGTCCCGTTTTTTTCCTCTATATAACTAAGCAAATTTACTTCCGATCTCTCGAACTTCCGATCTCTCGAAGTTCTCTATCTCTCGAACCAAGACCTGGGTCCCGTTACACACATTGCATTGTTTTTTACTCTCTATCACTCGAAGTTCTGATTGCACCTGTGTACACGCCAATCAAGCATAAAATTAATGCAGCTTGGACCTACCTGGATAACAGTGAACGCCTGGGGCTGGCATGGAGGTGTTAATTGTGTATTTACATAGATAACACTTTACCTGTAAGGATCTGAGTGTTGATATAATTAATTCTTTATTGGTTATAATTGCTAAATTATAAACGAATTGTTTCGCAACATATTTTGACTTGACAGCGAGACGATCAGTTATAGAAAATAATTTAAGAGACGTCAATAATTTTCCATAGATTATGAAGCTTTATTAGAATCTAAATAATCCCAGTATGACAAACATTGCACAAGAATTGATTACCGATTTAATACGAGAATTCTAGTGAAGGAGCCGATCAAGCCCGGGGCCGTGGGGTAGCCACACCGACGATTGCTATTCAGGTTTCATGTAATCATGAAATGAGAACAAATAAATAGTGATACTTAAAGAGATCGTTTTATTTATTCAAAATATGATCATTGCTGTTGAAATCAAGTGAATTACCTGTAAAATACGAATGAAAACGTGCTATGATATTATCAATATATACTTCCGGTATTATAATAGTAGAACAATGATGATCGGAACTGAAAATTCCGGATTTTATTCACTTTCTATCTCTCGAACCCTTCGATCTCTCGAATTTTTCTTGCGGTCCCTTGAACTTCGAGAGATCGAGAGTCACCTGTATTAATTTCAGAGTCATACACATCAGCCCTACCTGTTGTAGTCATATACATCTACCCTACCTGTTGAAAAAAAGATAATCGTTTCATAAATAAAATAATAATGAAAAACGATCTTTGTTTTGTTTTATTTCCATTGCGTATTCCGCCATTTTGAACTACCGTTGCTTATATCATATACAAGAATTGCATGTCGCTTAAGACATAGATATATTAATACCTATAAATGAGTCAACAACTATAATCTTTGTGATATATTCTGAATTATCCTTAATTCTGTATCTTATTTTTATTTTTTAAATTTCAGATATGCAATTAGAGGTGCAAATCATTAAGGATTCTATTGTCGTGTCATTGCTATATATAACTTCAGTCTATGTTGTCACGTAGGACATGACCATTGTTTATTTCATAAGACATAAATATTAAAATGTTCATTTAGCACGTTATTATGGTCACAGCACTGATTGTTCATTGCACTAGCTAGCTAAAATAATTATTGATGGATACCAAGAACTGTTTAATTACCCAAAGTCAAACCTTTGACACTAATATCCCTTGGGTATGATTTTTGTTTACGTAAATACTGACACGCGCTTGTCATGCATTATACCCATAAGCATAACTTCATAACACACTTGAAATTAATTTGAAAAGAAAATAATCAGGTATTTCTTTTTTTATCTCTGGTTAAATAATTATTAAAAAGATTAAATTAAAGATTATGCACGTTTACAATATGTAGAATAAAAAAAGATGACTTGCTACTTTCGTTTGAGATTCGTAAATTCTCCTACTTTTATATTAAGTTACTGTACTAGAAAAATTAAAGTCACATCCAATTTATGCGTTGTGGGATGCGCATTTTACATAGGACCTGCGTTTTTTTCAGGATTTTCACCCCAACTTGGGGGTGCGTCTTTTACACCATTGTGGCCAATACACGTGACTTTATGGTAATTGATTTCCCAAAAATGTTTACTGTAAACCAACTATTATTTGCATCATCTTTTATTCATGAATCATCAGTTTGAAATCAATCCGCAACAATTAATTTTCGCGACTGAGGAAACATTCTCTACCAATAGTTCGCGGCAATTAATATTTGCGAGTTAAAGTAGGTTGCCAAACTCACAAATATTTCTGGCACGCAAATAAAAGTTGGTTTACAGTATTTTGCATTTAAGACATCAGGCCTTCAGCTTTTGAAAACAGTCATGCCACTTGTTTGCTTTTCTGCAAACGTTAACTATGGGACTGCCACTTTTCAAACTTTAGGACATTTTGCTATGGTAACCATGACATGTAGCAACCAATTTTTGCCTGATTTGAGTTTATGGTATCAAAGACTTTTATCATAGAGAGTTTGGAGAAATTCTGAGACTATGCGTGCCACAGCTCCTATATAAAAGTTCAAGTCATTATAGAGAACAGGTCTTTACTAGTCTACATATTCATCATTTCTCACTTTGAAATGGTGGTTCAGATGGCATAATGGTAAGTGTTGTAGATTTCTATGTGGGTGACTGTGGTTCAATCCCCAGAGTATCTGAAATTTTTTCTCACTTTTTTTTTTATCTTGAATGTACATTTTTATCTTTAAAATTACATATGGTAAGACCGGGGAACATTAACTGACAATATTGGAAACATACAGCTATTACAATCAAGGCATTTGATGATAGACAATGAAATGGGGGTGGTACACTTTGTCACAGATGTCTGAGAAAACACTGGATAGAATTTCAAGCCAATGTTTTCTTAGATGTCCTCTTTGAATTTGTCATGGACGTCTGATAAAACATTGGATTGAAATTCTAGTTATGTTCCCATTGAAACAAAGTTTGGGAACATCGTTTTTACTCTGTTTCTTATTGAGGTTTTTGGTCTTCATGGAAGACCTTATAGTGATTCTACTATTTATAGTTTTTATTAAACAGACAAATGAGAGAGAGAGAGAGAGAGAGATTTCGTTTTAGCCCCCCCGCCCTCCTTTCAGGCTTCACTAAATGTTTGTACCCATATTAAACAAAAACTGAAATTTTTTTCTAAATATATTAGACAGTGAAAGTAACTTTTTTTTAAAATCAACAAATCATATCCATTTGTTTGACAGTCATACTCGTTTTTATTTTCCTGCTTCAAGTTCACACGAAGTCCACGTGCTTGTCCTGTCAATCAAAATTCGACACTGTGCACGTGTGATAGTTTCGTCACATCGAAGACGAAGTGCGAGTATTTTCAACAAGTTTTAACATTTATTTTTATCATTTCTAGATTTGATCCCATCATTTGAATAATAAATGAATGAAATACATTGGGCATTAACACATGAATTTGAAACATACTCTGCCAATTTCAAATATCACCGCCGACACGTGTACATTTTGAACTACTATTGTTTTGTGACTTTTTTAGATGCATGTTTGTTTTGAGACTGAAATTTTTGTTCTAAAAAAGACCTTAACTTATTTTTAAAAAATGTTGATTAAAATATTCTGGAAATACAGTACTGACTAAGTAACCAATCTAGGGGGAAAAGGGGGGGTATTAATCATATCGAATGGCAAACATATAAAGTTACGGTGAAGAAAGATTTTTTTCTCTCATTCCTTTCTTTTGTTGATGTCACTTTCGGTCAAAACAGGACGGAAGACCTACTCATTGTTTTGCAACGAGCTTTGCTCTAGTTTCTTATTATTATGCCCCCCCTTCGAAGAAGGGAGAGCATATTGCTTTGCTGCTGTCTGTCTGTCAGTCCATCAACAGTTTCTGTTCATTTTCTTCGCAGAGGTTGCACATGCTGAAATGAAATTTGGTATACAGAATTATCATCAAAATATCTAGGTCAAGTTCTGTTTCGGGTACGATCGAGCAATTTTTGACAGAGTTATGCCCCTTGGACTTAGAAAAATTCCAATTATTTGCAGTTTCTTTTCATTTTCTTCACAGAGGTTGCACCTACTGAAATGAAATTTGGTATACAAATTTATCATAAGAATGTCCAGATCAAGTTGTATTTTTGGTACAATTGAGCAATTTTTGACAGAGTCATGCCCCTTGGACTTAGAAAAATTCCAATTATTTGCAGTTTCTTTTCATTTTCTTCGCAGAGGTTGCACATTCTGAAATGAAATTTGTAATACAGATTTTTCATAAGAATATCTCGGTCAAGTTCTGTTTTGGGTACGATTGAGCAATTTTTGACAGAGTTATGCCCCCTGGACTTAGAAATATTCCAACTTATGTCGGGGAGGGGGGCATAAGTGTTTCACAAACATCTCTTGTTATTCTTTTTTTCCCCAAAAATTTGTGCAGGCGATTTCTCAACCAGTATTCACTGGATTTCAATGAGACTTTCAGAGGTAATGCACAATAATATGAACTTTGTTCATCACAAAGAAAATTAGGAAAATTCCCTTCCAGTTCCAAGTTATGGGCAATTTCCTGATTTTAAATTGGATTTTTGTCTTCGCAACTCCTCCAGAACGGCCAAAGATATAAACTGGAGACATGTCAAAGATGATAGAGCGTGAGTTGTAGATCTGCAACGTCATTTTTTTTGGCGTCGTCATTACTTCCGGTCGCCAACGGAAGCGAATTTCAAAAGTCAATTTTTCCAACTTTTTAGCTCACCTGAGCTAAAAGCTCAAATGAGCTTTTCTGATCACCCGTTGTCCGTCGTCTGTCCATCTGTCCGTCCGTCCGTCAGTCTGTAAACTTTTCACATTTTCAACTTCTTCTCAAGAACCACAGGGCCAATTTTAACCAAACTTGGTACAAAGTATCCTTGGGTGAAGGGGAGTTTAAATTATTAAAATAAAGGGCCAAGTCCCCTTACAAGGGGAGATAATCAAGAAAAGACAAAAATATGGTGGGGTCATTAAAAAATCTTCTCAAGAACCATGGGACCAAAAAAGCTGAAACTAATGTGGAAGCATCCTGGGATAGTGTAGATTCTAAATTGTTCAAATCAGGACCCCCAGGGATAGGGCAGGGCCACAATAGGGAATCCAAGTTTTACATTGAAATTTATAAGAAAAATCTTTAAAAATCTTCTTTCAAGAACCACTGGACCAGAAAAGCTGAAACTTATGTGGAAGCATCCTGGGATAGTGTAGATTCTAAATTGTTCATATCAGGACCCCCGGGAGTAGGGCAGGGCCACAATAGGGAATCCAAGTTTTACATTGAAATTTATAAGAAAAATCTTTAGGCCAAAATAAAAAATACCTTTGTTTCCCCTAACGCGACAGACCCACTGAAATCGTGCCGACTGAAAAGTTTTTTTAATACGATTATTCAAATATTTTTTTTTTTATTGTTTATCAACTTTATAAAATACAATTTCATCAAAGTCCATATAAAATACTATTTCATCAAAATCCGTATTTTATCAAAAGGTCGGCTTTTGTTTTACTCTCATTTGGCACCCACAACATGTGGCCACAGAGGGTTCGTGTTATAAAACAACGGCAATGTATCAATCGTAATATATATCTTCAATTTATTAGAATCCTACACTCTTGAAACATTTCGTGTATTAAACATACCATGACTAAGGAGTGTTAAGATGGTATTTGCAAATGTGTCTTCTAAAATTAACATACGTAGTAAGCATGGCAAAGTCTGCCTCATGAGCAGATGAGAGGCCCACCTTGTATATGCAATCAATAAATTTCACTGCATTTCATTCGTTCGATCTAATAAATAACAGGAGTTTCTAAATATGTCTTTGTATAATTATTTCATCTTGATAAATATAATTCAGATGTCGTTTCTTCATTTTTTTTTTTATAAAAGAAATGAAGAAACAACATCTGAATTATTTATGGGGTAAACTTTGTGACTGACTCTAACATTAGATATATGAAACTTTAATCATTTTATATGGTGTGGTTGAATTAAATATTGTTTATACTGGTACACTCTTTTCAAATAGTGTTGAAATCTTTTAAACTGGCTTATGGTACGGCTTCCTGAGACGTCCAGTGTATTTTTCTCTTGTTAGGCCTTTGAAAATAGGTTGTTTCTTTGCTTTAAAATACCTTTAAAGATTGTTGGGTTGACAACATTTGAACACCCGCCTGTTGGAGGGCTCCTAATTTAGACTTTTTCTTGGCACTTATGACCATTGATAATAAAGCATCAATTAGGGATCTTGTTCGTGCCAACATGTTCATGCAGCACTGCATGGACCTACGTTTTTTACGGTTTTATTCGATTGACCGGTCTTCACGTCCCACGTCGGGACCTGTGACTTAAAATAAGCTCCTGAATGACTCCAAAACGAAACACTAAAATACTGTGCCACGCGAGGCCCTTGACATTTTGTCTGTGTAAGTACTCGAAGATGATGGTAGGTTTGAAAAAATATACTCGGATGGCAGTTGGTTGAGTATTTGCGAATCTTGTCATTTTGTAAAAATTCAAATTCAATAAATTTACGCTGGCCTGAGATATTTCACAAGTTCAAATAAATAAAATTTGTGAATTAATTTACCATACATGTTGCTTTTAAATTTCATTTGTATGATATTTGGTTTAAAAATCGGTTTCTTTCATTCTTTCTTATTTATAAAGATATTATTCAATTTTCCAAATGTATTTTCAAAACTGCTGTCAAAAAAAAAATAATTTACCTACCTACCTACCCAACTTGAAATTTTAGGGTCGGGTTAGGGGAAACAAAGATATTTTTAATGATGGCCTTAAAAATCTTCTTTCAAGAACCACTTGGCCAGAAAAGCTGAAACTTATGTGGAAGCATCCTGGGGTAGTGTAAATTGTAAATTGTTCAAATCAGGACCCCCAGGAGTAGGGCAGGGCCACAATAGGGAATCCAAGTTTTACATTGAAATTTATAAGAAAAATCTTGAAAAGTCTTCTTCTCAAGAACCACTGGACCAGAAAAGCTGAAATTTATGTGGAAGCATTCTGGGGTAGTGTAGATTCTAAATTGTTCAAATCATGATCCCCGGGGGTAGGGGGGGTCACAATAGGGAATCCCAGTTTTAATTGAAATATGTAAGAAAAATCTTTAAAAATCTTCTATTCAAGAACCACTGGGCCAGAGAAGTTGAAACTTATGTGGAAGCATCCTTGGGTAGTGTAGATTCGAAATTGTTCAAATCAGGACCCCCAGGGGTAGGGCGGGGTCACAATAGGGAATCAAAGTTATACATTGAAATATATAGGTTAAATCTTTGAAAATCTTCCTCTTAAGAACCACTGGACAAGAAAAGCTGAAACTTATGTGGAAGCATCCTGGGGTAGTGTAGATTCTAAGTTGTTCAAATCATGACCCCCGGGGTAAGGCGGGGCCACACTAGGTATTACAAGGGGGGGGGGGGGAATCTGGTAAAGAACAGCATGGCCAAAGTTACTCAGGTGAGTGATGTGACCCATCACAGGATGAAAAGCCAGGTTTCCCAAATTTGGAAACCCGATGGAAACATATGGGAATCGTGACATCAGTAGTTTCCATATAGTTTCCATTTTATGGAAACCACATAGTGGTTTCCACGTATATTCCCGATATGGAAACAATCAACCTATGGTTTCCCGTAAGTTTCCCAATATGGGAAACCGTGGAAACATGCAGTAGTTGTTTCCATGTAGATTCCCGATATGGAAGTAATCAACCTGTAGTTTCCAGCATGTTTCCCAGATATGGAAAACACGTACATGTATGCTGTGGTTTACACCTATTTTCCCGATAATAGACATTTTGGAAACGTGTATCAAAAGAATAATTTTAAAAAACTCTTTGTGTAATTCTGTGTAATAAAATTGAGAATTCTGTCACCGTAAACCCAAATTAAATAATTTTTAACATTTTAGTCTCGGTAAAACTCATTAAGACACGTGGATTGGAATTAATAGAGAAAATTTAATACAACATTTATTTTAAATTTGAAAAATCAGTGTAAACTGGTCAGATAAAATTCAATCATTGCGCTGACCCTTGTAATCGCGGGCACCTGTTCTCACGTGCCACAGGTGGAGACACGTGTCGCGAAGACACCTGCGACTGTATATTTCTTGTATATTCTATGTTATTTGAGAGGATTTTTTACCTAAGGGGAACAATAGGTTGTGGTCAAGCATGTACATACACATAGTCTCCGCAAACTCAGTTTAAATCTAGGTGATAATTGTTGGCCATTGATTTGATTTCAAAAAAATAATTTAAATTATCAATAAGATCACAAAATATTGATAAAATAAGCTACATTAACTTTAAGATGTTCAATGAGAGAAGGAAAAAAAGAATTGTATTTCAATTTTCATTACTGATTAAAAAAGAAAATTTCCTAACCGTTTAAAAATCATATTATACTTTTCTATCGGTCTAGAATAAATCTAAATTCTCGTTATGTGTTAAATAATAATTCTTTTTTAAAGAAATTTGTAAGTGAATAGATAAATGAAATTAATTTTTTTAATCGGTAATTAACGATCGTCCTTGTTTGACATCAATGTAAACTTCAGATATTGAAAACATAGAAAGATTGATTAATTATCAATTTTAATGTGTTGCCTGTAAGACATTGATAAGATAAAACAGCAGAATAATATTAATGAGTGTTAACTAAATAACTTATATTTTTTATATCTGTACACAGACCCTGATGTAGTAAATGTCTTCTTCGCATGAAATAACAATAATGTTGGTCTTAAATGCATACATGCACGCATATTTAATTTAGCCATTTTGTACACAAAGACCAATGCTGGCTCTAAATGAAGAAAATTCTATGATATTTATTTAAATGATTGAATAACGTCTTCTGAAGAACTGCATGCTAAGGCAATTCATTGAAGAAAAAACCCCCAATAATTTATTAATTGTTTTACGCGTAGATGCTTAGCGAAAATATTCTTTTAAATCGTGTTAAGCAGAAGGTTACCCCTACAAATTTAAGCCCCCTCCCCTTCTTCAAAAAACGGAGAGAAAATAGTTTCTTTCGATATATAGGTATTATATACTGATGTGGTGATTGTCAATGCTACTACATGTACAAACATTTCTTTATATACGCCGTCCATTTCTTGATTTTTATACGCCGACATGTAACATTACTTATTTAAAGAAAAAAAAACCTGCACTTAAAACTGTCTACTCAATAATTCTGGGCTTATTTTTATCATGTGTTTCAAGTCTGTAGCAACAGGTTTCAGGTCTGTAGCAACAGTTTCAAAATGGGTGGTGGTGGGGGGGGGGGTGGACTTCCAAAAAAATCTGACGAGCCCCCCTCAAAATCATTCAATTTCACCCCCTGCCCCCCCCCCCCCTCGCATTCTACGGGCCGGTGTTTTTCAAATTAAAATACTGCAAGTTTTCCCTACCTTTGCTTAGATATTGGTTCGTTTTTTTCACCTTGTGTTTACTCTCCTTTTTTATAAATCAGTTTTCAAAACGGTGTGCTCGTGAGAAATTTTTTAACTAAAGGCAAAGATGTTTCAAGTAAAATATAGCAAATAGGAAAAAGTCCAGCAATTTGTCCACTGATTCTTATTGATAACTGAGTGAGGCTCAAAATCGAAACCAAAAAAGGAAGGGGTTCAATAAAGTATCTAATTAAAAGCCGAACAAGAGAAAAAAAATCAAATCTTTATTATTCTTGAACCGTCCTTGGAGGTAATTAAATTATTTTATCTTGATTTTCACAAGTGTATACTAGTCTAACATACCCTAATTTCTTTTACTAAACAGCAATTTTTGACGCCGAACTTTTCCATCATCACTAAAAATAAAATAGTGTTCTGTATACATGTCATGTAGTTCATTTGCATGCCAAATGCCCATCGAAATTTACGGCAGACTTCAAAGGACAACACATTCTTGTCACAATATAATAAACAGCTGATAAAGAGTCATATTATGTTTATTTTGAGGATCACAACAGGAAATAAGCTTTGTTTCCTATACTGCAAAAAATATGATTAGGGACGTATGGCACGTCCACAATGCGCCCCCCCCCCCATTTTCCACGGTCCTCAACAATTATTCATTTTCTGACGGTAGTTCCTTCAAGGGTTCCTGTTGAAACTTCCAATTTTAAAACATGTATACATGTATAAAGGTTTAACATCTTCCGTTGTGACATTATATACATTAATCAGAAAAATGAATAATTTAATGAAAAAGTAGTGTGGGAGGGGAGAGGGCAAGCTGACATTTTCTGTTTGGATGGGCACTACGTTCCAAGCCCCCACCCCACCCCCAAGTTCATATAATTTGAGGGGTCACACCAGACACATAAACTTTCTCTGGTCACCTTCAGATAAACGCTTCGTTTTCTATAGTATACTAATTATCAGCAAATTTATTGAGGAGCACCCCCCTTTCTATGAACAGAGAAGAACTTCATTAAGGATAAGAACTCATAATCACCGTCACAGGGAAATTATATTATATATAAAAACGTTACCCTCTAACATAATTAAAATAAATAGGTTCTGTTTCCCATAATGCATCGCTCTGCAGAGGCTTTATTCATTGGTCAATTTTCACGAGGCGCCATTTTTGGAGTTGAGCAAGACGGAGAAGAACTCGGGTGTAAGGTGCAAATGTGAAAAGTTAATGATGTTTTCGCCACCCAGTGTCTTTAAAACTGTGAAAAATGCAATGATCAACAACCAAGGATTAGTGTACGTATATTTTTATATACTTTTTTACGGTAAATAATAGTAATAATGGGCAGAACAAATCTTTCCCATCGAAGACCACATTCGTTTTGACGCCATTTTGAAATGTTTGATATCTAAGTTTTAAATATTTTAGTTTACGCATTGCAAAAACGAAAAGAGGAACTTGAATTATACAATATTTAGTGTTTTACGATCAAAGATGCATAGATAGTAGACTTTTGTATAGCTCCTATGGCATAACATTTGTCTTTTTCCATGCTGTACGTTTTGCATTTTTAGATCATTTACTACTACTTACTTACTTACTTATGGTTACTTATGGTATTTTTCCAACACAGGTCCTATCAAGGTCCTCTTCGTCGGACTCCAAACTTGCTTTGTGACTACTTGGGTGACTACTTGGGTGACTACTTGGGTGACTACTGGTGTAATCGGTTTTAAAATCTACTCTGTAATTATAGAGCACATCCTGGTCCTTCCAGAAGTTGTCTAGTCTATTCTTGAAAGTATTCAGAGTTTTAGCACTTACAACATCCTCTGGTAAGCTATTCCATAGACTGACAGTTCTAACACTGAAGCTGAATTTTCTTATATTGAGTCTCGGTCTCTGTACAAACAGCTTCTTGGAATTCCCTCTTCCTTGTTCCCTAATAACGTGGTCTCTCCTTAACTTGATAAAGTCTGCTGCTAATGGGTCATACTTTCCACTTGTTATTTTGTACACTTCAATCATATCTCCTCGGTGGCGTCTGTACTTCAGCGTTGGTAGTTTTAGTTTCTTCAACCTTTCTTCATAGCTTAATTTTGCCAATCCTGGAATCTGCTTGGTAGCTCTTCTCTGCACTCCTTCAATCATCTCTATGTGTCTTGATTTGAAAGGGAACCAGACCGAACTCGCATAGTCTAAATGTGTCCTGACAAGTGTCTTATAAAGAGGAATAAAAGTTTCTTCGTCCAAATGTAGAAAAGTTCGCCTTAACATTGCAAAAATAGAGTTTGCCTTTTTCACCTTCTCGCTTATGTGTCTATCAAAGCTGAGTTGTTCATCTATGATGACTCCTATGTCTTTTTCCTCTTGTACCTTCTCCAGAGTGCGTCCTAACAGCTCATACTCAAAGTCTTGGTCTGGGTCTTTCTTTCCAATGTGCATGTGTTTACATTTTTCTGGATGGAACTTTAAGAGCCAGGTGTTACTCCATTCTGTTAGTTTCTCAAGATCTCTTTGAAGTGTCATTTTATCTTCCCTACCCTTAACTATGTTGAAGATTTTCGTGTCGTCGGCAAATAGGTACACAGTAGAGCTCACGATATCAGGGAGATCGTTGATAAATATGACGAACATTATCGGCCCAATTACTGACCCCTGCGGAATGCCGGAAGTTACTCTATGCCATTTAGATGTTGCCCCATTTATGGATACTTGTTGTTTCCTTCCACTTAGGTAGTTCCTTATCCAATCTATAAGATCTTTCCCTATTCCATATGCTTCCAGTTTCTTAAGCAGTCTGTTATGTGGGACAGTATCAAAGGCCTTCTGATAGTCCATGTAGATGCAGTCAACATCATGTCCACTGTCCAAAGCCTCTGTCCATTCCTCTAATACCCTTAACAGTTGTAGTGAAGTTGATCTACCACTGATAAAGCCATATTGTTTAGTTGTAAAGAGGTTGTTGCTTACAAAATGCTCTATTATGTGGTCCCTAACTAGTCTCTCCATGACTTTACACACCACTGACGTTAAGCTCACTGGTCTGTAGTTTCCTGCTATCGCCTTGTTTCCTTTTTTAAAGATCGCGCTAATACGTGCTGTTTTCCATTCTTCTGGAACTTTTCTCTCATCTACTGACTTCCTAAAGATCCTTGCTAGGGGTTCTGCTAATTCCACTCTTAATTCCCTCAATAGCCTTGGATGCATGTTGTCTAATCCTGGTGACTTATCTGGCTTTAACAGGTTCAGTGCTTTGATAATTTCTTCCTCCAGTATTCTTAATTCTGTCCACTCCTTCTTGATAGGGCGTTTGTCCAGTTCGGGTATGGCTTCCTCGGGTTCTTGTGTAAAAACGCTACTAAAAAAGTCTGCTAAAATATTTGCTTTCTCTTCATCCACTTCTGTTTTATTGGACTTTGGATTTTTAGGGTCAACACACAGTTCCCCGATTCCTTGTCTCGTTTTACTTTTTGAGTTAATATACTGCCATATCTTTTTTGGGTTAGTTTTTGCCTCTTGTGCTATACTCTTTTCGAATGACTTCCTTGCTTTCCTCACAAACTTTGCCACCTTGTTCCTAGTCCTATTGTACTTTTTCCTTATATTTGGATCCTTGGTAGCCACATATTTTCTGCACAGTGCGTTTTTTTCTTTAATCAAGGTGACAGTTTCTTTGTCCAAAGGCATTTTCGTTTTTCTGCTTGGTCTGATGGTGACTACTGGCACATATTTATCTTCTATGTCCTCAATTTTTTGTCGGAATTGATGCCACATCTCGTTTACCGTGCTCTGTGACTCTGTGACTTTTTTTAGTGAAAATGAATGCCTTCTGTAATAGTTCTCTCTCTGTGTATATAAATGAAAAGTGTATGAATTTTTTTTCGTTGTTAAATCGGATAATAATGTTTGTACCGAATATGGTTTCCTTGTTAATACAGACAAAACATATATCCGGTTTGAATACCTGTGTTCTCGGATCGTCAACTTCATGAACTTGTTAGACTTTTGGAACTTTTTATGATGTAACGACAAGGTATAAATGAATTATTTCTGCTACTAAATTACGATTAAGTCATTAATATTTAAACAAAAGGTGTCCGCAATCTCAACTTATCAGATTATTCACGAAGGACATCATCATCAATGGAAATTTAAAAGACAGCTGAAAGAGAGAGTTCTGACTATTGTAATCCGACACAGATAAAACGCATTAATGTGGCAGATATAATTACAAATTATGAAGAATCATAAGAACAAGTTAAATAGATTGTCTGTAACTAGAGTACATATACATCTTACAAAGCCATAGCACAACCCTTATTGATATGCATAGTGATGATTTGTATAGGGAAAATGTATTGGTTTTAAAGTACACTGTCTATAATAATAACTGTTTAACAAACAAGTGATAGATTTTAAATTGAAACAGTTTACTGTTCAAAAGACAAAATTTCTCATGTGTGACCTGCTGAGAGATTTACTGAAAATGTTAAAAATAATAAGCCTACATGATGTATTAATATTGATAATTTTTTATAGTATTTCAAGTAATGCAAACGAATCATCTAAATTACAATCATCAGTTATTGATGGCGGTCGCAACATGTAGAAGCATAATGATAAAAATAAGTGAATCTGCATTTGTTTGAAATTTTTGTTTGTTTATTTTTTTCCTCCCTGGTAGTTGTTGAAGTCTAGGCCATTATTAAAAATACTTTTGTTTGATGTACTCCGACCCACATTTTGCAAAATGAGTAGGTAGGTAGATTTTTTTGGCAGTATCTAACAAATTGATTTTTGTCATACAAAAACACAGAATTAGAAATTTATTGATGTTTCATTACGTACACTGGACAGCTAGACAGATTTAATATTTATTTCTCCATAAAACAAGTGTCTTGGAGAAATTATAAACCTCAACTTTGTAATGAAACAAAATTTATTTCAATGAAACCAAAAAAAAAAAAAAAATTGAAATAAAATTTCAATCCTAAAAAAATGATTGGGTAGGGGTGATTTTGATGGGTTATTTGGAGTACATCAAACAAATCATTTTTAGCACATAGAGCCAAAGGCTCAAGTGAACTTTTCTGATCGAAATTTGTCTGTCGCCGTCGTTTTCGTAATTTTTTCACATTTCAATCTTCTCAAGAACCACTGGGCCAATTTCAACCAAACTTGCTATAAAGTATCCTTGGGTAAAGGGGATTCAAGTTTGTTCAAATAAAGGGCCATATCTTCTTCTAAAGGGAAATAATTACAAATAAATGAAAAATTAATGGCATCATTTAAAAATCTTCTTTTCTGGAACCACAGGGCAATGAAAGATTCCAATTTATTTGGAAGCATCATCAGGTAGTGTAAATTCAAATTTGTTCAAATCATGACCCCCAGTGTAAGGCGGGCCATAATGGATGATCAATTTTACATAGGAATACATAGGAAAAAATCTTTTTAAATCTTCTTCATTAGAACCACTGTATCAGGAAAGATGACACTTATGTTGAAACATCATCAGCTAGTATAAATTCAAGTTTGTTCAAATCATGACCTCCGGGGTAGGACGGGGCCACGATGAACGATCAAAGTACATAGGAAAAATCTTAGAAATTCTTCTTTTCAAGAACAACAAAGCCATGATTGGTCATATTTATATACACGGGCGATGAAGTAATGTAGATATAATTTATTTAAATCATGAACCCCCCCCCCCCCAAGGAGAATAGAGGGGCCATAACAGGGGATGATAGTCATACAAAGGATTAAAAAGGATGCTAATATGTGTCATATTAATTCAAAAGCATCCTTAGAAAGTGTAGAATTCCCTCTCTCCCCCCCCCCCCCCCCCAAACCACTTTTATATCTAAACTTTTCAATACTGAACTGATTTATATTTTTTCCTACCAAAAGTGCTTAGGTGAGCAATGTGGCCCCTGGGACACTTGTTTATTGTTGGTATTATAGGTGAAATCAGAATGCAATTTTAATTGTACATAATATATTCTTTCAGAGAGAAGAAAACTTACATTAAAGAACCAGCAAGATGTATGATGAATCAAGATGTGATCATGTGGTAAGTGGTAATTAATTCAGTCATAAATAGGCATGTATAACAATTGCATGAAAAGAAAAGAACTTGAGTTTAATTGGAATGTTGAAATACCAATTGCAAACTACAAGAGGTAATGTAAAATTATGACTTGGAGTCTTCTTTTTCATTCCTCTATAAAATTTTCTGTCTGGATGATATACACCATGCAGTGAGGAATTTAGTTCACCCGAGCTAAAAACTCATGTGAACTTCTCTGATCACCTTTTGTTTTGTGTTTTGTCCATCAAACTGTCTATCCATCTGTGAGCTTTTCACATCTTTAACTTCTTCCCAAGAACCACTAATTTTAACCAAGGTTGACACAAAGTAAGGATATTCTAAATTGTACAGAGGAAGCCCCCCCCCCCCCCCCAAGGGGAAATGATTAACTCTCTTAAATATTATTGATATGATCATTGTTGAGCAACTTATAATTTTGTAACCTGTAGACTTTATTGTAAGAATAATGAATATTTGTTTAAGAGTCCTTTTGCCATGGTTCAAAGTTCAATTCAATCATTGAAAATATTTTGAGATATTTGAGGATTCAAGATATCAGGAGTAAAATGCTTAAAGAATACTTCCAAATTACTTCAACATACATGTATCTATGATATTCGAAATGCCAGAGTTCAACTGTATGGCTATGATAAAGTAGTAAATATTATAACTTACTAAAACTTTTTAACATTGAAACATGTTAAACGAAACAATACAAGAATGAAAAATAAGGACATGCACCTTTACTGATTTCTGGCTGGTCAGTATTTTGATGACTGTAATTTCTAAAATATTCAGTGAAACACATTGAAACTTTAAATGTAGGTATATGTTAACTAAATATACTATAAGGTAGTATTTATAAATGGGAAGTCTTGAACAAACATTACAAGATGCATGTATGTAAATTGGGGCTAAAATTGGTTAATGGCTATCGCCTTAATTTTCAGTGACATAAAACAAGATTTAGAATGCAGGTAAATAATACTAGTATGTGTCTGTACGTATGGTATAGCATATAGAACTTGTACTGAATGTTGATTAACTAAATCTTGAATGGCTGTTATGTTGGTTGTCTTTGATGAAATTCCAGATTATTTATATGTAAACTGAGTGTACATGCAATTTGAAATTATTCATAAGGTATTAAACATGATTAAAGCATGTGTATGCAATGCAATTAATGATGAATTCGTATTGACTTACATGGATATAGCTTTACATATATATGCATTGATTTTTTAGGGTCCTGTTCTGTGGATGCCATGAGATGATCTGTCTGTCCATCTTATATCACTGAGTATATTTTCTCTCCTCATAGCCCAATCTCACTCAAATTTAACTCGTAGAGTGTCTGTGGATGGAGGGTAAAAAGTGACCTTGGACCAATTATCTAGGTCAAAGGTCAGTATCAAAATACACTATATATCTTTATTTAAAGTCCTTGTCCAGTGCATAATTTTTCTCCCTTGGTATGATCTGGATTGTGTGTTTTGGGATGAAGGGTGTGTAGTGATCTTTAACCAATTTTCTAGGTCTAATATCAATTAATAAGAAAAAAAGATTTGTAATATCCTTGTCCAGAGCACATTTCTCTCCAATTGACCCAACTAAAAGCAGTGTTCTATGAGATGGTCATATTCTCAATCATACCTGCTTTGATATTTATCTGGCTTAAAACATTGCATGTACTATGTAATGTTCATTATTCTGATTACATGGTCATTAAATGTAAAGACTGAAACTAATCACTGATATTGGTACAATAAAGGACATTGAGTGATCTTGTCAGATTTCTAAATAATATTCAAGCATACAATTCTTACAAAAAATAATTTTTTATGAAAATAGATTGCAGATCACAGATGATGGAAAGAAAATACAAGGGAAGCTGATGTTGAAAGAAGTACTGAGTATTTAATCAAGTTTATGAATGGACTTAGATGTGAAAGACTACTACATTGTTTACCTAAGATATATGATTTTATTTATTTTGATATAATTTTAAAATAATGTTTTTGTACATCAAATGAATTATTAAACATATGATTTAATAATGCTTTTTCTTCTTTATACATTTTTTTAATAGATTTTGAAAAGAAAACACAGTTTACCAAGGAAATTAATAAATTAAATATATAATATTTTGATTTAAAACTGCTGTTCTCTTTTCACATTCTAGAAAAAAAAGATTTACCATGGAAAATACAGGGATCCTTGAGCTTCCAGTTGCCTGTCAATCATTTCCCAAAATTGAAATGCTCAACCTACCCTGTAGTTTCCATGGTATGGAAACTATTACACTACAATTCCACATTGCTTGCTGTCTCAGAAAAATAAGGGAATCTTGAAGTTTCCCTGTAATTTCCTTTTATAGGACACCAGATAATTCCACCAAGTTTCCATAACACGGAAACCGCTACGCTCCAATTCCATGTAGTTTCCTGAATCATGGAAACTTGAGGAATCATGAGGTTTCCTCTAGTTTCCGTTCATGGGAAACCTGAGGATTCCATCCAGTTTCCCAGTTCCATGGAAACCACTACGCTCCAATTCCACGTAGTTTCCTAATTATGGAAACCAGTGGAATCTTCAGGTTTCCCATTACGGGAAACTACATGGAAGCTTGGGAAGCTTCAGGTTTCCCGAGGTTTCCGTGGTTCGGGATACCTAATGGAATCGGAGCGTAGTAGTTTCCGTGCCACGGAAACTTGACGGAATAACCTGGCATCCGCTGCGGAAACCACTGGGAAACATGATGTAAACTTGAGGTTTCCATGTGGTTTCCGTATAGTTTCCCATGATGGGAAACTGCTTATTTCACCCAGTGCATGGGCCTCTTGTTTTTTTCCGAACAACTTTGCTATCTTAATATATTACAAATTCTCACTACTTTTTTTAAGTCACCTGTGTAACTCAGGTGACCTATTGCTATCCGTTTTTGTCTGTCGTCGTGCGTTAATATTGAATATTTATAGCTTCTTCTCTGAAACTGCTCAACCAATTTCAACCAAATTTGGCATGTAGCATCTATGGGTAAAGGGGAACAAAAATTGTGAATTTCATGGTCCCTGCCCCCCTGGGGCCTGAGGAATGGGGCTTAAACCACCAAAATTAATGCAATCTTTAAAAATCTTCTTCGTTACATCTGGACATCAAGCAGTCAAACTGTTGGCATGATTAGCTCTACTGGTCAGAGACCAGAAGAGCTTATGCGATAGTAAGGTGTCCGTCGTCCATCCGTCTGTCTGTCTGTCCGTCCATCTGTAAACAATTTTTCAAAATGCTACTCCTCCTACAGTTTTGGTCTGATTTCAATATTACTTGGCACACAAGTAGACTACACTAAGATGCATAATTCTGTTTTTTATTTCTATGAACGGTGTTGCCATGGTTACTAAAAATAGAAATTTCTGTGAAATACTTTCAAAATGCTACTCCTCCTACAGTTTTGATCTGATTTCAATATTACTTGGCACACAAGTAGACTATATTAAGATGCATAATTCTGTGTATCGGTTTTTGATTTTGATGAACAGTGTTGCCATGGTTACTAAAAATAGAAATTTGTGTGAAATACATTCAAAATGCTACTCCTCCTACAGTTTTGATCTGATTTCAATATAACTTGGCACACAAGTAGACTATAATAAGATACATAATTCTGTATATCAGTTTTTGATTTCAATGAACGGTGTTGCCATGGTTACTAAAAAAAGAAATTTCTGTGAAATACTTTCAAAATGCTACTCCTCTTACAGTTTTGGTCTGATTTCAGTAAAACTTGGCAAACAAGTAGACTACACTATGATACATAATTCTTTATATTGATTTTCTGATTTCGATGAACATTGTTGCCATGGTTACTAAAAATAGAAATTTCCTTGAAATACCTTCAAAATGCTACCCCTACAGTTTTGGTCTGATTTTAGTATTACTTAGCACACAAGTAAACTACACTAAGATACATAATTCTCTGTACCAGTTTCGGATTTCGATGAACAGTGTTGCCATGGTTACTAAAAATAGAAATTTTCTTGAAATACTTTCAAAACGCTACTCCTCCTACACTTTTTGTCTGATATCAGTATAATGTGGCATACAAGTAGACTACAGAGATACATAATTGGTGTTATTGTTTTTTTCATTTTGTTGAATGATGTTGCCATGGTTACTTAAATCAAAATTTCTGTAAAATTGTTTTAAAAGGCTACTCCTCCTACAGTTTTAGTCTGATATAATAATAAATCTTGCCACAAAAGAGACTAAACCAAGGATCATTATTCTATTTATTGCTGTTGCAAAGTTTCAAGTCCAAGTGCTACTTTTATCTTCCTTTATAAATACAACCAGTAGAGCTACAGTCTCGTCAGAGACTTCTGGTTGTTATAAGCATTAAGCCCTCTACCAAAATTGTGAAATTTATGGCCCCCAGGGTCAAGGTTCTGGTGTTAGTTTGGGGCTATATAGATCATATAGTGAAAGTGCATTATTTCTTTGAAAATCTTCTCTGCTCCTGGGTATTAAATAAACTACATGTAACTAAGTACATCATTATGATGAGCAAGAGTGTCTCCTTCATAATTGTGAATTTCATAGCCCCAGGGTCAGGGGTTCTGGTGCTAAGGCAGGGCTCTATTGATTATATAGTGAAAATGCATTTATTCTTTGAAAATCTTCTTCTCTGCTCCTGGGTATTAAATAAACTAACTAAGTACATAGTTATGAAGAGCAAGAGTGCCTCTTCCAAAATTGTGAATTTCATGGCCCCAGGGTCAGAGGTTCCGGTGTTAGGGCAGGGCTCTATTGATTATATAGTGAAAATGCTTTAATTCTTTGAAAATCTTTTTCTCTGCACCTGGGTATTTTTCAAACAAAGGAAGTGTGTGGTAATGATAAGGAAGAATGCCTCTTCCAAAATGTGAATTTCATGGCCCCAGGGTCAGGGGTTCTGGTGAAAGGGGGGGGGGCTCTATTGATTATAGAGTGAAAATGCATAATTTCTTTTAAAATATTTTTTTTCTACTACTGGTTATAAAGCAAGAAACAAGTTTATAGTTATGATGAGCAAGGGTGCTTTTTCCAGAATTGTGAGCTTATGGCCAATGGGTCAGATGTTCTGGTGTAAGGATGGGGCTTTATTTATTTAATATTATAGTGAAAATGCATTTCCTTGAAAATTTTCTATGCTTCTTGGCATGTTCAAGGCAAACAGAGAAAAGCTTTAATATGCAAGGGTATTTTTACCAGAATTTTTAACACCTGGATTATTTAGCCAAGTGTTCTGGTCCTGGCCAGTGCTCTATTAACTTGTATTCTGCTGAGCAAAGTTATTCCCCTCTGCCATTCACCTTTGATAATAAATCACTGTAAATAATATATTTTAATGCTTAATGGAATAAGAGAATTATGCAAGAATATTTATTGTAAAATACAAAAGTACTTTCATAGTTTTAATGATCAGGTAGAATAAAATGAATAAAATTGAGACAAAAATAACTTATCTTTTTTAATTGTTCTTCAAAGGCCAAGAGAGGCCAATGTGAGAAGTAATAATATGGGGTTAAAAATAGTTTGTTAATAGTCTGCATGGTAATAGTGATTAATGGGGGACAGATAGATCCTAGACCAATTATTTTGTTGATGCAAATCATACTATTTTTCTTGCTTTTGGGCAACAAAGCTTCATTTATCAGTTTATGGATCCCCTAAATTGTTGTATTGTACTCAGGTGACCGTTAAGGCCCTTGGGCCTTTTGTTCAGATATAGAGTAAAAAACTTTTTGTCCCTCAAGATCGCTTAATTTATGGGCCAGCCCTATTTATGGTATCATTTTTAAAGATTACTGATTCTGCACAAATTTTATTCTATATGTCTTCACAAAATATTAATATGTAAAAAGATGTGAATCAAAATGTAGCAAAGAGCTAGGTTCACTTTATGCATAAAATGGCCCTGTCCTTATGTCAATTAATTGACTATCACCTTCTGTCTCATTTCATATATCAAAATAAAGTAGAGACTAAGTGTTTTCATTTCCTATAACAAAATTTCTTTTTGGGAATCCAGGTATTGGAAAACAATCTTTGAGAAAATGGAATGTTCTTGAATTTTGCAGAAGCCATGCGTATTCGACTACCTTCAGCAAAGAATTAATGTATGAGCACAGCCCACGATCCAAAAATTAAAACACGTTTTGTGATCTTCAGAAATAGATCTTTTGTTATGTAATTGCATATTTTGGATCAGAGCTTGTGCTCTATATGAAATATTGAAAAAATACCTCAACTTTTGGCCATTTTTAAGGGAATTTACAGGATATGGGAAAAATGACGCATTCTATGACATCATAATGCATTGACTAGAAAGAAAATTATGTCATGTTCAATAGATACATGGTCACCTAGGGTCCAAGTTATGAATACTGCATTTTCAACCAAAACAGAGCAGTTTCGATTTTTCAGAAATTCTCAGGGCCAAAAAAGGCCCTAAGTGGCTCTTGCTCTTTTGTGAGACATTTTTAAGCTTTTTTTTTTTTAGCCCTACAAAGCTTTGCACCTTTTGTGCTAGATTAATGGCAATGCCTTTCTGCACATCTACAAAGACTTCTGAAATCACTAAAAGTTTGAAGTTGATATCTTGAATGCTTTCTGAGAACACCTTTGGACAAACAGACCCTCTGAAAATCGAAAAAAAGTCTATTTCTCAAGACTGGAAATGATGTCATTAAAACAGAGAGAGAAAGAGAGAGCTAATTTGATTATATTTAAGATCTAAAAGTTTCATGAAATTTTGAGCAGTTTTTAAGAAATACTGTGCACAAAATCAGTAAAAGAAAAATAATATTAATAGAGATAAATAAACGGTAGAATAACAGCCTTCTGTTGGAGATGGAAGACCTGAACAAGAACATCTTCCATTGAGAAGGAAGACGTTAGGAACAGTAGAATCACTAGAAGGTATTTTGCAAAGACGAAAGACCTCAATAACAAAAGAAACAGAAGAATAATTGTAAGGTCTTCCAAAGGAAGTTGAAGGACCTTAATAATGGAAAAGAAACCAAAGAATAACAAGAACGTCTCCCGTTGAGATGGAAGACCTTAATAAAAAAATATAATCACTTAATATTTTCCATTGTGGATGGAAGACATAACAATCAGTAGAAAGTCTTCCTTTGTAATGAAAGATCTTAATTAACAGCTTTGTGTTATCATTAAATAGCTGTAAAAAGCATTATTAGTTTCTTTTTTGGCCTGCAGTAAAGGACATGATTTAAAAAATGACAAATAAGCTTGACAGATCATTAATTAGCTTAAATAATATGTTGAAGAAAAGTTCATACAAAGAGAGAGAAGGAATTTTGAGGGAGGGAGTGAGTAGGTAGAAAGTAAAAATTTAAAAAGGTTTGTCCAGTTACCTAGTTAATTTATTACTTAAGTACATGAGGTATGTTATAATTAGGGCCCCACAAGGATTTGCGGGTGCCCTATAGTAATCACTGTCTGTCTGTCCATCTTTCATCCTTCCATCCACAAATTTTCTGTTTTTTCTAATAACTTTTTTTAGGGTTGACCAAATAAGTTCAAATTTGGTATGTTGGTTGAATAGGCAGTAAGACATATTTTGACACTAAGTTTGGTTCTATATGTCATCCGGTTTGGAGCTGGGGTGGTGGGGTAGATTCCTTAACTTTATATAAAAGTGAATGGGCAAAGAGAGATAACTGCTGAGAATGTTCCTATTGTAAACTAGGAAAGGCTGCAATGAGTCTCTTGGGATTAATTAACTTTCCTCTTGAAGAAAATCCAAAACATTTATCTTTATCTGTCACATTGAGATTAATTAACACCTCTGTCTGCAAATAAAGTTTGTTTTGAAGAAGGGATGTCAATTTTGTCAATAATTCATATTCGAATATTCAATTAAGTATTCAAATATATTCGAATATTCGATAAAATAAATAAAATGTGTTTAATTTATATATGCAACATTCTACTCTAATGAAAGGTTTAGCGTAGGTATACTTATATTGGAAGTAAAATTGTACAAAGACTTTTGTAGGTTTACAATAAGAAATTCCATTTGATATTTGTCAATGTTTGAAACAAATAATTGATTTCAATGTAGAAAAGTATAATTTTAACAAATGAAACGTGTATTTATAGTAGCTCCAACTGAGGAACCAGTCGTCTTACCAAAGGCAAGATATAGTTGTAACGGTGTACTGTTCAGATTTCAATACGTGTAATATATTACAATTATCTGCCTAATAAGAGATATGATTATAATCTTTGATACAATGTTTTTAAAATATAAACAAATATTTCCATAGACAATTTTCCTAGGTAATTAACCAATTTCCCAATAATGAATATAAAATTTAGGATTATGTACAACCCGAGATAATCAAGTAATTTACACATTTATTCTGAAATTGAGCAATATTAATTACAGACTAATTCTATCGGACATTCATTCAATGATCAATTATATTTATTTTGAAAAGTATCCTCTTCGCCTCTTTTAGACATTCTAAGAAGGTTTTCATTTTGTTGTCCTCGATTCTAGATACGATAGTATCTAACTATGAAAGTACGTTTTGTATTATACATAAAGCATTATTGTACAATTCTTTAACACCTTACTCAAAACAAAATAAATGTAATTTAGTATACCTATAAGATAAGAAAGTAGTGAAAGAAATCAGGTGATCGAAATTGATCGCTAGTAAATCAAACAGGGATAATTCCAGCACTGTTCTAATCAAAATTTATTAATCACGGTACTTCTTTTTATGAAATCTGAAAAACACCGAATATTTGAATCTTAAATTCATATTCGAATATCAACTCATCGAATGAATATTCAAATGTTCGAATATTCGTTGCCATCCCTATTTTGAAGTTAAGTTTAATTCTGAATGACTTTTGAAGTTAAATTTAATTCTGAATGATGTTTACATTCTCTGAACTGTGGATTTAAATAATGTTCATACTTTATTTTGGTAAAATACACATTGAGTTATGATTTTATTGAATTCTAAAACAAGATATAGATAAAGATATCTTTAAGGTCTTCCGTTTCAGGCGGAAGACCTTATAGTGATTCTACTGTTTCTTATTATTAAGATCTTCCATTCCAGACGGAAGACCTTATAGTGATTGTACTGTTTATTATTATTTTTTTCCCCTTTTTTTGTCGGCACAATCTTTCAGAGATGGCTGGACGGAATTTCTTGAAATTTTCAGGGATGATAGAGAATTTAAATACCCCGAGGCGTGTTTTTCATTTTTTGAAAATTCACTTCTGGTCATCAGATGTGTCCGATTTCCATATTTTTTCAAAAATATTTTGTCCGAGTCATATCTCAGAAACGGTAAGAGATTAAGACACCAAACTTATAGAAGTAATAGATCTTGAGGAGTAGGCAAATCCATTTGGGTTAAGAGCATCAACCGTCACTTCCGGTTGTCACAGGAAGTGATCATAGAAATCGAAATTTTCAACTTTTCTTTTTTGAATTTTTTCTTGCATCACATTGTTGCATCTTATTTGTAGTTTCAAAATATGTTGGTCCCACTGGAAACAAAAACGACAACTTCCATCTATAAGCGAAAAACTGCATAATTTGAGTATTTTACTTTTCCATAAATATCTGTTATAAATAACGTATTTGAACTGATTTTTGAATATGTTATCAAGACTGCAAATGTCACTTCCGGTCGCGCATTTAAATGTCCGCAAAATGATAACTTGTCCGAGAGAGATCTCGGAAACAGTAAGAGATTAAGACACCAAACCTATAGGAGTAACAGACCTTGTAAAGTAAACAAAACAATTTGGGTTAATTAACTCTTTGCTCCCTGATAACGTCTATAGACGTGCTTATAAAAAGCATTCATAGCCTAGTACCGTCTCAAAACGTTGCTGTGTACATGCTTCCAAAGTCGAATCACGTGTTAAAACGTTACCGACGCTACTTGTAAAACAGACTCTGATTCGTCAATTCTATGGGTTGTGAGGAATCCCAATGAATATAAGCCAATCACATTAAGTCTTACAAACCTTTTGGGGCAATGTGTGATGTATTACTTCCTTTTATAGCAAGAAAGCGAAAGTAAAATGACATCGATACCCACGCGGTTAAAAACATGGAGTCGAGTGATGATAGTAGTACGGCGTTTGAAGGATTTGGACCAGAGGTAGTGGAAGCAGCTCGAAAAAACTTGTTAGAGCTTGTTCCCATAGATCCGAACGATATATCTGATGTTGAAATATCTGATATTTCGGACATGTCAACAGATTCTTTGGAGGAAAGTGACCTAGACCCCGAGCCTGAAGACGAGAAAAACAAATATGGAGATCAACGAGGTTGGCAAGAACAGCTGAATAATGTACAAATTGGGGACTTTACATGCCACCCAGGACCAACAACACATTTAGATGGGACTGCAAATGAACTTGATTTTCTCAATTTGATGTTTCTGCCACATTTGTATGAAATTATCACCAGAGAAACAAACCGATATGCTGAAATTGAGCAGGGAAAAAATGGTGATGACGCAAAATGGCGTAGTACAACCCCAGAGGAAATAAGGGCATATATAGCTATTCAGATAAGTTGCTCCTACCCAGGACATGTATTTCACCAAAGATGATTTATTTCGTCCAACGGGTATACACAAGAGAATTACCCGAGATCGGTTGGATAAACTCAATCAGTACTTTCATATTGCAGATACTACCAACAATCCACAACGAAGGCAGTCTGGACATGACAAACTGGCTCATATTCTACCAGCCATGAACTTGTTACTTGAAAAAACCAAGCAGGAATACTCACCGAGTAAGGAGGTGTCTGTTGATGAAGCCATGGTTGCATATACAGGTCGTTTGGGATTCAAACAGTATGTACCGTTGAAACCAACAAAACGAGGCATAAAAGTGTGGATGAGGGCGGACCCCAACAACGGGTATGTCAATGAATATCAAGTTTATACAGGAAAAGAAGTACGTGTAGCAGAGAAGGGACTTGGTGAGAGAGTTGTCCGCGATCTTACAAGGGAAATCTGGGGAAAACATCACCATGTCTATTGTGACAATTATTTTACATTGGTAAACCTTTTTCAAGAGCTCCTTGACAATGATACATATGCCTGCGGTACAATACGTACAAATCGTAAAGGCCTGCCACTCACCATTACGAAATCAAAGCTGAAGAAACAAGGAGACCTTATTCAAAGACAGAAAGAAAATATGGTTGCCACAGCATGGCACGACAAGAGAACAGTAACTTTGCTGGCAACTAACGCTAATCCCCTCGATATGACCGAGGTCAAGAGAAAGCAGAAAGATGGCAATGTAGTAAATGTCGCTTGCCCAAAAGTTTTGAAGTTGTATACTCAAAACATGAATGGTGTAGACAGGGCAGACCAACTTCGTTCAACTTACAGCATCTGCCGTAAAGCCCTGAAATGGTGGAAATATCTTTTCTGGTTTGTGGTCGACGTCGCTATCGGTAATTCATTTATCCTCATGAAAGAGTCTCCTAATCATGTCATCTCAACCAAAACAGGAAGCAGACGAGAAAGAACACAGCTTGAATACCGGATGCAACTTGCACATCTGATGACGGGTGACTTCTGGGGCAAAAGGAAAAGGGAATCCATTGGAAACCCACAGACCAGAGGGCTTTTGCACTGGCCAACAGAACTTGACAAAAAAAGGACATGTAAACAATGTTCAAAAAACAAAATTAGAAGAGAAAGAATTTTTGGATGTGAGCAGTGTGAAGTAAACTTATGTATTACCTGCTTCAAGCAGTACCACAAGGAGAAACACCCTGAACTCTTTCAATAAGGACATAAAATTGTGGACAAAAACTATAAAAATTAATTTTGTTGTGATGTAATTTGTTTATTTTTTTCAATTTTGGAAATTATTTTTGCACTGGATTATTCTGTTATATATTAAAAGTTTAAAACTGAAAATTTGGTAAGTTTTTATTGAATATTAAAAAAGTTATAGCCATTTATTTAACCCTTACTGAAAAATTTTATCACTAGTACTATTTGTTTACATCAGGGATGTAAACAAAGATGGCCGCCAGGGAGCAAAGACTTAAGAGCGTCAGCCATCACTTTCGGTCGTCACAGGAAGTGATCAAAGAAATTGAAAATCTCAACTTTTCTCTTTTGGAATAAGACTTGCATCATATAATTGTATTTTTTTCACAGATTCGAATTGTGTTGATCCCACCCGAAACAAAAAACGACAACTTCTGGTTATAAGAGAAAAACTACATAATAGGGGTTTTTAACTTTCCCATAAATACCGCTTACAGATAGAGTTCTTTAATTAAATGATTTGCATATGTTATTGAGACTGCAGATGTCTAGAATGACGTCAAACTTCTTAGTAAAATTCACTTCCGATCCCGTGTTCTCCTGTCCTCAAAATGAGATTTTGTTCACCCTTTTTGCTCAGCAACAGTAAACGAAGTCCAAGACTTTCAGGACTGATAGTCAGTCATCAATTTATCTACATCATGTGAAAATCGTACTTTGCTATCACTTCCGGTCGTGACAGGAAGTGATGCAAAAAAGTGAATTTTCAAGTTTTTTTTTTTTTTTTTTTTTTTTAACAGAAAATTACAGACCATGCAAATTATTTTCACCGGAATTGCAGACCGAAAAACCGGAAGTTGTCTCAAACATGAGTAGTGCTTTCATGGAAACTTTTAGGGATGTTCAGTTGTGAATAGTTTAGGTGTAGAATGAACATTTTATTTGTTTGGAGTAATTGTGGTCATGATGAAGTTAAAAAAAAAAACACATAGAAAGTAAAGAGTTATTTCCGTTTTTCACGACCTTGACCTTGAATCAAATATAAAAGTAAGGGCATCCACCTCCAGTATCAGGTTAAAACTAAGAAAGTAAAGATTTGTGGGTTTTTTTCTTTTCTTTTTTTAATGACCTTGACCTTTGACCTTGACCCAAAGGTCACAATCAGGCCTAAGGATGAGGAAGTAGTTACAATTCTAAGTTCAAAAGAGGCAGAAAATAAATAATTTACCCCCCCCTTTTCAAAAAAAAAAAAATCACATCAAGAGCAACGTGGAATATTTCTCTTGAATTCAAACCAGACCTTGGATCGACACCAAATTTGGTACAAATGTAGTATTGACCTCAGAGAAACGTTCTTGAAAGTTTTACGGTGAGTCTTACAGGGCTCAACATTAATGCTTGTCCGCTTGTCCGGTACCAGTGAAAAAAAATACGGATAAGTGAATATTGCTGGGCACTTGTCTGATTGGACAAGTGCATTTTTATGTAAATAAGTCTCTAAATATTTAAAAGAACGACTGTTGAAAGTTTACAGGTACTTTAAGATGGAAACAGTACATAAAAACCAAACTTCGATCCCGATATAGATTGCTATGTAATTGAGTACATTCGATCGGCATCGAAGTTCACTAATTGCTGCTAATGGAAAGGCATGGAACTGACGAAGTTTGTATTCTGTTTTATGTTGACAGCATTTATGTTGTCAGGACAGAAAGTCTAGATAAAATTTTGTTTTATGTGTTTGTTGTATTTATAAATAACATCATGCACATGTAATGGACTTTATTACCTTATTTTATACACTGCTTGCAAGTTCAGGAACTATTTCCTTTTACAGAACTTCTTTCTTCCCCTACTGATTCTAAAAATACTTGCATTTATTCTAGTCCTAAACAATTTAACTTATTAATGTTATCGTAATGCGTAGCCTAATGGTTAGTGACCTGTCTTTCAATTCAAGGGTTTTGAGTTCGATCCCTGCTGGAGAACATTTTTTTTTTTTGGCATTTTTCTTCTATTTTTTCAAACTAATTGACACGGAAACACTTATAAAGGTGGAAAGGCCTCTAATTGTACACGGGACAATTAGTTTACCAGTTTTTATTTGTATTTATATATCTGTGGAAGCCTTAAGATAACTTTTGTTAATCATTAAGCGTAATCTTGTTGACAAGACTTTGGTGGGTTTTTTTTCTTCAAAGAATCAAGAAAACGGAAGACCTGTTATTGCCTAGGCAATAAGTATCTAGTTGTTTTTTTTTCCCCTTTTCAGGTCGGGACGATTTCTCAGATATGGGCTGGACAGATTTTCTTGAAATTTTCAGGGATGATAGAGAATAAAAATAACCTCAGGCGTTTCTTCTTCATTTTTTCGAAATTCATTTCCGGTCGTCAGATATGTCCGATTTCTGTTTTTTTTATCAAAAATATTTTGTCCGAGTCATATCTCAGAAACGGTAAGAGATTAAGACACCAAACTTATAGAAATAATAGATCATGAGGAGTAGGCAAATCCATTTGGGTTAAGAGCGTCAACCGTCACTTCCGGTCTTCACAGGAAGTGATCATAGAAATCGAAATTTTCAACTTTTTGTTTTTGATTTTTTTCTTGCATCACATTGTTTCATCTTATTTGTAGTTTTGAAGTATGTTGGTCCCACCAGAAACAAAAATGACAACTTCCAGCTATAAGCGAAAAACTGCATAATTTGTGTATTTTACTTTCCCATAAATATTTGTTATAGATAATGTATTTGAACTGATTTTTATGCACCTGTCTTAAGACGGGACGTATTATGTTATAGCCTTCATGTCCGTCCGTCCATCCGTCTGTTAGCTTTTTTGTGTCCGGCTCATAATTTTAATACTATTAGGCTTAGAATTATCAAACTTTGTCAGCTGATATGTCTTGGGTAGAAGGTGTGTCGCGCATTAAAAGTAGGTCACTCTGTCCGTTATTTAAGATGCTATGGCCAAATATGGAAAAATCCTGTCTGGCTTATAACTAGAAAACTATTAGACTAAGAATCATCAAACTTGGCTAATATATGCATCTTAGGTAGAAGGTGTGTCGCAACCTATTTCAAGGTCACTGTGACTTTTAATTTAGTGAAATTTAAAAAAAAAACTGTGTCTCTATACTATGAAATTACACAATTCCCAAAAATGTAAGAATGTTGCAGTATCCTTATTAAAAAATACGTTAAATCAAGAAAAATACTTCTTTTTTTCATTATATACTTTACAGCAATCTATAACAAATGTAATGTAACAAGAGAAATTCCACCTCTCCCAGGGGTGTAATTATCAAGCACTGGTTAAGGAGAATTTTGATAACAGAAAATTACATGTCAAATTAGAGAGAAATTAATGACTTTAGTGTGAGGAGCTAACTGGTAGAACATCTCTGATCAAGCAGGTGTTATCTATATCTCCTGGGAATTGGGCAAAGGAATCAGTGTTGGACTAGATGAATCTAGTTGGCTAGCCTTTTAACTTTAAAATGAATTTGGTGAAAAGTAATTAAAACTAACTTGATATTGTATAATAAACTTATTTGATACTGTATAATATAATTAAAACTAATTATACCCGGGGGGGGGGGGGGGGGGGGGGATATTGGAATCAGCATGTCGGTTTGTCTGTCAATATGAACTGCAGCTTAAACCAGTCTGACATTATATCTCAAAAAGATCATCAAGTATTTTTAAAAAAGCATGTTTTATCAATATTATGGTAGATAGTTCCTACAAATCTAAGAGTCATGCAGTAACCGTATTAATAATATTGCATCAAGATTACACAAGTTTTCGTTTCTTTTCATAAATCTTTGTAACAAGTTAAAAAAAACCTCTTTTTTCAATGGAATGACATAGATATGCATTTTTATTACAATACAGACTATTAAAGCAGATAGTGCAGATCCATTCATCCCTTGGGAGTAATGAATGGACATGCATCCAGTTAAAGATTATAATTAATGAGTTCAATGTATAGGAAAACTAGCTGTCTCAATCATTTCTGTTAGAGGGTCTCTGATCAAGCAGCTCTTATCTGTATCCTTCGGGAATTAGACGGAGAAAAACTGCTTGTTAGTTTATAGCATATGTCATTTGATGGCCAGCCTTTTATTTTCGAAATTAATTTGGTATAGATTAAATTGTTAAGAATATTTTGATATTGTTTAATATGATATTTTTTATCTAATTTTTTGAAAATATCAAATAAATATGAAAGAGGGGGGGGGGGGGGGGGGCTGCAGATGGGCATTTGTCAAGGTCTAACACAACCAGTTGAGAAATTTATTATAATTAGTGCCTGCACTTCAGGAAATGTATAAACATCAAATATTATAAGGAATGGAAAAATCATGGAAATCTTTGAATTAAGGTTGACATGATTTTCTTGCACCCTGAACTGTTTATGATAATTGAACAATATTTGACGGGCGAATCATGCTGTGGCGGGGCACTTAATTGAATATGTTATCAAGACTGCAAATGTCTAGAGTAACGTCAATTATCTTTGTAAAATTCACTTCCCGTCGTGCATTTAAATGTCCGCAAAATGAGAACTTGTCTGAGAGAGATCTCAGAAACGGTAACAGATTTAGACACCAAACTTATAGGAGTTTTAGACCTTGAGGAGTAGACAAAACCATTAGGGTTAAGAGCGTCAGCCATCACTCCGGTCATCACAGGAAGTGATTAAAGAAATTGAAAATTTCAACTTTTCTCTTTTGGAATAAGACTTGCATCATATAATTGTATCTTTTTCACAGTTTCGATATGTGTTGGTCCCACCCGTAACAAAAAACGACAACTTCCGGTTATAAGAGAAAAACTACATAATAGGGGTTTTAATTTTCCCATACATATCGCTTATAGACAGAGTTGTTTAAATGATTTTTATATGCCCGTCTTTAGACAGGACGTATTATGTTATGGCGTTCATGTCCGTCCGTCTGTCTGTTAGCTTTTTTCGTGTCCGGCTCATAACTTTAATACAGGTGACTCTCGATGGCTCTAACTCCGATCTCTCGAAGTTCTCGATCTCTCAAAGTGAACCCCCGCTCCCGTTTTTTTCTTCTATATAACTAAGCAAATTAACTTCCTATCTCTCGAACTTCCGATCTCTCAAAGTTCTCTATTTCTCGAACCAAGACCTGGGTCCCGTAATACACATTTCATCGTTTTTTACTCTCTATCTCTCGAAGTTTTGATTGTGCGTGTGCACGCCAATCAAGCGTAAAATTAATGCAGCTTGGACTTACCTGGATAACGGTGAACGCCTCGGGCTGGCATGTAGGTGTTAATTGGGTGTTTACATAGATGACACTATACCTGTGAGCATCCGAGTGTTGATATAATTAATTGGTTACAATTGGTAAACTATAAACGAATTGCTTCACAACTTATTTTGACTTGACAGCGAGACGATAATTTTTAGAAAATAATTTAAGAGACGTGTCAATAATTTTTCATAGATTATGAAGGTTTATTAGAATTTACGTAATCCCAGTATGACAAACACTGCACAAGAAATCCTATCTGAAGAACTGAATACCCATTTAATACGAGAAATCTGGTGAAGGACACAATGAAGCCCTGGGGGTAGCCACACCGACGATTGCTATTCAGGTTTCATGTAATCATGAAATGAGAACAAATAAATACTGAAACTTAAAGAGATCGTTTTATTTATTCAAAATACGATCATTGTAGTGAATTACCTGTAAAATACGAATGAAAACGTGCAATGACATTTTCGACATGTGCTTCCGGTATTTATAATAGTAGAACAATGATGATTGGAACTGAAAATTCCAGATTTTATTCACTTTCTATCTCTCGGACCCCTCGATCTTTCGAACTTTTCTTGCGGTCCCTTGAACTTCGAGAGATCGAGAGTCACCTGTACTATTAGGCCTAGGATTATCAAACTTTGTCAGCTGATACTTCTTGGGTAGAAGGTGTGTCACACATTTAAAGTAGGTCACTCTGACCTTTAATTAAGATGTTATGGCCAAATATGGAAATATCCTGTCTGGCTCATAACTAGAAAACTATTAGACTTAGAATCATCAAACTTGGCCAATTTATGCATCTTAGGTAGAAGGTGTGTCGCAACCTATTTCAAGGTCACTGTGACCTTTAATTTAAGTGAAATTTAAAAAAAACTGTCTTTTTACTATTAGATTACACAATCCCAAAAAATGCAAGAGTGTTGCAGTATCCTTATTAAAAAAAAATGTTAAATCAAGAAAATACTTCTTTTTTTCATTATATACTTTTCAGCAATCTATAACAAATGTAATGTTACAAGAGAAATTCCACCTCTCCCAGGGGTGTAATTATCAAGCACTGGTCAAGGAGAATTTGATAACAGAAAATTGCATGTCAAATTAGAGAGAAATTAAATGAGTTTAGTGTGAGGAGCTAACTGGTAGAACATCTCTGATCAAGCAGGTGTTATCTATATCTCTTGGGAACTGGGCAAAAAGAATCAGTCTGTTGGATTAAATAGTTGGCTAGCCTAACTTTTAAAATGAATTTGGTGAAAAGTAATTAAAACTTATTTGGTATTGTATAATGTATTAATTTGATATTGTATAATAAACTTATTTGATATTGTATAATATAATTAAAACTAATTATACTCGGGAGAGAGGGGTTGATATTGGAATCAGACTGCCCGTTGTCCTTATGAATTGCAGCTTAAAACCAGTCTGACATTAAATCTAAAAAAAATCAAGTATTTTAAAAAAATGTTTTAATTACGGTAGATAGTCCCTACAAATCTAAGAGTAATGCAGGAACCTTATTAAAAATGTTGCATCAAGATTACACAAGTTTTTTGTTTCTTTTCATAAATCTTTGTAACAAATTAAAAAAAATCTTTGTTTTCAAATTTAATTTCAGAATGACATAAATATGCATTTTTATTGCACTGCAAAGCAGATAGTATGTATAGATCCATTCATCCGTTGAGAGTAATGAGTGGACATGCATCCAGTTAAAGATTAATTACCGTATATACTCGCCTATAAGTCGGTTTTTTGGGGAGTTAAACTTTGGTCCAAAAACCCCTGTCCGACTTATAGGTGAGTTATAAAAAAAAAATTGGAATTATAGTGGGTCAATCCCTTTAATGTAAGCTTAAAAAATACAACCGACTTGTAGACGGACCGACTTATAGGCAAGTATATACGGTAATGAGTTCAGTGTAGGGAAGCTACAGTCCCTGAAACGTTCTACTTTCCCACTTGAACGGTGAGCGAACGCTGAACGAACGGTGAACGAACGCAGAGCGAACGGTGAGTGAACGATGTGTGAACGCTGAACGCAACTTGGTGAACGATGTGTGAACGGTGAGCGAACGCAGAACGCGAATGGAGCGCAAACGCGAACGCAAAGTGAACGGTGAACGAACGGTGAACGCAAGATGAACGATATATTCGGAATGCCTCTGATCTTTTCCTTGCATTGAAACTATTTTATTGTATTATAATGTCAGGTGCCCAAAAAAAAAAAAAAAAAATCAAAAAACAAAAACAAACAAATAATAAATAAGTAAACAAATTAATGAATGAATAAATAAGTCAATAAAATAAATTCTCCAAAATTGTCCTAAGAAAGACGATGCATGCACATTAAGTTTTTAATCACACGATTTTTATCGCATTAAAACATTGCAATTGTTGCCGAACGCTGAAGTTTAAAAGATATTGTTTTTAGCTGGAAAATAAAAATGTTTATTCTTATTTGATAACAAATCAGAGAAAACTTATGATTTATAGAATGAATTAAAGCGGCTGTAACTTATATTCATATATATATCTCTGTGTCAAGGCGATTTCGTGTAAAGTAATGAAATAAAAAATAATTACATTTATACGCTCGTATTGTAGATTTTTAATACAATAATATATTATGTTTCATTTCTATTTTTCATTATGATTTATTGAGCAGACGTCTATCTCTAGATGGCCGTGATTATACTCGGACAAGATGATACAAAGATACATATTCATATTATTTGTTATGAATTCAATTTTCAGAACATGATATTTAAGTAATATGGTGTTATAGTTTTTATTAAACAGACAAATGAGAGAGAGAGAGAGAGAGAGAGAGAGAGTACTATTCAGTTTTAGCCCCCCCCCTCCTTTCAGGCTTCACCAAATGTTTGTACCTATATCAAACAAAAAACTTTTTTTTCTAAATATATCAGACAGTGAAAGTAACTTTTTTAATCAACAAATCATATCCATTTGTTTGACAGTCATACTCGTTTTTATTTTCCTGCTTCAAGTTCACACGAAGTCCACGTGCTTGTCCTGTCAATCAAAATCATTCGAAACTGTGCTGGTGTGAAAGTTTCGTCACATCGAAGACGAAGTGTGAGTATTTCCAACAAGTTATAACATTTATTTTTATCATTTCTAGATTTGATTCCAACATTTGAATAATAAATTAGTAAAATACATTGGGCATTAACACTTGAATGTGAAACATACTCTCTGCCAATTTCAAATACCACCGCCGACACGTGTACATTTTGATCTACTATTGTTTTGTGACTTTTTTAGATGCATGTTTGTTTTGAGACTGAAATTTTTGTTCTAAAAAAGACCGTAGCTTTTTTTTTAAAATGTTAATTAAAATATTCTGGAAATACGGTACTGACTAAGTCACCGATTTAGGGGGAAAGGGGGGGGGGTTATTAATCATATCGAATGGCAAACATATAAAGTTACGGTGAAGAAAGATTTTTTTTTCTCTATAACTATAGACTTTACATATTACAGTAGAGAAATTCTGTAGTGCATTACATTTTAAATAAATATTTCAATTAACCACACTATCATTTAATTCGTTCTAAAGATAATAAATTAACAGGATATCCGCAGTACTATGTATAACTCTCAGAACTAGTTCTATTATATTTTCTGAAGTAATTGAAAAAAAAAACGTAATAGAAATAAATATTTTCGTAATTTTGCTGCGTAATTATTTGACTTGAATAATTATATCTCCATTAAGATTTATCGTCTTTAACAAAACAACAAAATGTTGCAGTGCTTGAAGTATTTGCACATTGCCCTTAGTTAAATTTAATATTTCAGCATTGTTCTACATAGGTACAGAATGTGCTTATAACAACATTATTTTCCAGAGTAATTTTACAAATAACTTAACATGCAACTAAGTTAGAATAATAAAAATATATATCTTAGATATTTTTCCTCATGAAATAATGATTTTTCAAACACGATATGTTAGTTAATAAATTAAAAAAACCTGTACATGTAACTCCTTAACTACAAAAAGATAAGTCCTTTCACTTCGGAGTTCCGAATGACAATGAAAACTGAACGATAGGTGAACGCTGAATGCAAGGTGAACGCAAAGTGAACGGAACGAAGAGCGAACGCTGAACGCTTTGTGAACGGTGAACGCGAGCGCACGGTGAACGGTGAACGCAAAACTGTGAATGGAGAGCGAACGGTGAACGCACGCTGAACGAACGGTGAACGCACGCTGAACGAACGGTGAACGAACGGTGAGCGAACGGAAAAATGGGAAAGTAGAATGTTTCAGGGACTGTAGCAGTCTCAATTATTTCTTTTAGAGGGTCTCTGATCAAGCAGCTCTTTTCTGTATCCTTTGGGAATTAGACAGAAGAACTGCTTGTCAGTTTATAGCATATGTCATTTGATGGCCAGTCTTTTATTTTTGATATTAATTTGATATAGATTAGGTTGTTAAGACTAAATTGATATTGTTTAATATGATATTTTTATTTTTTGAAAAAATCAACTTACTCAGAGCATCATGTCTCACAAATCTGAAAGCTTGGGGGGGGGGGGGGGGGGGGATGCAGATGGGCATTTGTCAAGCTCTAACACAACAAGTTGAGGATCGATAATGTAATGTTTGTTATAATTAATGCCTGCACCACAGGAGATGTATAAACAAATATTATAAGGTATGGAAAAATCCTTGAAATCCTTGTATCAAGGTTGACATGATTTTCTTGCACTCTAAACTGTTTATGACAATTGAACAATATTTGACAGGCGTATCATGCTGTGGCGGGGCACTTTATATATATATGTTATTGGGACTGCAGATGTCTAGAGTGACTTTAGTAAAATTCACTAAACTTCCGGTCATGTATTTTCCTGCCCTCAAAATGAGATTTTGTTTACCTAATTGCTCAGCACCAGTAAACGACTGAAGTCTAAAACTTTTAGGACTAATAGTCAGTCACCAGTTTTTCTAAATCATGTCAAAATCATACGACGCCGTCACTTTCGGTCGTGACCGGAAGCGATGCAAAAAAGTTAATTTTCAAAGTTTTTTTTTCTTTTTACAGAAATGTTTGGCTAATGCAGATGTTAGATAGACTATAACGTTTACCCTGCAAATTATTTTCACTGGAAGTGCCGGCCTGAAAACCGGAAGTTGTCTCAAACATGAGTAGTTTTTCATGGAAACTTTTAGGGATGATCAGTTGTGAATAATTTAGGTGTAGAATGAACATTTTATTTGTTTGGAGTAATTTCGGTCATGATGAAGTAAAAGAAAGATAGAAACCTCTGACCTTGATCGTTGACTTTGACCTTGACCTTTGATGACCTTGACCTTTGACCAAAAGGTCAGAATCAATAATTAATTTACTCCTCTTTAAAAAAAAAAAAAATAAATAAAACATATCAGCTTAGAATATTTCTCTAAAACTAATTCAACACCTCTGATCGACATAAAATTTGGGGGTTCTGCAGAAGACACCTGAAAGAATGTTTTCTGAAAGTTTGACGGTGAATCTCTAAAGTTTATAGAAATTACGAATGTTAAAGGCAAACACTACTTCTTTTTTCGTATCTAAAATTTAGGTGCCGATGAACATAAAAATTAATTAAAGGTTTTCTCGGTTATTTCTGCAGTTGTTATGAATAGCAGTCGATTCTCTTGATATGATATGATATTTTAATACCAAGCATTCTTGCTTTTTCTAGTAAGTGTAATTTATTTCAATTTTATTTAGAATTAATATTAATTGAATGAATGTCGAAAAACAGCGATATTTTCCTAGCAATTAAATTTTCACGCTGTCACTGACACCATTTTCTTCCTAAAAAGCATATCTGAAATTTTAATTTATGCTACTTCCATTTTATTCAATCCACACAGAGATGCTTATTTTAATCTTCCCTATTATTTCAGGATATTCAGTCACATCCGACCCATATATTTGTAAACAAAGTCTCGACACTGCAATTCTAATGCATCATAGGCTCTGAATGATTAACTCGATGCATTCCAAGTATAGACAAACTCAAATTTTTAACGAAATCTGCATTTGTATTATACACCAATCGTGTTTCTCAATCTATTCAATACTGGTTACTACATTCCATAACAAACAAAAGAACACGTGTTTTTATTCCTATTTATTCCTAAACAATTAATTTACTACCCCCATCTTTATCGGAATACGTGGTCTAGTGGTTAGCACACCTGCCTTACAAACCAAAGGTTTTGAGTTCAATCCCTGCTGGGAGAAGACTTTTTTTTTGCATTTTTAGCCTCACCTCGACGAAGTCGAGATGAGCTTATGCTATGCCCCTGGCGTCGGTGTCGGCGTTAGTGTCGGCGTCCCGGTTAGAGTTTTAGGAGCAAGTCCATTCACAAGTAACTATAAACCCTACCTGGACCCAACTTGCATGGATGATGCATCTTGGGATGGACACTACCACACTTGCTTCGGATGCTGGATCTGACCTAGATTTTCCAGTTGAGAGACCAGGTTAAAGTTTTTGGAGCAGGTCCATTCCCGAGTAACTATAAACCCTACCTTGACCAAACTTGCATGGATGATGCATCTAGGGATGGACACTACCACACTTGCTTCGGATGCTGGATCTGACCTAGATTTTCCAGATGAGTGAGCAGGTTAAAGTTTTTGGAGCAGGTCCATTCCCAAGTAACTATAAATCCTACCTTGACCAAACTTGCATGGATGATGCATCTAGGGATGGACACTACCACACTTGCTTCGGATGCTGGATCCGACCTAGATTTTCCAGTTGAGTGAGCAGGTTAAAGTTTTTGGAGCAGGTCCATTCCCAATTAACTATTAAGCCTACCTGGACCAAACTTGCATGGATGATGCATCTAGGGATGGACACTACCACACTTGCTTCGGATGCTGGATCTGACCTAGATTTTCCAGATGAGTGAGCAGGTTAAAGTTTTTGGAGCAGGTCCATTCCCAAGTAACTATAAGCTCTACCTTGAACAAACTTGCATGGATGATGCATCTAGGGATGGACACTACCACACTTGCTTCGGATGCTGGATTTGACCTAGATTTTCCACATGAGTGAATTTTAGCCATATTTTAACCAAATTATCATGGATGATGTAGCTAGGGATGGTCACTTCCAGACTTGCTTTGGATTCTGAATCTGACCTACATTTTCCAGATGAGTGACCAGGATAATTTTTTGGGAGTAGCTATATAACATTATGGCCTGTTATGATTAAACTTGCATAGATGGTGCATCTATGGATGAAAACTTCCAGACTTACTTTGGATGTTGGAACTGACCAAAATTTTCTTAATTAGTAAACAGGATAAACATTTTTTGAACAGGTCTATTTCCAAGTAACTATAAGTTGTACTTAAACCAAACTTGCATGGACATTGATCTTGGGATGTACACTAAATTAAAAAAAAAATATGATGTGAAATTTGCCTTACTTAAAGATAACATTCGTTGAGGTGAGCTTCTAATCTTTGATTACCTATGTTTCTGCTTTTTAGCTCTTCTGAGCCAAAGGCTCAAAGAGCTAATGCTATGGCCATTTGTGCTGTGTGCATAAACTTTTTAGAGTATGGGCCATAACTCAAGAACCCCTTGGCCAATTATTGTCAAATTTGTCAGGTATCCTTGGCCCAAGGGCTTCCGTTTATACTAAAACTAGGGTTGTGACCCTTAAAAAAGGGGGGATAATTAGGAAAATGGAAACAAAAGTACTGGTTGCTTAAAAATCTTCTTCTCAAGAACCACTGGGCAGATTATCACCAAACTTACACAAAAGGATGAGGATATGTGAAGATTAAAAATTGTTTAAGGTGATTCGAACCTGTCGTGAAAGTAATTGGAATATTAAAAGATAGGTACCCTCAGATAGAGGACAAGTTTGTGGTTTAGGAATCATCAAATTTGATATATGCTAATGCGTTTGTTTCCATGGCAACAACCTCTGAATATGCCCTTGTTTAAAATTGGAAAAGCTGGGGGGAAAAAAACCCATTGCCATTAAAGAAAATAACAAAAAACTCAAAAATTATTATCAGAATTCATTTACTTGGAAATATATAATAGGGTAGCAGATTAACTTAATTTTGTCATTCTTTGTACATAGATATAACATTCAAACAGCACTCTAAGGCAGTCTGAATTTCCTCTGTCTTCTTAAAAATTGTCCATTTTTTCTTCACCTTGACAACAAAAACGGTTATGAAATCACACTTAAAGTAACTGGATATTTATTTTTTTTACTCCATTTTAAAAATGACATGTATAGCTAAGTAACAAAGGGGAATAATTGGTATGTTCATAAATCAGATAAAAAGATATGCTAATCCGAATTTTCTCTGACCTTTTTTTAAAAATTACCCTGAAGCACATGTCTGCAATGGAGGCTACAAAATCAATCAAAAGTAATCAATTTTCAATTCAATTAGTCAATTATGTTGAAAACAAACTTGAAAACAAACTTTTGAAGGACAATAAATGTAAAATTTCAAGAATTTTGAAATTTACATTCCAAATTTCCTATGTTTTTTTTTTTTTTCAAAACTTAAAACTTTCAAATTGATTGTTGGTGAATAAAACAGATCACCTTATATCATGATATATATATTTATAATTTTTTAAGGTGTGATATGTATACCTAATTTAGAAAATAATCCTGGCATGTATACACAGTTAAGGTGAAAAAAAGTGCACATTACTCATCTGAATTTCCTCTGACTTTTTTTAAATAACAAACTTATGATGTACAATATTTGCCTAAATTACAAAAAAAAAAAAAAAAAAAAAAAAAATCCCCGGACTAATCTTTCCTGAAATTCAAAATATGCAGGAATATTGAACATAATGCTATATATATATATGAATATGTATGAACACAAAAAAAATATTTTTTAAAGTTAAAAAAAAATAGAAAAAGCAAGAGAAAAATGACAATATCAGTGCTAACTTTTGCAAGCTCTAGCTGAAAATAGCATAAAAGGACACACCATATGGAAAAAAAAACAGACATTAGTATATAAGTATCTCAAAAGAGTATATAAATTATGCTGCAGTTCTGTTCATACAGAATGGTTTTTGATCTCAAGGGAGGTTCTGTGCAGTTTTTTTCATATTCCAATTAAACTAGCTTTTTTTATGTGATCTCTAACATGAATGTTTCTTTCCTTTTCTTTTTTTCCAACTTGAATCTTTTGACTTACTGTGGCTTTCAATTGGTAAAATTCTGAGGAACATGTAGGTCTTTTGTAGCAGCTAGAGAAAACAGTTCAATCGTTGGTGGCAAGTGGTGGAAACAAAAATCCATATGATCCTTAGCCTGAAAAAAAAATTCTTCAGGTATAGCCTTACTGACAGGTGGACAAGGATTATACTAATACATGTAATCATGTAACATCTATTATAAAGTTACTCAGTACTGAGTTATCATTTTTATTTTCATAATAATTTTTGTAATAAAAATAGTATTAAACAATTGTAATAAAAATAGTTTTAAACATATTGAAGGAAGGAATTTTTACACAGCACATGAATTTTGTTTATAAAATGTGTGTGAAGCTTCAGCATTCAGTACATCATAACATAGATGAGGAGGTCAAAAGTTTATTTATGATTTTTATTTTGTTGTCAGAAATGTTGAAATTTATTTATTATTTATACATACCCAGCCTGATGGTTTCGACATCAAGGTTATTTATCAGTGCATCTGGATCAAAAGGAACATACTGCTGAGAGTTTACTAAGGTTGTACATTTTGACTGCTGATTGATAAGAAATCCATTCTGACTGTTCCTTTGGCAGCTTTCAGAAAACCTGTTGAGATAATAAATCACACATAGGTATTCAATTTACATGTGAAATAGACATTCCTTTAACAGTGTTTAACACCATATATTATGTCAATGTCAACTCTCTTGAATTTTAACATTTACAAAACAGCAGTACAGTGCCCACTGTCCAATCCGACAACTGTGCAATCTGGCACAATGGACTTTCCGACCTCATATTTTATTCCCAAAAATTTCTTTAAATTTTATATAGAACAAAACACTGTACATTCCGAAGTCATCAAAACTAGATAATTACATTATGATTTCACCTGGGTAATCCGACATAATTACACGGGTGTTCCGTAATTAGCCGCAGGCCAGGTGACGTGAATGTCCCGTTTGGCCACAAGATTGGTCTACTTAGAGAGTAGTTAATTAATTGTAAGTTTGAAAGTGTTTATGTAAGCGTTAAAAGCTCAGTTTTTTAATTAAAAAAATAGGCAATCAATTCTCTTTGTTGTTATCAGTTTTATTCTCGCATTTAAGAAATAGCATCCACGCGATAGAAAATAAAAAGAGTACATGATATTTTGATTACATTAAGATTTTTAGCTAGAAATTAAAATCAAACATGCAGTCAGTCCTTCATAAAGTCATGTCCCGAAAAAAAAAGAGTACAGCGAACGTAACATAGACAATACACAAGTTGAATGGTACATCTTGTCTAAAAGAAAAAGTTTCATTTCAGGGTTAATATACACTGAATTAAGCAAGGCTGTGCACATAAAGGATTTGCCAGAAGCAAAAATACCGCTTTTAGTTGCCCATTAATTTTTAAAATATTACGATTGTTTGATAAAAATCACAATGTTTTAGAGTTACGTCCGGTTTGTATATATATACACTGAATTAAGCAAGGCTGTGCACATAAAGGATTTGCCGGAAGCAAAAATACCGCTTTAAGTTGCCCATTAAATTTTAAAATATTATGATTGTTTGATAAAAATCACAATGTTTTAGAGTTACGTCCGGTTTGTATGAAAAGTCGCGTGACGGTATTAATAGCACAGTCTATGTTGAGAAGTAAACGGTGGAGAAAATTCGGAGAGAAATGTAGTGTAGAAAAAAAAATAATACCACTGTGTAAAGAAGGTACATGTAAACGAAATATTTACTTAATCATCTACTGCTTTAGTAAAATGCTAAAAATTAAATTGCAACATCTCGAAGCGATCGTCAGTTCCATCTGTTTTGTCAATTAAAAAACAAACATCGTACATTACTACAGAGTTTACTAATGCTCAAAGAAATGCTAATTAATGAAGGTATATTTTATACAACAAAGAAACACACAATTATGCAAACATTTTGACAATTAAATACACGTGTACTCTAAACCTAATGAAAAAAAGGTTTTTGAAGTCATTTGACACCAATCATAATGCTAAGAAATATTCAACACTGGGTAATCCGACACACTGTCTAATCCGACATTGATTTTATTTCCTGCAGCATGTCGGATAAGACAGGTTTCACTGTACAATTAAAAGTCTGTATCATATTCTATAGCAAAACAACTTTAAATTCTACTTCATCTTTCATACCATCAAAACAGCTACATCATTAATATAGATATCATTACCTGGTATTCATTTACTTTTTGTAAACATCTAAAGCCACAAGTAATGAAAATATTTTTTTTAATGTGCAATCAGTTTTCTAGCTGGAATGCACATCAATCCCCCATTATCTCTATCACCTCTAAAGGCTCTATATTGTTTTGGGGATCATCTTTCTCTAAAACATCTTTCTTCCTTTATCTGAAATTAATGTAAAAATAAAAAGTGCTTATTAATATTTATGAAACTGTAACACAATGCTATGATTCAAAAAAAATATTTTGCACAATGCAAGTACATGTACATTTATTTAATTCCCTATTTTTTTCTTTCAAACAAAACAAATAAATGTGTGCAGTGTACAAGCTCATGAACAAGGGTCCTCAATATTTTTTTTAAATAAGAATATAATTGGTCAACTGTCCTTCAGCATATTTTTACAAACAGCATTTTAAACCGCATGACCAGGTACATCAAGTTTGTAGGTAGGACATCAATTCTTCATTTTTTTTTTAGTCATATTGACCGCTGAAATGTTCATGAAATGCAATTATTTTCCCTGACTATTACCATGATCTCAATTAGCAATAGGCCTTTCAGACTAATTCTGTTCACTAACTTCACTTTACTATCTGTATTATCTTCTCTAAATATTATAAACATGGGACCCATTTTTTAAGTCATTATTATTGAGAGCCCCCCCCCCCCTTTCCCCTAAATCGGTTACTTAGTTATTTAAATTAACATTTAAAAAGAAGTTAATGTGTTTTGTAGCACAAAAATTTCAGTCTCAAAACAAACATGCATCTAAACAAAGTCATTAAACAATAGTAGTTCAAAATATACATGTGCCGGCCGTGATATTTTAAATTGGCAGGGAGTATGTTTCAAATTCAAGCGGCTTGATTATTCCAAGTATTTATTCCCAATGTGTTTTATTTATTTATCTATTTATTTTTTTAGAAATGTTGGAATCAGATCTAGAAATGATAAGAAAAAATGTTAAAACTTCTTGGAAATACTAACGCTTTGCCTTCGGTGTGATGAGACTTTCACACCTGCACAGTGTAAAATGATTTTGATTGACAGGTCAAGCACGTGGACTTCGTGTGAACTTGAAGCAGGAAAACAAAAACCGATTATGACTGTAAAACAAATGGATTTGTTGATTAAAAAAATGGTTACTTTCACTGCCTGATATATTTAGAAAAAAATTAGAATTTTTGTTTGATATAGGTACAAACATTTGAGGAAGGGGGGGGGGGCTAAAACCGAATCTCTCTCTCTCTCTCATTTGTCTGTTTAATAAAAACTATGACAGCATATTACTTAAATATCAAGTTGTGAAAATTTAATATATAACAAATAATATGATTGCCTCTTTGTATCATCTTGTCCGAGTATAATCACGGCCAGGAAATGTCTACAGATACATGTAGAAGTCTGCTCAATAAATCAACATAAAAAATAAAACTGACACATAAATATATTATTGCATTAAAATTTTAAAATACGAGTGTATTTATGCAATACATGCACATACCATTGTAAAATATTTTTTCTCATTATTTTACACGGAATCGCCTTGTATGGTTGCTACAACCGTTGTAATTCATTCTGTAAGTCCTCTTCTAAAATCCACATTATTTGTAATGGTTTTATATATCAAATAAGAATAGACATATTTATTTTACAACTAGATTAATTTCATCTGTTATACTACAGCGTTCGGTAACAATTACAATGTTTTACAGCGATAAAAATCGTGTTATCAAAAAGTTGAATTTAAACATTGTACATATGTGCAGAAAATATTGTAAGAAACTTAAATTAATAATTTTACTTAATGTGTATGTATCGTCTTTCTTAGGACAATTTTCATTGATTTGATTATTTATTCATTATTTATTTTTTTTTTTTTAAGCACCAGGCATTAGAATACAATAGAATAGTTTCAATGCAAGAAAAAAGATCAGAGGATTCCGAATAAATCGTTCATCTTGCGTTCACCGTTCGTTCACCGTTCACTTTGCGCTCGCGTTTGCGCTCCGTTCGCATTCTGCCTTCGCTCACCGTTCACACATCATTCACCAAGTTGCGTTCAGCGTTCACACATCGTTCACTCACCGTTCGTTCAGCGTTCGTTCAGCATTCGCTCACCGTTCAAGTGGGAAAGTAGAACATTTCAGGGACTGTAGTTGCAATCTATTTTTTTCAGTGTAATTAAAAAAAACACTGTAATTATTAGTATTAATGTTTTATTAGGCTGCACCTTAGTTTCATTCATTAAAAAAATATAATGAGTAATTAAATTTTCACTCTAAATGTTTAAGCAAATTGTGAACACCTCTCTCATCTAGAAAACATTAGTGATTTGGTACCTTCTCTGAAAAACCCAGCGGGGGGTATTTGTCCCCTTTTGGACAGTTCTAGTTCTTCTTTATATATTTTTTAATTTTAAAAATTTGTAATCAAATAAAATTCTCATTCCCTAATCTGCACCCTTATATTTCTAACCCTCGGTGGGGCCCTGGCTGACTGGTCAGATTTCTAGTTCAGGTTAGCTTATCAAGTCAGCATGACATTAATGTTATTCCCTTTCACATTTTTCATACTTTCATATGTTTTATTTACAGATTCTGGGTGTCTGGATAACAGTTCGATATAGAAACCAGAAAGATCCACGAGCCAATCCTAGCTCATTCCTATAATTGCTGACATTTTCTAAATGAACTGGGCACTGCATGGAAACATTATATAATAATTACTATTCTAACTCTATCTTTGTTGTGGGACATTAAATCATATTCATTGGCTCAACTGAGCTAAACCTTCAAGTGAGCTTTTTTGATTAAATGAGTCTAGCATCTGTCTGTCGATCTATCTTGATAAAGAAATAATGCAAGCAACCTCAAGTAGTGCATATTCAAGTTTGTTGAAATCATCCCTACCCTCCCCCCCCCCCCACCTCCCCCAAGATAGGGTAAGGGCCACAATAGGGGATCAAATTTTTCAATGGGAATATATGTACCTGTAATCATCTTAATAAATCTGAGAAACAACAGGGTCAAGATTAGTCATATTAATATCATATGATACCCAAATTTTGGGGGAAGTCGAGTTTTTAGCTCACCTGAGCTGAAAGATCAAGTGACCTTTTCTGATCACCCATAGTCCGTCTGTCCGTCCATCTGATAACTTTTCACATTTTCAACTTCTTCTACATAACCACTGGGCCAATTTTAAGTTCGTACAAAGCATCCTTGGGTGAAGGGGAGCCCCCTTCCAAGAGGAGATAATCAAGAAAAGACAATTGGGCCAAACTTGGCACAGAGTATCCTTGGGTAAAGGAGATTCAATTTTATTCAAATGAAGGGCCACACCCTCTTATATGGGGATATGATTAAGAAACTACTGATTGAGAACTACTGGGACAGGAAAAATGAAACTTACAAGAAAGCTTCCTGGCCTAGTGTAGATTTAAGTTTGTTCAAATCATGACCCCAGGGGCTAGGGTGGGGCCACTATGGGCGATCAAAGATTAACATGGTTATAGATAGGAAAACTCTTTAAAAATCTTCTTCTCAAGAACATGGTTATAAATAGGAAATATCTTTAAAAATGTTCTACTCAAGAACAGCAAAGCTGTGATCAGTCATATTTATATAGAAGCATCCACAGGTAGTGTATTTTCAGGTTTGTTTGGGATAGAGTGGGGCCACTATGAGTGATTAAAGTTTTACATAGGAATACATAGGAAAATCTTAAAAAATCTTTTTCCCAGGAAGAGCAGAGTCATGATTAGTCATATCTATTTGATAGCATCCTCAGGTAGCATTGATGACCCCTGGAGGGTGAGGTAGGGCCACAGTGGGTAATAAATTTTACAAAGGAATACATAGGGAAAATCATTACGAATTACTGATATAGCGAAGTAATTTTGCAGGTCCCCAGTACTTTCCTATAACCGCGTTTTACTGTAGCATCTCTATGTGAAGGGGAACAAGAATTGTAAACTTGATGGTCCCTGCCCCCCTCCCCCCCCCCCCCGGGGCCTGAGGGGTGGGATCAAAACCACCAAAATTAATGCAATCTATAAAAATCTTATCCTCTACTCCTGAACATCAAGCACTCAAACTGTAAGCATGATTGTAATGAGTAAAATTGAGACAAAAATAACATCTTATTGATTGTTCTTCAAAGAACAAGAGAGGCTAATTGAGACATTATGATATGGGGTTACAAATAGTAGAGAAGCACTAATAGTTTGTTAATAGTCTGCATGGTGACAGTGATGAATAGGGGACAGATTAGAACTTAATTTATGAGTTGTAACTGAATGTTAGACTAATTACTTCGTTGATCCTGATCATCCTATTTATCATACTTTTGGGCAACAAAACTTCATCTATCAGTTAATTTGATACTCTAAATTTGTTATTATACTCAGTTGACCGTTAAGGCCCTTGGGCCTCTTGTTTATTTCATTTTTTACTTATTTATTTATTTTATTTATTAGGGTGGATTGTTTTAATAAGTTTTTGCACTGGATTTCAGTATAGATATAAAAGTAAAATTTGGGGAGAAAGGGGGAAAAAAAGGCTGGTTTGATAGGGTAATTTCATGATAATTATGTGTTTTAGCATTAATAGAACCTGTGCTACAAAGGACTATACAGAGTCAATTTTGACTCCACAAATCAACATTTTTAAAAGTTATTCAGGCATGTTAAATTGTTGTTTTATTTTGTAGTAGAGTTTATTATAGAAATCAATGTCAATACATTTGTCTCACATAATATGCACTTGCTGACCGTAAATGACGTCAGGAATGACGATATTTTTGCATCCATTCAAAATGACAAAATGTGCCTTTTTTTGGCTTTTTTTCCCCTAGGGGAAATAAAGTGCAGCTTTGAACAAGCAAAAGGAACACTTCAGTATAAACAGAGTGCTGACCTATTGTTTTAGTCTTCAAAAACATTGTCGTTTCTGTCTGGTCAATGGCTTTAGGTTACATATATGTACTAATTCGTTTTTTATAAATCATTTTATTTCAGTATGTAGATCTAGGAGGAACCTTTTCATAGGCAATAACTATGTAGCATGATATTGTCAACACATTTTGAGATTTTTATCTTGAAATATTATTTGATATTTTTCCTCACTTTTCATTATAAATGTACATAGTGGTAATGCCTGTAGCTTAATTCTTCTCTATGTGTGTTTATTTTAGAACACATTTCCGTGGATGTAATAAAACATGCCATTAATGTATAAAAATTATATAAATGAAATCCAAAGGAAGTGCATTTACTGATATGTTTCAAAACTTGAGATCTGAATGTAACATTGACTCAGTACAAAAATACATGTATGTAATTTCTTTGGCAGTGAAAATAGATGGTATAAATGTGAACCAAGTTGTCAAAAACAGGTTTCCTTATTTTTTGTAGGTTTTTTTATGAATCAACCCAAGAACAGGGGTAGCCATTAAAAAATTCCGAAATACATGTATATTAAGCTTAAATAATACAAGCAATACGCATGATACTTTACAGTGCAATAACCCAGACAAGTACTAGTAGTACAGAAGGAATAAAAGCAATGTTATACACTGAATTGATTTAATTCTGAGGAATATACATACAGTAGAAATCCATCGCAGCTCATTGCAGATGAGAATACCTGTATCAAGTAATTCTTGTCCTCGCAAAAAGTGTGCTATACTGAAGTATAGTTCCGTTTGAGTGTGTTTAAGTGACAATGGAATTTACATTTTGCTTTCTCTTTGATGTCTGTATATCAAAAGTAAACATGCATAAGAGATAAATAATTGAAGGAAAATACAAAAGCTACTATAAAAAAAATAAAATAGTCTAAGAAATTTAAAATTATAAAAGTGGGACCAGATGAATTCGAATCACGACTGAAGTGGTACCTGTGGTGTTAATAGTCAGCGGATATACTATTCAGGCAATGAAAAGAAATGGTATAAATGTGAACCAGGTTGTCAAAAACAGGCTTCTAAGCCAAAATTTGTGCAAAAATCGGTGCTTCAATGGAGAAAATGCTGTTTTAGCCAACTTGGGGTGATATTTTAAAGTTGCAAATAATAAATTTTAGGTTCAAAATGCAAATATTAAAAATATTCAGAAATGTAAACGGTAGAAAATTACTCATGAATATTGAATTTTAAATATGACCTTTTCTGGGAAATTGTTCTCTCCTATAGGTGAATTCTTTTGAAATTCTGAATACAACCTTTTTTTTTTTCTATAACATTTTTTTCTGGCATTGAGCAGAGCTTGAAAGTTATACTTAGGAGCATCCCATCTGAATCTCCCACCAGAATTAATTCTACCAAAGGTGCCAGTCGATCTATCCGCAAAAGAAAATAGCATTAGCAGTATATCAATTTCTTTGAAAATGCTGACAATGAATAATAACTTGAAAATACAATTGCATTAATTATATCTATAATTATAGTGTTGAAAACAGATACTTTGTTTATTTTCACACAAGAAAAACGTGATAATTGTTGCGGATGAATTTCTAAAAAAGTGGTGTTTCGAATAACATGAATAACTTTTCGGAAGGATAACCATGTAAAAGAAAACTGGTAAAATAATTACAAAAATACATCATTATGAATACTAGAAGACTATCTTAACGTATAGAATTTTTTAAGAACTCTTCAGTAGGTTTAATGGTATTAAACAAGTTATATTCTTGTTAGTTTAATCTATTAAGCCAACCTTCTTTTTTAGATTTCGTTAAATCAATGATTTTACAATTCTCAATTCATTTCCTATGCAAAATGTTGATAAAAGGGACCTACATAAATTGTGCAGTAGTGCCTCGATAGAGGTCTTCCTTAGGCCACAGGGAGTTGTTATGTAAAATTTCATTGCAAAAGCTCAAAGAGTTCTCGAGATATCGCGCGGAAACGAAAGTGTTACAGACAGACAGAAATACAGACGGACGGACGGACAGACAGACCCAAATTAATATCCCCCACTTTCAGTGAAAGCGGGGGACAAAAATGAGTTAAATATTTAGCATGAAGTTTAAATGTTGCAAAGGATGGTTTTGAAAGTACATTTACTTGTCAAAAATATCTTGTTCCTTATCTCTTCATTATAGAAAAATGTTCATACTTATCATTATCTTGTGATTTTTGAACTGTTTTCAAACTGTCTTAAAAAATAACAAGCTAATTCAGAGAATTTGTGTCCCCCGCTTAGGGAAAAGAAGGAAGAGCATGCGCAGTTCGGGGGGGGGGGGGTCACACTGCCCCCTGTATTTGTAGAATTATTAAATGTATATTGAAGGAAATTTTAAGAAATGCCAATGTGAATATAAAGATTTCATTGCTTATTCTTTAATATGTGTATAGAATATTATTTTTAATATACAGAATATTTATCACACTGTAATAATGATTTTATGAGTTTGTACACGCCAGACATCATAACTTTTTCATTTCACATGTTGAATAGTATCATTTAATAAAATCAAAAAAAAAAAATTAAAAAGAAAATCGTCGGGGGATTGAAAAGCGAGCAACATACCACTAGACCACGGAGGCACTTCGTTATACTTTAAATTAAATGCAAACATTAACTCACAAATAATGTTTATATTGACGTTTGATACTGTCAAAATTTTAATCAATACATGGTGTCTAATTTAGCCTCTACTAAACAGTTCTAATAGATGTAATAAGAATATAATGTCCGCCGACAACCTGTATTATACGTAATAACTCTCCACAAGCCCCTGTGCTAAAAATAGTGCCATGTGAATTTTAATACAATACATGAAAATAATAATTAAAAAACGGGGCGGGACACTTTGAGAGGGGTGAGAGAGGCCCTAGGGAGTTACGGTATAAAATTTCATTGCAAAAGCTCAAAGGATTCTCGAGATATCGCGTGGAAACGAAAGTATTAAAACAGACAGAATTTATGACCTTGACCTTTGACCCTTTGAACTTAAAATAAATAGGGTTCTTCTTTAGGCCATAGGGAGTTGCTATGGAAAATTTCATTGCGAAAGCTCAAAGGGTTCTCGGGATATCGCGCGGAAACAAAAGCGTTACAGACAGACAGAAATACAGACGGACGGACATACAATTTTTTGTTAGGAAAGAATGAGTGACTTTAGAGTGCCATTTGAAACTTTTCGGCCACCCATTTAAGGCCTTGAATCAGACTATATTGCTAAATTAATCTATGATTATTGTGCATACATATGCTTTTGATATTTATACTTCGAATTTTTTGTAATACCTATTTTTATAATTCAACACAACGTCATTGAAAAGAACATGTATACGCCTTAAATTCCGGAAATTTGAACTGGGCCACTTTCGAATTTAAGGTACCCGCAAATGGGCGGAGACATTTAAATCGCATTGAAGTGGAATGTAAACATTTGCTCATTATTTCCAGATTGATTCTAACAGTATGACCTTCTTTTTAAATTTTGAGGCCATTCATTTTTCAAAATGATTTAGAGGCATATTTTGAACAATTTAAGGCCTATGATCATAAAACTTTGTAAGTTGATGCATCTTGGGTCCTCGAAAACCGTCAACTGAAAAGTAGGTCACCGTGACCTACTTTTGAAATTTATAGTTATATTTAAATATTTAGGGTACTATTTGGCTTAGAATCATCAAAGTTTTTCAGTTGATGTATCTTGGGTCTTCAGAGTAGGTCGACTGAAAAGTAGGTCACCGCGACCTACTTTTTAATTTATTTGACTATAATTAAATATTTCGGATACTAATTGGCTTAGAATCTTCAAACTTTGTCAATAGATGCATCTTGGGTCTTCGGAGTAAGTCGACTGAAAAGTAGGTCACCGTGACCTACTTTTGAAAATCTATGGCTTTAATTGAATATTTCAGGTACTAATTGGCTTAGAATCATCAAACTTTGTCAGTTGATGCATCTTGGGTCCTTGGAGTGCGACAACTGAAAAGGAGGTCACCTTGACCTACTTTTGAATTTTTATGACTATTTAATATTTTCGGGTACTATTTGGCTTAGAATCATTAAAATTTGTCAGTTGTTGCTTTGGTCTTGGGTCCTCGGAGTATGTCAACTGAAAAGTAGCGCTAGGTCAACATGACCTACTTTTGAAATTTAATGGCTTTATATTAATATTTCAGGTACTATTTGGCTTAGAATTATCAAACTTAGTTGATGCATCTTGTGTCACCGGAGAATGACAAGTGATAAGTAGGTCACCATGACCTACTCTCAGGTACTAACTGGCTTAGAATCATCTTGGGTTCTCAGAGTGTTTTATCTAAAATGTAGATCATGATGACCTACTTTTGGAATTTCAAGGCTTTATCTAAATATACAGGATACTTAGAGGCTTCAAATAGAAGTAATACTGCTTGTACAATTTATCAGAAGAGCGATTCAAGGCCCTTGGGCCTCTTGTTTTCTTTAGCTTTATCATTTTTCGTTTTATATGCTGAATGCTTTTCAATTCAAAGAATGAATGTATGTTGTAGGAAATATTCACACTTACATGACTTCCATGTCTCACTACATTTAATCGTAATTCACTGTACTTGTACGTAGTAATACAAACATGTGTAGTGAAACAAAGTATACATGTACATGTATGTAGTACTCACGTTGATACATATTTTATTATATGCATGTATAGATAAATAACATTCGGAAATGAAATATAAAATTTTAACTAAAAATCTGATTCGCTGGGTTAACATGAAAATTCCAAAATTACAAACTATCTGTAATTTAAATTAACATTTTATTGACGGTACAAGTATATATGATATTAAAAACCATGGTCAACGAAAATTCCACAACGTTAACGTTACTATGTCGATAATCACTCGCTTATGTCTTCAATATCTGTTTCATTTCGGTAATCCAAATATTGTAAGGTATGATACTAGTGTTCAAGGATGTGTCTGTAGATGCCTGTAGACCATAATACAGAGGCGACATGAGCTAGCACAGCTACCTACTAATCGTGCACCTGATTTGCACTGGTAATACCAGAATTTCCTTCAAAATACTAAACGAAAAACACAATTTAGAGAAAGAAGACAAGGTAAACTTTAAGACCCTAATAAAATTTTCGCAAAATTCTTCAATATTTTGAAGTTGTTCAGGCCGGTACATACGGTGAAATTTCTAGTATAATACAAGTACGTATTATTGTCCCCCGCTTTCACGGAAAGTGGGGGATATTAATTTGGGTCTGTCTGTCCGTCCGTCTGTATTTCTGTCTGTCTGTAACACTTTCGTTTCCACGCAATATCTCGAGAACCCTTTGAGCTTTCGCAATGAAATTTGCATAGCAACTCCCTATGGCTTAAAGAAGAACCCTATTTATTTTGAGGTCAAAAGGTCAAGGTCATAAATTCTGTGTTTTAACACTTTTGTTTCCGCGCTGTATCTCGCGAATTCTTTGAGCTTTTGCAATGAAATTTCACACAACTCCCTGTGACCTAAGGAAGACCTCTATTGATTTTGAGGTCAAAAGGTCAAAATTCAAGGTCGTTAATTTATAAATTCCGTCTGTGTGAAACAATTTCGTTTCCGGGCGATATCTCAAGAAGCTTTTGAGCTTTTGCAATGAAATTTTTTACCATAACTCACTATGGCCTCTCTCGCCCCTCTAAAAATGTCCCGCCCGGTTTTTTTTTTATTTATTGTATTAAAAGTCGCTTGGTACTATTTTTAGCACAGGGGCATGTGGAGAGTTATTACGTATAATACAGGTTGTCGGCGGACTTTATATTCTAATTACATCTATTAGAACTGTTTAGTAAAGGCTAAATTAGACAACATGTATTGTGTAAAATTTTGACAATATCGAACGTGAATATAAACATTATATGTGACCTACTGTTTGCATTTAATCTGCTGTATAATTAAGTACCTCCGTGGTCCAGGGGTAATGATGGCTTAGCAAGCGAGAGACCTGGGTTCAAATTCCGGACGATCCTTTTTTTTTTTTTTTTTTTTTTTTTTTTGATTAATTTTAATTTTTTTTTTTTTATTAACTATATGATAGTATTCAACACGTGAAATAAAAAATTATGACGTCTGGTGTGTACAAACTCATTAAATCATTAGTACAGTGTGATAAATATTCTATATAAAAAGAATCTTCTATACACATTTTAAAGAATAAGCAATCAAATCTTTATATCCATATTGGCATTTTTTATATGCTTCAGTATACATTTAATAATTTGTATACATTTAATAATTCTACAAATCCACGGGGGGGTCCGACCCCCACCCCCAGAACTGCGCATGCTCTTCTTTTTTCCCTAAGAGGGGAACACAAATTCTCTGAATTAGCTTGTATTTGTTTTGTAATGCTTTCCTGTACACATGCTTATACATGTCATTTTAGATTGTTAATAGACTTTAGGTATTTCTACATGTTTACTGTGGAATCATCATTGTTCGTGGGGGATCAATGTTCGTGGATTTCGTGGGTAACCCTTACCCACGAATTTACATCCCCACGAACAACTATTTTGTCAATGTACTGATTAATTAGATCAACCAAATAAACGAGCTGCCCACGAAATTACATCCCCACGAACCAATAAAATTTTGCTTGCCCACGAACATTGACCCCCACGAATTTAAATGATTCCACAGTATGTTGCAATCTCTCTCTCTCTCTCTCTCTCAATAACTGAAAACGAGGTTCTGTTAGCAGCATCTGTTATCGTATTATGCACTGCATTAAAACTAAAAAGACCAATGGAAACAGCGGCGGAATACTCGTACATGTACTTGGTGCACATATATAATGCATCGCAAGTTGAGGTGCAAAGAGAAGACCACAGAAATTATAAAAACTTCTTTAGAATAGATAATGCAGCATTTGAGCAGCTTTTACAATTACATGTAGTTACTCCTTTTGACCATGTGCTTTTTTGTTGATAAAAATAGGATGACCCTAATGTGAGTACTTTTGATTGGTTAAGTTAGGACTTGACTGTATTAAGAAATACAGCATTGCCCTATTAATACAGTTGTATAAGATTCGAAAAATCTTATGATTCACTGTATTAAAAGTCTATACGTAGTAAGATTTTGTATTTAAATATATATTCGTGTGTACAGCCCTAAGTCGATTGACAGACACAATGAAAGCATATCGAACAGTGGAATGTCACTTGAGTAAAGTGATTATAATATCAGACGGGTCAAAATTGGTTGACACTTGTCGACCTGTTAATTTAGTAGCCCACTCGACCGTAGTTTGGAGAATTTTTCAAAAAATTACATATGAGTCGCAAATTGTCCAACATTGCCCTTTTAATATGTATAAGTTTAAGTCAAAATACACGTACACATTCTGGACAAAGGAGACGAATGGACAAGTTGCGGTTCGATGTGAACAATGTCGTTGGAAACTGGTATACGTATGAATAACAAAAGAAATGAGACAAAACTGCCAGACCTCCGTCTCAAAACCCAGTGTTGCTCGGCATTATTTAATATTTTCATGTGATATAATTTATCAAACCCTGCTCTTAAGATATTGTTTAATAATTCTTCCTCAAAAAAGTTTATAAATTTCGGACATTTATTTTTGGCAAAACACCGGGACTCAACTCTCATAGCTTAAGTACACTGATCCATTGTTAAAGTAGCAATACTTCAATGACAAATTCTTAGGAAATATTATATATTGTTGAGGAATTTGTCAGTAGATGCATCTTGGGTCCTCGGAGAGTTTCAACTGAAAAGTAGGTCACCATGACGTACTTTTGAAATTTTACAGCTAAATTTAAATACAGTTGAACTTCGGTATCTCGAACACTGATATCTCGAATACCATTGGTATGTCGAAGTGATTTGAAAGTCATTTACTTATTCTTTAAGTATTTTGCCCTTGATATCTTGAACCATCGGATATCTCGAATTTTTTTCTCGGTCCTATCGAGTTCGAGATAACCAGGTTTGACTGTATTTGAGATACTAAATGGCTTTGAATCATCAGACTTTGTCAGTTGATGTATTTTGAGTTCTCAGACTGTGTGTAAAAAGTAGGTCACAGTGATTTATTTTTGGAATTTAAAGGCAATATCTAAATATTTCAAACAGTAAGAGACTTAAAATCATAAAACTTTGTAAGTTGAGGCATTTTGGGGGTCTTGGAATATGTTTACCAAAAAGTAGGTCACTGTGACCTACTTTTGGAATTTCATGGCTATATCTGAGTATATAAGATATTGATTGTATGTTGTTTTACGTCCCGTTCGAGAATTTTTCACTCATATAGAGACGTCACCATATACCGATGAAGGGCTTCAAATTTAGACCTCTTCTTGGCACTCAGGACCATTGAGCAGTGAGGGATCTTTATCGTTCCAACGCCTACTGTGACACGGGGCCTCGGTTTTTAAGGTCTCATCCGAAGGACCCGCATCTTTCACTTCAAAGTGCCGAGCGCTTGGCGAAGGAACAATTGATACCTATTTTTTTATCGACTTGGGTCAGTCGCGGCCGTGATTCGAATACACGACGTTCCGATCACGGAGCGAGCGCTCTACCGACTGAGCTACCGTGACGGCAGTATTTAAGACAAAAAGGGGCTTCGAATCATCAAATTTTGCCAGTTGATGCATCAATATGGTATGATATTAACAGGTTATATTACAGTAGTTTGCGTTGGCGATACACCACCCTGCTTAAAACATATTTTGATTTGTTTAAATTTTCTTTGAAATGAAAATACTTTTCTTTTATACAATAAACAATACCCAACACTAGGTACAGGTAGTATTATGAGGTATTGTCAGCCCCTGAAATAAAAATCAAAGCAAAGTAAAACTGAAAATTTTTGCTATAATTCAAATTATGTCCGTTGTCATGACAAGTTATGAAAATTCGGTCTGTTGTCATCGGTCCGTTGTCAGAATTGTACAGTATACAACATTGGTAAACTACTGTTTAATGCATTCTATTTATCAATTATAGATAGTTTTCGTCTGACCTTATTTTCCCTGCGAGTTACTTCCCTTGGCCGCCATCTTGGAGGTCCAACTAGCCATTTTTCCTCTTTGAGCAACCAGTTTTAAACATGTAAAGCAGAAATATAAGGGCAAAAATCTTAAAACACTAAAATTACGAATTAAAGAAAGCTTGTGTTAACATTAATTCGTAATAAAAATTGTGTTATTTTTACCTAATTGCCTAGTATGACAAGTTTAAATTGGTTGAATAATGAAGGAATTCGGGCTTGTGTACCTCCAAAATGGCGACCAATTTTTCAGGAAATAACTCTTGCTAAAATCGTGTCTACGAAAACTATCCATACCTGAAAATAGAGGGAAAAGATGTTGGAAAGGAAAACCGGTCATACATGTATGTAGCATTTCGCCGAACGAATATATAATTTGTCCGAACAAATATCTAATTTGTCCGAACAAATATCTTATTCGTCCGAACAAATAAATATTTTTTTTTTATCTGGCCCTCCAACGGCGCCGTAGGTTTCGAACAAGTGCTATTAATAAAAAATTTAAAAGCATGTTTCATCGATAACATGGCACTGATTCTTCTATAATTGTTTCTATGAGAAAATCTTAATAATTTAAATTCAATTCAAAGGACCAATCTCATTATAAAACAAAAATAATTCAATATATCAATGGGTGGACGATTTATTGACAAAGGAATTTAAGATTTACTGAGCTTCAAAGTTGGACTTTTCCTGGTGAACATCTTAGCAGCACGAAGCACATGCAGTGGTCAGAGTGTTTCACTCTAGTGTGGAGGAGCAAGAGAATTGATCCTTACGTCACTGGTTCGCATTTCAACGCGGACGTCGAGACCGGTATAAGTCCCGTATCATAGTCAGATGTTGGTAAGAAATAATTTTTTTTTCTGTTCTATGTCCACAAGTACCGAGTACAGATCTACTGAGTACAGAGCATCCTTCAATAGGCAGTCAGTAGTGTTCAAGGGACATGAAGCAAGCAAGCAACCAACCACAAACTTTGGCATCGTGTATAGCTGACAATACGTATTTCACTATATTTACATCTGCTGTGTTTTTCTACTAATCCAACTGTGAAATTGATTTGAAAGTCATTTTTGTGTATACTCACGCGTAGAAATATACAGGGTGAAACTCGCGCTAAAGTGACGTCACACTGCAGAAATTGTTGAACTTTGAGCTGCTTTCAGACATCCAACAAAATTTAAAATTATTACTACAATCATCATGATATTTGCTTAAATCTGTTATCTCTTCATGCATAAAGCATCGCTTTTGAAAGATGGGGGAGGGGCTAGGACAGTAATTGGGATTTATTTGAAATTTCTTTGACGAACTACATAGAGAGAAGAAAATCCTATTTAGGGGGTGGCTTAATTTCCAACTTCTTGGACGAGAGAATTCGCTCTGCTGAAACAAAAAGCGGGTGGGGGGGAGGGGGCTCGGGCAACTGACCTTTCAAAGACTACTTTCATACTAATTAAATAAACGGTATACGTTTAAGCTGGGGACCACCCCCTCTCCCGATATTATGTGCCTTAAGAATATATAAATCTGATCATTTCCGCACCATTTCATAGACAGACTTGTATGTTTAGACAAGTGACCGGACCATATCAACTTAACATGTACTGACAACAGACATTTTGCTTATAAATGTCAAGTTCTCATATAGTATGCGTTCTGCAAAAGGCTGTAATATGTCTAATGAAATGAAAATAGAGCTACTTTTCAAACTACGAAATTAAAGTGCTTTTTAAATAAATTGACGACGAAAAATATATATTTTTTCATTGCACATCCATGCTCTTGCACCATGGTATGTATTCGCCAATCAAAACTACTCGGAATATATTTAGGATAACAGAGACGTGACTTTTTGTCATGAATACTGAATGCTGTATGTGTTTCCCAATACTTAAGTGTATTCCTGGAATTGAACAAAAACATGATTTTTTATGCATTCAGTAAAAATTCTTGTATATTTTGAATGACACCGGACGGACATTATCTTAACCTCACCTGTGAGGTCACGACAACGAACCAGTTTTGGTCCTTAACTTTAAAGGTCTCTGACAACGGTACTGTAAAGGAACTTAACGTGTTCCTGGCCGTGAAACAGCCTACACACCATCAAGGAAGTTGCATCATGCGCACCTAAAAAAAGGTTCACTTTAATTCAGTGGGACATTCTGTTATGGATATGATATTCCTAGTACATGAGTCCAAAATTAATACTGTGGGCCTAAAAAAAGATGCCAAAAATGAAAAAAATAAAATAGAAGTATGACTGATTGGCTATTTCCTTGCGTAAGACCTTTAAGGCTCTTGGGCCTCTTGTATTTATTATATACATGTATTATAGTGCATAGCATTTTAGATGAACTTAAAAAAATATCAAATGACAACTTTCCCAAATGATCGAATTGTGCGAACTTTTTTTTAGCTCACCTGAGCTGAAAGCTCAAGTGAGCTTTTCTGATCACCTGTTGTCCGTAGTCCGTCCGTCCGTCTGTAAACTTTCACATTTTCATCTTCTTCTCAAGAACCACTGGGCCAATTTTAACCAAAATTGGTACAAAGCATCCTTGTGTGAAGGGGGGTTTAAATTATAAAAATAAAGGGCCAAGCCCCCTTCTTAAGGGAGTTAATCAAGAAAAGACAAAAATACGGTGGGATCATTAAAAAAAACTTCTTCTCAAGAACCACTGGGCCAGAGAAGCTGAAACTTATGCGGTAGCATCCTGGGGTAGTATAGATTCTAAATTTTTGAAATCATGACCCCCGACAGTAGGACAGGGCCACAATAGGGAATCCAAGTTTTACATTAAAAGTATGTAGAAAATACCTTTAAAAATCTTCTTCTCAAGAACCACTGGGCCAGAAAAGCTGAAACTTATGTGGAAGCATCCTGGGGTAGTATAGATTCTAAATTGTTCAGATCATGACACCCGGGATAAGGCGGGGCCACAATAAGGAATCCAAGTTTTACTTTGAAATATGTAGTGTAGATTCTAAATTGTTAAATCATGACCACCGAGGGTAGGGCGGGGGCACAATATGGTATCCAAATTTTACATTGAGATATATAGGAAAAATCCTCTTCTCAAGAACCACTTAGGCAGAAAAGCTGAAACTTAGTGGAAGCATCCTGGGGTAGTGTAAATTCTAATTTGTTCCAATCATGACCCTGGGGGTAGGGTGGGGCCACAATAAGTATTACAAGGGGGAAAATCTGGTGAAGAACAGCAGGGCCAAAGTTACGCAGGTGAGCGTTGTGGCCCATGGGCCTCTTGTTTTCTTTTTGACCACCCTGATACTATAAGATATTAAAAGAAGTGTATGTGCCTGGGAATGATGGTATGAGAAGTAATGAAGATCAACAACCTAGATCTATATAGTTTCTATTTTGCGTTGTTCTATAGGGTTTGGGAAATCTTCTGGTATATCACGGTTACATTTCAATGTTAAATAAATCCTGTATGTAATAAAAGCAAGTAGGTCGAATGCATATATTTTGCAGGAATCTTATCTGGTATACAGTACAGGTAGGTGGGAGAAAGATCTGCGATCGGGGACATATCTTCTCGCAAAATTTATCTTGTGTCTCTCCATAGAAGGCAAGGTATTGCCGAGATTTGTACAGGAATATTAGCTGGTACAAGCTACTGGTAGGTAGGGGAAACTCTCTGGGATCAGGGTTATATTTTCAATGCTAAACAAATAGGAATAAATCAATGGCAGGTAGAGTAATAGCGTATCTTTTGCAGGAATCTTTTCTGGTACAAAGTACAGGTAGGTGGGAGAAAGATCTGGAATCAGGGACATATCTTCATCACCCTATACAGCGGTTAACGCGGGGGAGTCACTAAAAAGTACGGGGTGGCGTTTTCAGCGCATGGAGGAGTATATTTTCACCGCCTCGGAGTCGGAAGGGATGTAGGTCACGTCTTTTTTCGGTATTTGTAAGATGTACATGTATTTACCAAAAACAAATATCCCACGGAAGACACCAATTGTTAAACTTTGTCTTGGTCATTGGTCCGGCTAGCATATACATCTAGTATTCTCAAACACTTATTGCTGTCTTCCGTGATATATTTGATTTTTGTAAATACATTTTACAAAACATGGCCGTAGGAACCGGGGGGGGGGGGGGGGGGGGGGGTATACAGTTTACTATAGAAAACATAGCTACTATATGCTTTTGCCCCCTCAATATAAACGTTTGATGACCTTTTTAGCTCACCTGAGCCGAAGGCTCAAGTGAGCTTTTCTGATCACATTTTGTCTGTAGTCCGTCCGTCTGTCTGTAAACTTTTCACATTTTCGACTTCTTCTCAAGAACCACTGGGCCAATTTCAACCAAACTTGCCACAAAGTATCCTTGGGTAAAGGGGATTCAAGTTTGTTCAAATGAAGGGCCACACCCTCTTTCAAGGGGAGATAATAAAGAATTAGTGAAAAATTAATAGCATCTCTTAAAAATCTTCTTCTCAAGAACCACAAAGCCAGGGAAGATGAAACTCATGTGGAAGCATCCTCAGGTAGTGTAGATTCAAGTTTGTTCAAATCATCACCCCGGGGTTAGGGCGGGGCCGCAGTGGAGGATCAAAGTTTTACATAGAAATATATTGGATAAAACCTTTAAAAATCTTCTTCTCAAGAACAGCTAAGCCATGATGAGTCATATTTATATGGAAGCATCCTCAGGTAGAGTAGATTCAAGTTTGTTCAAATCATGACCCCCGGGGGTAGGGCGGGGCCACAATGGAGGATCAAAGTTTTACATAGATATATATAGGAAAAATCTTAAAAAATCTTCTTTTCAGTAACAGCAAAGCCCTAATTAGTCATATTTATATGGAAGCATCCTCAGGTAGTGTAGATTCAAGTTTGTTCAAATCATGACCCCCGGGGGTAAGGTGGGGCCACAGCGGAGGATCAAAGTTTTACATAGAAATATATAAGAAAAACCTTTAAAAATCTTCTTCTCAAGAACAGCAAAGCCATGATGAGTCATATTTATATGGAAGCATCCTCAAGTAGTGTAGATTCAAATTTATTTAAATCATGACCCCCGGGGGTAGGGCGGAGCCACAATGGAGGATCAAAGTTTTACATAGAAATATATAGGAAAAATCTTCTTCTCAGGAACAGCAAAGCCCTGATTGATCATATTTGTGTGGAAGTATCCTCAGGTAGTGTAGACTTAAGTTTGTTCAAATGTTGACCCCCTGGGGTAGGGTGGGGACACAATGGAGGATCAAAGTCTGAAATAGAAATATATAGGAATATTTCTTCTGATGAAGAACTGCAAAGCCATGATTAGTCATTTTGATATGGAAGCATCCTCAGGTAGTGTAAATTCAATTTTGTTCAAATGATGACCCCCGGGAGTAGGGTGGGGCCCAATAGGGGGATCGAAAGTTTTACATAAGAACATATAGAAAAAATATTTCTTCTCAAGAACAGAAAAGCTATGTTTAGTCATATTGATATGGAATGAAATATATGGAGATAACGAACAGTATTCAAGCTCAAAAGTCCATTAAACAATACAAAATAGGAGCAAACACGAACCTCTAAACATCAGAGGTGGTATCAGGTGCCATGGAGGAGTGAGCATCCCCTGCCGACCGGTCACACCCGCCGTGTGCTCCTTGTCATGATCGGGAAATAACGGAAAAATCCGTCGACAATTCAGTGTGTAAATAATGGCCTAACAATTAGTATGAAAAACGTCAGTCAGCATTTGACTCAATGATAAATTGTATTTGCTGACAAGGTCGGGGCCACAATGGAGGATCGAAAGTTTTACATAAGAATATATAGAAGAAATATTTCTTCTCAAGAACAGAAAAGCTATGTTTAGTCATATTGATATGGAAGCATCATCAGGTATTGTAGATTCAAGTTTGTTCAAATGATGACCCCTGGGATAGGGAGGAGCCACAATGGGGGATCAAATTTTTACAAAGGAATATATGGGAAATTTTTTTTAAAATCTTCTCAAAAACAACAAAGCCATTTGTTATTTTGACATGGAAGCATCATCAGGTAGTTTAAAATTCAAGCCCCCCCCCCCCCCCCCCACCCTCCACGGTAATCTTGAATTGTGCTTTTGCCTAGCCAATGTGCTCAGGTGAGTGATGTGGCCCATGGCCCTCTTGTTTTCTGCTTGTCAAGGAATTTTTTATAGTTGATAGTGCCCCCTCAACTGAAAATGTATAGCTGTGCCCCCCCCCCTCCCCCAACTGACATTGCTTCCTACGGGCCTGCAAATACCGAAAAAGACCCGTCCTACATCCCTTCCGACTCCGAAGCGGTGAAAACATACCCCCCATACGCTGAAAACGCCTCCCCTGAACTTTTTAGCGACTCCCCCGCGTTACCCGTTGTATAAGGTGATCATGTTAAATTTATCTTGTGACTCTCCTTAGACGATAGGGTATTACCGAGTTTTGTACTGGAATATTAGCTGGTACAAACTACAGGTAGAATGGGGAAACTTTCTGCGATCAGGGTTATATTTTCAATGCCAAATAAATCCTGTATCTATTAACTGCAAGTAGAGTGATTGTGTATATTTGCAGGAATCTTATCTGGTAGAAAGTATAGGTAGGTGGGAGAGATCTTGGATCAGGGTCATATCTTCATGTAAAATTTAACTTGTGACTCTCCATAGAAGAAGGGTATTGCCGACCGAATTTGGTACTGGAATATTAGCTGGGCGTGCATGCATGGTACAAGCTATTATAGGTAGGGGAAACCCTCTGGGATCAGGGTAATATTTTCAAAGCTAAAAAAAATTTGAATCTATCAGAGGCAGGTAGGGTTATAATATCTTTTGTAGGAATCTTATCTGGTACAAAGTAGATGTAGGTTGGAGAAAGTTCTGCGATCAGGGATATATCTTCATGTTAAATTTATCTTGTGCCTCTCCATAGAAGGTAGGGTAGTATTACCGAGATTTGTACAGGAATATTAGCTGGTACAAACAACAGTTAGGTAGGGGAAACTCTGTTTCAATGCTATATAAATTGGAATCTATCAATTTGCAGGTAGGGTAAGCTTGTTCAAACTACATGTAGGTGGGAAAAATTATCTGGTATAAGCCCAGCAGGCACGCAACGTTGTTTCAACGTTTAAAGTAGGTGGAATATAAGTTGCAACGTTGAGCAACTATAGTTCAACGTTGAGGTTTCAACGTTCAATTCTCAACCTTTTTACAACGTTGAAACAACGTTGAAGATGCAACATATTTTCAACTTTGAAACTTTAACCTTTTTACAACGTTGAAACAACGTTGAAAGTGCAACATATTTCAACGTTGACTGTTCGTAGATATTTCAACGTTGAAAAAACGTTGAAGATTCAACATATTTTCAACGTTAAATATTTGCTGTTATTTTAAGGTTGAAGCAATGTTAAAAATGCAACATATTTTCAACTTGAATGTTCGTTGATATTTCAACGTTGAAACAACGTTGAGAATGCAACATATTTTCAACGTTGAAAAAGTGAGGAAAATTAAATGTTGAAACAATGGGTATTGAGCACTTTATTTTTCAGAGTCAAAATAGTAATGGTTAAATTATTGAACGCTAAATCAATGTTAATTTTTTTGCTACACCGGTATATATATGCATTGTTAGAAAATGTTAAGATTATTCACAATAAATAAAATGAAATAATTAATATAAATTTCAGAAGAATTGCGAACAGTACTGTAATAAAATGTTAAATATGAGTTAATATGAAGTATGACATCTACATTCAACTCATCACTGTAATTGCATTATTTCAAAAAAGTTAATTTGTAAAATAGTTGTGAATGCAGGGTTTTTGCATAAATGAAATAAAGAAACTATTTTATGCTCAATATTAGCTTTTTATAAATAATCATTATTCTAATGACATCTTTATCCAATACTTCACTGTAATTCCACGTTACTATAGATTTAATAAAAATAATAATTTATTCTAAATTAATGTAATCTAATTTAAAATTAGACTTCTTATATCCGCGCCGTATACTCTGCGCAGAATGTATACGGAGAAGATATAAGAAGTCTGATTTTAATTAAATTGTGCTTTTGTTGCATTTATGAAAGAAAAAAAAGTAAACTGTAGATATTTACTATAATTTTTCTTATCACAAAATTAAAAACATTACAATGAACACGTTACAAAAGAGTTTAACAATTTTCACACTAACAATTAATCCCTGTCAGTTTACATTACTTAAGATCCACTCCCCAAATTTATCTTCTAGGCATCAGATAAGGAGTGGTTCTGGCTTAGCTGGTCAGTTTCAGTATCTTGATAACCTTGTTACGCGATGTTCTTGCCGGGCAGCGATACAGAGCAGTTGTTTGCAGCTTATCTAGGTCAAAATTTGAATTCAACTGATGGACAAGAAGTGCGCGTCTTCTTGCTGTTCATATACAGTGTAATTTACAAGCCATGCACAAGGATTAAGGCCGGATAATCAACTTCTGCTCAGTAAGTATAATGTCCTTTTCATGGATTTAAAAGAAATTTTAGATTTTCTAGTACCCCATACATCATTTTATTCTTGTTTTGTAAGCATATTTGTAATCTGCGCGGAAAACTTTAATACTTCTCAATTACTAATGCCTTTATCATTACAACTTATTTTGAATGGAGACAATAACCTTACTTACAATCAAAATATTGCAGTATTCAAATTTGTTCATGAATTTATGACATCCACAAAGAGATTTGCATGATAATGTTCAAACACAACACAATATCGGTGAACAGAAATCACTGCTGTTTACTTCCATGGAGAAAATACAAGTAAATAACATGTTGAATTAATTTATCTTGGTCTTTAAAAATGTTAAGAATACTTGAATTGATTACAAACTGTGTAATATACTGTAAATTTCTATTTATTGGAATTTAGATCTAAGGGCAGATCACTCTAACTGCAGAAAAATGCCATAGAATCAGAACTCTTTACTGTGCAGTGTAGAGAGGGTTCTCAAATTGTCAAACCACAGAACAAACATCAATTTATGTGTTCTTATCAACTTTCACATTTATACCTGTATTATTTTGTTATATATATGTTAAACTGCAAACATATATTGCATTATCAGCTCACTTATAATTAATTTTCTATTCATTTTTTCTTTTTTTATAAATTTCTTTTGACTATACACATGTATATACTTATTTTTAGGTCACCTGAGTCACTCAGGTGACCTATTGCTATCCGTTCTCGTCCGTCGGCGTGCGTCGTGTGTTAACATTTGAACATTTTTAGCTTCTTCTCTGAAACCGCTGAACCAATTTCAACCAAATTTTGCATATAGCATCTATGGGTGAAGGGGAACAAAAAATATGAATTTCATGGTCCCTGCCCCCCTGGGGCCTGAGTGGTGGGGCTAAAACCACCAAAAATAATGCAATCTTTAAAAATCTTCTTTACTCCTGGACATCAAGCAGTCAAACTGTTGGCATCATTGTAATAAGCATTGAGCCCTCTATCAAAATTGTGAAATTCATGGCCCCAGGGTCAGGGGTTCTGGCCCCAGGGTGGGGCTATATAGATAATATAGTGAAAGTGCATTATTTCTTTGAAAATTTCCTTCTCTTCTCCTGGGTATTAAATAAAGTAACTAAGTATATAGTTATGATGAGCAAGAATGCCTCTTCCAAAATTGTGAAATTCATGGCCCCAGGGTCAGGGGTTCTGGTGTTAGAGCGAGGCTCTTTTGATTATATAGTGAAAATGCATTAATTCTTTGAAAATCTTCTTCTCTGCTCCTGGGTATTAAATAAAGTAACTAAGTATGTAGTTATGATGAGTAAGAGTGCCTCTTCCAAAATTGTGGATTTTATGGCCCCTGGGTCAGAGGTTCTAGTGTTAGGGCGGGGCTCACTTGATTACATAATAAAATGCATTAATTCTTTGAAAATCTTCTTCTCTGCTCCTGGGTATTAAATAAAGTAACTAAGTACATAGTTATGATGAGCAAGAGTGCCTCTTCCAAAATAGTGAAATTCATGGCCCCAGGGTCAGGGGTTCTGGTGTTAGGGCGGGGCTCTATTGACTATATCCTGTCTATGTAGGTAGGGACTGACCCAATCAATGGACAGGATGTGTGCTGGTGAGGAACTTCAATTATAATAATTATTTTTATTTTTGTTGTTGTTGTTTTTTATTTTGGTTAAGCTGTATCTGCTTGAATTTTTAAGTTTCTAAGCTATCAATTTTATTTTTCTATTATTAATACAATTAGTGCTTTTTAATCTGATTCTATGTGTTTAATGTAGTGCTTTATCTAATTTGCTATTATGATGATGCTTATTTTTTATTTTTGTTCTTAATGCAATCATTTTGCTCTTCAGTTTTCTTTTTGCATGTTATTTTATGTTGTAAATGTTTTCTCTTTGATATTTTTAGCTGTGATAGTCGGTTTAAGAGCTCTACAGAGCTCATGTTCATTGTTAACCTTTGTAAAAAATGCCGACTTTAAATAAAATTTACTTACTTACTATATAGTGAAAATGCATCAATTCTTTGAAAATCTTCTTCTCTGCTCCTGGATAATAAATAAACTAAGAACATAGTTATGATGAGCATGGCTGCCTTTTCAGAAATTGTAAATTTTATGGCTCCTGGGTCAGGGGTTCAGGTGTTAGGGTGGGGCTCTATTGATTATATAGCAAAATTGCATTAATTCTTTGAAAATTTTCTTCTGTGCTCCTGGATATTGAATAAACTAAGTACATAGTGACGATGAGTTATGATGAGCATGGTTGCCTCTTCCAAAATTATGAATTTCATGGCCCCTAGACAAGAGTGTTAGGGCGGGGCTCTATTGATTATATAGGGAAAATGCATAAATTTTTTCAAATTTTTCTCCTTAGTATTATTCAAACAAAGGAAGTGCATGGTTATGATAAGGAAGTATGCCTCTTCCAAATTGTGAAATTCATGGCCCCTGTTTCAGGGGTTAGGTGAAGAAGGGGGGGGGGGGTTCTATTGATTACATATTGAAAATGCATAATTTCTTTCAGAATATTTTTTCTACTACTGGTTATTAAGCAAAGAAACAAGTGTGTAGTTATGATGAGTGTTGCAGGGGTGGTTTATACTAGATGTAAATAACTCAACTCCTGGCTAAGGGTTCATTATTGTGTTTATTACTGATGTTTATGGAAGTCAATATTATAAACAAAACGGCCCTATAAAATAAAATAATAACAATGAATATCACATGAGATAACAAATGTATATAATATATATTACTTATTCTTACTGATGTACAATAAATAGACTTCACTGTTAAGAGTTATCTTCCTTTACTTTGAATATTTAGCATATACATAAATCACTGTACAAATATTCTTTACACAAATATTTTACTGCCACATTTCAATAAATGTAACAATATGTAATTATAACTTAAAATATACAAAAGGTAACATATATGGGACAAGGCCCATTCCATAAAACATAGTAAATAGCCTGGATGCATCATACAGGTCTACATATCTAATAACAAATACTGTACACTATACTATACATACTATAATACTCTTAATTCAAATAAATTTATACTCTGAGGTAAAATGCTTTAAATTTAGTTTTATTCATATTTAAACTTTCACTCTTCTTTCAAACAGTGATATTAGCTAAAGAGACATATTATAAAGATATAGAACGTTAAACTTTATACTTACTGTCAGGTCTGGTCTTAAAGGTCTCAAAGTCTTCGTCTTTGTCTAAAAATTCTCTTGTTACAAAAACAACAACTATCCTGACCAAATTCTCTGAGTAGTCCATCTGAGAACAACTCAGAACCACCAAAACTTACAACCAATAAAATTACAGAACCCTAATGTCATAACCTTTGAACTCTATCGCTCACCAAGTAAATAAAGGGGTGGATCTGGGTTTTGTATTAAATCATAAAATCTTATTTAATTTCATTTATATCAACAATATTTATTCAAATATTATGTGATATACATTATATACAGTTAAAACACACTGCTACAATGAGCAAGGGTGCTTCTTCCAGAATTGCGAGTTCATGGCCCCTGGGTCAGATGTTTTGGTGTAAGGATGGGGCTTTATTTAATAATATTTTGAAAAATGCATTTCTTTCAAAATCTTCTATGCTTCTGGGCAAACAGAGTAGCAGTTTTAATATGCAAAGGTATTTTTACCAGAATTACACCTGGACCATTTAGTCAAGTGTTCTAGTCCTGCCCAGTGCTCTATTAACTTGTATTCTGCTGAGCAAAGTTCTTTACCATTCACCTTTGTTAATTAATCACTGTAAACAATGTATTTGAAAGGTTAATAGAATACGAGAATTATGCAAGAATATTTATTGTAAAATAGAAAAATTACTTTCACAGTTTTAATGACCAGGTAGACTTGGAAATAATAAATGAATAAAATTGTGACAAAAATAACTTATCTTTTTAAATGTTCTTCAAAGGCCAAGAGAGGCCAATGTGAGAAATTATAATATTGGGTTAAAAAATAGACATTTTGTTAAGTAGTCTGCATGGTAATAGTGATAAATAGGGGACAGATAGATACTAGACCAATTATTTTGTTGATGCTAATCATACTATTTTTCTTGCTTTTGGGCAACAAAGCTTCATTTGTCAGTTTATGGATCCTCTAAATTGTTGTATTGTACTCAGGTGACCGATAAGGCACTTGGGCTTCTTGTTTTTTCAATGATATGTAACTAATATTTACTTGTACATGTATGACTTTGACCTTGTATTATGGAGAGGACTGATATAGGCAGTACCTGCTGTCCAATCCTATTATGATTATACATGATAAAAATTGTTTAAATTAATGTGTGAAATACACATCCTTAGTTCGTGTATTTATGTGTTTTGTTGATATTAATTTGCACATGAAATTAAAATATAATATACAATTTAATTGCAGTTGGCCGTAAGGTTTCATCAACCACTGGATTTTGAGACGTAATTAATGCCATGATTGTATCAGATCCTTCGCCCGCGAAAATTACAAAGGAGTGCAGCATTTTGTATGTGCACCTCCGTGTTTTATACATTTTTCTTCAGTAATAATTATTTATAGTCATACAGTTATGAATTTTAACACGAGGACAAATGTAATTCTTTTCATTAATTCCAAGTATAAGATTACATACTTTTGTCTGTTTTTTTTTTTAAATTATTCATGTATATTTTTATCATTTGAGATAACAAGTTATCAAATAAGTGACTTTCACATCATTATCTCTTTTGTTAATAGGCTTTGCATTAGAGGATGGAGCTTCATGTTCATTTCTTTCCGACCGACGAGTCATTTTGTGGGACTTTCATGTTACTATGCGCGTGATTTAAAATCAATGGATCCGCCACTTTGAAGAACTTAGTTTTAGACAGATGCGTGATATGATGAACCTGGATATGATTACTGGGACCCCCTTTTCAATAGGAAGATAAATTTTGTTAAACAGTGATTTTTGAGATTCGGTGATTGGATCTTGGATTTATGTTTGTTTTCAAAATACAGTTTAAAATAAATTAACTCAGAATCTTAATACTGAATTACAACTTACATGTTTCGCAACTTGAATAAAAACTTTTATTAGAATGTGAAATGTATTTGTTTACAAAGCAAAACTCAACATGAATTCAACGTGATTTCAACCAAATATCAACATTTATACAACCAAAAAAATTCAACCGAAAGTCAACCTTATTTCAACGTTCATATTTGATGTTGAAACAACGTTGAAGTTTCAACGTTGCTTCAATATTCAACTATAAGTCAACCGAAGTTCAAACCATTTTCAATGTCTATTCAACGTTGAAAATTGACGTTGAAACGTTGATGTTTCAACGTTGCCTCAACTTTTATATGCAACCAAAATTCAACGTTGATTCAACGTTGAAATGCCTGCTAAGAGGGTTTTAACCATTTGTTGATTTACTCTTGTGACTAAACAATTTAAGTCGAGACTTATACGATACTAATTTTGATGCCATTAAATTTTCACTAACTCTTAATTATTTCCGCTTGAAAGACAATCTGATTAAAATCAGATCCCTTGATCTGCTCTCAAAGATCGCTACACAAGGATCTGAAGGGTCATCTTCTGGTGACCTTTCTGATAAAAATATTCATTAAAAATTTGACCAATCAGAGAGCTTGTACTTCATCGACATTCGGGAAAACAAATGTAGAAATGGAAGTAGCTGTTGAGAAGATCTTTTTTTTAAAATGTTTCGTACAAATCAAAGAGCTAACACGATAAAAGCAAACACTAAAGCTATATCTTCACAGGAAAGACCGTGGTCGTTATGATGACAGGCTACGGAAACCAGGTCACAATTTTCCGTTCGTATATCACCGGGACTTTTACTTCTGCAAGTTAATTCCGAGATACTTCGAAATTCTTGCAAGCGGAAGTTTGATTGGATAATTAAAAGGTCACCAGATGGCCCTGAATGGGGTTTCCTCAGATCCTTGTGTAACGATCTATGTGAGCGGATTGAAGGATCTGATTTTAATCAGATTGGCTTGAAAGAGGGCGCGGCCCTTCATTTGAACAAACGTATATCCCTTCACCTAAGGATGCTTTATGGCAGTTTGGTTCTAATTGGCCAAGTGGTTCTTGAGAAGATGAGAATGTGAAAAACATAAAGACGGACGCAGCACAAAACGTGATCAAAAAAGCTCACGAAAGCTTTCAGCTCAGGTGAACTAAATACTTGTCCATACTTCAACCACAGCCAGTTCCTAGTAGAGTCTAAATACTAGCAAGAAAGTGTTAATTATAACTTTTATAACACCTAACACTATTTTCAATTACTCAGTAAATTCAACCTTACCAAGATGAATATTTTTATAGATACAGGACAAATAAATCATCCCAATTCAATCATTGAATTTTCCATATTAATTCAATCTTTTATCATTCTCGAATTTGACAAGTAAAACGAAGTAAGGCATTAAAAGCATCTTAATTTATTATTACTGTTTTATTATTGTTATTATTTTTGCTAACATGAAAGTATTTACATTAGAATACATTAAGCAATTGAAGAAAACTTAACACATTTTAGTGGTGTTTGACTGTAGTTCATGTGATTTTTTTTTTCAAAACTGCCTGTTTAATAAAATACATACACTGGTATACGCTATTACAAACCAAAAAAATTGTTGACAGAATGCTACGTAATATAATCAAGAATAAGAAAACATGTAAATGCTACAATGGGTATAAAAGCTTTCTTTCCAGATCAGTTAAAAAAAATTACTATTCAAAAACGTTTCAAACAAGAGGCCTATGGGCATAAGTCATCTGAGTATAATGAGTTTCTTAAGCTATGGCCAATTTGGTTCCAACCAAAACTGAAACTTTAAACTCATCTTTAAACTCATGTCACAAAAACTTAATAGTTTAGAAAGAATCCTATAATCACCAATATATTCAAGAAGAATATCTTCTGGAACTTCAGGAATGAAAAACATTACGTTATACTGTATAATGAATTTCAATCTATGACCAAATTAACCTCATCCTGAGACCTGCCTACTGGACCAATGGACATTAACTCTGTAATTTTTGCAGATGGTTAGCTGCTCATTATAATCATGTTCATAATATGGCTGCTAGAAATTTATTAGTCAATGAACATTTTCAAAGAATTGATGTACTTTCAATATTTAACTAACTTAACCCCAACCTGGGGCATTAACTATGGGTCAAGTGGCATGAAACTGATAAAAAGTTTGTTTATCTCAATAGTTCCATGAGTAGAAAAAATAAATCAGTCATGTTTTTTCCCTCAATATTTTACCAAGACCAAACCCTACAGTCTGAAAAAAGAACTAGGTGCCACTGATTACACAATTTCGGTAAAAGGATGAGTACTTGGAGAGGTCCATGGGCCATAACGGCCATTCTCTTCTTCATCAGCAGATTCTCTTATGTAAAATTAGAACATATATTATGACCTCTTCCTATTCCAAGGAGACATGATTTGTACAAAATTGAATCTAAACAAGAGGCCCATGGGCCACATCGCTTACCTGAGCACATTGGCTTGGAAAAAAACACAAATCAATTCAGCATTGACAAGTTTAGGAGAAGGGGAGGAGGGGACTTGAAATTTATACTACCTGATGATGCCTCCATATCAATATAACAGTTGTGCCATTCTTTAGATTTTTTTTAATATAAATTCCTTTGTAAAAATTTGATCCCCCATTGTGGCCTCTCAATATGACTAAACATAGCTTTTCTGTTCTTGAGAATATTTTTCCTATATATTCTTAGGTAAACTTTTTATCCCCCATTGTGGCTCCTCCCTACCTCCGGGGCCATGATTTGAACAAACTTTGAACACTACCTGAGGATGCTTCTAAATAAATATGACTAATCATGGCTTTGCTATTCTTGAGATGAAGATTTTGAAGATTTCCTATATATTCCTATGTAATATGCTGATCCCCCATTATGGCTCAAACCTACCCAAGGGGTCATGAATTTGAACAAACTTGAATCTACACTATCTAAGGATGCTTCCATATCTATATTACTCATCATGGCTCTGTTGATCTGGAGATTTTTTAAGGTTTATTTTCCATGCATTCCTACGCTAAACTTTTATCCCCCACTGTGACCCCACCCTACCCCCAGGGGTCATGATTTGAACAAATTTGATTCAACACTACCTGAGGATGCTTTCATATTAATACGTCTAATCATGGCTTTGTTGTTCTTGAGAATAAGATTTTCAAAGTTTTTTCCTATATTGATAAACTTTGATCCCCACTTGGGGCTGCACCCTTCCCTATTTCAATATGTTTAATCATGGCTTTGTTGTTCTTGAGAAGATTTTTTAGAGAATTTTTCTCAATATTCCTATGTAAAACTTTAATTTTCCATTGTGGCCCCGCCCTACCCCTGGGTCATGATTTAAACAAATTTGAATCTACACTATGTAATGAAGGTTTCACATAAGTTTCAACTTTTCTGACCCAATGGTCCTTAAGGAAGATTTTTAAAAGATGACATCAAATTTTCACCAATTCTTAATTATCCCTTGAGAGGGGGCATAACCCTTCATTTGAACAAACTTGCGTTGTGCAAGTTTGGTTGAAATTGGCCCAGTGGTTCTGGAGAAGTCAAAATGTGAAAAGTTTACAGATGGACAGCAGACAGACGGATGCCAGATAAAATGTGATCAGAAAAGCTCACTTGAGCTTTCAGCTCAGTTGAGCTAATTACCTGATGATGCTTCCATATTAATATGACCAATCACGGATTTACTGTTCTTGAGAAGAAAATTTTTAAAGATTTTTTCCCATATATTCCCATGTAAAACTTTGAATGTAAATCTTTGCCCATAGCAGCCCTGCCTTTTCCCCAGGGGTCATGATTTGAACAAACCTGAAATTACACTCTGTCAGGAAGCTTTCACATGAGTTTCATCTTTTCTGTTCCAGTGGTTCTCGAGTAGATTTTTAAATGACCCTTCCAATTTTTGCTATTTTTTAATGATCTCCCCCTTGGAGAAGGGTGTGGCCTTTTGAACAAACTTGAATCCCCTTTATCAAAGAATGCTTTATGACAAGTTTGGTTGAAATTGGCCAGTGGTTCTGAAGAACATGATGAAAATATGAAAGAGGGTGTTTCCCTTCATTTGAATGTACTTGAATTCACTTTACCCAAGAATGCTTTATGGCAAGTTTGATTGAAATTGGCCCAGGCGTTCTGGAGAACATGATGAAAAAGTTTACAATGACGACCAAGTTTTGATCATAAACGCTATCTAGAGCCTTTGGCTCTGGTGAGCTAAAAGTAGTAGGCCCATTAAATGTCCTTAAGAAAAAGATTTTTAAAGGTCTGATGTATTTTCAATAACGGGAACACTTGATCCAAGAGCCATGAATTTTACAATTCTTGTCTTTGAGTAAAAAATATTTTCATAAGTGTAATATTCTTTTGTTATATGTAAATGACCAACTTAGCTCCATCATAAAGACTGAACCATGGACCCAAGGGACATGAATTTCACAACTTTAGTCGGCTAAATAGATTTTTCAAAGATGTATTTTCAATATACATATGACCCAATAGAGCTGAACATGACTCGTAATTAGGCATCGTTGCAGCATGTTGTGCATTTGTCACGTTGCCTTTTTATTTACTTTCATTTTCATTTTCATTTGTGTTTTTCACACTTTCTAACGCATTGACCCCAAATATCTTTGGTAACTTTTTTCCCCTGATGTTGCAGAGACAAACAGAAGTCATTTTTGTCGTGCCCAAGTATATCAAAATGACAATTAAGGAGATGTCCGCTCAGCTAAAATCTGTGAAGTGAAATAAAAACTGTGACCAAAGCTGAGGCATATATAGGGGCTGGAAGCATAAACTATGGACCCAGGGCAATGAATTTCATGATTTTGAAAAAGGTAAAGTACTCATTATAATCATCATTTTATATATATATATATATATATATATATATATATATATATATATATATATATATATATATATAGTGGGGGGGGGGGGGGGGGGCTCACTGCTTATCATAATCTGAATCATGCCAATTTCACTGCTTGATGTCCAGAAGTGAAAAACAACTTTTTCTGAAGATTGCATTAATTTTGAGGGTTTTGGCCACACTCCTCAAACCTCACAAAAGATTCAAAATTTTCATTCTCCTTTAGCCCTAGGTGCTATATGCCAAAATTGTTAAAATTCATTTTGCCATTCAATAGAACTGAAAATGTTTTCATTCTCCTTTAGCCTTAGGTGCTATATACCAAAATTGATCAAAATATTAATGAACTACACACAATGAAAACGGATAGCAGTAAGTTACCTGCATGATCAGGTGATGTAAAAAAGCATTATGCTACTCACATATCAATTACAATGTAATAATGCCCAACTAAATGAGCAATATCTTCAAATGGATTCAGAGTGAAAATTAACTGCTGAACATTGATATACATGCTACAGTGCTTCTTGCTATTCTCCTCAGATCTGTCAGCACAAAATAAGAGAATGACCTTAACAATTGTAATTGTGTGCAAGATGTCTGAATTAAACTAATTTTCATACAACTGTGGAGGTTGTTACATTTTGTTTGCATATATCACAATTAAAAGTCTTTCATATTACTAAGAACACTTAAAGGAAATTCCTCACACTACAAATACATTCCTCAACATCTCATAATAGTGTGTCTTAAATGAGCACAAACAACGAAAAAGTTATGTAGCAGTAGCACAAATCATGCACTTTTAAATAAAAGTGGAAAAGTTATAAAAACTTGATCAGAAAAGCTTGTTATCACCTTTAGCCAAAGTGAGCTAAAATGTAACCAAAAAACAAAACTCCCGTAACAAAAATTTATCAAATGTGTTCTGAAATAAAAAGAAATGAGTTTTACACTTGATAACTCTTTCCTTTGGTGAAAATGCACCATTAGTGTTTAAAATTAATATCAAAATATTATGGAAAACAAAGACAAAGCACAACCCATTTTAACACATGCTACTACATAGGTATTGAAGTAATTTTGTTTTTCTACACATCTTAGTTCCCAAAGTGCTTTCCTAAATGATATTTGAACCCACGTTTATATCCATAATGTACTAACTGTTAATAATGTTATTTTTTTCATATGACACACTCATATATACTTTAAGTGTCTAAATGGAGTAAAATTCACAACTTAGGTACATATAAGTGTAACCTTCTTCCTCTTTTCACAAAATACTTATTGGGCATATTATATATCATGTACATTATTAGAAATGAACATAGCTGGATCAGACACAACATAGAACCCTTCTACATTGTACTACCATGTAATAATGAACAAGAAACAGAACACAGTCAGAGGTAAATAATTTGCACTTTTTGATACCATAATTAACAAGCACATTTTTCATATACAACCTGTTTTAGCTTGGATTTGCAGCTGTAATAGTAACAATCATTTTAACTCTTCAGATATGAAAATCACTCAATTTATTTAAAACAAAAAAGGAAAAAACAATAACAAACTAGAAATATGTCCATAGGACATGAATGCCCCGCCGAGGGTATATTAGTAATGCAACACTTTAACACAAATTGAGAAAATTGAAGTCATGGTCAAAGGAAAGGTCAAGGTGAAAAAATATTGATGCAGTTGAATAGCTTACATCAGTATGTATCAGCATATGAAGTTTGACACTTATTTAAGAAAAGTGAGGTCAAAGGAAAGGTCAAAGTCAAAAATTGTTAATGCAGTTGTAAAGGTTACATCAGTCTGATCAGCATTTGAAGTTTGATAAAAATATTATGAATGGTTTCTTTAAAACTGAGCTAACACTAATTTAAGAAAAGTGAGGTCAAGGTCAAAAGAAAGGTCAAAGTCAAAAAATATTGATGCAATTGAATAGCTCTCATCAGTATGTATCAGCATATGAAGTTCGACACTAATTTAAGAAAAGTGAGGTCAAGGTCAAAGTCAAAAAATGTTAATGTAGTTAAATAGCTCTCATCAGTATGTATCAACATATGAAGTTTGATAACACTATCTTGAATGTATCTTTAAAACTGAGCTAAAAACTTATTTAAGAAAAATGATGTCTAGGTCAAAGGAAAGGTCAAGGTAAAAAATATTGATGCAGTTGAATAGCTCTCATCAGTATGTATCAGCATATGTAGTTTGTTAAAAATATCTTGAATTGTTTCATTAAAATTGAACTAAACACTAATTTAAGAAAAATGAGGTCAAGGTCAAAAGAAAGGTCAAAGTCAAAAAATGTTGATGCAGTTGAATAGCTTACATCAGTATGTTTCAACATATGAAGTTTGATTACACTATCTTCAATGGTATCTTTAAAACTGAGCTAAACACCAATTTAAGAAAAGTGAGGTCAAGGTCAAAAGAAAGGTCAAGGTCAAAAAATGTTGATGCAGTTGCATAGCTTTCATCAATATCTATCAGCATATGAAGTTTGATAAAAATATCTTGAATAGTTTCTTTGAAACTGAGCTTTGAACAGAGCTAAACGCAAAGTGTGACGGAAGGAGAGATAGGATGGAAGACGGACATGACAAACACTATATGCCCCGGCCATATTCATGGCCAGGCATAAAAAAAAGATAATCCTCCCCCCCCCCCCCTTTAACCTATCCGCCAAATACAAGATCTCATTGGATTCATTCTAAGATTATTCAGACAAAAGTGGAAATAGCTGGTGTCTCATTTAAATGTTAATTTTAAAGAAACAAAGGAACATTTCTTTTATTAAAAAGTGAATAATACATAAAATTTCATTTAGGCCACCTTTAAAAAAAATGTTTGCCCTCTCCCAACTCAGGATTAAAAACTCGGGTAGAAAGGTAGATTAAATTAAAAGAAAAAAAAAATCTGACAAGCCAAAACAAAAACAACAACAAAAAAACTGACCGAAAGTGTGTGTGTGTGTGTGTTTTCCGGGGGGGGGGGGGGGGGGGGGGGGGGGGGGACAACTACTCAAAGTTATCTGACAGGCTAAAAAAAAAGCTAATTTACTGTCCAAATCCTGGTGTTTTGCCAGTGCTCAACCTTACAACATCAAAAGTGGGGGGGGGGGGGGGCAACCAGCATCTAAAGGAAAATTTACTATAGCAAAATACTATAATCAGAAAAAAGTGCCCCCCCCCCCAGCAGTGTTCTACAGGCCTGGAAAAATCTGGGAATGAATGGAACATAAAATAATTGTTTCCCAGAGTCGAGTCAAGCCATTTTAAATCAATAAGTCAGGAGAGGGCAAACAGACTTGTAACTTTTTTAAGATAAAAAATAATCAAGTAAATGTAATTTGTTAAGATAAAATGTATTCAAGAAATGGAATTTTAAATCCTACATTTATCCAGCACTTATCATATATTGCCTATTATTACAAAAACAATGAGAGACTATTCTTTTAAAGAGTCTAAAATATAAAATGATGAAATACTATACTCTCCATCTACAAGAATTTGTGCAATCTACATTGAGCTGATATGTCACAGGCTTTGCATACATTATCAACTTATGAAAGGAAAAAGCTTTTATACAAAGACAATTGATATTTACTTAGTCCTTCAACATAGTACTGACAAAGTCTCTTATCATAAGAAAAAATATCCCTAACTGATAAGAATAAACTGCAATAAGAATAAAAATTAAAATCCATTACTCTTTGTTCCATACAAAAAAATCATACAGAATGGGAAAAAAAATTGACCTTGCTGTCACTGCTGTAAAACATCTTCAAATATTTTAGCACTTGAATTTTCTACATCTGGTTCACATTCAGTAGTCATACTTTCTCATTGATTCATTAACATGTCTAATTAAGTTTATCGCTACGCTTTTGTGTTTTTCTCCTCCCTTTGCTATTCCTACTAAGCAAGCTTTTACTGTATTCATTGCTACCAATAGATGCTTGTCTTCCTCTGATTCTGCATCCTTGCGTTTGAAGACCAGAACTGGGTTTCCACCATCTTCTACTTTTTTGAGAAATGCAAACTTGGAATTCTCAAACTCTGGCCCATTTATATAAAAATCTGAACTATCTTCATAGTGTGAGGCAAGTCGTTTCACTTGGGCTGGACTTGCAGACATTCCGGGTGACAAAGCCCATGGATTGCCTTCCTGATCATATATTCCACACTTCAACATTGTACTTCCATCACCTTTAAAGACATTGACATATGCATCCCAGGAACCCATTGTCTGTAGTTATCTGTAATAAGACAAGAATAAAAATACTTAATATTTTGTATCATTATTCCTCAAGTCCCCTTCATCCACAAGATATTAATCACTGGTTAAGTTTTCAATTCTCTCCACTTTGCACTGTGTACAAGCTGAGGCCTAAATAAATGAATAAATAGTGTGTTTCTGGTTCCCAGGCCGATCCTTAATTATGTGAGCCAAACATTAATATTTTTCTAATGTAAATTTTCCCCAAGTATACAGTTCTTGTATTTGGCCAAAAATTTGCTAATATTTTCAGCTTTAGTAATTTTTTACCCTTTTAAATGAAGTCAAAACTGCCTAAGTGACCCACTGTATTAAATGACTCTCTGTTGTATGTGATAGTGAAAAACACCTCCCAAAGTGTTTTCCTATGAATTGTACCTTCACTAAATGACCACCTGTCTGAAGCGACTAGCAACCATGATTTTCCTAACCATTCTGAGTGCTTTCATGCAAATCTACCTTGATTTAACGACTGTTTATTTCTGGTTACTATTGCTGTTTTTGGTCAACATGCATCATTGTTTGGTTGCAACATCCGCAAACACATTTGTCACCGAGTATTATTAACGAATTATGCATTACAAGTTTTACATCTTTAACAGCAATTCAATATACAAATAATTACAAAATATTCGATATTTTTAAATTAACATTCAAATTGAATTCGTATGCATTCCCATCTTCCTCTATCCAATGTCTGGGCACCATTTTTGGGGGGAAAAAATAGATGACAATGCTGACAATGATGACAGACAACGGAAAAATTTCCTACGTAAGGGCAGGGACCATGAAATACACAATTTCTGTTTCCCTTCACCCATAGATGCTATATGTCAAAATTGGTTGAAATTGGTTGTGGTTTACAATGACAACACTGACAATGTCCTATGTATATACAGGGACCATGAAATTCACATTTTTTGTTCCCCTCCATTCATAGATGCTATATGCCAAAATTATTTGAATTGGTTTAGAAGTTCCAGAGAAGAAGTTGAAATGTTCAAATGTTAAAGCACGACGGACAGGAAGATGACTGCGAATGAAATGAATCCAATCATTTTGGCATGCCAAACCAAAGAGTGTGCTAAAATTTGAAGCATCTGCAAAGAGTAGTTCCTGAGAAAACTGTAAGGAAAATTTGTTACGGACAGACAGATACACCAGAGTAAAACAGTATGCCCCCTCTCCTTTGGAACAGGGGTATAAAAAGAGTTATTGTTTTTTTTTTTGCATTTTAGCTCACCTAGGCTGAAGGCTCAAGTGAGCTTTAATTTCTGATCAAAGAGTGTCCAGAGTCTGTCTGTTCTCCGTCATCTGTCATCTGTATACTTTTCACATTTTCAACTTCTTCTCAAGAACCACTGGGCCAGTTTCAACCAAACTTGGCACAAAGCATCCTTGGGTGAAGGGTATTTAAGTTTGTTCTAAGGAAGCCCTCTTTCAAGAGGAGATAATAAAGAAATCGTGAAAATTTGGTGGCATCTTTTAAAAATCTTCTTAAGAACCATTGGGCCAGTTATTCATTTTGGTGTGCGTCCTGCGTAAAGTACGCACAAATTTTGCTCAGGACGCATTATTTCAATAAATGTGCATCCCAATGGACACAATAAATTTATAGAAGGACATGTACTATTTTACTTATTTTGGTATAATCTGATTCAAAACTTGACCGATTGCATCATATCCACGTGCTAAGCGATATGCATGAACAATTTTAACAGGTATAAGGTTGCCAGCAACAGGTCAGATTTCACAACTACAGTTAAAAGCAATTATCAAAAAATATTTGAAAGTTAGATAGCATAGTTCGATTATCACTGATTATGTCTATACCGTGGAACGTTTCTGAAGTGAATACTATACCTTTGTATTTAAGCTGTAACCTGTATCATTGTTTTTTTTTCTTTTCGATTTTTCCTTACAAGCTAAGAAGTATAAAATTTAATCATTTTTATTTCTGACCATTTGTCATTTCTTCTTAAACTTTTTTTACTTCATTCTGCTTCTGTGCATTTTATGACTTATACAATGTGTGAGATTGTATATACGATCTAAAAATAGAACCAAAGTGCACAATGGACAATATATTATTTTTATGACACAAAATCATGTACTCCTACTTGGACAATTGATAGTAAAAGTATAAATCATTCACATGCAGCTACATTTAAACATTTGCACTTTCGTGCAATACCCTTTTATTTTACCAGAATTTCCTCTGTAACATCTAATATACGGTACCCTTGGATTTGGATGCATTGACTTTGGCACAGGACTCATTGTTATCATTAAGAGGGGTCCTTTGGACCCATGATAACCATTTTCAAAATGAATCACTGTTGGGCAATAAAAGATGAAACTTATGTGAAAGATTTTTGAGATTAGTATATTGTAAGAATCCTTCATGTTAATACTGGCTATACCTTCACATCTTTAAAGGTCAAATTCATAGAAAATAGAAACACTTGTAAATGATATGTGTTGTAAATAATAGTTAAAAAGAGGGAATCACAATATTCGTAAAATTTTAAATCTCGTTGTTTTCTTTATTTACCTGTTTAAAAATCGCTAAAAAGAACATTTATCAATAGAGTTACTTCCCCTTTTTGTGACGTCATAAGAGACAATCAACATCAGAAACTGATAATATCTAGTAATATACATATAGTATAAGTAATATAAATATAATATAGTGCTCTCGATTATCTTAAAAAATGGCAAATTTTAGGGAACAGAGATGTTAATATACCTGAGGTAGATCTTTCAGTGAAGAATAGGCTCTACATGTTTGAGCCAATCAAGGAAAGTACATGAAAATGATTATTCTTCTTTGACCAATTCTGTTCCGTCCGAAGGCTCCAGGCGCGTAGCTGCCTAGATATGCAAGTGCATACACATCAACCCACCCCCCCCCACCCCCCCACCCCCAAAAAAAAAACACAAAAACAAATAAGTAAGGAGAGAGGGAGAGAGATCCGGGGAAAAAATCATTCCCGTTCAACAAATATTCGTGTTTCGTATTATTTGTGTCATGCTGTTTTGATTTGAATTTTAAATTATCATGACTCTATAATAATAAAATTTGAAATCCCTTATTAAACCATTCCCAAATTATTCATTGATTTGTAATTGTTCTTTAACAATACATTGGGTTTTTTTTAAAGATGTTCGAGAAATAAAATTTAAACGCATCGTTAAATGGTATGATCTATTAGTATATGATTTAAAAATTAACATTTAGTACATGTATATATACTCTTTAACGATTGAAAATTTTATTTAAAAGGGTGATTATCCCCCCCCCCCCTCACACACACATACACACACATTGGTTGAAGCATAGTTAAATCATGGTAATTTGGTAATGTATTAATAACATTTTGATTTTTGAAAGTTGGGGCCTAATGCACTCACCTCCCGACCCCCTGCCGCTCTCTGCGTACACTTCACTTCCATTCTGGCTACGCCATAAGACGCTTTCTTTAAAAAATATTTTAAATTCAATCACATCACCCTAATTTAGTTTTTCGATTAAAGAAAAAATTAATATTCAACTATCTATTCTGATTTCAACTGGTAATTGTGTGGTAACTGTGTTATGATGCTGACAGCAAGAGAAAATAAATCCTGCAGAAAAACAAATACTGTGTACAGTAAAATTGAGGAACGTACAATCACTTTGTATAATATCCAAGGAAAATGCCTGACATACAGGCAGGAAGTATCGGGAGAAGGGGTGCTCCCCTGACTTTTTCCTAGAGTAAATTTCTTGCTTTTAACCCTTACTTTTTTTTCTAGAAGTAATTTATTACTTTTAAATTTTTATGTAAGAATGGTAACAACCCCCTCCCCGTTTCGTTACAGTAAGGTCAATTTCCCACACCTTTATATATTCAATTATTTATTCAGAAAAAGACTACCCCCTCCCCAACCCTTTTCTGTTTTTTTTTTTTTTTTTTTTTTTGTTTGTTTGTTTTTTTTGAGTTTGGATTTTTTTCTTTTGGCTTGTCAAAATTTTTATCAATAATCTATTTGGCTTATCCCCCCATATTCAGTCTGTTCCCCTTGGCTATCGATTCTTTCACCATGCTTAACATTTTTTTCTTTGAAAGAATAACATTTATGTACACAATGAAAAAAAAAAACAACATGCAAATGGTATTTCCTTAATCATTTTCTATTCTACATACATCTCACTTATCGCAGATATGTCGGATGGGTATATCAGCGCCTCGGGAAGAACAGATAATTCTTGTGCGCAGGCACCTGACGAATTGTTAGTGTATATACCCCCATCCCCAATGAGTTTTTTTTTTATAGACACAATAACTTAACAAATATACATAAATTCCTTATCTATCCAGGGTTCTCATTAACGCAAGAATCTGCGTCCTAGACGCAGCAAAATTACTTGGGACGCAAGGTTCTTAAAAAAGATGCGTCCGCGGACTCGTGATTGGACGCGTCCTCGTTAGCGAGAAAATTTGGGTGATTTCGAAAACGGGGAATTTAGATGTTAGGATTTGTCAAAGAAATATTTAATCGAAACCTTCCTGTAACTATCATAAAGTTTATCCAAGAAACAACTTTTCTTATACTTACTTCTCTTTTTTTTTAAAACAGGGATTGATCATAAGATATTTCATGTTTATTTGTCCATAGTCATAATAGTGTCGCATGCCAAACTCCGACAGCTGTAAACACACTGCAGCTTTTTTTTAAAAACACTTTTGAATCTTGAGTGTTATCTACATGTAGAAACCATAATTACTGCTTGTATACACAATGCGGCTTGATTACCTCGTGAATTTCACCCAGTGCAGACGACCGACAGGATTAGTTACGCCTCATTGCACATGACACCTGTGATTGTATACAGTCAACTTCTGGGTACTTGATTTTTTAGCTTTATAAACACCAAGTTATTTTTATGGCAATTGATTACGCGTGTATTTTAGAATATAGCTTGAATGCATTACCAGTTTATATACTTGAATATGTTAATACTGCGTAAACAAACTGATAAAATGATAAAGATTTTTATTGATGTTTGGATGGAAGGATACTGCAATAATTTAGTTGGGACTCAACATAATTTTTCTGGGACGCATCAAATTTAGCTGGGACGCAACCTTCTCAGAAACCTTGAGTCCTGGGACTCAAGTTAGCAAAATCCTAGTGAGAACCCTGCTATCATACCAATACTTCTATATTTGATATCATTTTCCCTTTTTGTCAAGTTGCAGAGACTGTTCCTTTACGGTATATCAGTCATTCTACGATAAAAGGACCAATTCAAGGTATAAAACTTAAAAAAAAATAAATTATTTATCGTTTCAAATAGCAAATTGAACGTCATAATTATGTTCCCCAAACGAAGTTTGGGAACATATTGTTTTTACTCTGTTTCTTATTATTATTATGTTCCCCAAACGAAGTTTGGGAACATATTGTTTTTACTCTGTTTCTTCTTCTTCTTCTTATTATTAAGTCTTCCGTTCACAACGGAAGACTTATAGTGTTTGTATTGTTTCTTTTTATTATTATTAAGTCTTCCGTTCACAACGGAAGACTTATAGTGATTGTATTGTTTCTTTTTATTATTATTATTATTATTATTATTCCTCCCAAATTTTGTGAGCGCGATTACTCAGAGATGGTTGGATAGATTTTCACAATTTTTCACATGATAGTAGGCTGATATATGAAGTTTATATGAAATTCCGTTTTTTGAAAAATTCACTTCCGGTCCGAAGTTACGGCCGAATTTCCAATTTTTAGATGGACTTTTGTCCTGAATTTTTCTCGGAAACGGTTTGAGGTAAAGATGTGAAATTTACAGGGGTATTAGATCATGACATTCTCTTTGTTTCGAAGTTATTTTCGTGTGTTTCCGGTACTTCCTGTCCGAACCGGAAGTGAATTTGTGTTTGGTCAATTTTCAACTTTTTTGTTTTTTAATATTTTTTCAAGATATTATTATGTATAACAGAGGTTATTCTACAAATACTAAATATATAATTTGTTTTGAAATCAGATTCCACATTTTGCAGATTTTCGGTACCCTCATTTTCCCTATTTACCTAGTGTGTAGACAATGGGCAAAGAAAGATAACTCTGACTTGTAAGTGAGAATAGAACTTTCGAGATAAAGGCGGAAATAGTATCGATGACGTCAGAGACATATATACTCTCCATATCAAAATATTTAGACGTTCTATATTCACTATTCAAAATTTAAGAGTATGTTGGTTACCGCTTCCAGTGCATGTAAAGTTTGAAGTTGCCAGTGTAGTGTAAGTCTGTATTGACAGTTAATTGATTTACACATGAATATATCTAAAAAAATTAATATATATATGCTAGGTAGCTAATTCAAGTAAATATATTATAAGCACTGAATATACATTTATAGTGATGGACAGGCATGCAGTTTTATCTATTTCGTATATTAAGTTCAGAATACGATAGTTATAAGCCTTCTATAATGCAGACGATTTATTATTCTCTATGATCTGAATGCGAAATTATCCCGATTTCCGAGTTTTACTTTCGATATTAAAAAATATTACATACACTCAAAAAAGGAATTAAGCGATAGAAAATTGTAATACAGTACTGTTTTAAAGCCTTTATAAATAAATTGATATCTGCCACTGAAAAGAAAGAAAATCAATCTATAGATTAGATTTGGTTATTACATATATATTTGATAAAAGGTTAAATTATTTATGACACATGATCTATACTCTATATACCCAAGGAATTATAAAAGATGTGAAAAGGCGATTGTTGGATTCTTGTGAAATACTCAAAGAGTTAAAGAGTGTGTGAAATAATGGTACGCGATATGTTTCTTTTGAAAAAAAAAAAACATGATGTGAAAATTGTACAGATCTGTTGATATGTGGGATAAGTATATCTGAATGAACACAATTTTATGCAATGATATATAATCATGTACATGCAACTGACGTCCGTACTTTTCCTTATAATTCATAAAACATAAAATTATCTAATTCCTTTGAAGCCCCCCCCCCCCCCCCCCCCCCCGCCCCGTCTTGATTAATATTTGGAGACGTTCGTGCAGCTAGGCATTTGAATTATATATTCGTTTTAGATTTAAATCTGGAACATGTGAATAACATTACCATTTACATGTATACAGAATTTCATATTTTATAATTATGAAATGTTCAATTTACATGTCTGAGAGAGAGAGAGAGAGAGGAGAGATTCCCTCTTAATCCCGATCCAGACCAAAAATTAGTTCTTTATCGGTCACACCCATTCTTCGTTAGATGTTTTCTGATTTCATAGTCAGTCATGGTCACATCCTGTATATTTTTCAGCTTAAAAAGTATCACACGAAGTGCACGTGTGTTGACCTGTCAATCAAAATCACTTGACGCTGTATGCACTGCAGTGAAGTAGCCTGAGTTCGAAATGATCTTGAAGTATGATCTTTAAGTAAATTTGATGCAATAAATTTGTGAAAGAATAGAATAAAATAAAAAATAAAATATCTCGGTATTATGAACTTCGACTGTGGGACGTGGAGACCGGTCCTTTGGATGAGATCGTATAAATCGAGCTCCCTTGTCGCAGAAGGTGCTGGCATAAAAAAGATTCCTCACTGCTCAATTGCGATAAGTGCCAAAGTATATAGGACAAAAATTTGCAGTCTCCACCGGCGAGTGATGGCATCTCCATGTGAGTGAAAAATTCTGGAGAGAGACGTTAAACAACATACGTATAATCAATCAATCAATCGATTGCTGAAGAATTACTGTAATTGAATAATGTCTTATAGGTATGCTGTCAAATCTTGATATTATAACTTTACAAAACTCAGTGACTTTACGTTTAATGTGATACTAACTTAATTCATTATATTTTTTTATAACACCATCACAATTATGCCAAAACATATACACAGTGAAGTTTATGATAGTACGCTGTTCGTTCGTCTGTTTGTTTGTCTTAGAAATGATTGCAAACAATTTTTTTTTAAAATTGCAAATGATATACGTATATCTCTTATAGGTGCAAAATGTATTATACAAGATTGATAATGAAAATCAAAGTACCTCAAGTAATGAAAGGACTTTTTTCCAGTTATTTTTTTCTTTCACAGTAAATATGATATGTATGTTTTTTACACAGAAAAAAGCAAATTCTTACAGATTTAGAAGAACGGAAGACTTTTTTGTTGCCATGGCAACAAGAGTCTAGTTATTATTATTATTATTCCTCCCAAATTTTGTGAGCGCGATTACTCAGAGATGGTTGGATAGATTATTACAATTTTTCACATGATAGTAGGCTGATATATGAAGTTTATATAAAATTCCGTTTTTTGAAAAATTCACTTCCGGTCCGAAGTTACGGCCGAATTTCCAATTTTTAAATGGACTTTTGTCCGGAATTTTTCTCGGAAACAGTTTGAGGTAAAGATGTGAAATTTACAGGAGTATTAGACCATGACATTCTCTTTGTTTCGAAGTTGTTTTCGTGTATTTCCGGTACTTCCTGTCCGAACCGGAAGTGAACTTGTGTTTGGTCAATTTTTAACTTTTTTGTTTTTTAATATTTTTTCAAGATATTATTATGTATAACAGAGGTTATTCTACAAATACTAAATATATAATTTGTTTTGAAATCAGATTCCACATTTTGTAGATTTTTTTGGTACCCTCATTTTCCCTATTTACCTAGTGTGTAGACAATGGGCAAAGAAAGATAACTCTGACTTGTAAGTGAGAATAGAACTTTCGAGATAAAGGCGGAAATAGTATCGATGACGTCAGAGACATATACACTCTCCATATATAGATAGAATAAATATTTAGACGTTCCATATTCACTCCTCTAAATGTAAGAGTACATTGGTTACTGCTTCCAGTGCATGTATGGTTTAAAGTTGCCAGTGTAGTGTAAGTCTGTATTGACAGTTAATTGATTTACACATGAATATATCTAAAAAAAAAATTACTATATATGCTAGGTATATAATTCAAGTAAATATATTATATGCACTGAATATACATTTATAGTGATGGACAGGCATGCAATTTTATCTATCTCGTATAGTAAGTTCAGAATAAGATAGTTACTAAGCCTTCTATAATGCAGACGATTTGTTATTCCTTATGATTTGAATGCGAAATTATCCCGATTTCCGAGTTTTTTTTTTTTTTTTTTTTAAAAAAATATTACGTACACTCAAAAAGGAACTGAGCGATAGAAATTTGTAATACAGACTGTATTAAATCCTTTGGAAATAAATTGATATCTGTCACTTAAAAGAAAGAAAATCAATCTATAGATTAGATTTGGTTATTACATGTATTTTTGATAAAAAGTTAAATTATTTATGTCACATGATCTATATTCTATATACCCAATGAGTTGTAAAAGATGTGAAAAGGCGATTCTTGGATTCTTGTGAAATACTCCAGAGTTAAAAAAAATATGTGAAAATGCGATTCTGTGTGAATAATGCTACTCTGTATGTTTCTTTTGAGGAAAAAAAACCATGATAAAAAAATTGCACAGGTCCTGTTGATATGTGGGATAGGTACATACATTTACCTGAATGAACACAATTTTATGTATTGATATATAATTATGTACATGCAACTGACGTCCGTACTTTTCCTTATAATTCATAAAACTATCTAATTCCTTTGAAGCCCCCCCCCCCCCCCCCCCCCCCCCCCGTCTTGATTAATATTTAGAGACGTTCGTGCAGCTAGGCATTTGAAATATATTCGTTTTAGTTTTAAATCTGGAACATGTGGTTATAATTACCATTTACTCATATACAGAATTTTATATTCTATAATGGTAGATTTGTCATTATGATACTGAAATGTTCAATTTACGTCTGAGAGAGAGAGAGAGAGAGATTCCCTCTTAATCCCAATCCTCCTATCCATTTACATAGACCAAAAATTAGTTCTATATCAGTCACACCCATTCTTTATTAAATGTTTTCTGATTTCATAGTCAGTCAAGGTCACATCCTGTATATTTTTCTGCTTAAAAAGTATCACACGAAGTGCACGTGTGTTGACCTGTCGATCAAAATCACCCGACGCTGTAATAAAATAGCCTGAGTTCGAAATGATCTTGAAGTATGATCTTTAAGTAAATCCAATGCAACAAACCTGTGAAAAAATAAAATAAAATTAAAAAATAAAATATCTCGGTATTATGAACTTCGATTGTGGGACGTGGAGACCGGTCCTTTGGATGAGATCGTATAAATCGAAGTCCCGTGTCGCAGAAGGTGCTGGCACAAAAAAGATTCCTCACTGATCAATGGCGATAAGTGCCAAAGTATAGGACAAAAATTTGCAGTCTCCACCGGCGAGTGCTGGCGTCTCCATGTGAGTGATAAATTCACGAGAGGGACGTTAAAGAACAAACAAAAGAAAGTAAATTTGAGAATTTATCATATATATACACCCGTAGTTGGTGCATCACTTTTATTTAAACTTTGGAAGGATGACAAAGAAAAATTTAATTTGAAATTTTAATGAACTAAGCAAACAACCTACTCATTGTTAACACTTTGACCTGTAACGCACTAAAATCTCTTGACTCTGACACAGATTTAGTGTTTCGGTGGTGCAATACGAGGCTTACATTAGAATTTTAAATAGGTAACTAATTAGCTGTGAATTTGCCATCATGGGGAAGACTTGTTACTGACTAAACATTTAATACAAGTATGAAAACGGGCATCTCCAGCATACGTTTGAATTCTACATAGATATCATTTACATGAATAGAATGGATTGATCATAACACGAGAGCGTTTGATTATCTAATACGCTAAATGTTTTTCTTCTCATATAATGTGAGGATTTGACCAGTGTGATAAATGGGCCAAATGATTCTAAGAGAAGAAGATGAAGTCAATCAATCAATTAATCAATCAATCGATTGCTGAATAATTACTGTAATTGAATAATCTTTCTTATAGGTATGCTGTCAAATCTTAATATTATATTATATTCAAAACTCCGTGACTTTACGTTTAACTTGCTACTAACTTAATTCATTATATTTTTTTATAACACCATCACAATTATGCCAGAACATATACACAGTAAAGTTTATGATAGTACGGTGTTCGTTCGTCTGTTTCTTTGTCTTAGAAATGATTGCAAACATTTTTTTTTAAATGCTAATTATCCTTGCTCTATGATATACGTAAATCTCTCATAGATACAAGATTGATCATGAAAATCAAAGTACCTTAAGTACTGAAAGGACTTTCCTCCAGTTATTTATTTCTTTCACAGTAAATATGATATGTATGTTTTTTACACAGAAAAAAGCAAATTCTTACAGATTTAGTAGAACGGAAGACTTTTTTGTTGCCATGGCAACAAGAGTCTAGTTATTATTATTTTTCTTCCTGGGTACTTTTTTGTCCGTGAGTGATCTCCGAAACTACACATCCGATTGAGGTGAAACCTTTTTAGGGTTAATAGGAATGTTATGTAGATTTGCGGAACGAAGGTCATTTTGCGCACACGTGCATGCACGTGCGTGCGCGTGCAATGCGTAAAATGACCAATATACTTGATATAGCTGTAACTTTTGTATTTTTTGATGAAATGCTTTGAAACTCAGAATATAAGGATATATTAATATTGTAGACAAGATGACATGGTCAGAATGCGCATGCATGCACGTGCGCGCATGCGCATTAATTGAAATAACCAATACAATTGATATAGACTTAACTTGTACATTTTCTGATGAATTGTTTTGAAACTCAGAATATAAATATATATTAGAAGTGTAGACAAGAAGACTTGATCAGCGCACACATGCATGCACGTGCGCGCGCGTGCAATGAGTAAAATGACAGATATACTTGATATAGCCATAACTTTCATATCTTTTGATGAAATGCTTTGATACTCAGAATATATTTAAAGTGTAGACAAGATGACATGGTCAGAATGCACATGCATGCACGTGTACGCATGCGCAATGATTGAAATAACCAATACAAATGATATAGACTTAACATGTACATTTCTTGATGAATTGCTTTGAAACTTAGAATATAAATATATATTAGAAGTGTAGACAAGATGACATGGTCAACACACACATGCATGCACGTGCGCGCGCGTGCAATGAGTAAAATGACAGATATACTTGATATAGCCATAACTTTCAAATCTTTTGATGAAATGCTTTGATACTCAGGATATATTTAAAGTGTAGACAAGATGACATGGTCAGAATGCACATGCATGCACGTGTGCGCATGCGCAATGATTGAAATAACCAATACAAATGATATAGACTTAACTTGTACACTTCTTGATGAATTGCTTTGATACTTAAAATATAAATATATATTAGAAGTGTACACAAGATGACATGGTCAGCGCACACATGCATGCACGTGCGTACTCGTGCAATGAGTAAAATTACCAATATACTTGATATAACCATAACTTTTACATTTTTTGATGTAATGCTTTGATACTCAGAAAATATAGACATATTATATATGTAGACAAGAAGACATTGCCAATATGCACTTGCATGCACGTGCGCGCGCATGCAATGCTAATGACCAATATACTTGATATAGCTGTAACTTCTCGCAAAATTTGACACGTTTTCTTTTATATCTTTTTACCTGTAAATATTTTGTTAAAACATATATTACAAAAGATGCACAAAATGACAAGACGTTTCATTTGATATCAAGAAAAAAGGGCTGATCCCTCAAATTAAGGGCTCAGAGGGGCCAAAAGTCTTTCATATATAACTTTTGAACGATCAAAATTTTGTTATAAATTACTGAAGCAAAAATGTTCATCTTAACAATTTGCAACTATACGTTTTAAAATTTTTATCATATATTACGTAATAAGGGGCCAGAAGGGGCCAGAATGCTAAATCTTTGACGCTTTCTATCTCGAAAAGAGAGAATATTTTGATAAGCAATACTGAACAAAAGATGGTCAGATTATTGATTTAAACTTTATGCAACCTTTCAATTTTTGCAAAACTGCCCCATTAAGGACTTGAGGGGCTGGCCCCTAAATATTTCAATTCAGCATATCTGGAAAACAAAAAAAAATTTCTGAATAGTTGTTGAACAAAAAATCTTCAAAATGACAAGACCTTTCATTTGATATCAAGAAAAAAGGGCTGGTCCCTCAAATTAGGGGCTCAGAGGGGCCAAAACGCTTTCAAGTATAACTCTTGAACGATCAATAATTTGTTATTAATTACTGAAGCAAAAATGTTTATCTTAACGATTTGCAACTATATCTTTTAAAATTTTGATCATATGTTACGTAAAAAGGAACCAAAAGGGGCCAGAATGCTAAATCTTCGATGCCTTATATCTCATAAAGGGGGAATAATTTGATAAGCAATAGTGAACAAAAAATGTTCAGAATAATGTTCTGAACAATATGCAACCTTTCAATTTTTGCAAAACAGCCCCATTAAGGACTTGAAGGGCTGGCCCCTTAATATTTCAATTCAGCATATCTCGAAAACGAAAATAAATTTCTAAATACTAGTAGTTGTTGAACAAAAAGTCTTCAAAATCACAAAACCTTTCATTTTATATCAATAAAAAGGGGCTGGTCCCTCAAATTAGGGGCTCAGAGGGGTCAAACCTCTTTCAAGTATAACTCTTGAACGATCAATATTTTGTAAAACATTACTAAAGCAAAGATGCTTATCTTAACGATTTGCAACTAAATGTTTCAAAATTTTGATAATATGTTACATAATAAGGGGCCAAAAGGGGCCAGAATGCTAAATCTTCGATGCTTTATATCTCATAAAGGGGGAATATTTTGATAAGCAATAGTGAACAAAAGATGCTAAGAATAATGTTCTAAACAAAATGCAACCTTTCAAATTTTGCAAAACAGCCCTATTAAGGACTTGAAGGGCTAGCCCCTAAATATTTCAATTCAGCATATCTCCACAATGAAAAGAAATCTCTGAATAGTTGTTGAACAAAAAGTCTTCAAAATCACAAGACCTTTTATTTTACTAGTATATCAAGAAAAAGGGGCTGACCCCTCAAATTAGGGGCTCAGAGGGGCCAAAAGTCTTTCATCTATAACTCTTTAACGATTAATAATTTGTAATACATTACTGAAACAAAGATGTTTATCTTAACGATTTACAATAAAATATGATAAGATTTTGATCATATGTTATGTAATAAGGGGTCACAAGGGGCCAGAATGCTAAATCTTTGACGCTTTATATCTCGAAAAGGGGGAATATTTGGATAAGCAATACTGAACAAAAGATGGTCAGAATAGTGTTCTAAACAATATGCACTCTTTCAATTTTTGTCAACGGCCCCATTAAGGACTTGGAGGGGTGGCCCCTTAATATTTCCATTCAGCATATCTCCACAACGAAAAGAAATCTCTGAATAGTTGTTGAACAAAAAGTCTTCAAAATCCCAAGAACATCCATTTGATGTCAAGAAAAAGGGACTGACCCCTCAAATTAGGGGCTGAGAGGGGCCAAAAGTCTTTTATCTTTAACTCTTTAACGATCAATAATTTTTAATACATTACTGAAGCAAAGATGTTTATCTTAATGATTTACAACAAATATGATAAGATTTTGATCATATGTTACGTAATAAGGGGTCACAAGGGGCCAGAATGCTAAATCTTTGACGCTTTATATCTCGAAAAGGGAGAGTATTTTGATAAGCAATACTGAACAAAAGATGGTCAGAATAATGTTCTAAACAATATGCACTCTTTCAATTTTTGAAAAAAGGGGGCTGACCCCTCAAACTAGGGGCTCAGAGGGGCCAAAAGCATGTCATCTATAGCTCTTTGATAATGTTATAAAAATCAAAAGAATGAAATCTAATTAGGGAAGTCTATATATTATTATCTTTTAACAAAGATCATAGTCAAAATCATATCTCATCTTATCGAAAAATCGGACGGAAGACCTACTCGTTGCTCGCAACGAGATCTCATCTAGTTATTATTATTTTTCTTCCTGGGTACTTTTTTGTCCGTGAACTATACATCCGATTGAGTTGAAACCTTTTTAGGGTTAATAGGAATGTTATGTAGATTTGCGGAACGAAGGTCATTTTGCGCGCACGTGCATGCACGTGCGTGCGCGTGCAATGAGTAAAATGACCAATATACTTGATTTGGCCATAACTTTCATGTCTTTTGATGAAATACTTTGATACTCAGAATATAAGGATATATTAATAGTGTAGACAAGATGACATGGTCAGAATGCACATGCATGCACGTGCGCGCATGCGCATTGATTGAAATAACCAATACAATTGATATAGACTTAACTTGTACATTTTTTGATGAATTGCTTTGACACTCAGAATATAAATATATATTAGAAGTGTAGGCAAGATGACTTGATCAGTGCACAGATGCATGCACGTGCGTGCGCGTGCAATGAGTAAAATGACAAATATACTTGATATAACCATTACTTTCATATCTTTTGATGAAATGCTTCGATACTCAGGATATCAGGATATATTAATAGTGAAGACAAGATGACATGGTCAGAATGCACATTCATGCACGTGTGCGCATGCGCAATAATTGAAATAACCTATACAAATGATATAGACTTAACTTGTATATTTTTCGATGAACTGCTTTGAAACTCAGAATATAAATATATATTAGAAGTGTAGACAAGATGACATGATCAGCGCGCACATGCATGCATTTGCATGCACGTGCATGCGCGTGCAATAAGTAAAATGACCAATATACTTGATATAGCCATAACTTTTACATTTTTTGATGTAATGCTTTGATACTCAGAATATATAGACATATTATAAATGTAGACAAGAAGACATTGTCAACATGCACATGCATGCACGTGCGCGCATGCAATGCTAAAATGACCAATATACTTGATATAGCTGTAACTTTTATACTTTTTGATGCAATGATTTGATACCCAAAATATGTGGATATATTTATAGTGTTGACAAGATGACACGGTCATCATGGACATGCATGCACGTGCGCGCGCGTGCAATGCGTAAAATGACAGATATACTTAATATAGCCGAATTTTTTTTTATCTTTTAATGAAATTTGAATATAAAGATGTATTGAAAGTGTAGACAAGTTGACATGGTCATTTTGTACATGCATGCCCGTGCGCGCTCGTGTAATGCGTAAAAAAACCCAATATACTTCATTGCCTTATTTAATGAAGCTTACAGGGAATAAGACACCAAAAGGAAATTGGGGAGCGTTTGGGGTACATCTGTAACGGTCTCCATTACAATTAATACTAGTTCTCTAAAGGACTTATCAGTGAACTTGGAAAAAAAAAGAATTGTCTACAAATCTGGTCTAGTTAACTTTTTACATCAATTTCATTTTACCATTGATTTTAAGTAACGTTACGGAATTTAATGCTTAAACAAGTCTTATTATTTTTTTAAATAAAGCTGAATTTGACTAATTTTTCGTTTTTTTGATGTTCAGTATAGAACGCTGAAGTATGATTCTTGAAGTCTGGCATGAACCCAATATCAAGTTAAAATTTTGGTAAAAATAACGTTACGGAAGTTAATCATTATGGAGGTTAATTTCCAGCAATAAGAGTTGAAATTCACCCCAGTGAAAAAAATTTCCAACCCAAAAATTTCTTCACAAAAACATAGGTAATCAGAGATTACAGAGCTCACCTCAACGAATGTTGTCTTTAAGGCAAAGTCCCACACTAAACTAATAATCTAGGAGTGTGCATCCCTAGATGCAACATTTATGCAATTTTGGTCTGATAGGGCTTGCAGTTACTTGGGAATAGACTTATCTGAAAACTTAAAACTAGTCACTCATTCAGAAAATGTAAGTCAAATCCAGCATCCGAAGCAAGTTTTGAGATTGTTCATCCCTTGATGCATCATCCATGCAAGTTTGGTTCAGATAGGCCTTATAGTTACTTGGAAATGAGATCTGCTCCAAAAACTTTAATCTGGTTACTCATCTGGAAAATGTAGGTCAGATCCAGCATCCAAAGCAAGTCCAGTAGTGTGAATCCTTAGATGTATCATCCATGCAAGTTTGGTCAATATAGGGCTTATAGTTACTTGGAAATGAGACCTGCTCCAAAAACATTAACCTGGTCATTCTTTAGCTGAAATTGCAGCATCTGAAACCTTGACTGGTACGATGAAACACACTAGAAGCATCCTCCATGCATCCCTGACTAATATAGGCCATAGAAGTACTTGAAAAGAAAACTGCTCCAAAAACCTTAACCTGGGATGCCGACGCCGAGGGTATTACATAAGCTCCCCCAACTTCGTTGAGGTGAGCTAAAAATCCGTAAAAAGTGTTTTTTCTCTCTTAGTAAACGGTCAAAACTTATCATTTTTATATCATTTTGTATCTTTATGTGACAACTTAAATTACCATATGTGAAAATAAGAAAAATTTAAATATAGGAAGCATATAAAAATAACTAAAATATCTTAAAATTTTAAGAAAAATAGAGAAAATTCGGATTAGCCAATATCCATTTTAGTTAAATTATTTATGTCAATTTGATAATATCATCTTATAGACCCTATATGGTTATATCTCTTTATGCAAAAAGAAAAACATTTAATTTATTGAAATAGAAGTAGGTATCGCATGATTGGCAACAGTACTTTTTTATTCTTAATGTCCAGGGAAAAGGTACTGACCTTGACCTGACCTTGCCTCTAATATAAAACGGTCAAATTTAATCTAACTGATAACATCACTTAGTGTTATTGTCTTCTTGATTCTGTGAAAATTTCATTGATTTTTAAATATAAGAAATAAGTATTCTTAAGAGAAGAATCCCTCCTTAAATTACTGATTTAAATCAAAAGCATTGTGTTCTGGCATATTATATAATTTTACTACAGTTTCAATGCAAAAGAAATCAACTCACAAGTTTTTGCGAGTTACCTAATTTTTAACTCACAATTTAGGAATTCTAACCCGAGTTTTGCGAGTTGTACATAGTGAATTTCGAACCCTGTTGAATAGCATAATTTGTGACGACTCATCAAAAAAAAATTTTGTAAATATAAGAAATGAATTTAATTTTTGAAAAATCATGAGGTACATGAACTACAACGCTTCACGCCGGCATATTTATCTTGAAGAGCGTTAGCGTGAAGCATCGTTGTTCATGTCCTCATGAATCTTCAAAAATTTATATTCATTTCTTAAGTGTAGCAAACAAGAAACAAATTAAAAAAATAATAGAGAGAGTCAAGGATAAAAACTCCCTAAATATACATCTCGCAAAGAATTGCAAGTAGCAAGTAAATGAACTCGCAATTTCACAAGACTACTCAAAATTTTAAAAAAAAACAAACTTTTAATTGAAATTAAGTGCATGTTCTTAAGGCCAAATAAAAAAATATGTGTGGTTCCGGTTACCCGACCTTCCCTATTTTATACCCTCGACCCTAAACTTTTTTTTTGGCAATTTTCATATTTTTTCCGGAATTTTCCCCGATTTCCATCAATGGCTCCAGTTTAAGTTTTAGTTTCAGCAATGACGGCCTCCTTGCAAAACATAGTGCAAGTGTTTAATAGTATTAAGTCCAAAGCAAGCTAGCATGTAGGTGTCCCCTACCAATATTGACTAGTATATTATAACATCACATCTAAATGCCATTTGCAAAGCAGTGATAGGTATTATTTAGAAAAATTAAGAAAATCATTTTGTTAAAAAAAAAAAAAAAATCCCTACCTACCTACCCTAATTTTTTTGGAAGTGTAACCGGAACCACACATATTTTTTTGTTTGGCCTAAAGATAAATTAACTATGTACCGTAAAATACACAAATTACATGTTCAACAGAAAGCTTACTTATATTCAAAGTATTGTTTTGAATCAAATACATGTGTTCTGTAATTATTATGTAATTTGATAATATAATGCTCCTGTTTCAACGCATGTTTTTTTTCCAGTTGATCTTGACTGACATCCATAAACATATTAGTAAATAATTTAATTGCAAAAGTGAAGAATTTAGCCTATGTAAATGCTTTCGTATTGTAGAGTATCAAAATATAAGGTAAAATTACAATGTTAAAAATCGACTCGAAACTTTTAGCGAGTTATCAATTTTTTAACTTGCATTTTGGATATCCTAACTCACATTTTGCAAGTTGAATATAGTGAATTTCAAACCCTGAGAGTAACCTGGCGTGTTTTCCGATTATGGTGACAGAGTTTGGGAAGTAAGGGATATAACAGAGTAAAAAATTTTAATTTATTTTAACAAATTGTTTTGGATGTTGTATTGTCGTAAGTTTCTTTATCTAAAACAATAACAAAGGAGAAATCTGAAATTGCAATCGGTGACTCTTGGTCGGCCGTATTGCCACGATTTTTAGGGGTGAAACGATACGCCTCCTTCACAATACGATACGTATCGTATAATTTTGTCTCGGTACGGTTATTTTCGATACGATACATTTTGAGAGAAGGAAACAAATTCAACAATGTTTTATGTTTTGTTTCACTAAATCCTGTCAATAAATCTACGTGCAAATTGACCAGAAGGAATTATTTAGAATGATTTGACTCTTAAGGACTAATGACCCTCTGCTCCAAATTTCACGAAAATTTTTTAAACTTCCCAACATTGATTTTCATCAAGAGCTATAGCATCAAAATCAAATGAAAAATAGTATGAGGTATGAAGCGCTGCTTATTTTTTCAGAAATAATTGTTATGTCAGATCATAATATGAAGAAATTTTAACACAGAGATTAGGAAGAGTAATAATTTATTATCACAACATAAAATTAGAAATATGCAGTGTATATGAAAATAATAATTAGTGTCATACCTACTAAATTCATATTAGAAATCATAATGAAGCGCTGCTTCCTAAGTCAGAATATCACAATGTTACATGTGGTTTTAAGAAAACAATACATCTGTTAGCAAGAGTTATCTTTCTTATAAATATTTTTTCATTGGAAAAAAATGTAATACTAAATTACTAATAAAAAGTCTACATTTGGTGCTTGATACATTAAACCATTTTTAAAATGATCGTTAAAAAGATAGAACTTATTCAATTTTTAAGGTTTTTAAAACTGGATTTAAATGTTTTTTTGTCAAACAATAAAACAATTTGAAAAGTACAGTCAAAGGAAATATAAGCTAATGTTTTCATCATGTGTTGAGTTTGATCGAATTGACTGTTCAAAGGTCTCGATAATTAAACTCTGATAAAGTAAACTATGAGTAATACTAGGATATTTTACTTGGAAAGTTATCTCTCTTATCAGAGGGTCGGTCCCCCTTAAAGATTATTTTATAAACTACCAGTCCTCAAAATTTACGTTTTAAAAATTAAATTATGCCGAGTAGCATGGATTTACTTATACCAAACACAACTGAATAACGATCCCGGCCAAAAAATGAACCAAACCGAAAATGGAGATTTTGTAACGTGTATCAAACCGAGAAAAAATACCGCGGTGAATCAATACCGCGGTGAACCGTTTCACTCCTAACGATTTTGCTGACTTTCGGTCATTGACCTCTTTAATTTCCCCTGTTTGCTTTTAAAAATCAATAAAACTTAACAAATCACACACCCATATATAACAGAATTAATATTAACAATGTAACTTTAGGTAGAAATACAAGACCATATTTAGAGTAATTGTTTGGATAATACCAAGGACCATCACATATTTTTCTAAACCAACATGATAACGGCAGAGTTGCAAATCTCTGTTATTTATGTCTCTGCTTGAATTAAGCATATTTCATTTAAGAAAGTCCTGAAATAAAGTGCAATATTTAACAGGTTGGGACCAATCGCCGAAATGGGATATAATAGCCCGTTTGGGATATAATATCCCAAATGGGATATAAATTTACAGTGCAAAAAATGAAAAATTTTATTTTGGCTATAAATATCATAAATCCGCATCAACATACTTATAAAGGAATAACTTTTGGTTTAACAAAATGCTATCAGGGGTTGAACAAGCAAGTTAGGGACAAGTTGATACCGTTTAGAAATCAAGTCCTACGCAAATTATTCCCATTGCAATCCGGAACTGCTCTAAGCACCGTACAATAGTCATCTTTGTTTTTTAAACGAAAGAAAGAAAACTTTGTTCTATGCCGATTCACTGCCCAAAAGACCAAACAGAGAAAGCACTAAAATCACCACACCCTCACCGGTGCGACACCCTTAACGGGCATTAACGCCAATTACGATTAGATTTATGAACATTTATAATACAGGCAAACTTCATCAATTCAGACTTTTACTTCACGAATGTTTACATACCAAGATTCTGAAGGAGTAGAGCTAAAAGAGATCTTCTTCTGTCTACTTCACCAGACGGACACCTTGTTAAAAATCCAAGATGGCTGAAAATTCGATGATTCAGAAACTCTTCGGGATTGTTCGGTGGTGATCGTTTTAGAGGCAGAAACACGTGGTGTATGAATCATCGCGCATTCGGATAGTCTTGCAAACTCAGGGTGCGACGATTTACCCAAATTGAAATCAAATGGACCGAATGTATGGAGGGTAATCGTGTTCAAAAATCCAGACTTGTAAGTTTGTAAATCCAAACTTGTAAGTTTGTAAATCCAAATTTGTAATTGTATCGTATCAGTTTCATAGTCTACATATGTAAGTAGGTAATTCCAACATCCTAGCATGTAGTTCCGAACATACAACTGTGTTGACTTTGAGTTTATACTATGAATGTGTGTATTTTTGACGTTGTAAACTTTGTTTTCCGGAATTTATATTTCCGCGCTCTGAATAAAATACAATGTAAAGTCTACACGTTTGTCGATTATGAGAAACTATGGAGGGGCATCAGTGCCACATTTCCCCCCCCCCCTTTTTTTTATTCTAACTCCTTCTTTTTCCAACTGAAATAAATTATTTAGATTTTATTTCTTTTTTTTATTCTAACTTCCAATTTTATATTAATAATTTCATTTGAATTTGTTATTTAATTTTAATTCTAACTTTTTGTTAACATGTTCCAATTTTATTTTATCTTCTTAATTTTATTTTATTTGACGATGTGACATGAATCATTATACCCGCTTATTCACGGCTTGCACGGATCTAGAGGGGCTTCAGGTTTTTAAGGTCTCAACCGAAAAATTATTCAATTTTACTTTCAATGCCGAAGGAATAGTTATTACCAACACGTATGTTAAACGTCTTACATTTTGCCGGCCGGCACTAGGAACTTAGGACAAGCGAACTCTTACCCTCCAATGGCCTACGAAGCTAGCGCCCAACCACTGTGATCAGTGCCCCAGTTTATTAGGAAACCAATGTAACTGCAATGATATCATATTTAAAAAAAACAACAACCACTCAGTAGACGAAGATCCGTGTATCAATGTTTAGGGGGGGGGGGGGCTCCAAAAAAAATTGACGATGAAAAAAATAAACTGCCCAAACTCCTCCTTCGTGGGGGCAATGTTTAGGATATCTTTAACTTTTCAGTAACTTTTTTTTCAACGCAAGAATTTGCCAGAGTTTAATGATACTGCAAAATAAGGGGGATGGGGGGGGGCATACAGTCAAAAATAAATTTTCATATTAAAACAGCTGCAAAAGATTTTTCTCCACACAAAAAAGTTGGGAGCCTAACCTTTCGATCCATCCTACTTTGGACCTGAGATTTGTTATTGAAAAAAAATTTTCTCTGTCCTACTTTTAAAAAATAATGTGATGACAATATCAATTTAAAGATACCTGATATTTGTGTATCATATGCGGGCAATCAAAAATGGCGGTCATATTTATCATATTTGAAACATCTTGCACTTGGGCCATAAAATTTAGACGGGTTCATTTTTGATCACAGTCTCACATTTACCAAAAGGAATTAAAAGTATGTAGAAAAGAGAGAATGGGATCAAAAGTGAACTCAACTCATTTAAGTTTTATGACCCCAAACCAGGTCCGTAGGTAGCAAGTGGGGTGAGGGTGCCAATATATACTATACCAATAAAAAAAGCGATTTCTGATTGTGCCCCCTCAATAATTTTGTCGGTAAATACATAAGAAAAGAAAGAAGGCTAATTCATCGTAATGCCCCCTCAACAGGAATGTTTCATTGGGGGGGGGGGCTTATCAAGAAAATTTTGTTTTGTGCCCACTGCTCCACCCCAACCCAATATATGAAAATGCTTCCTACGGGCCTGAAAACGAGAGAAAACACGCAAAAATGATATCATATGGTTTTTAAAATGAAAAAAAATATGTTCCATTGAAATGTTTCTACGTTTCGTAGCTAGTCTGTTCGCCAAGATCTCTGTGTACCTGTACATAAAAGGCCGTAGCGCCCCTTTTCGTTTAAATTTTATTCGGATTTCTTAGTTTAACTTTGTAAGTTCTACTTTCTTGAACAAACTTTCGATTTTACTTATAGTTGTTACCAAAAGATTAAGTATTAAGTTAGGTGAAGTGAAACATAATTGAAATTTTAAGATAGAATCAAAATACGAAAGGAATCAAAATTGCCATAATAAAATAAATAAAATAAAACTGGAAAATATAAACAAGAACAGGCACGGATCCGGGGGGGGGGGGGTCCATCCCAGTCCAAAAAAATCCAACCCAGAAATTTCTTGACAAGCAAAAAAAGAGTAAACTCCTTTCCCAAGCATGAAAATTCTATTTCGCGCGCGTGTGCGTGTGTGTGTGTTGGGGGGGGGGGGGGTTAATAGTCGCCAACTTAAGACAGATCAGCGTTTTCGAGGGGGGTCCAAGGTCACTTTTAGTTCGTTTAGTATAAACATTTCATAAGTTTACAAACATCAAAAATACACACATTCATAGTATAAACTCAAAGTCAACACAGTTGTATGTTCGGAACTACATGCTAGGATGTCGGAATTACCTACTTACATATGTAGACTATGAACCTGATACGATTACAAGTTTGGATTTACAAACTTACAAGTTTGGATTTACAAACTTACAAGTCTGGATTTTTGAACACGATTACCCTCCATACGAATGGAGATCAAAATGGACCCAAATGGAAACCAAAAGGGATTTTAAGGACAGACGATATGTTCCTCTATAATATAAATATATTTTTCTAAGATTTTGTCATTGAAGTATTAAGTTCTACTTTCGTATGTTTTACTCGCAAAAAATTGAGGTACTGTGCAAGATACCGGAGGATGTTGTTTCCTATAAAATCCTTTTGGAAAAAACTTCATTTACCAATATAATTATCACATTTTTTAGTGTTTCAATTTTTTAAAGACAATTAGAAATCAGTTTAGAAATCATAAAATTTTGAGTATTTTCCATACAATACGAAGATATACAAAACAGATATTTGAGGAACGTATCGTCTGACCTTAAATAAATATTATGGTACAAGTATATCTATTAGCTTTCCTAAAAAGCTTGTCTGACTTGATTAAATTTTTTTAAATTACGCGAAGAATCAAGAAAAGTTAAATCCAGTGTGATCATCAAGATTCTGAGTCATAAAATGAATTCTTTTTCTAAGAAATAAGAAAAGTTCAGTTCAGTGGCAACAACATAAAATAAAACTTGGACATGAATTTATTCTATATATTGACTTCTTTTAACTTTTTTATGCTTTGTAAGGAATTTTTCCTTGGTAGTGTCCACCCTAAACTGAAAATTTCTGAAATTTCTTCCAATGGGCCTGTTCATGGATATAAATATATAACAAGTGCTTTTGAAAGAACAAAGTGTGTTTGTGAAACACTGATGCCCCCGTATGGCAGCTTATGGCGATGGTTAAAGTTTCTCAAATGCAAGTCAAAATCCAGGGCAAAAGATAAAAAATGTTTCATTTGAAAGCCCTAGCTGCAACTGTTCAAAAGTTATGGCGAAGGTTAAAGTTTTTTAAAAATAAGTAAAACATCAAGGTCAAGGTCAAAGTTGTTGGTATCCAAAGGAAGGTCTTGTCAGAAGGATTACATATGTAAAGTATGAAAGCCCTAGCACCAACCATTCAAAAGTAATGGCCAAGCTAAGGTTAAAGTTTTTCGAAAGTAGGTCAAACTCCTATGTCAAGGTCAAAGGGTCAAAGTGGATGATATCCAAAGGAAGGTGATGTCATAAGGATTACATATGTGAAGTATGAAAGCCCTAAGCATCAACCATTCAAAAGTTATGGCCAAGGTTAAAGTTTTTCAAACGTAGGTCAAACTCCTAGGTCAAGGTCAAAAGGTCAAAGTGGTTGGTATTCAAACGAAGGTCTTGTCACAAGGATTACATATGTGAAGCATGAAAGCCCTAGCTCTAACCGTTCAAAAGTTATGGCCAAGGTTAAAGTTTTTCAAAAGTAGGTCAACGTCAAAGGGTCAAAGAGGTTGATATCCAGAGGAAGACCTTGTTTCAAGGAATACACATGTGAAGTTTGAAACCCCAAGCACCAACTGTTCAAAAGTTATGGCCAAGGTTAAAGTTTTTCAAAAGTAGGTCAAACTCCAAGGTCAAAAGGTCAAAGTGTTGGTATCCAAAGGAAGGCCTTGTCACAAAGAATACACATGTGAAGTTTGAAACCCCAAGCACCAACTGTTCAGAAGTTATGGCCAAGATTAAAGTCTCATAAAATTTTGCAAAAGTGGGTCAAACTCCAAGGTCAAAAGGTCAAATATGATGGTACCCAAAGAAAGGTCTTGTCACAAGGAATACACATGTGAAATATGAAAGTCATAGCTCCAACCGATCAAAAGTTATGGGCAAGGTTAAAGTTGACAACAGACAAACAAACAGATAAACAGACAAACAGACAGACAAGACAAAAACAATATACCCCCAGGATCTTTCGATCTGGGGGCATAAAAAGTTACAACACATAAAAATCTAAACATTAATTTGTGAACAATTTTGATGAATAAGAAAAGTTTTATTAAAAAGAATACACGTTACAAATGCGCTAACATCTTTGCATTTAAGCAAAAGTTTGATATTTTTTTAACTATAAATAAATCAAACGTCTGCAAGTTATGAATATATGTAGATTTATGAAAATTCTAAAGGTATAGAGAAACTTAGTATGCATTGAAAATAAACATCCATTAGTCAATCTGATAAAGATAATCGACAAGTATTGACCTGACCAGCTTCATTCCTCCTGTTTTGCTAGACATGAATGATGCACTCGAGAATGGCCAAATGTTATGTAACCTGTAATGTATAATGTGATAATAATTGCTCTGGCTTATTTGGGTGTTTAGCATGTTTCCTTTACTCCTCATGCTCTCCAATTGATAGTTAAGATAATAGCGAGCGCAGCGAGGGGCGCAAAGCGCCGCTCGTCACTGCGAGCTCTTAAAGGCAGAGATTTTAAGCACCGCCTTCAAAAATACCTGGTCTGTGTACCACTGTCAATCAAGTATATTAAGGTACATCATTGGGTGCTAGAACTTGATTGACATTTACTTACTAGTCCCTGTGTATACCATGTACACCTTGTTTGGCACTCTTGGTGACCTTCAAATTAACTTTTGATCCTTTGATATTTACCATACATATGGTATAAACAATAGGGAAGCTGTATTACTATGGAATTTTTAGCTTGATAATTATATATATATATATATATATATATATATATATATATATATATATATATATATATATATATATATATATATATATATATATATATATATATATATATATACGAGGGGTTATCAAAAAGTTCGTGGACTGATGCGATAAAATTAATGCTATGTAGTCTGTGCTTACAAACTTTATACTGAACATAAATCAACAAAAGTTTATGAAATGTTGAAAATTTCAGCTTGATATGTTGATTATTTGCCAAATTATTCTAAAATAAAAAAGACATTATATGATCACCCGGCGCTGCCGCCGTTTAGTTTCATGACGTCCGACGACGTCATTGTTTCTCAATGTCCGCTTTCTCTACCTCATACACTTATCTTGATGAGATTACCTGGAGTTAAGTAAGGACTTAAATCCGTCTTGTTTATATGACTTTACAATGTCATGAACAGCTACTTTCAATGCATATAATATTGTAAATGGATCTATACACAGGGAAAGATCCTCACTTGATTATGCAAGAATACTTAGCTTGTTGGAGTTCAATTTCTACCTCACATAATCAACGTCACTTATCGACGTAACTGGCTTTTGACACCCTGACTACAAAGCGATATTAACTATGCATCTTTCAACTCTCTGAATCTTTTTTTGGTATTTAAAACGAGTATTCTGGATGCATTTTATTTTTCTGTAGCCCATTCAAACATCCCCTAGGTCTATACCAGTTTTTCCAGGTTCAAAACTTTATAGAATGTTGGAAAAAGAAACGCCTCCCCCTTTCTAACGTCATTTTCAAGCCGTTAATTGTTTGGACACTCTATATAAAATTTACGATAAAATTTCATAGTATTTACAGAATGGGGGTAAAATTGCAAATTTTACGGAAAAATTGTGTTGTACCAAATGCCCGAATTTATGGGATTTTTTTAAATGACAAATGCTCATATCACAAGAGTTTTTTTCAGTTACACTCAGGTAGAAAATACGTCATATTTGAGGTTGCGCCGCCTAGACATACCATTGCTTACAAAAATATTAACAAATTATTGAAAAATAAAACTCATGATTTAAGGTTTATTCTATATAAAGAAAAAATGATGCTAACTAAATGTTTTAAAATTCATTGATGTACCTAAAGCGGTTTTAATTTTATGGCGCTAGTTCACGAACTTTTTGATAACCCCTCGTATATATATATATATATATATATATATATATATATATATATATATATATATATATATATATATATATATATATATATATATATATATATATACCTTTAGTATTTGAAATAATTATGATATTCATTATGATAATATATATCAAAATTAAGTATAACTTTTTAACAAAGTTCAACAAATACTATGAATAATAATATTTTTTTTAATTATTGAGATTAAACTTCATTTAAAACTTTTTATTTCTAATTTAAAATCATCTCAAAATCAGGTAAAGTTTGACTTCTTATTCTACTGTGTATTAAATCACTTCCCGTGTATAGGGATTGGGAGACAAATGACCACAGGTAGACTGATAGCCCTCAAGGCATTCACACCTGTACAAAATAAGCCCCTCCCTCACCTATAATTTACCACCCGGTAAAAAAATCTCTGCCTTTAAGCGAAGAGAAAATTCGGACTTTGCACATTGATCCAAACGAATTTTTTTCCGCAGTAACCCGTGGTCTCATAATGCTTTGCGAATTGCATCTCGCCCTAAGCTACGTTCTCGAGGTAGCAACAAAAGTTCAACAAAAAATAAAATCACATTGATATTGCAGAAAAAACGGTAGTTTAATCATTCTTCGTTAAAACTAGCACTGCTCAGACTTCAATTTAGTAAAGCAACTTATCTGTACGACGTCATACCGTCTTCCTTGGAAGACGGTATACAGAGTTGAAGTATTTTACAGTCTTCGGACTGTGCACTTCCTCTCTTTTGTGATTGGTAGAAATTGCATGATGAGAAAATTTTCAATTATTTCTAGGGCTGTCACGGTTCCAAAATTTCTCGGGTCAGGTCGGTTCTGTAAATTTTCGGTTCGGTTTCGGTTTTTCGGGTCGGTTATTTACATTTATTTTAAACCTTAATTTCATGAATTTAACTTGAAAAATCTTTATTTGTTACATTAAATATACATTGAAAACAAGTCTTAAGGTTTTGCCAAAGGTCAACGTGTCCAACAATTTATTTTTACAATAGCTCCAAAACTATGTGGTTTATAAAGTTCAAACTTTTACAGTTTATAAATATATCATTGATTAACAGATAGAAAGTATCACTTGATAACAAATACTTAAAGCAAGTATTTATCGAGAAAAATTCTTTTAAAAAAATGCAGATTTTTTTTAAAAATACACCTAATTAATTCCGTACTTTAAGTGAAAGCCATCATTGCAGAAACAATATATGTTTATCAATGAAAGGCAAGTTGGACTTCGATAGCCTATGGAAAGTTGTTTTCCCTGTTTATTTTATCCAAATGTTAAGATTTGAAACCGAAAGTACATTGCAAATGGCGGATTTTAAAGGGGTCTTGTCTTTATACATGTCATGCTTTCAATAACAGCCTTTCAGAGACCATTCATGTCCAACCTGCCCTCCATTGATAAACATATATTATTTCTTCAATGATGGTTTTCACTAAAAGTACAGAATTAAGCAGGTGCATTTTTTTTTAAAATATGCAAATTTTTTGAAATTGTTTTTTCTCAAAAAATATATTTTTTTACATATTTGTTTTTAAGTGATACTTTCTATCTCTTAATCAATGATATATTTATTAACTGTAAAAGTTTTAACTTTATACCTCATATAGTTTTGGAGCTGTTGTAAAAATAAATTTTTGGGCATGTTGACCTTTGGTAAAACCTTAACCATGCGAACGTCTAGACATCGGTGACTTGGCCTACTATTAGCCACGGAACCTGACCATTCCTGCTCGTTTTGATAATTATCTAATACTTCCGTGACAAGTGTTTGTCATGGAATGAAGTAGATTTCAGTTGTGATGTTTATTAGTCAGCCCGCGGGCTGACTAGTTATCATACGAAGAACTTCAAATGCGCTTGCGCTCTAGGAATTGTGGGAAACTAATGAACGTAAAACAGCTAAATAACCATGATAACAGGATAAAGAATTCTGTGTATTGGTTTACAAAGAAATGCATACTTTCTTCTTCATATAGATTATTCTGTTCAACAACTTATGGCAAATTTTAGCTCAGATAATAAAGCTACTTAACGAAAACATTTTCCAGAGGTTTCACAATAAACTGGTTTGTTTACTTTAACTGGTTCGCAGTCTAAAGTAAGTCATTCCATATAACTTCGTAAAAGATTTTCGTAATAGTGATTTTAAAATGAAAATATATAGATCTATTCTCTACGTCGTGTCTCTGTTATTACAGGTAAATAGCTAAAAAAAGATCTTACTGAACAGACTTTTTTTTTCAAAGGAGCGACTTCGGTTTGATGAAGGTGACGGAATCAGCCGAGGTTTGCCGAAAGCGGTTCGTCTTGCAGCATTTAAAGTAAACTGGTCGATAATAGCTGGTTCGCAGTTCTTACCTGTGTTTTACGCAGCGAAGCATATAAATGTGTAATATCATTGTATGCGTGATGCGTGACCCTTGAAACCTTTTCATTGAGTATTATTAAGATTTATGTTTACGTTCATATGATATATCTATAGTGAAACATTGTTTTTTTAAGATTTAAATACTTTCTAACAATCAAGACACCTGTAAGTACGGCCCATTTATTTACCTTTTCTTTAAAATATTTAATGTTTTTTGAAAGTTATGCACTTTAAAAACTACCCAGATTATGTATTTCAATTGTTCGTTCTTAATCGTGTATATTTGGGGCTCAAGTATGGCTACACTGTTATGGTACAATAAAGTGAAATAGACAATGAAACACAAATTCGGTGAGAAGGGCGGCTCGCCCATTGTCTTAACGGCTGTAGCTAAGGGTGCCTTCACCGACGTCCGCGACCTGAGTATAAAAATGGAAACTGCGTTGCAACTTTTAGTTCAGTCTTTTCTATCTGTGAATGGGATTACGTTCTGTCAGTGACACCCAAAATGGCAATGTCTTCAGACTCTAGCAGTACTGTTCAAGAGGACCGTGAAGGAGGTAAGTAATTTTAATTACTGTATTTGTTCCATAGCAAGTTTTAAAGTTTGTTGAAACAAAAAACACTTTTTTAAATAGTTGGTATTTTTGAATGCCTTATCATGAGGTCTTTTCAAGGATCATTACACCAAGGATATCCTTTTTTTGACCTTGCATATGCAGGAAGACAATGTACTGTCATTGCATGTGTAGCTTTATGCTTTCTTGCATTTCATTCGGAAATTACTGACTGGACATTTGTAAATATTGATGGAATAGTTCAAGAAGGACACCACAGATATATTGAAACAATACAAAATCTTCAAATATCACCCAGAAATTTGCAGCATAATGAAATACCACATTACTTGCATAACTTGTTCAATCATGGGGTGGATTTTGAAGTATCTGTGAATGAAGTATCCTGGTATGGAATTGTTGGGGAAAGGGGTGATATTGCTTCTGGTTCTGTAAATATATCATCAGGGGTTGCTGATGCTTTTTCGTCTAGCTCAAGTGTGCTTGCTACTTTTTCTGAATATTCAATTGCATTGTCACACAATGAGCTAACAAATGAGTATTCTGTGTTTGATTCACACAGCTGTAATCAGGATGGCTCAAGATGTAGTAATGGTACAGCTGTAATACTTACTTTCACAGATTTGGAATCTTTATCAAGATATTTAACAACAGGGTATAGTGGTTTAACATTTGAGTTATCATCAGTCAGATTTCAAACAGTTAATGCATTTCAATCAGTAAGAAGAAATTCTTCTTGTCCAGGAAAAGCTATATTTAACTCTGCTTTTAACTCAAGAATGACAAATCAGACAAATGCAGGAAAACCTAATAATATGTCATTTAAAAGCAAGACAGACAAAAATGATGGGAAATTGCAGGGAAAAAATTTTACTGGCAAAGAACCGTGCACGACTAAAAATGTTGACTATGATGATGAATATTATGTAATGCTTGACCATGATTATTTCAATTTTTCCAGGGGAAATTCTCATCCAAGTAGACCTGTCTTGCAAACTGATCATAGTTACTCTTTGAATCAAGAATATTTCAATGTTGATATTTCTAAAGATAATGTACTCAATGTACATATGCCCCAACATCCTTTAAACACTTTGATTGACAACTTACAACAAGTCCCAATTGCAGAACTTGATAGGTCCCATCAAAATGTTACTTTTCAAGTCAGTAGGTGTCAGAAATTTGTTAATCAGATAAACATGAAACCAGAACATTCTTGCATTGTCTGCAAGCGGATCTTGTTTAAAAATCAAGTTGTTATTTCCAGAGAAGTATTTGAGCAGTTCAATGTGTCAAAGGGGTGTTCATTATGCAGATTTTGTTACACATGCTTAAAAAAAGGAGATATGTCTCCTTTGGATTATGTTCTCAATAACTTAGATGCTGGCCAAATACCCAAAGAATTAGAAGGACTCTCCCTTTCAGAGAAGAGGTGCATTTCAAAGTTAAACACTTTTTTCTCATTAGTGTTGTTGCCTGCTTTTCCAGTCAGTCAATTTGGTATGAAAGGATTAGTAATACATTTGCCATTGAATATAACTGACGTATTGCATGGACTGAAATCTTGCATGAATGATCAAAATTTAGCAATAATATTTCCATCAAGTAACAATCGAATTCCAAAATCTGTAAATGTGGGTAAAGTGGAGTGTGCATTAAGATGGTTGATGCTCAATAATCAGCTGTACAATGACCTAGATATAGAGAATGTATTGGACTCTTTATCTGCTTCTGAAAATGAAATAACTTATGACATAGCAGATATACCTGAAATAGGAACAATAGAACAAAATTATAACATTCCAGACATAAATATGTCAGATGTTTTCCGGCTTAATTGTAATTCTTATAATTTACCCATTTCTTCTTCACTTAAAGATATAATCAAGTTGCAAAGTGGAGAAGAAATGGCATTCCCAGCTTTGTTTCCTTACGGAAAATATGGCTACAACTTTCAGAGATTGAAAAAGTTAACTTCATTACAGTACTATAAAGCAAGGTTATATAATATTGATGACCGCTGGAGGACAAATGTATCATACCTCCTAAGTTCAGTGAACACCTTTGAAAAATTAAAATTATTTGAGGTTGTTTCTGTTTATATGAGAGTACGGAAACATTCATCTGGACAAAGTTTATTGCAGTTAGGTGAATTGCAGTCTTTAAATAATAACCCAGATTTGGTAAACAACTCGTTTATGTTCATGAAAAAGATCAGGGGGACTGTGGCATACTGGAAAGACACTCTGTTTAATCTGTTAGCCATGATTAGAAATATTGGTTGTCCAACATTATTTATGACACTTTCTGCTAATGATTATCATTGGCCTGAATTGGCAAGTACTTTAAATGTACCTCTTGACCAACTTCCATCAGCTGTTCAAAAAAACCCACTTTTAACTGCAATACATTTTGAAAGAAGATGGAGAGCACTGTTACGTTATGTAGTGAATGGTCCTGCTCAGCCTCTTGGTAAAGTACTTGACTATTTTGCTCGCATTGAATTCCAAGCAAGAGGAAGTCCACATTTGCATATTTTCTTTTGGATTGAAAATGTGCCATCTGTTTTCAATAGTTCATCTCAAAATGAATTGGTAAATTACATAGACAGAGTTATTCATACAACCATTCCTAGAAATGAAAGTAGTATTCTTTCTTCATATGTAAAAAAATATCAAATTCATAGTCATAGACCAACATGTTTAAGGGGGAATTCCTGTAGATTTTCATTCCCTTATGAGCCATGCAATAAAACACACATTATTACTGGAGTAGATGTTACTGGAAATAAAAAATTCTATGAAACTAAAAGAGGTCCTGAAGATTCAATGGTTAATGCTTACAATCCAACAATTTTACTTCACTGGCAAGCAAACATGGATATCCAAATGGTAAATGGACCTTTTGGTGTTGCATACTATGTTTGTAGCTATATATGCAAATCAGAACCAAATACTTTAAAAAATGCATTAGCTGAGACACTGCGAAACATTCAAGACTCGGTTAATTCACCACCATTAAGGTCAAAACTCTGCAAAATTGGCTTTTGTATTCTAAAGCATAGAACTCTAAGTGCCCAAGAAGCAGCATATAGAATAGGTCATTTGCAGTTGACATGGTTTTCTAGGGAAGTTGTAAAAGTTCTGACATACACTCCTGAGAAACAATTTAAAAAATTAAAACCACAAAGTCTCTTAAACCAACTGCCACTAAATTCAACAGACATTTTTGAAAACAACATTTATGACTACTACTATGTTAGACCCACACACTTTAATTCTTTGTCATTGTTTTCATTTTGTCGGCAGTTTAAAGTAGTTCGGAAATTGGCTAAAACAATTGAAAGTTACAAATTACCAATTCCTGGAGATGTTTACATACAAAGACGCACACGTCCAGCAGTTGTTAGAAGTTGTAAACCTAGACGGGGTAGCGATGATTATTACTTCAGCTATTTACTTCTGTTTTTACCCCATAGAAATGCACAGGAACTTTTAGAACCTTACTCTTGTGTTAAAGATGCGTTTTTAAATAAGTACAGATTTTTTGATAATGAAGCAATACAGATTGGGTTTCAAATGCCAGAGTTAGACTCAATAATTCAATCTATTCATTTATCAAACATTGAATTTGATATGATGGCTCCAAATACCTGTGAAAATGAAACTGAACCTATTTCATTACATGAAGATTTTGAAGACTCAGAAAATATTTCTAATTTAATCTCAGAACAAGATGTTTCAAATGCAACAATTCAGACAGACAATTGTTTGGATCTAGACAGTACAGATATGGAATGGCACTGTCTTTCAGCATGTATTGATACTAATACATTGGCTGAAAAACTTAAAAGACTAACTCGAGATCAATATCATGTATTTAGATACATAAAACAATCAATGTTGAAGAAGCAAATATTTCAGATGTTTGTAACAGGAGGAGCTGGTGTGGGGAAAAGTTATTTAATTGAATTTCTCATACAATATTTCAGGGTTTGTACAGCTTTATTCTCTGGGCATGATCCTGTTTTAGTTCTTGCTCCTACAGGTGTGGCTGCTCATAATATAAATGGTCAAACAATTCACTCTGCTTTGAAATTACCTGTTCAACATGGTTACCATCTTAATAATAGTCAGTTGTCTGCTACAGTGTTGAAGAAAATGCGTACTCAATTAAAAAGTAAGCATACCGTGATCATTGATGAAATAAGCATGGTTAGTTCACAAATGTTTGAGCTTATTCATAACCGTTTACAAACAATTCAAAATAATGACCAGCCTTTTGGAGGATTAAATATCATAGTAGTTGGAGACTTCTTTCAGCTACGTCCAGTGCGAGGAGAATTTACTTTCAAGCATGAAATTCTTTGGCCTTTATTTAAACCTTTTTTTTTGCAACAGAATATGAGGCAATCTGATGACTCAGACTATGCACAGTTATTAAATCGTGTGCGCATTGGCCAAATGAATTCTGATGATGTTGATATCTTAAAAAGTAGAATTTATGCACAAGATCAAGCAGATCCAAGCATTTTGTACATCTATGCTACAAGAAAACAAGTTCAAAATCATAACTGTGCAATTCAAAGCAACATAAATGCAACAAATTACAGCATATGTGCTAAACATTATTTCTCAGATAATGATATTAACATAAATGGAGATGTTGATGAAGAATTAATACCTGAAGATGATAGAGATGCAGGTGGACTACCATCTGTTTTGGTGCTATCTATTGGTACAAAAGTTATGTTGCTTAGAAATTTATGTGTGAAATATGGATTAATAAATGGTGCTCGTGGTGTAATTTCTAGTGTATTAGTTAGTGAAAATGAAACAATTGTAAATACTTTAAATGTTAAGTTTAACAACTCTGAAAAGATTCCACCTAGTGTCTGCAATAGCAATGGTTCAGTAACTCTGTCGATGTACAGGCAAGAATTTTTAAGTCATGGTCGCTATATAATTAGAGAAATGTTTCCATTAATGCCATGTTGGGCAGCAACTGTACATAAGGTGCAAGGGTTATCCTTAGATAAAGCAGCAATATCTTTGAACAACTCATTATTTCAGCACGGCCAAGCTTATGTTGCTCTAAGTAGAGTTAGAACATTAGAAAATGTACAATTATTAAGCCTAGCTTTAAATAAAATAACTGCTGATCAAAGTGTAATTGAAGAATATGTAAGATTACACAGAAAAAAAGATGAACAGTAAGAAAAAAATGTTTTCAAATTATGTTTAAATGCATATTAGAGATATAGATACCACAGTTGAAGTTACTTTGCATCTAATTACATCTGCCTTTTGAAAATTTAACAAAAAAATGCTGTGTAAAGTTTGTATTTAGTTAGTGTATTCATTATTTCAAATATTACCCAAAGCATTGGAATCTTCTTTAAAGATATTTGGTAAGTCAAATTTAAATGACTTGAAATATGATATTGTAAATAAATGCATTATATAGGCCTATTATTTTATTTGTTTTCCACAGAATGATAAAAGAACTTTTTTTTCTTAACAGTTGTGGAAACATTACAAGACGTGAAAAACCTGCAGGGAGAACACACACTAAAGTCATTCCTAACTGTGAAAGTGTTAGAAGTCCAAGCTCCGACATCATACATTTCCAAAAAAAAAGGAGCAAGTCAAATGATGACAGCAAAAGTTGCTGATACTAAAACTCACACAGAGGTCAACATCTATGATACTGGAAAATTTCCCTTATTTAGAGTAAATGAAGCTGTTATCCTTTCAGACTTCGTAAAAAAAGCAGATGGGTAAATATTTCCTTACATTATTTTTTAATGAGAGTTTAAAAGTCTTACATGTTAAAGAAATGTCTTTCATAAATTTATCACATGTACACATATATTATTCTGTACTGTGTTCATTGTAGAAGTCTGGTTGTAACTCAAGTCTCGAATGTTTTTACAACAAACAAAGAAATGGTAATTGTACCACAGGAGGTCCTAGACATGGCACAAAAGAAACCAGACTGCTTGTCTGTAATAAATGCAGCAACGTCACCTTTGAAAAGCACAGTGTCTGTGAAAGGGAAAGTTATCCTTGTATGTATCCTAGCTGTTACAACATACAATATATCTGATAAATAAATTCTAATATGGGATAATTAACATTTAATTTTCATCTTTATTTTCCCTTAATGGTAATTGAGCATAATTTTAATTTATTTCACCTTTAGGCATGCTCACCTACCACAAAAAGATTAAGAAACACAGGGGAAGAGGTTCCTTTTAAAAGACTTAAAGTAAAGGATGGAAGTGGTATCATTAATGTGGCTTTGTGGAGGGATTTCGCTGATACACCAATTCAACAAGGCAGTTTCGTTGCTCTGCATAATTTTACAACCACTCAAACATACGATGCCAAAACAAAAGCACAGAAACCTGTCCTCTCGAACAGATCATCTCAATCAGCAGTAGAGGTAACTCATAAACTATTAATTAAATTTTTATACCTCTTTTTTTCCTGAACTTTTCTTTCAACATCTTTTGAATAGTTATATATTTTTTTTTATAATGTTGTAAGGTTTCATTCTATATATTCCATTGTGTCAATTATTTTCACAGTTTTAAATTTTTTACAGCTTTAACCTATATTTCATGTCGCTGATTTTCTCATGTGATTTAATGGAAAGAATTGATTTTTAGTTCATCCCTTCCTTTGCTGAAATATCTGATGACGAAGAAGATAGTGAAGAGGAAAGTACAGTTATGCCAACTGGGACCATAATTGGAATTGAGAGCCTTTTTACTTACAGGTAAAAATTGTCAATTGTTTATACATGTATCACTTTTAATAAGTATTCAATTTGATTACTAATGCTTGTAACACATAAAAGAATTGTAAGAAGCACACTATTGGTATAAATGGCAACACTGTTAAGTATAGTTAATGAATTTAAAACAATGTTCCAGTTTTTTCAATTCATAATCTTAATTTATTCATATTTCCCCTCTGAATTATTAATTCATATACCGTAATTTTATAGGTGCTGCCTTATCCAAAAGTGCTGTAAGAAAAAGGTCGGGGAAGACTTCCGCTGTCCAAATTGTTCAATTCAGTACACCATTAACTCTGCTGGTTATGGTGGCATTTTAAAACTACTCATCAATTATGAAAATAAAATGAGTGTCTTCACAGTTTTCACTGAAGGACTGCTACAATTGTTAGAATCCATGAACTTGAAAACCGACTTAAACAACAAAGATGATACCTTGAATAACCTGAAGGCCGAGATGCCAATTCGAGTGAAATTTTCATTTCAAAGTAACAAGATAACAACCATTCGGAAATTTTAAAACTTAACAAATGTGTCAAAAGATTGTTCTTCCTGGACTGGATTTGATAATGTTCTTCCTGGACTGGATTTGATAATGTTCTTCCTGGACTTATTCGATAATGTTCTTCTTGGACTTATTCGATAATGTTCTTTCTGGACTTATTCCATAATGTTCTTCCTGGACTGGATTGATAACGATACTTACTATTATTAATCAAGAGAAGTGTATACAATTGATGTGGTAGAAATTACAGTTCATAACAAATGTGGCTATGTAACTACTCTTAATTTCTTTTTGGTTTGTATATATTTTATACATCATTGCTTATCTTTGTTTTAGAATTGTTTGATTGTATCTTGTATAACACTTACTGTGTTATTAATTAAAGATGCATAAAGGTTTCAATAAGATTTGTAGAAAATTTTAATGTATACAATACTGGTACATTAATATTGTATACATACACCTGTAACTGATAAACATTTACACCGTTAATACCAGTGAATGTGTGTAACAGTGTTCAGTTAACATGTCTATGATGATTTTCTTTTTTAAAGGAATTCTGTTATTTGGTGTGAAATTCTAAATGCATCTTGTGTAAATATATTTTGACTTGCATTTTTTATAACATAGCTAGTTGATCCATTTTTGTGATGATGTAGCTCTTTTTCACAAATAGTCATAAGCTGGCATATTTCTGGCATGTGTATGAGAAGCTGCTATTTGTATTAGGTAATTTCCAACATTGTTTGTACCATATATGTATTGCTTAGTCAATAACAAGTGGTACATTTCTTGCATAATTTACAAGATATTGGCAATTTTGTTTACTAAAATGATAACTCACATTCCTTTTACTATATTGTCCTCAAGTATATATTATTTTTGTACATTTTTACTTGAAGTTTTAAAATCTGTTAAACTCAGGTAACTCATCTACCTCTTGTACATGTGTAAGTTTTAATTATATTGTACATGTAGTTGTAAATTCTTGTAAGCCTTTTGAATCCTTACACAGACTCACAGACTCTGTTTAATTAAAAAAACATACTCATTTGTGTCTATAATTTTTTTTTTACCGGTATAAAGAAAAAAATTTCTGAACTCATAATTACATTTGTTTTCATTCTTTTCTTAATAAAAGAACATAAAATCATTGTACTCTTACAAAACACTTCATTTTAAAGGGCAATTTGTTTTCTTTTTTTTTCTTCGGATAATTTTGATTACTTGTACTTTATATTGTAGTATTAGAAATATAGTTATTTACTAAGGTTGTGCATATGCCATTCAGGTTTAGGTCTGTTTTGTCCATGTTTTCTTCATCTCTCTTGGCACTTAAGATTGAAAAGAAATTTTAGAAAGACAGTTTTTTAAACATTTGTCTCTCATTTTTTAAATTGAAACATGCATGGTTAACTATTTCAGGGAAATGAAAGTAGAATAGAGATTGTTAAAGTTTTAAACTCATATTTTGTTTTGTTTTGTTTTTTTTTTTGTTCTTTATTTGAATAAATACAAGCATTGACACTAGTATTGATTCTTTCTTTCTGAGATTTTTGCCTTGAAATTCCAGAATGGAAATCAACATCAGCATCATTTCTGGGGGAAATGAATTGAGATACTATCGTATCATTTTAATATGTGAACTTGCACCAACCACTTAACTTGCATTTCATTTTTAAAAGGTCATGGGTTTCATTTCATAACAGTGTTAACTAGCATTTCTGTTGTAATATAGAGCGTCCAAGGTATATCATGCATTATTTGAACACACTTTTAATTATTGCACAAATTAATTTAATTACTCTTAAAATAACTTACTTCAAAAAAGTTTATTGCATTCCCTTAAATTATTGTGTGCAATAATCAAAACAGTCCAGTCAAATAATCATTAATATACCTTGATTCATATTTTATTCAATGTTACTCTCAATTGAATTCAAAAATGATAGATGGTTTTCCATTGAGGTGATTTAAGCAAGAGTTATTTCCCCATGGCCGCAAAATTGTAGGTCTACATCCCCAGACCCGTTCATTATTCAACCCAGTTCAATTTATTAATAACCCCGAGGCAATATACGTCATAGGAAAACTATCCATAATCATTTCATTGCTAATTTCAATTTTCAGGCATTTTTTAACATGACCTGTATGCAGTATGATTAAAAAAAACTTGCTGATTGCATCAATTGAAATATGAATAATTATCTCAGATATTTTTAAATGACCTCTAAAAATTCATTATCCCCCCCTCCTTCTTTCATTTCATGTATGCAGCATGATTTAAAAAAAAAAAAAAAAGAAAAAAACCCTTGCTGATTAAACAAAACACCACCAAAGCTCAATAAACAGAATGTTTCCTAATATTGGAAAACGTTCCAACAAAGAATTAAAATCCAGTGGCTGACTGTCTAAGCTTTTTTCAAAAGCTAAACTTGTTTCACTCTTATCGTCATCATTCCTTCGATTTCGACGCCATTTTTTGTATTGAACAGACTCTAATATATAAACCAGATCCGAACCGAAATCCGGAAAAATGGAACGGAACCGAACCGAACAACTTAGACCGCGGTTCTCGGTTATTTCGGGTACTCATGACAGCCCTAATTATTTCATTGGTTGAAATGCTGTTCAAGGCAAGGGAGATAATTTTCTGATGATCTAATTTTATTTTCGTACGACTTAACAATTTTTCAAGATTTTCAATCGTAAAAAAAATATGACACAAGGTTAGCTTTTTTTTTAAAAAAAAGCTGAGAGTCAGCCACAGGAATACAGAAAGTTTCTTTCTTGTTTTGTGATGGTATATGATTTGTTTTATCCATCATGTTGTGTTTATTAAAAGTCATTGTCGTCTAAGTTAAAATTCGCCCAGTCGTTTTCTTATTTGTAACATAATTCTGTACATAATAAATATTAAAGGAAGGTAGACCTTGGGTTAGATTGTGTTAATTATTATTACATACAAGTTTTTAATCGTGCAAGTTCAAGGCAATGCATGATAGGGGAAGGGGGAGGGATGCATACTGTATGTATATTTAATTCAATTTCTAAATTTAAGCATTCATTTTAGTGTTATTAGGAAAGAAAAGAATTGCTTCTAAAATAAAGTAATAAACTGGAAATTCAAAATATTTTATACATACAGTACGTATTCCCTAAAATGATACTGGATTCCATCTCGCTCACTCTCTCTAATTGGGGGTGGGGGGGGGGGCTGTCTATAAATCCGCGTAGTTTCTCTAAACTATCGCAGTTCTACTGTGGTCAGTTTCTCACCTGTGGGCGCGGTTCACGTGCACAAGCGGCACTTACATGTCTATCATTGTGTAAATTATAAGACTTTACACATCTTAAGTGATCTGACGTTTTCATAACTTTCATCATTAAAACGTTTTGGGACCTTTGTGCAAGTGGATTATTGTGTGAATTCGTACATGTCTTATGCAAGGTATTGATCGAGGGAGTCTTGCATCAGGCATTCAGAGGAATACACACAAATCCGTGAACTTGCAACGGCGATTGAGGGTATATATATCAAGTGTTAAATGTGCTCTGCGTATAAACTTCTCATCTTCTTCATGAAGCACTGAAAATATTTTCATAGTATCATATTTCCCACTTAGAACAATCTCTTCTTTAATTTTTCGTCGAGAACGACGAAGAACAATGCAGTCTATAAATAGATCGAGGTCGCTTCTTTGTTTGGAGGGTGTTTGTGAAGAATCACGCCCATTGGTTGGAGCAAATAGCACGAGTTTCTTTAGAACAAGTCGTGTACATCTTTTTCCCAGAATTCCAAATTACGCAAGCGCACTTGCAGTTTCATCCCACCGTAACTAGTCAGCCCGTGGGCTGACTAAAAACGAACAGTAGAAATTGGCAGTATTTAATTCGAAATAACATGCCAGTTTTTTCATAGCAATTACCAAAAAACTTTTCTATATTTTCATTGGTAACAGAATTGATCTTTATTGCATGCAAGCTTTACCGGCAGAGAGCTCATCGGAGTTTACGGAGACAGCCGAGTGTCTGGATGAACGAGACTAGCACTGTCTTTCTAATCTCGGCAGCATTCGGCAACACCTCGGCCGATTCGTACCTCATCTACAAATCACAAAGGTGACGGAATCAGCCGAGGTTTGCCGAATGATCTTGGCAGCAGAGCCGAAGTTTACAGAGACAGCCGAGCATCTGTTAACTTTTCTTTTGGTAGGTTGTCAGAAAAAAAACTAATGAAGAAATACAAAGCCAAGGAATTTTCAAGAATTATACACCCTGATAGGTTTAGGTCAGTTTACTGTTTAAGGTTGTTGCTAAAGACGGTAAGCTTTTTGAAAAAGCTCTACTTGTGTGATGTCAGAGTCTAGATCGACCTATCAAATGTCACGTGCGGTTTGAAGAGACGGATGTAAATAAAAACTAAATAGATATCTGCGATCGCCATAACGGTCGAACCGTCAACATATTATGAAGTTTCCAAGATCAAGTTATCACAAGAATTCTATTGAACGACTTGACCAACAAGTCTTGGCTAAATCTAGTACTGTCTGACGCCATGACGTCAGACGGATGAAAATAATGAACTTACGAGGGGTGATCAAAACGTTCGCGAACTAATTGAATAACTTCCTTGAAAGAAATAAAATGATGTTTCAGTGTTCATTATTTTTTAAATTAATCCTCTCCGATTTATGCACATCTTCCATTGTTCTGCCCTTGCACGAATCACGTGACATGCTCTGTAACGGTTTGTTCACAGAAGCTAAGAGATTTTTCCGAGTCTTATATTTCTTACCATGCAAGTTATTTTTTTATAACAAGAACAGACCATCTGTCAGAAATGGCCAAATCTCGGCAATAGGATGGGTCAATAAGGATATCCCTTCCCAGAATTAGCATGGTAACCATCACAACCCGAGTCCTCTGTCTCGGGAGCGTCGTTTATCAAATGTGGAAAAAGTATGGGCGCTTTCCTTTTTTTCATATCTCATATTTTTAAAGTCTAAAGTAAATGATATTTTTGGGATTCAATAATTATAATATAATTGTTCAGATATTCAACTATTTTCTAATTGTAACTTGGCGATCTTTTGAAACAAATTGTTCAACTAAGGACACATCATTTTACCGGCTTGCTTTCGCTGGGCAACAGAACAAACATCATTTTTAACCATCTCCCTCTCTTCACTAAAACAATTAATCCACTTAATGACTGAACTTCTGGTAAGTCTTTTGTCTTCATAAACCCTGTACAAATTATCGTATTCTACTTCAGAGGAATTTCCGAGATATACGTTAAACTTTACAGCAGTTCGTTGTTCGAGTACGACTGAGTCAACCATTATTTGTCACAAGTCACCTACATATTGACGTCATTTTCACATTGTGACGTCACAAACACGGAGCAAAACATTATATAACATCAGCTATTTATAGAACATGTGTATGACTACAAGTGTGCCAAATTTCATTCTGATATGAATTGTGGTTTTGTAAATACATGTATAGAGATAGTTCGCAAACTTTTTGATCACCCTCGCACATATGGAAATAAATAGGGGACCTATTTATTTAGCAAATTCTAATATCGATACAAGTATTAGCTTTCCTAAAAAGCTTGTCTGACTTGAGCAAATTTATTTTTACGTGAAGAATCAAGAAAAGTTAAATCCAATGTAATCAACATGACTCTGAGTCATGAAATGAATTCCTTTGCTTAGTCCGAAATATCTGACGTTTTCCTGGCTTTTTTACTGTTTTTATATTTTACGTGTCATGAAAACGTCAGAACCGGCGCCATTACGAAAACTGGGAATTCGGCGAAATTTCCGGTTTTCGTAATGGCGCCGGTTCTGACGTTTTCCTGGCACGTAAAATATCAAAATCGTGAAAAAGCTTGGAAAACGTCAGATATTTCGGACATAAAATAAAACTTGGACATGAATTTATTCTATATACACTATATTACTTTTAATTTCTTTGAAATTTCATGGACGTAGGAACGGGGGGGGGGGTGCCCCACAATAATTTGCCGATTTATACATAGCTATTTTATGCTTGTGTCCCCTAAATCATGTAAATATTAACTTGTGATAACTCTTTTATGCTATATAAGGAATTTTTCCTTGAAAGTGTCCACCCCGAACCGAAAATTTCTGAAGTTTCTTCCAAAAGTCCTGTTCATGGATACAAAGATATAACCAGTGCTTTTAAATCTAAACATCAATCTGTGAACAATTTTGATAATTAAGAAATGTTTAATTAAAAATAAAAGAAACGTGTTATGAATGAGCTAACATTTTTGCATTAAAGCAAAAGAATATTCAACACATGTCTTTCACTTTGATATTTTTTTAACTATGAATAAATTAAACGTCTGCAAGTTATCAATATGCGTAGAATTATAAAAAAAATTCTAAAGGTAGAGAGACTTGGTATGCATTGAATATAAACATTCATTAGTTAATCTGATAAAGATAATCGACAAATGTTGACCTGACCAGTTTCATTCCTTCCGTTTTGCTGGACATGAATGATGCATTCGAGAATTAGGCCTAATGTTATGTAACCTGTAATGTTTAATGTGATAATAATGACATCAGCTCTAATGCTCTGGCTTGTTTGGGTGTTTAGCATGTTTTCTTTACTCCTCATGCTCTCAACAGTGGCGGATCCAGGAATTTCGTAACGGGGGGGGGGGGGCGCAGTAGGAGGCAAGGGGGTGTTGGGGGCTGTATTGAAGCCCCCAGTGGGTCTAGGACAAAGCCCTGATGGGGGGCCGGGGCAAAGCTGACAAATTCTTCCAAATAAGAGATGATTTTCCTTAATGTTAGGATAAAGGACATATAAGCAGGGACCTCTATACTAATGGGATAGGCAACTCTCGCAAGTCTCGCGATATCTCGTAAGTTTCGAGATTTCGTAACTCCATTCTAATTAATTATATATCTTTTGCTATCAATTATTTCAAATTAAAACCTTAATTTATCTATCAAAAAATTATTAAAGATTTGTTGTGAGCACTGTTTTTACTGCGTATCTTAGTAGTAATTATACGTTTATTTAAAAATCAGTGCATGACCCTGATCGACCGTATTTCCGAGAATTCGCCGATTTTGGTGGTTGTTTACTTAATACAGGCCCGTAGGAAGTAATTTAACTTTCAAAGGGGCACAACTATACATTTTATGTTTGGGGGGGGGGGGGGAGCACTATCAAGTACCACAATTCCTTGACAAGCAAAAAAAAAGGTTATCAGACGTTATTATTGAGGGGGCACAAGCATATAGTAGCTATGTTTTCTATATATCGACAAAATTATTGGGGGGCACCCCCCCCCCAGGTTCCTACGGCCGAGTAATATCTAAATTCAGAAAACAAGCTTTTTACTGGGAAAAACGTAGCTTGAAAAACTTGCAGTGTTGTGTGTGACGTTTTGGGTAAATAAACATGGCGCTGAAGGAGTTGCCTATCCCAATAGAATATATATAGGTCCCTGATATAAGTTCTACATACAAAAAATTCAGGGGGGGGGGGCGGCGCATGCCCGGCGCGCCGGCCCTGGATCCGCCTTTGCTCAAAATTGATAGTGAAGATAGTATGAAATTTCCAAGATCAAGTAATCACAAGAATTCTATTGAACGACTTGACCAACAAGCCTTGGCTTAAATTAGGACACAGACTACCAATTATTTTGCTATACATTCCTTTATAATGTAAAAATTAATTTAAAAAACCACACCGGCTCTACTTACCTGAAACTTGGCACAGAGTAAGAATAATTCAAGTCCAAAAATTTTTCAGGCTCTCGGGAAAATTCATAGTCTGCAAGTCTTGCTATGGCATCGCAAATAACCCCTACCCTGCTTATTTCACTTTTCCTTCGAGGAAAGGGTAAACATGGGCCTCTTTACACCCTTCCTACTACGTGCTTAAAAGCAAAATTTCCCATTATTATCAATTTTATAATTCTTTTCAGACCCTCCCCTTTCCATCTATGCCCAAAAATAACCCCATTCCACACCATATACATCCCAAAGAATTTTTAAGAAAAAACCACTATTTTTAAACTGGCACTACTTGCGTGGTCAATGAGATAGGGGTTAGTAGTCTGTAACCTAATAAGGACACAAACCTTGTCTGATTTTGCTGAAATCTGACATGCCGGTGTCCTTTGTTTATACAAAGTAGCCGATGATGTTTCATTGAAATTGATGATTCCAAAGCAGAGTTATGGCCCTTTAATTGATGTGCTGGAACACCTTAAATCAGAGGATGAAATGAGCATAAGACACACAATTCTTAGTTTTCAAATGCTAATAACTCACATATGTTCCAGTTATTTTCTCTCTTTATATTTTGGTATACTAGATAAATATGTCCTATACAAAATTCAAGAAACAAACTTTACCTGTAATTACATAAACAAATATTTTAAACAATTTTTCAAAAAAATACCTTCAAAGAACAAAAAATTCTTGGAAATTTAAAAAAAATAAAAATATTTAGCAACTTCTAATTTTAGTAAAACTAATATTAAAAAAATCTACAATATATAAGCTATAACAAATTAGTATAAAGTTAAGGGAAAAAGATTAATACCTTTGTTATAAGCAGATTATCCAACCTGGTTCATTCAGCCTCTGTCAGGAAGTGGTATTTGCTACTCTAATTGGATTATCCCTGGTCATATTTAGACTTCTTAAATGGGTATTTCATGTAATAATAAGCATGATTAGACAAAGAATACCATACATTTTATAAAATTTTTGTTTTTATAAATCTGAATTTACAAGAAAAGGAATTTAAACATGCATTTTACCTACATACATTCTTCACTTTGCTGTAGAAAAAGGGGAGGCAACTCTGCAATAGAAAGGTACAAAATAAGGCCAAACAAAAAAATATGTTTGTTTACTCTTACATGCTGAAATAAAATAGGGTCGGTAGGTAGGAATTTTTTTTTATTTTATTGAATTTTTTTATTTACAAATTCAAATGAATTCGTGGAAGTAAAAAACAGTTTTACCATTGTGTGATGCTTTACTTTTGTTTGGGCTTGCCATATGGGCAATAGACAATATCTTTCTTGCCAAATGCCTTACAGCTACCATACAAGTCAATGGTTAAACTGTTTTGTATTTCTTCTTTAATTCCATGTTGCATTGACTAAGTGTGTTTTCCCCAGAAAAACTTTAATGCATGGGGGGAATTTTGCTGAATTGACGGCGTGCGGCGTGTCTCGGTTGAGTTACTTGTACATGTATCTGAATCTAGATTTAAGTGAAAAATACAAATGCATTACTAGAATTCATTTATAAATTTTTAAAAATTTAAATGATAAATACATTTTGAATAATTTGTCAATTTAACTTAAGAAAAAATAAACAATTGAATTCTTTTTTTATAAAAATAGATCTAATTGTCACTTTTTTTTTGGGGGGGGGTATATTTTATTCTCCTCTAAAGCCACTGTCTTTTTATGTGTTGTGTTATTCTTGCTTTTTACAAACTGAATAGGCCCCTAGTGACCCCCCCCCTTTTTTTTTTAATTTACTTCATTTTCTGGCTGTCCCTACTTTTACAGTCATCTTTAAACAAAAAAGGATGCACACTATGTAGCACCAATGCTTACATGTAAATATTGCGACAACATGTTTACATTGGTGTCTGAATTTTTTTTTTCAACGTAAGCTGTTGAATGTAGGTCATTGTGTATTTTTTATATGTTTAGATTAACTGAAATTAAAAAGATCTTTCTATTTGTTTTATTACTTTATATAAAGATAGAACTTTCCTGTAAATTACACAATTTAAGTCAATCAGGTTTCAAAGATATTAAAATTTTAAAAAATGACAGATTTATTTACCGCATTTAAATAACAGAGAGTTTAAAGTCAGTATAACTATAGAAACATGAGATTATTCAAGTTCAAAATCGGTGAAAATCTTGATTTGAACGTAAATAACATATACCATGTTTATCTACACTCAATCTCGTATTTATATTTTTTTAGCTCAGATACGCCATATATAACTTTAAAGCACGTGCGCTTGACCGAAGTACTAGCCCATAGTTCATAGAGTAAATAAACAATGATAATGTTTATAGGACATGTTTATATTAGGCATAATTATATTTATGCTAAACATGGCTTAAAAATTATATGTTTATCCTTTTTGATGTCGGAACATAAATGCCATTTTTAGAATGACCTGGAGATGTTGGAAAAAAACCCACGTACATTAACAAGTATATTACTTTCACGGTGTGTATTATCTTACAGCAATTAATTATTTTTTCATGATTATAAATATTTTTAATCAAATAAAAACTTAATGATTAGAAACATAACCAGTAAATTGCAATAAACATAAATTGACAGCTATTGCATCAATTACCCCGTACCGTGATTCGCATCGAGTTCACCACAGGTTTGTAGGATTCTAGTGATTATAATTGTTTTATTTATAGATTGACAACTGATTAACATTCAAAGTAAATAATCTTCTTTAAAAAATGTATACCATTAATAATTCATGCATAGCGGGAAGCATAGCGGCAATGTTTGATGCATGGCGGGAGATCTTGAATGCATGGCGGTACTTCCAAGCAAAAACGGCCTAGGGAAACACATTTGTAATAATAATTTAATCGAAAGTACTAGAAATAGTCTATTTCTAGTACTTTCAATTTTAAACCGTTGACCGATTAAGACGCATGTAAAAGTTAAACTGACCGGTGAGTGACTTCTGGATTTTTACGATGAAAAAACTTTTGGGTCGGCGATTAAATATAAGGTCGGTCGGGTAACCGTAAACAAACATATTTTTTTATTACGCCTAACAGAAAATAATTGAAAAACATTTCATATAATTTCAATGGTTCAACACAGAAAATACATACCATGCCTATGTCACATATAATCACTCCTGGAGTTACTTGGAAGTTGACTACTAAGAACAAGAAGGGGGGGGGGTTACAGATGGTTATATTAAAATGCACATAAGTTCTGCCTGCTACGTGGAGCACTATTTTTTTTTTTTTTGCACAGTGCACATCTAAATTCATAATAACACCTGTCCTTGTCCAAAAAAGATGATTTTGTCTAATATGCGACCACAGACAATGATGTCCAAGATGCCACAAGAGTAGAGGAAGTCAGTAGGACCAAACATCTCATATGAAATGTTGAGCACCTTACTAACCTCCCCTGTCTTGGACAATCACAGATCAGTGCCAGCAATCACAAAGAAAATGTTTAATTCCATAAGCTGAAAGAAAAGGAGAAAGTTTTAGAGACTGTACACCAGTTTGGCGACAGATGATGGGGATAGATGAAAACAGTACCCAAAAAAATGGTACAAACTTAAGAGACAGTTGATTATATACCTTTAGTTAAGGCTACTGTAGAGTAATATTGTTGACAGCTGTTTCATGTTTTCTGAATACTCATTTGTCTCTGCTGCTGGTAGAAATTTGTTCTCTTCTGACTGGCAACTGGCCTAAATTTTTAAAAATAAAAGAAGTCACCCATTCAGGCCACTGCATGTAATCCCACCACATCAACTGAAAATGAGCCACTGAAAAAAAATACTCAACTTTTAAAGCACTTTTAACTTCAATTCACATTCATGATTAATAAATAATTGTATCAACTATAATTAAATACACCAAGTAACTAAAGTTTTGAGGAATAACGCATTTCCCTCCTACTAAGAGCAGTGTAATAGAATAATAAAATGTTAGAACATACCTGTGTTTTTTGTAATCCATTTGAAATTTAAAATAACTGGATAGGTGAGGAATGGGTTCTATGTCAGGTACAACATTAAATATAGAATCAAAATTCATATTGCATCAATTCTTGACACACGTTAATTGCACACATTACGTCATATCCTTTGACAACACGAGCAGGTGCCCCCTTCCCCTATTCAATACAATACACAACTCATCCAAATGTTGAGATTTACAAGCTCTATGAACAACAATAAACCCCAAAAGGAATTAACCAAAGCATCAAAGGACAACATAAATCTCAGTAGAAGTTCAACACCCCCCCCCCCCCGCACACACACACACACACACAACACACACACTCATGTAAATCTCAACATTTGGATGAATTGTAGCGAGGACCTATACATGTCTTCACGCTTCATCTGAACGAATTTCACCATAACACTACTTTGAACTTTTGAACATCCCTTAGGAATGATCTTTTCTTGTACCACAATGTGTATTAATTAATTTAATGTAATTTAGGGGAACAATTATTTTCCTCCGCAAAGTAGGACTATACAGAAGTAGAATTTAATGAAACCATTCTATATTTTATGTTTTCCCAAATTTCATAGGAAATGTAACCTAATTTCCTCTTGTATAATTTTGAAGCAATCTATACCTCCCGTATTTTTTTTACATTGTGACGTCACGCGTCTACACTCAAACAGTGTGAACTGCCACAAGGATGACAAAACAGAAGAATAACGATCCACAGAATTAATGGACTATTTTATTAATCATAAAAAACAATTATTTAATTTACTTACTAAATCTTAAGTCAGAAAAAGCTTTAGAGACAACGTAAACTGATTATATCTTGTATAAATACCATTGTTAACGATACGGGAGTGAAGGGGTTAATGGACTTTTGAGCTTGAACAGTGGAATACTGTTCGTTATCTCCATATATATTTCATTGGAAATGAGATCTGCTCCAAAAACTTTAATCTGGTCACTCATCTGGAAAATGTAAGCCAGATCCAGCATCCGAAGCAAGTCCAGTAGTGTGCATCCCTAGATGTATCATCCATTATGATACAAGTTTGGTCAACATAGGACTTATAGTTACTTGGAAACGAGATTTGTTCCAAAATCTTTACCATTGTTTAAACTGCTCCAAAAACTCTAACCTGCTCCAAAAACATCTTTAGCTGAAATTGCAGCATCTGAAACCTTGACTGGTACAATGAAACACACTTCCTCCATGCACCTCTGATTGATATAGGGCATAGAAGTACTTGAAAAGAAATCTGCTCCAAAAACTTTAACCTGGGACGCCGACGCCGAGGGTATTACATAAGCTCCCCCAACTTCGTTGAGATAAGCTAAAAATGGAGAAATTTGGAGACGTTTTTCAATACAAGCATGGAGAATCTCATATTTTAAATTAGTGAATCAATACCAAATTGGGAGCAACTCGTAGAATAGCGTTTGTCGCAGATCCCCCCCCCCCAAAAAAAACGCAATTATTTTGATTTTTAAGACGAGGAGGTGTTAAAATGTGAAACCATTAAAGTCATATATGGCGTATTTTTGATAAGTTCAGACTAACTAAAATTAAAAAGATCTTTCTATTTGTTTTATTACTCTACCTATATAAATATAGGACTTGAAATCCTGTAAATTACACAATTTAATTAAATCAATCACGTATTCATAGATATCAGCGATTTAAAACAATAACCGATTTATTTACCGACTCCGCATTTAAATATCAGACACAGTTTAAAGTCAATTTAACTACAGAAATATGGCACGCCGATTGCTTCAAAATTATTTTCTGCACAACGATCACGATTTTATACATGAGCTTGATGAAAAATACACACGAGTAAAATAAAAATGCACGTATCGGTAAAAATTGCACATAGTTTGAAAGATTTTATCACAAACATAACGAAAAATACACGAATCTGAAATTTTTTACACGATTAATGGGTATAAAATGCACAAACGTAAAATCAAAAACTGCACGAGCAGAGGAAACTAAAAATTACACAAACAATTTTACTGCGCATATCATTATTATGCACATAGAATATTCTTTGTGTTCTTGGTTTTCTGTACTCTTTATCTCTTTTTGAATGCTGGATGTAATCGAGAGAAAATGGCGTTGACGATGATATGCATGTTTGTTTGCTTCTTTATTTCTTGCTAAAACTCGATCCGATTTCTAGCTAATGCAAATCAAACGAATGAAGTGTTTTCTTGTGAACTGTGTGAAAAAAAATTAAAAGTTTTTTCGGAGATATTATATTTTTCTTATATTGACCGAGATCCTAGCCGAAATATGGAGGTATTATATGATGCCGGACATAAATTGTGACAAGAAAGGAATCGCATGGTTGTGTTATAATGCAGGGGGGGGGGGGGGGGAGTACCATTGCATATGATGCACTCGACTCTGAACTAAAAGTAATACACAGCAAACTCTAAATTCCTAACGATAAACAGATCTTGCTTTAAAAAAAATGATAGAATTATTATTTTTTTTTTAAAATATACGCTCTATGGCCTTTTAAAATTATTTAACTTATAGATACAACTTTAACGAAAATTACTTGTATAAAATAACACATGCATAATAAAACGATTAATAAAGTGGATTCTTCATGAAAATGATGGCAGAATTATTGCTGATTATAATCATTAAATTGTAGAATTTATTTCGGTAGTTCTCATTTGTACTAATTATGATTTCATTTGAGCAGATTTTTTTTCATTTGGGAATAGGAAATTATTCAGTTAGCTGGATATATTTTTCATTTTCAAAAAGATTAAAAAGTGGGGATTACCTGACCTTAGATATACACAGTATGTTTTTAAAGTCAAACATTAAAAAAAATATTTCTAATTATACATGTATCTTTACTTATAAAATATGAGGATATCAATTTTGGTTAGATATCTGTAGCCTACACTGTTATGAATTCCTTCCATGATATCGCATATTTTCAGTCAAAAACTGCTCAATAAAAAACAAGACATTCCTAAGGGTAAGCGTTACCCTCATTCGTAATGGCGATTACTTGATAAATGTTTTCACTTTTAATAAAAAGGACCAGATAAAGAAAAAATATACACTCTATGTGCTTTATATACATGCGGTTTTGTGTTTTGTTAATTAAAATTTGTCCAAATGAAATAACAAAACTCTACTCAAATGATCCTGGCACCGGTAAAACTAATGACATTAGTGGCGGATCTGGTTCGTGGATTAATTGAGTCGCAACATCTGAATCTATGTATTTATTAAAGTTTCAAATCGTTGGAATTCTAAAACAGTGAATTACTAAATACTTCTACGTGCAATGTTACAAATAAGAAAATGGGAATGGATATTATAATAAATAGAAAGAACATAGAACGTATTTTATCGCTCTTGAAAAATGCAAATAAATCATGTTCTTTATGGAGCTCGAGGTTTGACAAAGATTTTCCAAGATAACAAATTTTCTTTACATTTTGAATTTGTATGCATAAAATTTTAATTATTATCCGAACACTTTTTTTTGTAATAACACTTTTTTACCCAAATCTATAGTCATTATAAAAAGAACATGACTGTATAATTATAAAATGAAAATAATCTTCAATAACATTCAAGGAACATATTTCATACAAGCTCCACTTTTTAAAAGATTATTCATGTGCATATCTAACATTTTTGAAAATTCAGATTATGAGTTAAAAAGCCTATATCTATGCAATATGAATTTTGTACGTATATATGTACAAGTAATTAAAAAGTTTGCTTAATAGCAATATTGTACATGTGTATCAATGGCATCAACCAGGTCTTGTCTTACTTCGAGCATGACTACGAATAAATATAAGAAAACATGATGAATATAAACCTCAAGAAATTTTTGTTTTATTACCGTGTGCAAATTTATTGTCAAAATCTGCATTGAAAATAAATATGCATGTGTAGCCAAGTCCCAGCTAATTAAGTTCATCTTGTACATCTTCTTGAATTTGGTCTTACAATATCGTTACAAATCAGTTAAATTGCAATCCTGATTTCGATAGACTATTATATGTACCCTTAAATTCTTAGAAAATATTTCAGGCACGTAGCATCAGTTGGGGCCTCCCTCCCCCCCCCCCTTTTTTTTCCAAACATAACCTACTTCTATTGTAAATGTCCACTGAAAAGCTGCCCCCCCCCCTTGTTGTAGGATAGTTTAAATCAAAGTAATTTGGTAATATAATGTGTTTCGAAAACAAAGTGGAGCGGAAGGTGGAACCCCCCCCCCCCCCCCCCCCGAAATAGGATTTTCGAGTTTGGACACTTTACCTTTTTTTTTTTTTTTTTGCTTGTCAAGTTTTTTTCCAGGTAGGTTGTCAAAAAAATCTGGCTGCCCCCCTTTCAAAAACGATACTACGTGCCTGTATTTTATAATTTTAAATTTTCTTCACTCCTTTATATGCATTTTAACTATTCAAAATAGACTACCGCCGGTACATTAAAAACAACATAAAATTAATCTCTAATTCACATAAGTAAAACGACTGTATAATTTTTCTACAGTTTCATGGAGTTTTATGAAATCACCACACGTTGCTCAAAAGTTAAAACTACATGTACTACTTTGTTACATACATATATCAAAAAGTGAGATATGCGTTTCAATATTAAAATTTCAGTTGCGCAATTATTTGCTCCATTTTCTTTACTGTTGACTTCCAAAAAGTTTTCGATCAAATTCCACAACCCAGATGATCGCAACATTGCTTCAAAATCTTTGTATGAATTGCCAGTAATCTTTAATCAAAAGGTATTGTTGGTGTGTGAAATAGCTATAAATCGATTAGCGTACAGGTGTCTTTCGTTCCAGGACCAGCAGGGAGGGATCTCTGTATGAAAAGGTCACGCATGCACATCCTTGATTATTACCAAAAGTACACTCAGTGGGTGGTGGAGGAGAAGAGATTGATTTGTTGTTAACTCTCCTGTATTATATCACACGTTGTTTTTATATATTTTAATTTAGGCCTATATGTCATTGTTTTAAACTTTCAAAAGAAATTGCTATATAGAGGAATGACCTACTAAAAAAAATCCAACAATTAAACACACAACTGTAAAGTGCACCCCCTTTTTTACGTTATCTATACATGTATTCTTTGTAGAATGTTTTTTATTCGGGAGTGTTCATATACTACAAGTTTAAGATTGTGTGCCTGTCAATTTATCTACATGTATAATATACGTTGTACATATTCTTGAGAGTCTAGCGGAATTTTAAAAGAATCTTTTTTAAAAAGATTACTAACACGTTACTCGAATTTATAGTATGTTTCAAGCATCCAAGCCACATTGACCGTTCTCTAATGAATATTAATGAAATGTGCGCAATGAGGATGCGTTGCAAATTATGTCGATGTTGTATTCTCACTCGTGCAGTTTTCGTTTTTACGTTTGTGTAATTTTCTCACTATATCGTGTAAATATTTTGTTGCTTGTGCAGTTTTTCTATAGTTTGTGTAAATTTCAATAACTTCGTGTATATTTTCCTCACTTTGTGTAAGTTTTTACTTACTCGTGTAATTTTTGTTTAAGGTCGTGCAGAAAATAATTTTGAAGCAATCGGCGTGCCATACAGAAACGTGGGGATATTCAAGTTCAAAATCGGTGAAAATTTTAATTTGAACGTAAGCAATGGTAAATAACAAATTTCATGTTGATCTACACTTAATCTCGTATTTTTATTTTTTAGCTCAGATACGCCATATATAGCTTTAACCATGAATATTTTTGTTTTCAAAATTCTCTGTACAAACTGAATAGGCCCTGTTGACCCCCCTCCCCCCTTTTTTTAAAAATTTACTTCATTTTTTGGATATCCCTACTTTTAAAGTCATTTTTAAACAAAAAGGGTGCACAATATGTAGAACCCATACTTACATGTAAATATTACATTGGTGTCTGACTTTTTATAAATTTTATTAAAATTTTACAGTAGGTCGCAGGTTTGCTGACGTCGTTAACACTGGGTACGCAATTTATATGATTTAGGCGACTTTCTTGTGCACATTTGATTATGACGTCACAATGGAAAAGAAATCTGCGATGATTTTTGTTTTATTAAATTCTTCAGTATATCATAATATAGCTATAACTTTTCTTGGAATTGGTAGTTTAGTGTTATATTATTTAAGCATCGACTTATCACAAATAATGAAGGCTTTTAACGATTTGTATCGATACAATACTTAGATATAACTTTTGTTGGAATTGGTAATTTAGTGAAGAAGGCTTATTACGATTCGAATGATCGACACTGGAAGTATTATAAAACGTTTAATTATTTGTTATCAATCGCATCTTCTCGGGCCTTTCCTGCAAGCCTGGAAAATTAACTGGTTTTTTTTTTTTGGCTTGTCGGAAAGGCCCGAGAAATTGCGATTGATTTGTTTTCACTTGGTATCGCGAAACGATATGGACACAAGGTTCAACTGACCTTTTTCATCTTTTGATCGTATTTGAATTACATGTAACAGGGTTTTTTTTTTTATTAATAAAGAAGCCATTATTTTAAAAAAATGCAAATACATGTGTTACATCCAAAGATTAAACTTTATTTTTAAAAAGGACATTTTTAAATTATATAGATCTACAAATTTATTACAAATTAAATACTGCTGAGTCACGATGAAACATATAGACAATTTTTTAGCGACACTGACCTCCTGTTAGGGGACAACTATTTATTTCTGAGGGAAAGAGGGGTGGTAAATTTTACCGAGTCAGATTGTTTATTTTCATGTCGATGAAGGACAGATTATTTATTTCCAAAAAGAAAAAAAACAAGGACAGGTTATTTATTTCTTCTTCACTGAAAAAAGTCTGACAAGCAAAAAGAAAAAAAAAGAAGAAAGAAAAACATCAAAGTTGAAAACTCCCATTCGGGGGGGGGGGGGGTACAGATTATTTATTTTCAACATTTTCGATGACAGATTATTTATTTCCAAAATCTGCAAGCCCCACCCCCACCCCATACCATCCCCGAATGAAATGTTCGTCCCCTAAGGGACAGCTTGTAATGCTCTTACCTACAGATTTTATTCACTCTGGTTTCCATGTCAAACTAGTAGAATTAAAGTTCTAAAAAAAAACTGGCTGTTGATTACGTCAGATAAAATTAATTTAAATTCTTGTCCCATTTACCCCTCTGAAAATGTGGTATGTAAAATAAATATTTTATTTAAATTTATACTGAAAATATACAGTAACTGTACTTAGCCGGGACGATATTTGGCAGAAATTCGTAGATTTGAAGGCCTTACTGGTCTAAATAAAAGCATTTTACATACTTGAATTACTTAGATTAGAGGATACCGTTTTCTGCCAGCACGCTGGAAAAGAAAAATACACAGCCAAATGTAAGGATAAGTTTAATCTACTGTTGTTTTACGTCCCTTGCGAGAATTCAATAATATATAAGACGTACAAAAAACCTAATCTAAAGAGAAACATGTCTAATAATCATTCCATTGATATTGAATTATTATGATACGATTCACGGGTCACTTGAAAGCAGATAGACGTGAATTTCTTTTTTATAAAAATTATTTTGTCTTATTTTTCCAATCTCCTATGCAGAGTTGTCGTTCGTTCTTCTCTCAGACACCTCTGCAATGGTCACGTCAAGATTTTTGACATAACGTTAAAAACATAACATTTCAAGGATTATTTCAAATTAAACTTATAGTTTTATATCTATTTAGTAAATATCTATCTTTAAGGACTATCATTACCCCAGACATTTAATTATAATGAATTAAAAGAAACGCACTATTTCTCGTGCTTATCACTGTGATATACGCGAGCCAACGACAGAGGTGAATGTATGAGCCGATGGTAGAGAGTGTTATTTTTCTGCACTGAATACCGGATAGATATTCAAGACGTCAAGCATGACGTCACGATATTTTATGACGTCGTTCTTAAAAATGTTACATTTTGCGATATAAATATTACATTTTCAACAGTGAAATACTGTGATTTATTTATTGAATAAAAGTGATATTCTCTCACAGTGTGAAAGGATACCAAAAATGATATTCTCTCACAGTGTGAAAGGATATCAAAGTAAAAAATAATTTCTGGCCTGTCATAAGATAGAGATATAGTAACTAAGCATCTTGATAGCTAAAACTGCAAATTTCTTCCTAAATATGTTGCTAAAATCTATGCTATGTAATGTTTTTAATCTGACACACAAAAAATCCTGTCCCACTCGTGAAATTAATTCCATATTCATCTACAAAACATTGAATATCCTCTATTTATAAAGCAATTATCCACATTAAATAACGCGAAAACTAACCTGAAGACATATTAATTTTATCACATTAATTTATTTCAAATCAATTCTTTGTTAAAATACCAATGGGGAAACAATTTCGTCTGCACCATTTAAAAGTTATTGAAAAGTTTTTAAACAAAATCTTGCCTCAAAAGAGCCGAAAACGACGTTTTTCTTATATAATTCAATAGAATACCGTCAAAAATGTTACGACAACAATGGCATGTTTGAGATTTAATTACACAAAAACGGTGCAGACGAATTTTATAAAATTTTCAGAGAATGTAAAACGAAGGTATAGGATTCATATAACTAATTTTCATGGTATGTTTTCGGACACTTTTAAATGACCTGCAAACCCACGACCTACGTTAACGTACTAAAAAAATACCGTCCGTGGTTCGTGTACGAATCGGTTTGTGTATGAATTGACTAATCAATTTTTTTTTTTCAAAATATTTCCAAATCTTAGTGTGCATATTATAGCCTAACTGAAAAGTATCATTTACTTACAAGTTATCATTACATTCTATGAAGGAGTCAACTTGTAATGTTCAAGAGTCTTGGTTACTTGTTGACTTTTACCGTTTGCTTACGAGTTGACGTATTCGGTATTGGGTTAGAGTTGACTTGATTACGAGTCGGTCAGGTTACAAGTTGACCAGAAACCGCAGCATTGACTCGAAGGACTTTTTTCCCCTCTGTAAATAATATAAACTGTTGTCTATTTGGTATTTAAAAGGTCAGTGTAAGCATACATTATCACTTAAAAGACTTTTTACTGCTTTTACTACAACGAATGCATTGTCATCAGTTTATTATATGTATTATTATCTGTATGATATATAGACTGCTGAATGGAGGGACTGATGTATAGATAGTTTTCAGTAGGCCCAAATTATCAAGAGTTATTTCCCTTTGACCGCCATATTGGAGGTCAACATGCTCATATTCCTTCATTATTCAACCAACTTTAACTTTATATACTGGCCATTGTGGGGTAGGCAGCATTGTTTTTCTAAAAAATATACATTTGGTAAAGCCTCCTTTTTTTCATAATTTTTATTCCATAAAGATTTTCCTCCAAATATTTCTGCTACACCCTCTTAAATTTGGTAAGACAAAGAGGAAAAATTACCAGGTTGACCACCAAAATGGCGGCCAAGGGAAATAACTCGAAGAGAAAATATGTCATATGAAAACTATCTATTGTACAGTTGCACAATCATGTTCGGACTAATATGTTCAAATGAGATATAATAGGCCTTTTGGGAAATAATATCCCAAATGTAGATATATTTACTGTGCAAAAATGAAGATTTTTCTTTTTATTTCATTTTACTTATTGACAAAAAAACTGCATGTGGTGCAAGTCATACATACAGTATACATGTACAAATATATAGATTTTCTACTGTTAAATGCATCACATATGAAGTTAAAAATATTTCTTGTTGATTTAACCTATACAAGCATTAATATGTTGACGGTGTGACCTTTAGGGCAAGCGTATTGTTCTGTAGGAATTAAGGCTGGACCATAGGGACTTGCTCCCGGTGTGTAATAATTATTTATCAAAAAAAATCATATACGGTAATACTAAAACAACACAAGGGAGGACGCCATTTTGGACCCCTTCCTCGCTTAAACCTTTGTTTTCATTATATTTTCCTGTATTTTACTGACTCACTGCCTCGGATCTGTCAAGTAATGATTCTTCTAGGACATAATGCTTAAATTTTCCCCTTGGAGCCTCTACAATACACATTTCAGACTAATAATAATCCAAACTCGCTCTTTAGGATAGTTGATAGGGACAGAAAACGAAAACACATTCGAAAATCTCGGGTTTTTTCTACTAGTTAACACAGCTGCTAATTATAAATTTGAAAAAAACCGCGTTCTAATTCCGTATTCGAATGTAAAACGCCGAGGTTACTTTCGTTTTCTGTCCCTATCAACTGTCCTAAAGAGCGAGTTTGGATTATTATTAGTCTGAAATGTGTATTGTAGAGGCTCCAAGGGGAAAATTTAAGCATTATGTCTTAGAAGAATCATTACTTGACAGATCTGAGGCGGTGAGTCAGTAAAATAGGGGAAAATATAACGAAAACAGAGGTTGAAGCGAGGAAGGGGTCCAAAATGGCGTCCTCCCTTGTGTTGTTTTAGTATTACCGTATATGATTTTTTAAAATAAATAATTATTACACGCCGGGAGCAAGCCCCTGTGGCTGGACTGAGGACATCGGCCTGTATAGCTCAGTGGTTAGAGAACCTGACTAGTAATGCAGGGGTCCCGGGTTCAGCCATATGTTTTTCATTATATATATATTTATGAATTTTCAATGTATATTAACTCATTCCTCCTTTCCATACTACAGTTCACTTAATTTTAAGATCCACCTCTTTAAAATGCGTGAGAGATTTGGAACGTCTATAGACTGTGACGTCACATGACATCATATGTTAGCTGCATTTCCATAAACAAAGTTTGAAAAGTACAAAAATTTTAACAAAGAATGTTTAATCTATCTGTATGCAATATCCATTTTGTTTTTATATGAGTTTATTTTTTGTGAATTTTTAGTTGTTGTTACTGCGTGAACGAAGTTAGCAGCGAGAACAACAAGCGATGTATTGTGGGTCCAGAATTACTGCGGAAAAAAATTCTATTGAATGAATGTGCAGTAGTCCGAATTTTCTCATCGCCCAGGTGTTGTCGTTAGAGCTTGCAGTGACAAGCAGCGTGCGCTCGCTATTTAAAAGTGTACAATATTCACTTCGCATTTGTTTATAAAGAGACATGCAAATAAAAAATGATGTTTACCTTCAACAACATTGTGACAGTTAATACAATATCTGTCATCCCTTGGAATAATTGGATTACAATATCCGCCAACCACTATCTGTAATTTTTGGGCACTTATTCTTAATTGAGTAAAAAAAGAACGAAGATTCTTGGAAATGGAAAAATTTAAGTATGGTTGAATTTCAAGCTTGTTTAGATTTTGTGAACTTATTAATTGGCTGTAGAATGACAATTTCCATTACCCTTAATTTTTTTTTTATATTTTTATTGTCTCTGAAAACTATATTATCAAAATACATTTCAAATTATCTTCAAAATCATTTATAGATACTGTATTAGCATTTGAACCAATAACATCATCAATCATTCTTCATATACAGTTTTGCCAACATGTTTTTCCATTTCCTGCAAGTTTTTCATCCTATAAATACTAGTATGCATGTTGTAAAAGCAAGTTTGAGTTCTCCTGATCTGAAACAATTTTCTGTAATCTGTAATAATAACTATATAATAATTTATAAGGGGGGGGGCTATGTCTGAAAAGTCTTTGTGTAAAATTTTTGAAACATTGTTATTCTTTTCGTCGGAGTAGCGATAACAAGGTTTTTCGCACCGAGGGGCAATAACTTCTAAAGGGGTCAATCTTGGGGGACAAGAATGAAATCTTTGAACTCATTTTAAGAGGACATATTAAAGATGCAAAGATATATAGTATATGTTGAAAGACAAAAGAGCTATAAAAAGAGCTAATTTTCTTATATTTTGAATGACCTTGACCTTTGACCTTCACAAAAATTTCAAGGTCAGAGGTCACAAAATCTAGTGCAGTTGGTCCCATGTCTTTATGACTTATCGTTTAGAGAATTTCGTCATTATTCGTAAACATCAAAAACTCTCAGGGGCAGTAATTTATTAAAGGGCTCGACAAATCGTTTCGCAATGAAAAGATTGAAAAGTCTTCTCAAGTAGTCGAAAACATTGGTGAAGGTTCTGTATCTCTACGAATACTTTTATAAGCATTGGAACAATCTTGCAGCTTATGGTTCAGTTCGGGGTGACATACACTATTGCTTGCAATAGCAGATTTTCTAGTTTTTATTGACTTAGTCATTTCGGGTTCATGTCTAAGGTTTGAGACATAGAATCTAGAACATCTGTACAAAAATGTGAACTACAGCTTAAAACTACTCATTAGAAACCAAAAAAAAAAAAATCACAAAGTATTTAAAACAGTTTTTACATTACACAGCAGATAGTGTAAATCCATTTGTCCCTTGGGAGTAATGAGTGGACATGCATCCAGTTAAAGATTATAATTAATGGGTTCAGTATGGGAAGCTGTTAGGGCATCTCTGATCAAGCAGGTCTTATCTATATCTCCTGAGAATTGGGCAGAAAGAAATAAAGACCTCTGTTGTCTAAGTCTCTTAATTGTAATTTATGTCTGTCAAAATACATAGTTTCAGGAACTAGCCTTTTATTTTTAAAACGAGTTTGATATAAAGGTATTAAGATCAATTTGATTTTGTATAATTAATTATGATATTTTTTTTTTCAACAATCAGTTTGCAGAGTGTCATGTCTCACAAAGATGACAGATAGTTGCAAACTATTTTTTCAATGTAATATTAGGCTGCACCTTTGTAATTAAATTTTCACTCTGAAATGTTTAAGCAAATTGTGAACACCTCTCACATCTAGAAAACATTGATTTGGTACCTTCTCTGAAAAACCCAGGGGGGGGGGGGATTTGTCCCTTTTGGACAGTTCTAGTTCAGTGCTGTTTTAGAATATATTACCAAATCATTGTCTTTTCGTACTAGTTTAAAACTGGTGGATATTTCTAATTTAAAATCACGTTAAACAGCACCGAAATCAGCCTGGATTTTAAACAATTGGAGATTTTTAAGATAACTGAAATCCAGAAAAGTCGTACTGTACCTATTTGAGTTTCGTCTATTTAAATAAGGGGGAGGAGACATTTAAATCGACACAAACTAGGTAAACCTGGTGGTGGATCATGGACGGGCGCGTTTGCCGAATGATATATCTTGTGTTATTTTATCTATGGAAAAAAAATCGAATGAAGCTGTATAGTGCCTATAGGTGTCCTAACAGTATTTCACTTGAGGTTCACGTCAAATCATGGCTGACGCAAAATAATTCCTGAATCTTCCCTTCCGATTCGGGCATTTGAACACGAGACTGGAGCTGAATTTTTTTCTGAGATGAAAAACAATATGTAAACTTCCTGTATTGACTAGATTCATTATAATTTAGGGCGTGCTGATTTTTCTATGTACTGTATTTGAGTGTGGAGTGATTAGGTCCTGGACTTGATTTTCAAGCACCTGCTCGACTTCGACCGAAACAAACTTGCGTGCCTTGCTGGATGGCTACGTATTTTTTGGTACTAAAATCTTAATAAAGAATTGTTTTACAAGATCTGAAAAGGAAACTTCTCAAAAGTTTGTTTTCAATTAATACCACCTACTCAAAGTTGCGCATTTTTGGTAAGAATATATAGCAAAATTTAATACTGTTGTGCAACCTATACCCACATTGATCAAACTAAGAATTTTACACGCTTGCCTTTGAAATAATAGAGTAAATATTAACATTAGTTTCTTATAATTATTAATTGCAAAGGGCATTTAGGTGTGAAGTGTCTTGCTGTACTGTAGTTTAAAATCATTATTAGATTTTTTTTGTTATCAATGTTATTTGAAAGCTGAATATATAAGTAACATTGAGTTAAAGATTTTGCACTTCATTTTCATTTAGCCTTGTAATAATTAACTTTAATTGTTGATTAATTTTTTTCCTTCCATCTGCATTTTTAAGAACCCAATTGGAAACAAGCTCTGAAGCTTTAATGGGTTATCCTGATATAAAATATACATACATGCATGTAATGTTTTGTACTTGTTTATTAATATTATGGATTTCAATATATACCGGCACTATTGTCTTTCATGAATGCTAAAAATATTGGACACTTTTATGTATGATGACATCTTAAATGACACTAAATTCTCTTTACCCTCCCGTTGTTCCTAAAACCAAATACATACAGAAATCTCTAAGCAACACGACTTTGGCGAATGATATAAAACATGGCCAGTGATATTTCTACCTTTTTTAAAAGGGGCCTGGGCCTTTACACTTGGGAAAAATCATCAACATTTGTGTCAAATTGGGAAAAATCAATAAGATTGAAATTAAGTAAAATAAAATATATAAGTAAATGTAACATCATTTATTCAAAATATTTACTTCAAAATGACAAATTAGACACAGTTGTTCATTTTTAACTTTTTTTTTAATCTTTGAAAGTTGTCATGTTGACCATCCTATATTTCCATCTTTGTTTTTTTTTTTTGCCATAAAGATAAACATAAGAGAAAATCCTACTCATAATAGCCATTGAAGATCATGATGGAATAATCTGACATGATTTATAACAAATCATTTTTTTTTTATAACTCATTATTAAAGCTTTCTAAATATTGCCCTGATCCCCTGATCATATTGCTGCAATTACCCTGCAATATTAGTTGCATCTGCCAGGTGTAGATCCATAGAATCAGGGATGCTTGTTGTAGAACAACTAGTACTTGGATTTACAAATAAACCTATGTTTCACTGGTTCACATGCATCTTACACTTTCTTATGATGTATTTACACACAAGTTTGATGTTTGACATGATTCTTGTGTTTTTCTAATTGTCTTGTAAACGCACAAAATAATCTTCTCTTCCTCACTATTGTTTTAAGAGTCTGAATGACCGAAAACAATAGCGTTCCATTTTAGATAAGTTGTAAATTATAAAAAATTCAATATAACAAAAAAAAAAAACAATGGTTTTATTTTGGGAAAAAAGCAACTGAGATTGGGAAAAAATCGGTAATTTTTGATAGGGGAAAGTGCCGATATTCGGACCTAAAATGGGTGTAGAAAAATCACTGATGGCTATTTTTACAGTGAGTACCTTTGAGGAATGTTTACCTGGGTAGAACTCACATGACTATTTCAAATAATTTATTCCACAGGTGGGTTCAACAAAGGTCATACAGGTAAATAGCTTTTACTTTGCTATAGAAAAACATTGAACTTTTCATACATTTTTAATATTTTAAGTACCAGCCTAATCTTGTACAAATTTCCTACTGTCACACAAGTTTTATAAATGTATAATGCATCTTCTGTCATTCGCACAAGTTTGTACAACGTTAGGCTGACAGTAAACAAAAGCATTGAAATGGATGACCGTCCTCAATTTACTTTAGAAAACACGAATGTCGGCTGACCCCAGTACCACATTGTATGGCTTTGCTCTTTGTATATTCATGAGTTTCAGCAATAAAGAACAAGGTTCACTTAGAGCCTTTTTTTGGCCCTTTCAAAATTTCTGAAAAACTGAAACTGCTAAGTTTTAGTTTTCAATGCATTAAATTTCATTTAGACATTTGGCAATTGCGAATCTACCAAAAATGACATAATTTTCTGGCTAGTCAATGCATTATGACATCATGAAATGTGTCATTTTCCTCATATCCTGAACAATTCTACAAAAACAGCCAATTTTTAAAACTATTTTTCGATATTTAATATAGAGCGCAATCTCTGATCTAAAATATGCAATTATTTACTGATAGAACTGGTTCTGAGGATTACAAAACCTGTTTTATTTTTTAGATCACAGGGTGCACTCATATTATTTTTCTTCTCTGAAAGTACTTAAATATACCTGTTTTCCTTAAATTTCAAGAACTATGCAATTCCATAAAGCTTGTTTTCCAAGACCTGGACTTTAAGGAGAAAATTTTAATAGGAAATGAAAGCACTAAGTCTCTACTTTATCTTGATGTTTAAAATGGAACATAGGTGTTAGTCAATAAATTGGTATAACTACAGGGCCATTTTATGCATTAGCTCTTTGTTGATTCTCATGGTTTAGATATCAATTAATGATCTGAGATGAAAAATTATGCTAAATTTGATTATTCTTTTTTTTACCATTTTAACAGGGCCCATTAGTGCACTCGTTCTCTTTCCTGACTTGTGAATTATATTTCATCATTTAGATACCAATGTCATTTGGATGGTCTTTGAATGATGTGGTCACCCAAGGAAACAAACGTTCGAAAATGTCTCATCATGTTCCCACCATAACCAGCTGGGACATCAATGATTCCTTGGCTGCAGACTTTGATGGATCTCTCTCAGGCCTTGGTTCTGAGCTTGGAACAACAAGTTACAATATGAGGTACAAGTGTTAGAAATGGGCAAATGTAATTTATATGATTGAGCTAAAAGGAATCTCTGTAAGGTTGAAAGGTTTGTTATGATAAAGATTTATCAATATTGTAAGGTAGGAAGTCATGCTTTCATTAGCTTCTGCTTCCTTAATGCTATTTGTGATTATCAATAAAATATAAATTTAAAGCAAACTTTTTTAAAAATATACATTTGCTTGTTTTTAAAATGGGAAAGGGGTTCAGAAAAATCAGTGTCTGTGAAAGAAATTATTGTTCTACTAGGTAAGAAAGAATGATGTAATGACTGAAAGACATGAACAGGAACTTATTGAGTTCCTTTACAGTACTGCACTGTTGTCAAAGACCTTTGAAGTTAAGCACTAAGATTGGTTCATTGTCATGCCCACGTAGGTGAGATTATGATGATGATCATCCTGTGTGATAACTTTAGAAAACTAATAATTAGTTTTATTCATCCCCCCAGCTTGAAAAGCAGTATAGTGATATAGTGATGGGGTGTCTGCCCAAATGTCTGCAACTCCTCCTATATCACTAAATAGAATTTAATGAGACTCTCACAGAATCATTATTACATAATGCCATTGTGCACCTTCTATTTTACAATTTCATAGGACAGATATTTGGGGTTTCTCACAATGCCATTCTTTCTATAATATTGAGGGTCTTCCTCACTTCTCTGCTACTCCTGTGGTGGTGCATTTTGTCGTTTTGTACATATTGTCGTCAGCAACAATATGTACCTACCCTCACTGCACAAACTGTCATCCATCGGTACATATTGTCACTGGCTGAAAACTTGCACATGTACATATTGTTGCTGGTGACATTATGTGCCTTACCGTCTCTGCACATTTTGTTGCACAGATATTGTTGCTTAAAGATTTTGTTGTTGTCTTTTGGTAGTTTTGTGAATGTTATTGGTGCGTAAATCACACAGTTTTGTCTCGTATGCTGTTTTATGCAGCATGTTTGTGACGGTACATTTGTCGTCAAGTACATATTGTCGTCCATCAATAAATTTCGCATGACAATGCTTCCATACAGTATCATTTTTATGAGAAATCACTGTTTATGAGAAGAATTTTTTAAAGAATTTTCCTATATATTGCTATGTAAAACTATGATCACCCATAGCGACTCCATTTTAGGCCTGGGGTCATGATTTGAAGATACTTGAATTTACACTTCCTGAGGATATTTCATATAAACATTAGTAATCATTTAATCACTAGCCTACTGCTGTTCTCAGTGGTGGATCCAGAAATTTCAGAACTGGGGTGGGGGTTGCAGTTCAGATATTTTATTTTTTTGACAAGCAAAAAAGGTCAATTGTGAGTGAAGGTGTGTTACTGTATATGTTAAGTAAATTATTTAATTATGAAATTTTACCTGTGGACTAAATTGACAGTATATACAAGGTAAACAAACAGAATTTAAAAAAGCCAAAAGAAAAGAAAGAAAAAGGTTGGGGTTTTGCGCCAGTGCTAGATCCACCTTTGGTTTTTGAGAAGATCTTTAAAGATTTTCTGTATATATTCCTATGTAAAACTTTGACCACCCATTGTGGCCTCATCCTACCCCTAGGGGTCATGATTTGAACAAAATTGATTTTGTTTTTGTTTGTTTGTTGTTTTTACATCCCTCTCAAAAATTTTTCACTCATATTGAGAAGCCAACACTTGCTGGTGGAGGGCTGTGATCAGAAATGTTCACTTATTTTTCTGCCAGACACTTTGTCTATCCTTCTGCCTGTCTGTGTTTTTCTGTGTGTATCAATCTCTCTCTCTCTCTCTCTTCATGACCTTAGTAAATATTCTTCAACACAATTCATGTATATGGATGACAAAATGTACAAATGTTCATGGTACATATTGTCGCCAACGACAGACTGTGGCAATGCCTGACTGTACATTTTGTCATCCATTACACAGGAAGAAAAAATGGCTTGTCTCCGTACATATTGTTGCCGGTGACAATATGTACCAATATTAACAATGGACGACAATATGTGCAGTTGAAGGTAGGTACGTATTGTCGCTGACAACAATATGTGCAAAAGGACAATTTGTACTGTCACATACTCCTTCTACACCGCTGAATATTTGGGATTTCCCATAACAAACAAGAAGTCTGTGAGCCAATGCTCACTAATAATACCCCCGCTCTGATGTTAATACTCGATCAAGTTCAGTTACGGACAAACACAGTGATAATCAAGAAATTGACATCGGATTTGTAAAAAATGAATCCCATTATATGGCATGCCTAAACAAATATTGTGCTAAAATTTCAAGCATCTGCCATGAGTATTTGCTGAGAAAACTACGACCAAAATTTGTTATGTATGGTACGGACAGACACACGAATAAACAGGAAGTTGACATCGGATTTGTAGAAAAATGTTGAATCCCAACGTATGGCATGCCTAAACAAAGAGTGTGTTAAAATTTCAAGCACCTGGGATGAGTAGTTGCTGAAAAAACTACGACCAAAATTTGTTATGTATGGTATGGACAGACGCACGGATAAACAGGAAGTTGACATCAGATTCGTACAAAAATGAATCCCACCATATGGCATGCCTAAACAAAGATTGTGCTAAAATTTCAAGCATCTGCGATGAGTAGTTGCTGAGAAAACTACGACCAAAATTTGTTATGTATGGTACGGACAGACGCACTGATAAGCAGGAAGTTGATATCGAATTCGTACAAAAATGAATCCCACCATATGGCATGCCTAAACAAAGATTGTGCTAAAATTTCAAGCATCTGCGTTGAGTAGTTGCTGAGAAAACTGCGACCAAAATTTGTTATGTATGGCATGGACAGGCGCACGGATAAACAGGAAGTTGACATCGAATTCGTACAAAAATGAATCCCACCATATGGCATGCCTAAACAAAGATTGTGCTAAAATTTCAAGCATCTGCAATGAGTAGTTGCTGAGAAAACTGCGACCAAAATTTGTTACAGACAAACAGACACACAGACAGACAGACAGACAGACACACAAGGGTAAAACAGTATACCCCCCTCTCCTTCGGAGCGGGGGTATAAAAATGCATTTTGCCATTATACTCATTGGAAGGGGGGGGGGGGATGAAATACTGAGATAGCGAACAGTAATAATAATAATAATAAAAAATAATTACTTTTATTTATCCAGGATTACACAATTAGCATAAAGCTAGTTTTCATTGTGGTCCTGCATCAACACATATTTACAATCATATATAGGCATATAAAATTAGCATCAAATATAAACATGTAATAAGTACAATCACATGACATATATGTACATGTAGAATCATTTTTGGGTACAGCCCACTAATTGTTTTCCCATAGGCGGCAATGTTAATGTTTCTTCACATAGCAATGTCCCTAATTTTCGTTCAGCATCGAGTGACCCCTCAAATCAAAGCACATCAAGTTGTCTTTCCTTGGTTAAAATCTCGAGGTGGCATGTCGGATTCGTTTCCCGGCAAAATGTGTCTGTCTGTGTTAACCTCTGAAAATGAAAGTGAAAGTAGGGGATTTCAAGACTTCTCACTGGTGTTATAATACATAAAATAATTCTGCTGATCTTCTTGATAAATTACATCTGCCAAGCTTTTTTGCAAGGGAACATACTCCTTATCAACAAGTATGAGGCTCAGTTTAATACCTTATCACAGTATTTTTAATTCAGGTCTACAAATTAAGGAACTTGTAATTTTTTCTGCATTACTTTCTTCTCCTACTGATTCTAAAAATAATTAGAGGTATGTACCTATTTGTAAAAATACACTCATAAATTGGCACACTAGTATTCATTTTGAGAGGTTTGTGCTCACAGTACTTCTAGTTTCATTTTCAAGTGAGTTATTTAGTTACAATCTCTCAGATTGCTATGGGGAACAAAATGGACATTATTTTTGTTGCTGCATTTAATAATCTCAGGTTATATTAGAGTAGTTTGCCTTGGCAATATATCACCCTGCTTAAAACATACTTTGATTTGCTTGATTTTTCTTTGAAGGGAAAATATTTTTAGCTCACCTGAGCTGAAAGCTCAAGTGACCTTTTTTGATCACCTGTTGTCCATTGTCTGTCTAGCTGTCCATCCATCTGTCCATCTTTTCACATTTTCAACTTCTTCTCAAGAACCACTGGGCCAATTTTAACCAAAGTTGGTACAAAGCATCCTTGGGTGAAGGGAAGTTTAAATTGTTACATGAAGGGCCAAGCCACCTTAAAAGGGGAGATAATAAAGAAAAAACAAAAATAGGGTGGTGTCATTATAATATCCTTATCAAGAACCACTGGGCCAAAAAAGCTGAAACTTGTACAGAAGCATCCTGGGGTAGTGTAGATTCTAAATTGTTCAAATTATAACATCCCCCCCCCCCCCAGGGTGGGATGGGGCCACAGTAGGGAATCAAATTTTTACATTGAAATGTAAAGAAAAAAATCTTTAAAAATCTTCTTCTCAAGAACTACTAGGCCAGAAAAGCTGAAACTTATATGAAAGCATTCTTGGGTAGTGTAGATTCTAAGTTATTCGAATCATGACCCCGGGGGTAGAGTGGGGCCACAATGGGGAATCAAAGTTTTACATTGAAATATACAGGAAAAAATCTTTAAAAATTTTGTTCTCAAGAACCATTGGGCCACAAAAGCTGAAACTTATATGGAAGCATCCTGGGATAGTGTAGATTCTACATTGATTAAATTATGACCCCCAAGGGTAGGGTGGGGCCACAATACGTATTACAAGGGGGAGAATCTGGTGAAGAACAGCAGGGCCAAAATTACTCAGGTGAGCATTTTGGCCCATAGGGCCTCTTGTTCTTTTTTGCAATAAACAATAACCAACACAAGGTGCAGATAATATTTTGAAGTATTATAAGTTTCTGACATAAAAATCAAAGCAAAGTAAAACTGAAAATTTTGCTATAATTCAAATTACATCCGTTGTCATGACAAGTTGCAAAAATTTGGTCCATTGTCAATATTTTACTATATACACCATCAGTATAGAATCTGCTACACCATGTTTAATGCACTTTATTATGTCTCCCTCGCAAAGGGGAGATATATGTTTTTGTCAGATTTCTACTTCTTCTTATTAAGGTCTTCGTTTTCAGGGAAGACCTTATAGTGATTCTTCTGTTTCTTATTTATGTTTCTATTTTACCTTTATTATGTCACCCTGAATGAAGTCAGGGAGACATATTGCTATTGTTCGGCCAATAACGCTCTCCATACAATTTCTCAAAGATGGCTTGGTCAATCTTGATGAATCTTTATTGCTGTAATGATCACCAACTAAAGATGTGCAATTTTTATTCAAAAGTTTCAAAATGGCCACTGTTGCCTTAGAAACTGACAAAAAGTGGAATTTTTTAAATTTCATCTTTCTCAGTAACTTTTAAACCAATCTTTTTGAAGCTTTAAAGAAGTGTTCCTTGTGTCCTGTCAAAATTTTTTGGGCAAATAAATTGGAAATGAATGTACAGAAAATATAGTTTTGTTCAATTTTAATAAGACTTGGTACACAAGTAGTCTACACTTAGATACATAATTCTGTATATTCAACTACACTTAGATAAATAAATGTGTTTATTAGTTTTTGATCACAACAAACAGTGTTGCCATGGTTTATAATAATAGAAATATCTGCGTTATTCCACCTCCTCTAGCTTCAATCTGATTTCAGTAAGACTTGATAGACAAGTAAAATTAACTTTATAGATAAATAATTCTTTTTAGTACTAGTTTTTAGCTCACCTCAATGAAGTTGGGGGAGCTTATGTAATATCCTTGGTGTCTGTGTTGGCGTCCCAGGTTAAAGTTTTTGGAGCTGATTTCTTTTCAAGTACTTTTATGTCCTATATTAATCAGAGTTGCATGGAGGATTCTTCTAGTATGTTTCATTTTACCAGTCAAGGTTTCAGATGCTGCAATTTCAGCTGAAGAATGACCAGGTTAAGTTCTTGGAGCAGGTTAAAGTTTTTGGAGCAGGTCTCATTTCCTAGTAACTATAAGCCCTATTGACCAAACTTGCATGGATGATACATCTAAGAATGCACACTACCACACCTGCTTCGGATGCTGGATCTGACCTACATTTTCTGGACGAGTGACCAGGTTAAAGTTTTTGAGCAGGTCTCATTTCCAAGTACTATGGGCCCTATATTGATCAAACTTGCATGGATGATATATCTAAGGATGCAGATTATTGGACTTGCTTCGGATGCTGTATCTGACCTACATTTTCCAGATGAGTGACCAGCTTAAGGCTGTCCAAAGTTGATTTGACGTTTAACATCTCCCGCGCGCGTAGGTGTAAGAGAAATTCGTGTTTGGAAAAAAGAAACAATTCGGAATTTTAAGTGTCTTTCCGGTTTGGTTTTACATTTAGCGACATAGTTTTGCATCCTGTAGTGAAAGAAAGTGTGCTGTGAAATGATGATGCAGTCGGTATGTTATAAGAAGAAACTGGTGATGTAAACAGCATGCAATCATAAAATAAAACATGGATTTTTTAAAATTGAGGTTAATGAAAATGTTTGGTGAGTGTTTTATGTCAGGAGTCAGATTACAGACTCTTAGTTCGTCATATTTTTGCTGAACCATTCAATGTATTGGAGAGAATATTGCAAAGATTTTCATTCAGTGTAGAGTGCTGAAAACCGCGATTTTACAATATACATTGAGATATATCACTTTAATTTTATTTAATACAATGTAGTTTCATCAGAAAATACATGTATTGTTATAAAAATTAAAAGGAGAAGCAAGTTGATGTATTATACACATAGTATTCATGTTCTTACAATTAAAGTTATGAAAATATTAGACACGGATGTTTTAGCAGGAAGAAGCTTTAATACAGAAGATGAGGGCTTTCAAGTAAAAGAGGAAGGAATGAGAGTGGAGGATGTATTCCAACGACCCAGTCTTGTGTGTGTGGATGTCAGGTAAACTAATCTAACAGCCATGGTACACCAAATATTGTAATTTCTCTTTCAAAACCAAATGCTAGACTAATACAATATAAATAACAGAGAAATAGCATACTGTAAACCAACTTTTATTCCCGTGCAAGAAATATTCGCGAGTTTCACGACTTACATTAACTCGCGAATATTAATCGCCACGAATCATTTATTTTGCTTTGTATTTGTAGAGAATGTTTCCTCAGTCGTGAAAATTAATCATCGTGGATCGATTTCAAACTGACGAATCACGAATAAAAGACGACGCGAATAATAGTTGGTTTACAGTATGTTTAATTTTAAGATATTTCATTAAAAGAATGTAATAAATATTGTCATAATTTTAATTGTAGATACCGGTCAATAATTTCCACAAGAAAAAGCAGTTTCCTATAGTGTACCATGTATGGCTTGATATAAATCCAATGGACATACATTTAGACCTAGTTGCAAGCCACCCTTCTGCGCATCCAGTCTACTTTGTGTGCTCAAAAAAGGGTGCATACTTAGGAAAAAACATTTTACTTGGGAAATGCAAAACTGACTTAGCCTTGAAAATCAAACTTATGCTCTTTTTACACAACAAGTGTTCTTTTTATGTACTTAATATGTTAATTTGAATATATAAACATTTGTCTAAAATTTTAGGTCACCTGAGTTTACTCAGGTGACCTATTGTCACTATCTTTTTTCGTGTGTTGTGTGTTAACATTTAAACATTTTCAGCTTCTTCTCTGAAACCGCTCAACCTGTTTCAACCAGTTTTGACATATGGCACCAATGGGTGAAGGGGAACAATAATTGTGAATTTCATGGTCCCTACCACCCTGGGGCCTGAGGAGTGGGACCAAAACCACTAAAATTAATGCAATCTTTAAAAATCTTCTTTACTTTTGGACATCAAGCAGACACTCTGTTGGCAGTAAGCATTGAGCCCTCTACCAAAATTGTGAAATTTATGGTGCCAAGGTCAGGGGTTCTGTTCAGTATATATTGGAAATGCATTATTTCTTAAAAAATATTCTCCTCTGCTCCTGGGTATTATGCAGATGAACTAAGTACATAGTTATGATGAGGAAGATTGCCTCTTCTAAACTTGTGAATTTCATGGCCCCTGGGTCAGGGGTTCTGGTGTTAGGGCAGGACTCTGTTGATTATATAGTGAAAGTGCTTTAATTCTTCAAAAATCTTCTCCTCTGCTCCTGGGTACAATATGCATAGTTATGATGAGGAAAGGAGCCTCTTCTAAACTTGTGAATTTCATGGCCCCAGGGTCAGGGGTTCTTATGTTAGGACGGGGCTCTCATGATTATATAGAGAAAATGCATTAATTCTTTAAAAATCTTCTCCTCTGCTCCTGGGTATTAAGCCAATGAACTAAGAACATAGTTACGATTCTGGGTTTTGATCAAATAAACAATATGCATAGTTATGATGACGAAAGGTGCACCTTCCAAAATTGTGAATTTCATGGCCTCAGGGTCAGGTGTTCTGGTGTTAGGGTGGGGCTCTAATGATTTTATAGTGGAAATGCATTAATTCTTCAAAAATCTTCTTCTCTTCTTCTGGGTTTTAATCAAACAAACAATATACATAGTTATGATGAGGAAAGGTGCCTCATCCAAAATTTTGAATTTCATGGCCTCAGGGTCAGGGGTTCTGGTGTTAGGGCAGGGCTCTAATGATTTTATAGTGAAAATACATTAATTCTTTAAAAATCTTCTCCTCTGCTTCTGAGTACAATATGCATAGTTATGATGAGGAAAGGTGCCTCTTCTAAACTTGTGAATTTCATGGCCCCAGGATCAGGGGTTCTGGTGTAAGGGCAGGGCTTTAATGATTATATAGTGAAAATGCATTAATTCTTTAAAAATCTTCTCCTCTGCTTCTGGGTACAATATGCATAGTTATGATGAGGAAAGGTGCCTCTTCTAAACTTGTGAATTTCATGGCCCCAGGGTCAGGGGTTCTGGTGTTAGGGCGGGGCTCTAATGATTTTACAGTGAAAACAATGCAATAATTCTTCAAAAATCTTCTTCTCTGTTTCTGGGTTTTAATCAAACAAACAATATGCTTAGTTATGATGAGGAAAGGTGCCTCTTCCAAAGTTTTGAATTTTATGGCCTCAGGGTCAGGGGTTCTGGTGTTAGGGCAGGGCTCTATTAAAAATCTTGTCTGCTCCTAAGTATTAAGCCGATGAACTCAGTACATAGTTATGACGAGGAAGAGCGTCTTTTCCAAAATTGTGAATTTTTGGCCCTTTGGTCAGGAGTTCTGGTGCTTTGGTGGGGCTCTATTGATTAACTAGCAAAAAAGTATTAATGCTTTGACAATCTTCTTTTCTGCCTCTGAGTACTTAGCAAACAAACCCAATGCAATAATATCAATGTAAATGTATTAAATATTATTATAAGTAAATGTGCCTTTTCTTTGCTCCTGGGTATCTAGGAGGCAAACAGAGTACACAATTCTAATAAGTGAAGCAAATGAGAGTTAGTCCCCTTTGCTAGATTGTGTTTATCAAGAAATTCTTGTATATAATTTAATTAACGGGTTATTTGATTGATTGAGAATACAAGAAAGAATGTTATACATATAGAAACAAAATCAAAATGAATGTTTGGTTTAAATGAGCAAAGATTCTTGAGTCTTATTCTTGCCTGGAAAGCAATATAAAGATTGACATAAAGATTATTTATATATTTAGGAAAAGTTGAAATTGTACACTGGACAGAGACTGCATGGATAAAGTTGTTTTTAATTATACTTTATCAAAGTGAACAAAGAATCACAGAGAGCCAGGGTGACTTCTTGTAATTAGTGACAAGTTGCAAATAGTGATTATATAGCCAGGTTTCTGTGTACTGAATTGTAGCACTAGGCAAGTGACATATATTGATAACCTGATACAATAGGCAAGTGTTCATTATCATCCCTTTAAGGCATGGAAAAACCAAGTGTGATCCCTAGGAGATCATTCGGATCCTGCATGTTACACTTAGCAAGGGTATTTATATCAGATTTTTGGAATTCTTGGGCAACGTTGCTTCGTCTATCACTTAATTTTGTTTTAAGCTTCTATGGATCCTGCACAGTGTTGCATTATCCTCAGGTGACTGTTAAGGACCTTGGGCCTCTTGTTGTTTGTTTATATTTTTCCTCCCTCCCTCGTATGTTTTGAATTTTGTAGGTGACGTTAAACGTAGAATTAACTTTGGACAGCCTAAAGTAAACTATAAGGGCTATCTGAACCAAACTTGCATGGATTATGCATCACAGGGTGAACACTCTCAAACTTGCTTCAGATACTGGATATGACTTAAATTTTCTTGATGAGTGACTAAGTTTAAAGTTTTCAGGTAAGTCCATTCCCAAGTAACTGCAAGCCCTGTCAGACCAAAATTGCATAAATGTTACATCTAGTGATGCACACTACTAAATTATTAGTTTGGGACTTTGACTTACTTAAAGACATTTGTTGCGGTGAGCTCTGTAGTGTCTGATTACCTATGTTTGATTTCAACACTTCAGAGTTTCTGAAAACCATCAGTCCTACCAGCAAAACCGATAGAAAATCGAAATGTCCAATGCAATTTGCTATATTACCGCTCCATGTGATCGATTGTTGTGAGGGGTGTGCAATTAGCATCGCTCGACACCCGGGGCTACCATTTTTTGGGGTCTAGTAGTTTTCTGCACGAAGATCGCCCCTTGGGTTAGTAAAAGTTAAAACTGCCAGTGTGATACATGAAAAGCACTACTGGTATTTTCACTCATTCTTTGCGATTAAATTCCCCAATAAGTGAAAAATTCCCAGGCAGCATGCTCGTATTGTTTGTAAATCTCCCTATTAATCTTATCCATTTTGCAATACTACCTGACTTATTTACTTCCAAAAACGATCCTTTTTTTTTCTAATCCGAATTTCCTCCATTCATCTGTATGTGCAGTGTTATGTGATTTACATACAATATAGTTCCTATGTATTTAATGATTAAAAATGAAAAAAAAAAGATTTTCGCTTCAGTTTAGATGAGCTAGTGCAATGCCCAGAAAGATAATTTATTTAATTAAATTCATTTTATTTTCTATCATAATTATTAATTTATATATTATTTAATTTTACAAGTGAGAATTAAACTTTTAATTTTAAAAAGAATGACCTTAAGACCCTGACTTTTTCAACAATATTAGTTGTTCCCCCCCCCCCCAAACATTTTTACTCGTGGTCTTACAGTCGGTGTTGTAATGATCTGTGGAAAGATTTACACACTCAATTTGAGTACTATAAACCAATGCCATTTTCTTTTGAATTACATCATGAAATTTATTCGGACTGATAGAATTTGCTTCGGACTGGTAGAACACATTAAGTCATCAGTCCTAATGATTGATAGATATATTTGGTTTTTGGAAACTCTGCAGTTAATGTTGTCAGTTGGCGGATTAGAGGAGATAATTTGTACTAATTATGAGCTGTGAGTTCTTTAAGTAGCGGCCGGATTACAGAATAGGCAAGATCTGGATTGAACAACATTCATTAAACATAAATTATAAAGAAAATTCAAGGGACTAAAATATCACGCTGGACTGAACAACATGCCGGAATGCACAACATCCAGATTCAACAAGTTTTACTGTATATTTAGTGGAGGGCATGAAATTGTGGGTTTCTTCTTATCTAGAGAACAAAAAAAAAAAAAAAATCAAGCATCATGAAAATTCAGTGATTTCACAAAAAATGAGAATTCCTGAAACACAGTCATGCACATGTGCTTTAATTTGATCAACTGACACTTAAAGGCTATAACTTAATATTCTTACTTTTCAACAAACCAGGAAGAAATTTAGAATGTAATTAAGTATAGTGTGTGTTACAACGTGAAATGTAATAACAACGCAAAATGAAATAAACTTGGATTGTTACATTTTGTGTTATTACATTTTGTGTCGGGATCAACGCAAAATGTAATAACGCAAAATGTAATAACATGTTTTGATTTATTACATTTTGCATTATTACATTTTGCATTGGAATAAACGCAAAATGTAATAATGCACTTTTTGGTTGTTATTTTTTGCGTTACTTATTTTTTGCGTTGAGGACAATGCAAAATGTAGTAAAACAAAATGTAATTAAACAAATATAATTATTTTTTTGTATTGTTTTCAACACAAAACATCACAAAATTGATTTAAACATATAACAGTGGGGAAACTCGATAAACTAAACAGACAGACCTATAATTATTAGACAAACGTTACGTCTTTAATGGACATTACAAAATCTAGTAGTATATTTTTGAACTCTAACTCGAACATTTTTATTGAATACTTATAAAACATTAACTTAACTTTGATTGACATGTCTGTTTATAAATCAGTCTGTATTATATATCCATTACTGACATTCTTGATTACCAAAGATTGACCATGGGTCCATTAAAAGCTCTTGATATGGATGTACAATGTGCATGTGTACTTTGGTTGGCAAATTAGAAGTGCATGTGTGTGTGTGTGTGTCTGGTGAGGTGAAGCGGAGGATAGGGGTTACTTGGTATGTTGATCATTGTATTGTTATGCGTATGCAGAAATAATCCATTTTGTTATTGGAGAAAGAGAGAGAATTTTATTTTTGCTGGTCTGTAATGCACATGATTTGTAAAACAGTGTGATATCTTAATTGGCAAGAAACCCCCTTCCCGCTATATTTACACTTGCGAGTAAAAATAAATACATGTATATTTCTTTTGTAAATTTCGTGCCTATGAAAAAGCAAAAGCAAACTGACACACGGATCAATGAAATACTCCCCCCCCCCCCCCCACACACACACACGTGTGCACACGTTTCTATTTTGCAACACCTATGATTTGAATATCAACTGATTTTTAATGGCTAATGAAATCAATATATGATGAAAACAGATCTAATGTAAGAATAAACATATGTTTATTTTTCCTTTTGTTTTATTTTCTTTCCGTTTATTTTCTTCATCCACTATTCAATTGAAAATTATTCTCAACCTGACTGATCAAAAAATGTGTTATTACATTTTGCGTTGTCACATTTTGCTTAATCTCAACGCAAAATGTAACAATGGAAAATGTAATAATCCAAAAATCGCATTATTACATTTTGCATTATTACATTTTGCTTGGATCTCGATGCAAAATGTAATAACACAAAATGTTATAATCCTAAAAAGTGTGTTGTTGCATTTTGCTTTATTACATTCTGCTTTGATATCGACACAAAATGTAATAACGCAAAATGCAATAATCCCGGTTTATTACATTTTAAAGACGGAAGACCTTAACTAGAGCAAAGTTCGTTGCAAAGCAACGAGTAGGTCTTCCATCCTGTTTTGGCCGGAAGTGACGTCAACATGAGAAAGGAATGAGTTAAGATTTCTCCAGTGACTTTAAAATTACAATTTTGCATCAAAACCTGCAAAATAAGCAATTTCTGGCTACTTCCGGTTTGACTGGAAGTGATGTTGAGGGATGATAAATTTGGTTGGACGCTTCTGGTTACATAAATTAACCAATAACATGTTGAAAACTGCAAAAATATGCATTTTCTGACTACTTCTGTTTTGGCCGGAAGTGACGTCATTTGACGACTTTCCACAATCTTATTCACTTCTACTTGTCAATATGAACAATTTTGCTTCTTTGATGTATCACAAATTCTCAATAATTTTTGAGGCATTGAGAAAACACTTTCAGCCCCTGTAGATCTCTTATTTTAGGGGTCAGCCCCTAATTGTTGATATCAAATGAAAGAGCTTGCCATTCTGCACAACTTTTGTTCTATATGTTTTAACAAAATATTTACAAGTAAAGAGATATTCTTGAATGCTAAAAATTTTGATATTCTAAATAAGACTATTTTCAGAGCATACCAAGCGTTACAGTGCGGCACTTCCGGGAAAAATGAACAAGTAGTACATATTTATGAACATTGCTCTATCATTGCTGAAAATATCAAGTTCCTATTTTAAGTGTTTTTTTAGAAAATGAGTGGACAATGTGACCCTCTAAAAATCACTTAATATCAGAAATCTCCGGACAGGAAGTGACATCAAAAAAAAAAAATCTAGATTTTTTTATTTTCTTCCAGACCTGAAAGTTTCCTGAAAATCAAACAACCTGTTTCCGAGAACTCGCGTGCACAAAATCGGTAGGAGAAAAAAACAATAATAAAATTATGCCTGGACGTTTTTTTATTTCTCTGCAAGTGACCTTGAACTTGCCCGAAAGACCTTTGATCAAGGTCATGACACAGCCTCCGTTCATAAGCAATCTCTGTTTCAAGTATGAGCTTCCAATGATTTTCTATTACTAAATCATAGCATGAAATAGAAATTAATATTTTTCTGTCAGTATCCTTGAACTTGACGGAATAACCTTGGGTCGCTGTCAAGACAAACCCTCAATCTCAAACAACCTCTGTTTTAAGAAAGAGATTCTAGTGATTCCCCCTTAGAAATTCATATCCCAGACAGGCATTTTACAACTTTTTTTGCCAGTGACCCTGAATTTGCTGAAATAACCTTATTTAAAGTCATCTAAAAACCGGCGGACCATAATCAATCTTTGTACCAAGTGCGAACTTAACAGCCTAGATCGCAGTCATTCAATTTTCTTTGTCAAAGTCGAAGCAAACCTTTTTGTCACAAGCAATCTCTGTATCAAGTATGAGCTTCCAGTGATTCTCAATTACAAATAAATGGCTCGGACAAAACATTTATTCTTTCTCCAGTGACCCTGAATTTGCCGGAATGACCTTGGATCAAGACCATGACACACCCTAGGATCATTGGCAATCTTTGTACCAAGTATGAGCTTCCAGTTCATCCAAAAAAGTCATAGCCTGGGCAAACTTGGAGGGACAGATGGGCAGCTAAACAAATGGACAGACAAATGGACAATATGATTCCTAATCCCCCTCCCCCCGGCCTAGACACTTCGTTTGCAGGGGATATAAATTCCTAATATGTTAAATTTTGAACTCCCATTCTGATTTGAAAAAAAATTAAATCTTTACTATTTCAGGGAGATATTATAAGTATGTTTTCGGCCCACAGGTTTCTAGAGAATAATTTTTTCAAATGACCCATTCAAATTTTTACTGCTTGTATTTCTTAATTATCTTCTGTTGGAAGAGAATATGGTCATTCATTTGACCAGCAACGTTTGGTTGATATTGACCCAGTGATTCTTGAAAAGATAAGTTCGGAATATTTGGTTACAATTACATGGCTTTTATTATTTAAACACGTAAGTTAATGTCAGCTAAGAACTAAATTAACATCTGTTATAGATAAAACAAATTTTAGCTATTTAAGGTTATCTACATATATAGAACTATTTGTAAGAACCACTTTTTATAAATCAAATTTTCGCCCATGATATATTCGGCACTCTATTTAATTACCATTTATTCGGATGTTGATCAACACATTTTTTTTCAAAAACCCCGGAGTGCGAAACTGGCCAATGAAGATGTTTAAAAATCCTGATTCTGCAATCGCACCATCTAGGGCGTTTCTGTCAACCCCGAATGTTTTAACATTACCGGATGTTAAAATTTTATACAAGATGGAGTCGCTTCCTATTTATTATTAAAGGATAGACGGAGTTGAAAGTCCCTTCTAGCTAATTAGTATGTTTTAGGTAATATCTTTACATTCAATAAATTTAAACTCAATACTCAACAGATAAAATATCTTCCCTCATTGAGGGAAGATCTTTTATTGTCATTTATTTCAAAGTTTGGGAAAAAGAAGATAAAAATTTTGGCTGTAGCGGACGTTGATGTTTGGTATTTCAAATGAACTTCCAAGTACAAATCTACATATGTTGCTCTATCATCACTGAAACTCTCACGTTCCTGTGTTAAGTGCTTTTCTTGAAAATGCCTGGACAAACTAACCCTCGAAAATCATGAAATCTTGAAAATCTCTGGACCGGAAGTGAGGTCATCAAAATAAAAAATATATATACAGTCGACTCTCGATATGTCGAAGTCATCGGGACTTATAAAAAACTTCGAGATATCCAGGTGTTCGAGATATCCGAAGTTTGACTTCGATGTTCTTTTGAACGATTCAGTATACCACATGCTTTACACATGTATTGAATATTGCACTTTATTCTTTCAAAACAAAAACTATTTGCAAAGAGAGAAGAAAAGACTTAAAATGTTTCCTAAATTAAGTTTTTCTATAAACTATTCACTTCAAACTGAATTGCATTCTTACTTTAAGTCTTTTTTTCTGCGATATCGATCAACTACATGGTGTTTACTCATAGTAGGATGTTGCTTACGCTGTGTAAATTTGAAACCGGAAACGATAGCCTATATTGAAGACGAGTAAATGCCAGAATTTTTTTAAAAAATTTATTTATTTCATACAGAACATTTAAAAAAAAGTGAACATTTTAAAAATCAAACACAAACACGATAAATTAAAATAAAATGTAGTTGATTTTATCTGTGTTTTTCAGCCACGTTGACAAAGTGTTGGCGGGAATGTCGTATTTCTTGGCTATGGCGGCTTTACTCAGGATACTCTTCTTTACTTCAGAGATGACTTGAAACTTGGTTTCAATTGTATGGACCTTTAATTTTCTTTTTACACCCCAAAAAAACCAACTATCCCCCCGGGATTTAGACCGGGTCCTTCATTGGATTGCTTATCTGAGTTTTCTTGAGACATGGTGTTTACTGACGATAAAATTCAGTCGTCGCATTTTTATACATAGAACTAGGAAAATAATTGATCAATTAATCAAATACTTTTTACTTTGAAGTTTGCTGTTTTTATTTTTAAAGAAAAATGTAATTCTACAGCGTGCATTATTAAATGCAGTTAGGTCGCTAGAGCTGTGACTTTGTTTATACAAGGTCTGCACTCACCGATTTGGATGATATCAAAGCTGTAAATTAATTATCGTGTCATCGGGAAGCGGCCCATGTTAATGAATAAATAAATTGCTAAATAAACTGGTTTATACACCTGAAATTATCGATCAGTGATCGGTTACCTGGTTTGGGTAGGTGTGAAATAGTACTTACCTCGAGGCAATTAATTAATTCCGTTAAGACTGCCTACCTGGCGAACACTTGTGATTAACAGAGCGGAAAATAGACCTGACTTCGACATAACCCAGGTAAAATTAACACTTGGGACCTGACAAGTACTTCGAGATAACCGGAGTATTCGAGATTACAGTGTTTGAGATATCCGAAGTTTCTTCAATCATTTATATAGTAAATACGGCCGGGACCGAGGACTTACTTCGACATATCCGCAGTATTCGACATATCCGTGTTCGAGATACCGAACGTAACCTGTATCTAGATTTTTTAATTCTCTATCAGACCAGAAAGTTTCATGAAAATCGGGCGAGCAGTTTCCGAGAACTCGCGTGCACAAAATTGGTAGAAAAAAACAATAATAAAAATATGGAAAAGAAACCTAAGAATAACAGTAAGGTCTTCCACTGAAGTCAGAAGACCTTAATAATAATAAGAAACAGAGTAAAAACAATATGTTCCCCAACTTCGTTTGGGGAACAGAATAAATATCTCTCTTATTTTTCAATGAAAGAACAAGGTACAGTTTCAATACAAATCTTGCCCTGTGTTTTTCTTAAAAATGAAAGTGATGTAAAAAATTAAAACTCATGCTTTCTGAACTATTGAAATTCCATCCAGAAAGATTATACAAATAATTTTTCTCACATGACCTTCAAAATGCTTTTCCCGTATTTTCATATAAAGTTGCAGAAGACATCAATTTTCCATGCAATTTTCTTTCAGATAAAACTTATGTGTGTTTTAGATATAAATGAAGTGGAAATAGTTTGATTTGTTCACAACTGATATTTTAAATGAAGAAATATATGGTATTTATGCCATCAAGATTGGTTACTTGTGTTCTCAATCTAATTATCAATAATTATTAGTTAGCTAACACTAATACACTAAGCACTAAAACACCAAGCTCCCCACCCCCCCATCTCTCTTGTCTTAGCTTCTTTTCCTTTTAAGCTCACCTGAGCCAAAGGCTCAAGTGAGCTTTTCTGATCAAAATTTGTCCGTTGTCTGTCGTTGTCGTCATTGGCATCGTTGTTGTTGTCATCGTTTCACATTTTCATCTTCTTCTCCAGAACTACTGGGCCAATTTGAACCAAACTTGGCACAGGGTATCCTTGGGTGAAGGGAATTCAAATTTGTTCAAAAGAAGGGCCACACCTTCTTCCAAGGTGAGATAACTGTGAATTCCTGAAAAATTTATGGCATCTTTAAAAATCTTCATCTCAAGAACCACTGTGTAAGAAAATATGAAACTTATGTGGAAGCATAGTAGGTAGTGTGGATTCAAGTTTGTTCAAATCATGACCCCCATGGGTAGGATGGGGCCACAGTGGGCGATCAAAGTTTTACATAGGAAGACATAGGGAAAATCTTTAAAAACCTTCTTCTCAAGAACAGCAAAGCCTTGATTGGTCATATTTATATGGAAGCATCCTCAGGTAGTGGAGATTTAAGTTGTTCAAATCATGACCCCAGGGGGTAGGGTGGGGCCACAGTGGGCAATCAATGTTTTACATAGGAATACATTGGGAGCATCTGTAAAAATCTTCTTCTCAAGAACAGCAAAACCTTGATTGGTCATATTTACATGGAAGCATCCTCAGGTAGTGTAGATTCAAGTTTGTTCAAATAATGACCCCATGGGTAGGTCGAGTAAGTTTTACATAGGAATACATAGGTAAAATCTTTAAAAATCTTCTTCTCAAGAAGAGCAAAGTCTTGATTGGTCATATTTATATGGAAGCATCCTCAGGTAGTGTTGATTCAAGTTTGTTCAAATCACGACCCCCAGGGGTAGGGTAGGACCACAATGGACGATCAAAGTTTTACATAGGAGTATATAAGAAAAATTTCAAGAATTCTTCTCAAGAACAACAAAGCTATGATTGGTCATATTTATGTGGAAGCATCCTCAGGTGGTGTAAGTTCAAATTTGATCAAATCATAACCCCCAGGGTAGGGTGGGGCCACAATGCATGGTCAAAGTTTTACATAGGAATGTATAGGAGAAATCTTAAAAAATCTTCTTCTCAAAAACAGCAAAGCCATGATTGGTCATATTTATGTGGAAGCATCTTCAGATAGTGTAGATTCAAGTTTGATCAAATCATGACCCTCAGGGGTAGGTAGGGGCCACAATGAAAGTTTAAACTTGTAGGAAAAAAGTCACAGTTAGTCAATAAAAGTTAGTGTAGATTCAGTTTTGTTCAAATCATACCCCCCTCTCTTTTAGGGGTAGGTAGGGACCACTTATGCATTTAAGCATTGCAATACTAAACTGATCTTTGCTTTTTGCCTAGCTACAGTGCTAAGGTGAGCGATGTGGCCCCTGGGCCTCTTGTTTATTAGCCTTTCATGATGTCTTAGAATTCCTCTTAGAACTTTAGACTTCTTATTCTATGTGATCAGTTTACACATTTTACGATGTCCTTTTTCAAGTGTAAGAATTTTTTTGTGTGAGTGGAGGGGGGTTTCCGAGGACATGTATCGGATATTTTGTTATATAAATTGAATAACTCCGGACCCACCCCCTCTATAGATGTGCACCTACGTACATGTATCACTTTATATGATAGAAAAGTGTCTGACCCAATGTAAAATGTGTCCTAAATTCTTTTATATCTCAGTGCATTTTGAGTTAAAATACCATGGTGATCAAATTAAAAAAGGCACTGCGATGTCGGTCGTGCCTTTCCAATATATGTATTTTGAACACTCATTTACTAAAAGATGGTTTCTCAGTCACATCTAGGGTGATCAGACATAGCATGGATTGGACAGCTTTAACAAATTAGATCATTAAGTTAAAAAATAGATTCAAATGATTAACCCTAGTAGCGCTATATAAAATACACAGTGTTAGTGTTTGAGCTGAATATTTTTGCCTGCATTGGGGTGTATTAGTTTAAACAATTTAATTCAGGATTTATTGAAAAAACGTAGACATATTATACATCAAAATGTTCAGCAGAGATAGGACTTCAGTATTTTAATAGTCGTTTTTCATTGCATACACAAATAGGTAATTCACAGGTAAAGAGAATATATTGTAAAAAACACAACTTTTTCTTCATGGCACTAAACTTTTATTCATTAAAAGTCTTACTGATGGTAATAAAGATAATTTTTAATACAGGGGCATTGTTTTGGTACAACTTTTAAAAGTTTATGTGGTTACATATTGTAATAAATACCTTCATCAAATGTTCATGCCCGCCATTGTCGTTTTACCTTGATGTGGAATCTCAACATTTGCCATATTTCTTTCTTAATCTGACCTCTTTAAACTATTATTTTCATTAGTCAATATATGATTGTCTTTATTCCTGTTAAGTTTATTGGAAAACCATACTTAGGATCATTTTAACTCTGACATGTATCAAAATCTACACCTGTGAAACCAACCTTGACATGGGTTGATCATCCAGCATCAATGTTTAGCATAATCTTCTTTGTAGAAAGTGTCGAAAACATCTTGTAGTAAATAATTATCAAGTTTCTACTGCGGGTTAGGACTATAAACAAGTTTGCTAGCACATTGAAAAATTTTTCTTGAATAGACTGCCATTTTGAATCACTCGGAATAAACATGACCTTTTCATCTGTCTAAATTTACACAGCCAATCACGTTTCATCTAAGCAATGGAATTTTTTATTAGACAAAATTTCCATTCACCGACTAAAATAGCGATTTAAAAATATCATTGTTGTCACCTGGAATATTCCAGGTTCAGCTCACAGCTCATGTCTTTGTTTACCGGAATATTCCGGGTTCAGCACTACGAGGGTTAATAGTTTTATCTATAAATAGAAGGGAATCCCTGTGCAAGTGAGGTAAATAAATATTTCTTGGGGATGACAAACAAAAAAGTAAAGTTTTTGAAATATGAATAGTCCAGGACATTCTTTATTTGTCACTATGTATTATATATTACCTATTTTAATACTACAACAAACATGAACTGGGACATTTTTTCGTTAGAAGAGGCCCTGCACTAAAGACTAGTAGTTTAGCTGGTTTTGCTTCAATTATAAGAATAATGTGGCAAGGTTGGTAATTTTGATTGAGGAGCAGGAGGAGAAAATCTGCAATCAAAAAGTTTATTTAATCAAATAAAAAAAGTAGAGGAAGGGGTCCGAACACAATTTGTTTACTATTCTTAATTCTGACTGTGCATAACGATTTTAAATGATTTTTTATAAACACATACAATATATCCCGGTGAGCTTGAGATAAAAGATACCACAGAGTCTGACACGTTTGTTTCATATTTGGATATTTTACTTGAAAAAGACGTCAATGGTAATCTAACAACCAAGCTTTATGATAAAGGTGATGACTTTAACTTTTCAATCGTCAACTTCCCTTACTTATGCAGCAATATACCTTCATCACCTGCATACGGGGTTTATATCTCTCAGTTGATTCGATACACAAGAGCATGCTCTACGTATGTACAATTTCTAAAACGAGGAAAATTATTGACAAACAAGTTGATGAAACAAGAATATCCGCAATCTCATTTAAAGTCATCATTTCATAAGTTTTATGGTCGATACAATGACCTTGTCAGGAAATACGATTTATCATTGAGTCAAATGCTGACTGATGTTTTTCATACTAATTGTAATTGCTCACTCCTCCATGGCACCTGATCCCACCTCTGATGTTTTGGAGGTCTGTGTTTGCTCTGCTCCTATTTTATAATGTTTAATGGACTTTTGAGCTTGAATACTGTTCATTATCTCCATATATTTCATGAATGTTATATTGGAGACAAGCAACAATCATTTACTCATGTAAATACTTGAACTGTTCAACAATACAACAAGGAAAAAACATAGGCACAGTTTCTTATGCAGTACACTCTATTGTATGCTTTTCGAAATTAAAACGCATGTGTTGCGTTGTATACATAAAATTAGGGGAGGTGGTAAAGAGCCCCAAAATGAATTCACGGATTTATTAACACCATGAATATAGCGAATATTAACACCGCGAGTTATTTTCCCCCTATATAGTAAACGAAAATTGGTGAGACATTCAATTTTTTGAATATATGCACATATAAATATTGGAAACAAGTCCTTCACACTCACAAAATACTCTCCTCTGATAATTTAATTTCAATTTAATTAGAATAAGAACTTTAATAGGCTCAGATTCTCACTACGAAAAGGATTTGACAATTACCACAGATTCTATATTCTATAGAAAATATGTTTGCACTTATATTTCTATCCAGTCAGATAAAGCTTTTCAGAATTTATTATATCAGAAAATAATGTCGTATATTGCATTAAGTCATACATCTATAGTATTAGATACTTAAATACATAGGACTATAAATAGGACTGTTGCAGCACTCGTGTACAAAGAGAAGCAGATGCTGTAGAGCATCCTTAGAGGAAGCAAGCCTGGTAGTGTGCATCTTTAGTCCATTCTCAAGTAACTGCAAGCCAAGGGTTGAGGCTAAAACCATCAAAATTAATGCAATCTTTAAAAATCTTTTTCTTTGCTCCTGGACATCAAGCAGTCAAACTGTTGGTATGATTGTAATAAGCATTGAGCTCTGTACCAAAATTGTGAAATTCATGACCCCAGGGTCAGGGGTTCTGGCACTAGGGCGGGGATCTAATGATTATATAGTGAAAATGCATTAATTATTTAAAAATCTAGCTGGTGTACTAAGCACATAGATATGATGAGGAAGAGTGCCTCTTCCAAATTTGTGAATTCCATGGCCCCAGGGTGAGGGGTTCTGGTGTTAGGGTGGGGCTCTAATGATTATATAGTGAAAATGCATTAATTCTTTGAAAATCTCCTCCTCTGCTCCTGGATAATGAGCTGATGAACAAAGTACATAGTTATGACAAGAAAGTGCCTCTTCCAGAATTGTGAATTTCATGGCCCCTGAGTCAGGGGTTCTGGTGTTAAGACATGGATAGTGAAAATGCATCAACTCGTTGAAAATCTTTTCCTCTGCTCCTGGGTATTAACCCGATGAACTGTATTAACCCGATGAACTAAGTTCATAGTTATGATGAGGAATAGTACCTCTTTCAAAATTTTGAATTGTATGGCCCCTGGGTCAGGGGTTTCATGGGGGGGGGGGCTTATTTATTATATATTGGAAAAAAAATTAATGCTTTGAAAATATTCTCCTCTGCTCCTGGGTATTAAGCTGATGAACTAAGTACATAGTTATGATGAGGTAGAGTGCCTTTTCCAGAATTATTAATTTGATGGCCTCTGGCTTAGGGGTTCCATTTCGGGGGGGGGGGGGGGGGGGGGGGGGATATTTATTATATACTGAAAATAAATTATGCTTTGAACATCTTCCCCTCTGCCCCTTGGTATTAATTAAACAAACTAAATACATAGTTATGATGAGAAAGGGTGACTCTTCCAAAATTAGGAATTTCATGGCTCCTCGGTCAGGGGTTCTTGTGCTTGGGTGGGACTTTGTTGATAAATTAGCAGAAATGCATTAATGTTTTGAAAATCTCCTTCTCTGCCCCCTGAGTACTAAGCAAACAAACTAAATGCAATAATATCCAATGTAAATGTATTAATTTAAAATATAATTACAAGTAAATGTGCCTTTTCTTTGCTTCTAGGTATCTAGGAGGCAAACAGAGTACATAATTGTGATAGGTGAAGCAAGTGAGAGTTACTCCCCTTTGCTAAGTGTTGTTAATCAAGAAATCCTTGTATATACCTTAATTAACAGGTTATTTGATTGAATGAGAATACAGGAAAGAATGTTATATATATATAGAAACAAAATAAAAATGAATGTTTGGTTTAAATGAGCAAAGCATGCTCAAAGTCATATTCTTGCCTGTAAAGCAATAAAAAAGATTGACATAAAGATTATTTTTATAATTAGCAAAAGTCGTAATTGTACCCAGTATGTTTACACTGAGGTGATCTAAGATACTGTCACTGGTAAAAGAGTCATGGTTGACATGAGACTAGATATAGTTGTTTTATACTTTTTCAAAGTGAACAAAGAATCACAGAGAACCAGGTGGCTTATAATTATTGTAGTAAGTGACAAGTGGCAAATAGCTACGTTGTATACCCAAGTCTGTGTGTACTGAATTACAGTAGCACTAGGCAAGTGACAAAAATATATCTGTATATATATTGAATACCTTACACAATAGGCAAGTGTCCATTGTATTTGTATATTTTGCATTCATTATCATCCTTATAAGACTTTGGAAAACCAAGTATGATCCAAGGAGATCACTCGGGTCAAGCACTTTACAATAAGCAAGGGTATTTTAACCAGATTTTTGAAATTCTTGGGCAACATTGCTTCGTCTATCAGTTAATTTTGTTTTATACTTCTATGGATCCTTTACAGTGTTGTATAATACTCAGGTGATCGTTAAGGCCCTTGGGCCTTTTGTTAATTGAAAATCCTGGAATCAGCTCCCTCAGGTGGGCAAAGGCCTCTTCACTTCTGTAGACAAAACCTTCAGCACGCTTGAAATGTTCATGATTCTGCTAAGCTAAGAAAGTTTACGCATAGTTTATCATCTCATAAAAAAAAGTCAGCCCATGTCCAATGCAGAAATACCCAATTTAAAGAGGAAAATTCAAGAATTACTTTGCTTCTACCAAGTTTTGACGTGAACCTTGCATGACTCTGCACGCTCTACTTTCGCATTCAATAACTTTGGTTCGACCAAAGCTTGCAAATGTAACACGTTTCTCTTCTGTTTCTACATATACTCACTTCTTGAAGGATTGAAGAATCTTAAAGCTTATGATGGTTCATTTCGAGGTGGCATACACTATTGCTTGCAATGGCAGACTTTCTAGTTTTATTTGTTTTTGTTTAACCAAATAAAAAAATCACTTGTCCACAGGCAACTACAGTCAAACCTCATTATATCAAACTTTGAAATATGCAAGAATTCGAGTTGACAGGGTTAAAATTGTGAAGGAAAAGATGGCTTGGACTGCCAACTCACTGCATCAAATCCCTGGTATTTGAGATATTGGAGTTGAGATAATGAAGTTCATGTGTATTGCCTATCAAATAGCTAATATGGTTTTCCCATGCATCAGGCAGTGCTATTTGTCTAGTCTTATTTAGAATTACAAATTGATAGATATATTTGTGTATTATATTAAGGATAAAATGCAATGCAAAAGTGCCTGTAAATGTTGAAATATTTTTGAAGTTGTTATTCATGTTGATTTGTCCTTCAGTGAAGCCCTGCTGGCATTGCCTGTATTCAAATCGGAGAATTTGGACAATGGGTAAGATATCAAAGAGTATGCTGGTTTTAAAGTACAATAAATCACCAGGAGAATTGACTTCAGGGTATGTAATTTTGTACAACATAATTGTAAGTATGTAAAGTTTTTAATGCAGAGCAAAAAAAGGTGAAAGAAATAAGTGTAAGGAAAATAAAGCAGATGAAAAATTTAGACTAAATTTTTTGACTTTTATAGATATCAGTATATCCTTGGAGCAGCCACCTCCCCTGCTGTGAAATTGAATGAGGAGACCTTGACCTACTTGAATCAAGGTGTGTTGTATATTTTATTACCTTATCTGAGCTGAACACTCAGCATAAGGCAATTTATAAGATATTAGCAGTGTTTACAATAAGAGAAAAATTAACTGTTGAGAAATTTTGCCGGCTATGAGATTTCTTTCTATAAGATTTTTGCAGGAGTTGAAACTTATCAAGTTGTATTGAAATCTGTCGGTTTTATCATGACTTTGTAGAGTAACTTTCTTTGAGTGTGCTCTTTTTTCATGGAAGTTTGATGCAGTAAGATCTTGTTACAATTTTGAGTACAACAACCTAGACCTAAAGCTTTAGGTCTGTGGTACTTGTGAGAGTAAAAGAACAATTAAGGAATCACTGTCTTCTTTGTTGGATATGCCAGGGATATTAACGACAGTTGGAAACATGGGATATTTTATTTATAATCTTAGCCAGTTATGCAAATTATCCCACATTTCAAACTGTCTTTTATGCGTAGGTGAATTTATGCATAATGGGCTTTGTCGGTTATGCAAATTATCCCACATTTTTAACTGTGGTGAATTTCCCTGGTATATGCCCAAAGAACTAGACAGTGATTCCTGATATTTACATTTATATCTATAAATTAATATTATGTATAAATACAAATAACTCAGTTATAGCAAAGTCTTGGGGACCTGTGAATTTACTTCACTAAATCAGTAATTTGTTCCATCCGTATTACAAATTTGCTAAAATATATAAAGCAAATATAGATCTTTTTTCTTCAAGTATGACTATCAAATGTATTTTGAGAAGTTTTGAATACTAAATTAATTTTGAGATTTTGGAAATTGAAATTCAAATATAAAATTAATAATTATCACAAAAAATATCAAATCAATATTTTATATATAATTTTTTTTGCTGTATCTGTAATGAGTCAGGGTTCACACAAGGATTTTGCTGAGTCCCAAGACTCAAGGTTTCTGAGAAGGTATAGTCCCAGATAAATTTGCTGCGTCCCCAAAAGATTATGTTTGAGTCCCAATTCAATTATTGCAGTATCCTTCCATTCAAACAACAATAAAGATCGATCTTTATTTTAACAGTTAATTTTATGCAATATTAAAATATTCAAATATATAAATTGGTAATGCATCTAAGCCATATTCTAAGATACACACGTAATTAATTGCCATCAAAATTAACTTTGTGTTTGAAAAGCTAAATATCAAGTACTCTCAAGTTGATCGTATAGACGAATTTCACATTCTTAAGAGTTATCTCCCGTTGTTGGCGTAACACTCATTTTTGTCACTATATCCTTAGTAGCTTACCTGTAAATATTTTCAACCTTCAAAGGGAATCGGACAATTTTGACCCGTTCCTGAATTGCCTTAGTGTGGGGAAATATGAAAAACATAATGAACATATTTAAATGGATTTAATTTGCGAGTTATTGCCCCAAAAGTTTGTTTGTTTGTTTGTATGTTGTTTAATGTTCCTCTCGAGAATTTTTCACTCATATGGAGATGCCACCACTTGCCGGTGGAGAGCTGCAAATTTTGTCCTATGCTTGGCACTTACGGCCATTGAGCAGTGAGGGATCTTTTTCGTGCCAACACCTACTGCGACATGGGACCTGGGTTTATACGGTCTCATCCCAAGGACCGGTCTCCACGTCCCACAGTGGGATTCAAACCCGCGACGTAAGGATCAACTCCTTACTTCGTGACTCTAGAGCAGACGCTCTAACCACTGCCACGCGGGCTACCCCAAAATTTGGTAATGTTATAGAGGGAAAACAGTGTCCTACGCCGGTTGACCCCAGATTGACCCCGCAAAGGGAAATAACTTTCGTAAATGTGAAATTCATCTAAACAATCACAGGTGTCATGTGCAATGAGGCGTAACTAATCCTGTCTATCAGCTGCACTTGGTGAAATTCATGAGACAAACAAGCCACATTGTGTATTCAAGCTGTAATTATCATGATTATGGTCTCGAGATAAAACACAAGCTTCAAAAGTGTATTTTTAAAAAGCTACTGTGTGTTTAAGGAGGCTCATTACACCACTTTCTGATGACGTACTACACAGAAAAATAAACCTCCTTTCGTCCATTTTCTCCTGGGGACGTATTGTACAGGTTCACTTTGCTATGATCTAAATCTTTAAAACGCTCTAAAAATAGACTACATGCGATGTTGTAAACACTGAGAACAAGGTTACGGATTCATTATGAATCACAAATGAAGAAAGGTTAACTTTAAGTAGAGACCAAAGAGAATGACAGTCAAATCTTTGCTACCAAAGTAGTGTACAATGTAAAAGCAGCAAGTTCTACCACTGACAGTGTGTATGTATAGAGGAAATTTGAGTTGAAATCTACAATCTCGTTGAAATAAATTATAATTGACTTGTGCTTTTAGAGTACTGTACTCTTGTTGGTTTGTGTGCTTGTCTTTATTTCTTTGAAAAATGTATATTTATTCTAGAAATTTTAGCTTATTCTGAATCTGATATGTTCAACCGTTCCTGAGTGTTTTGAGTCGGGATTTAGGAAAGATAACTCTTGCAAGTGGACTTTTTATTCCAATTATTTTTTAAATTGGAATTTATATTTCCTTAAAACATTTTTCATTCAATTTGTCACCTGTTATTCATTAATATACATTCCTTGTCTATTTATAACTGATTTTCCAAATTATTTATGCAAAGATTAAGAAGAAAATAACATTAATTCTCTTTTGGGAGAAAATTATTTTTTCTAATAAAAATACTGTTGAATAATATGAAGTGTTATTATATTGCTTACATATCTGAAGATGATATCCATACTTGACACTGAGATTTCTGCAATTTGATCAGAAACTTGAAATAAAACATTTAACAAAAATCAGAAAAAAAGATTTAAAAAATTTTCAAAAATATTTATGGTATCATAACCTCCATTTGGATATTTGAAATCTTCATAATACGTGGTGCTGTAATGAAATCTAAAATAAACTGTGGGTGTAATGAGCCTCCTTAAGGCTATTGGAGTTTGGCATGCGACACTGTCAAGACTATGGACTATGATAATCATGAAATATCTTTTAATCTCCCTATTTAAAAAAAATAGACATAGATACTACAAGAAGAGATGTTTCTTCGATAAACTTTATGATATTTACAGGAAGGTTTTGGTTAAATATTTTTGACAAATCTTGACATCTAAAAATGCCCCTTTTGAGGACACCCGAATTTTCTCGCCAACGAGGGCAAGTCCAATCATGAGTTCACGGACGCATTGTTTTTAAGAACCTTGTGTTCCAAATAATTTTTCTGTATCTAGTATGCAGATTCTTGCATTAATGAGAACCCTGATGAGTGAAAATTTTATTGGCAAACAATGGACCACATCACTCGTCAAATTTACTGCATTTCACAATTGAATTGTTCAATATTTGGAAGCAAGAATTACCTGGGGCAGCTATTGTCTTATCTGGTTTACTGAGCTCTGTGTGTGTGCTGCAAAATTCTGTTTGCACATGCACTGACTGTGAAAACAAAGAAGGTGACAAAGAAAACACAAGGCATGTCCATTGCTAAATTATGATTTTCTCCACTTTTATTAGCTCACCTGAGCTGAAAGCTCAAGTGAGCTTTTCTGATCACCCATTGTCCGTCTGTCCGTCCGTCTGTCCGTCCGTCCGTCCGTCTGTAAACTTTTCACATTTTCAACTTCTTCTCAAGAACCACTGGGCCAATTTTAACCAAACTTGGTACAAAGTATCCTTGGGTGAAGGGGAGTGTAAATTCTTAAAATAAAGGGCCAAGTCCCCTTACAAGGGGAGATAATCAAGAAAAGACAAAAATAGGGTGGGGTCATTAAAAAATCAATCTTCTTCTCAAGAACCACTGGGCCAGAAAAGCTGAAACTTATGTGGAAGCATCCTGGGATAGTGTAGATTCTAAATTGTTAAAATCATGACCCCCGGGGGTAGGGCGGGGCCACAATATCGAATCCAAGTTTTACATTGAAATACATAAGAAAAATCTTTAAAAATCTTCTTCTCAAGAACCACTGGGCCAGAAAAGCCGAAACTTATATGGAAGCATCCTGGGGTAGTGTAGATTATAAATTGTTCAAATCATGACCCCCGGGGGTAGGGCGGGGCCACAATAGGGAATCCAAGTTTTACATTGAAATACATAAGAAAAATCTTTAAAAATCTTCTTCTCAAGAACCACTGGGCCAGAAAAGCCGAAACTTATATGGAAGCATCCTTGGGTAGTGTAGATTATAAATTGTTCAAATCATGACCCCCGGGGGTAGGGCGGGGCCACAATAGGGAATCCAAGTTTTACATTGAAATATATAGGAAAAATCTTCAAAAATCTTCTTCTCAAGAACCACAGGGCCAGAAAAGCTGAAACTTATACGGAAGCATCCTAGGGTAGTGTAGATTATAAATTGTTCAAATCTTGACCCCCAGGGGTAGGGCGGGGCCACAATAGGGGATCAAAGTTTTACATTGAAATATATAGGAAAAATCTTTAAAAATCTTCTTCTCAAGAACCACTGGGCCAGAAAAGCTGAAACTTATACGGAAGCATCCTGGGGTAGTGTAGATTATAAATTGTTCAAATCATGTCCCCCAGGGGTAGGGCAGGGCCACAATAGGGAATCCAAGTTTTACATTGAAATATATAAGAAAAATCTTAAAAAATCTTCTTCTCAAGAACCACTGGGCCAGAAAAGCCGAAACTTATATGGAAGCATCCTGGGGTAGTGTAGATTATAAATTGTTCAAATCATGACCCCCGGGGGTAGGGCGGGGCCACAATAGGGAATCCAAGTTTTACATTGAAATACATAAGAAAAATCTTTAAAAATCTTCTTCTTAAGAACCACTGGGCCAGAAAAGCCGAAACTTATATGGAAGCATCCTTGGGTAGTGTAGATTATAAATTGTTCAAATCATGACCCCCGGGGGTAGGGCGGGGCCACACTAGGGAATCCAAGTTTTACATTGAAATATATAGGAAAAATCTTAAAAAATCTTCTTCTCAAGAACCACAGGGCCAGAAAAGCTGAAACTTATATGGAAGCATCCTGGGGTAGTGTAGATTATAAATTGTTCAAATCTTGACCCCCTGGGGTAGGGCGGGGCCACAATAGGGAATCCAAGTTTTACTTTGAAATATATAGGAAAAATCTTAAAAAATCTTCTTCTCAAGAACCACTGGGCCAGAAAAGCTGAAACTTATATGGAAGCATCCTGGGGTAGTGTAGATTATAAATTGTTCAAATCTTGACCCCCGGGGGTAGGGCGGGACACAATAGGGAATCCAAGTTTTACATTGAAATATATAAGAAAAATCTTTTCAAGAACCACTGGACCAATAAAGCTGAGACATATTTGGAAGCATCCTGAGGTAGTGTAGATTCTAAATTGTTCAAATTTTGACCCCTGGGGGTAGGGCGGGGCCACAATAGGTATATTAAAAGGGGGGGAATCTGGTAAAGAACAGCATGGCCAAAGTTACTCAGGTGAGCGATGTGGCCCATGGGCCTCTTGTTTTTTCACCTCCAGAAAAAAAAGCATTCTTGAAGATGTTTATTGTTATGCAATTTGAGGACTGCCAAGTCACCAAATTGGCAACTTATAGAGAAATTTTAGGAGCCAATCAAAAAATTTAGGCACATGGCAACTAAATTAGTCGCCAGTTAGAGCCTTGCATCATCAGGTTGTACATAGTCAAGTTATTTATGGCAACATAGTCGAAGATTCAGGGGCTTAAAGTTTTTGCTCTGTCCTGTCTGTTTGTCTGTCTGCAGAAACTTTAACCTTGGCCATAACTTTTGAATGGTTGGTGCTAGGACTTTCATACTTTATGTGTATTTCTTGTGAAAAGACCTTTTCTTGGGTACAAATATTTTTTATGCTCCGGATTGAAAGATCTTGGGGGTATATTGTTTTTGTCCTGTCTGTCGTGTTTTTCTGTCTGTTGTCAACTTTAACCTTGCCCATAACTTTTGATTGGTTGGAGCTATGACTTTCATATTTCACATGTGTATTCCTTGTGACAAGACCTTTCTTTGGGTACCATCATGTTTGACCTTTTGACCTTGACCTTGGAGTTTGATCCACTTTTGCAAAATTTTATAAGACTTTAACCTTGGCCATAAATTCTGAACAGTTGGTGCTTGGGGTTTCAAACTTCACATGTGTATTCTTTGTGAAAAGGCCTTCCTTTGGATACCAACAACTTTAACCTTTTGACCTTGACCAAGGAGTTTGACCTACTTTTGAAAAACTTTAACTTTTGCCATAACTTTTGAACAGTTGGTGCTTGGGGTTTCAAACTTCACATGTGTATTCCTTGTGACAAGACCTTCCTCTGGATTTCAACCTCTTTGACCTTTTGGCCTTGACCAAGGAGTTTGACCTACTTTTGAAAAACTTTAAACTTGGCCAAAACTTTTGAACAGTTGGTGCTTGGGGTTTCAAGCTTCACATGTATATTTCTTGTGACAAGACCTCCCTTTGGATACCAACCACTTTGACCTTTTGACCTTGACCAAGGTGTTTGACCTACTTTTGAAAAACTTTAACCTTGGCTATAACTTTTGAATGGTTGATGCTAGGGCTTTCATACTTCACATAAGTGATCTTTGTGACAAGACCTTTCTTTGGATACCAACAACTTTGATCTTGACCTTGATGTTTTACTTACTTTTAAAAAACTTTAACCTTGGCCATAACTTTTGAACAGTTGCAGCTAGGGCTTTCAAATTTCACAGGTATATTCTTCGAGACAAGACCTTTCTTTGGGTACCAGTTTTTAGCTCACGTGAGCCGAAGGCTCAAGTGAGCTTTTCTGATCGAAATTTGTCTGTTGTCTGTCGGCATTGTCGTTGTCGTAAACTTTTCACATTTTCATCTTCTTCTCCAGAACTACTGGGCCAATTTCAATCAAACTTGGCACAAAGTATCCTTGGGTGAAGGGGATTCAAGTTTGTTCAAATGAAGGGCCACACCCTCCTCCAAGGGGAGATAATTAAGAAATAGCAAAAAATTAATGGCATTATTGAAAAATCTTCTTCTCAAGAACCAATGGGCCAGAAAAGATGAAACTCATGTGGAATTATTGTCAGGTAGTGTAGATTCAATTTTGTTCAAATCATGACCCCCGGGGGTAGGATGGGGCCACAATGGACGATCAAAGTTTTACATAGGAACATATAGGAAAAATCTTCAAAAATCTTCTTCTCAAGAACAGCAAAGCTATGATTGGTCATATTTATATGGAAGCATCCTCATTTAGTGTAGATTCAAGTTTGTTCAAATCATGACCCCCAGGGGTAGGGTGGGGCCACAATGGACAATCAAAGTATAACATAGGTGTATATAGGAAAAATCTTCAAAAATCTTTTTCTCAAGAAGAGCAAAGCAATGATTGGTAATATTTATGTGGAAGCATCCTCAGGTGGTGTGGGTTCAAATTTGTTCAAATCATGGCCCCTGGGGGTAGGTTGGGGCCACAATGGATGATCAAAGTTTTACATAGGAATATATAGGAAAAATCTTCAAAAATCTTCTTCTCAAGAACAGCAAAGCAATGATTGGTCATATTTATATGGAAGCATGCTCAGTTAGTGTAGATTCAAGTTTGTTTAAATCATGACCCCCAGGGGTAGGGTGGGGCCACAATGGACGATCAAAGTATACCATAGGTGTATATAGGAAAAATCTTCAAAAATCTTTTTCTCAAGAACAGCAAAGCAATGATTGGTAATATTTACGTGGAAGCATCCTCAGGTGGTGTGGGTTCAATTTTGTTCAAATCATGATCCCTGGGGGTAGGGTGGTGCCACAATGGATGATCAAAGTTTTACATAGGAATATAGAGGAAAAATCATCAAAAATCTTCTTCTCAAGAACAGCAAAGCTATGATTGGTCATATTTATGTGGAAGCATCCTCAGGTAGTGTAGATTCAAGTTTGTTTAAATCATGACCCCCAGGGGTAGGGTGGGGCCACAATGAATGATCAAAGTTTAACCTAGGTGTATATAGGAAAAATCTTCAAAAATCTTCTCAAGAATAGCAAAGCTATGATTGGTCATATTTATGTGGAAGCATCCTCAGGTGGTGTAGATTCAAGTTTGTTCAAATCATGACCCCCAGGGGTAGGGTGGGGCCACAATGAATGATCAAAGTTTTACATAGGAATATATAGGAAAAATATTCAAAAATCGTCTCAAGAACAGCAAAGCCTCTGTTTGTCATATTTATATGGCAGCATCCTCAGATAGTGTAGATTCAAGTTTGTTCAAATCATGACCTCCAGGGGTAGGTTGGGGCCACAACGAAAGTTCAATTTGTAGAGAAAAATGTCACAGTCAAAAAATTATGTAAGCATCCTTAGTAAGTGTAGATTTGATTTTGTTCAAATCATACCCCCACTCCCTTTTAGGGGTAGGTTGGGACCACTTATGCATTTAAGCTTTTCAACACTAAACTGATTTTTCTTTTTTTCCTAGCCACATGCTCAGGTGATCGATGTGGCCCTATGGGCCTCTTGTTAGCTCACCTGAGCCGAAGGCTCAAGTGAGCTTTTCTGATCAAAATTTGTCTGTTGTCTGTCGTTGGCGGCGGCGGCGGCGGCGTCGTTGTTGTCGTAAACTTTTCACATTTTCATCTTCTTCTCCAGAACTACTGGGCCAATTTCAATCAAACTTGGCACAAAGTATCCTTGGGTGAAGGGGTTTCAAGTTTGTTCAAATGAAGGGCCGTGCCCTCCTCCAAGGGGAGATAATTACGAAATAGCAAAAAATTAATGGCATTATTGAAAAATCTTCTTCTCAAGAACCAGTGGGCCAGGAAAGATGAAACTCATGTGGAATTATTGTCAGGTAGTGTAGATTCAAGTTTGTTCAAATCCTGACCCCTGGGGATAGGGTGGGGCCACAATGGACAATCAAAGTTTTACATAGGAATATATAGGAAAAATCTTAAAAATCTTCTTCTCAAGAACAGCAAATCTATGATTGGTCATATTTATTTGGAAGCATCCTCAGGTGGTGTAGATTCAAGTTTGTACAAATCATGACCCCTGGAGATAGGGTGGGGCCACATTGGACGGTCAAAGTTTTACATAGGAATATATAGGAAAAATCTTCAAAAATCTTCTTCTCAAGAACAGCAAAGCTATGATTGGTCGTATTTATGTGGAAGCATCCTCAGGTGGTGTAGATTCAAGTTTGTTCAAATCATGACCCCCAGGGGTAGGGTGGGGCCAAAATGGACGATCAATGTTTAACATAGGTGTACATAGGAAAAATCTTCAAAAATCTTCTTCTCAAGAACAGCAAAGCTATGATTGGTCATATTTGTGTGGAAGCATCCTCAGGTGGTGTAGATTCAAGTTTGTTCAAATTATTACCCCTGTAGGTAGGGTGGGGCCACAATGGACGATCAAAGTTTTACATAGGAATATATAGGAAAAATCTTCAAAAATCTTCTTCTCAAGAACAGCAAAGCTATGATTGGTCATATTTATGTGGAAGCATTCTCAGGTGGTATAGATTCAAGTTTGTTCAAATCATGACCCCGGGGGTAGGGTGGGGCCACAATGAACGATCAAAGTTTTACATAGGAATATATAGGAAAAATCTTTAAAAATCTCAAGAACAGCAAAGCCACGGTTTGTCATATTTGTACGGAAGCATCCTCAGATAGTGTAGATTCAAGTTTGTTCAAATCATGACCCCCACTTCCTTTTTAGGGGTAGGTTGGAACCACTTATGCATTTAAGCTTTTGAATACTAAACTGATTTTTCCTTTTTTCCTAGCCACAGTGCTCAGGTGAGCAATGTGGCCCTTGGGCCTCTTGTTTTTATCTTTTGGCCTGGATTTTGACTTGCATTTTAGAAACTGTTACCTTCGCCATAAGCTGCATTACAGGGGCATCAGTGTTTCACAAACACATCTTGTTTTTACCTTTACCTTTTCACTTGACCTTCTGTTAAAAAACTTGAACCTTGGCCATAACTTTAGAGCGGTTGGTGCTAGGGCTTTCATATTTCACTGGTGTATTTCTTGTGACAAGATCTTCTCTCGGGTACCAACAATTTAGACCCTTTGACCTTGACCTTTGAGTTACTTTTGAAAGACTTTAACCATGGCCATAACTTTTGAACATTTACTCCTAGGGCTTTCATATGTATTTCAGAGGTGTTTTCCTTTTAACAAGACTATCCTTTGAGTACCAATAATTTTGACTTTGACCCTGACCTTAACGTTTGACCTAATTTTGTAAAATTCCAAGCTTGGCCATAACTTTTTGATTTTAGGATTTTCATATTTCACTTATGAATTCCTTGTGACAAAAACTCTCTTTAGGTACCAACAAGTTTGACATTTTGACTTTGACCTTGGATTTTGACCTTCTTTTGTAAAATTTTAACCTTGGCCATACTTTGAATGGTTGGTGCTAGGCAGGGCTCTAATTGGCAACTAATTTATCTGCGATGGTGCCTAAAAACTTTGATTGGCGCCTAAAATTTCTCTGTAAGTTGCCAAATTGGCGGTCATAAAATTCTTGAACTTCAAACATTTTCAAGAAATTCTAAAGAATTTTTCAAGAAATTCTAAATTCTTTAGCAATGGACATGAGTTGTTTTCTTTGTCACCTTGTCATTTTTACAGCACACAACTTTAAAGCTGGCGACTGGCGAAAGATTTTCCTGGCGACTAAAAATTTGCTTTGGTGACTAAATTTTTTAGCTCACCTGAGCTGAAAGCTCAAATGAGCTTTTCTGATCACCCTTTGTCCATTGTTCGTCTGTCTGTCCATCTGTCCTTCCCTAAATCTGTATACTTTTCACATTTTCAACTTCTTCTCAAGAAGCACTGGGCCAATTTTCTCCAAACTTGGTACAAAGCATCCTTGGGTGAAGGAGAGTTTAAATTGTTAAAATGGAAGGCCAAGCCCCCTTAGAAGGGGAGATAATCAAGAAAAGACAAAAATAGGGTGGGGTCATTAAAAAATCTTCTCAAAAACCACTGGGCCAGAAATGCTGAAACTTATGTGGAAGCATCCTGGGGGTAGTGAAGATTTTAAATTTGAAATCATGACCCCCGGGGGTAGGGCAGGGCCACAATAGGGAATCCAAGTTTTGCATTGAAATGTATAGAAAAAATCTTATCCTCAAGAACCACTGGACCACAATAGCTGAAACTTATGTGGAAGCATCCTTGTGTACAGTAGATACTAAATTATTCAAATCATGACCCCCGGGGGTAGGGCAGGGCCACATTAAGGAATCCAATTTTTACACTGAAATATATAGAAAAAATCTTTAAAATCTTCTCCTCTAAAAACCACTGGGTCATGTGGAGGCATTCTAGGATAGTGTAGATTCTAAATTATTCAATTCATGAGCCCTGGGGGGTAGGGTGTGGCCACAATAGGGAATCAAATGTTTACAATGAAATATATTGGGAAAATCTTTAAAAATCTTTTTCTAAAGAACCACTGGGCCAGAAACGCTGAAACTTTTGTGGAAGTACCCTGGGTTAGTGTAAATTATAAATTGTTAAAATCATGACTCCTGGAGGTAGGGTTGGACCACAATAAGTATTATTACATGGGGAAAATCTGGTGAAAAACAGCAGGGCCAAAGTAACTCAGGTGAGCGTTGTGGTCCATGGGCCTCTTGTTGAATTAGGAGCCAGCTGGCACCTAAATTGAAAGGTCACTTAGAGGCCTGCTAGGACATTTATATTTCACAGGTGTATTCCTTATGACAAGACCTTTCTTTGGGTAACAACATGTTTGATCTCTTGACCTTGGAGTATGACTTGCATTTGAGAAACTTGAACCTTCACCATGAGCTGCCACATAGTGGCATCAGTGTTTCACATGAAAAGGGTTGCCAAGGTTTTTAAAAATAAATTTTTTGTGATATTCTCTCAAAATGGTACTTATCAGTTTTACTCCAGTATCAATATAACTTACATATGATTCTCTATACTGGTTTTGATTTCAATGAGTGGGGTGGCCATGGTTATGAGAAATTGAAATTTCTGTGAAATTCTTTCAAAATGCAACCTCATACAGTTTTTGTTCAGCTTCAATAAAACTTTGTATACAAGTAGACTACACTTAGATATATACTCTTTATATCAATTTTGATTTTTATGAACAGTTTAACCGTAGTTACTAGAAATAGAATTTTCTGTCAAAATTTTAAAGCTACAGACCCTGAAATGTGTTACTACCCCACATGCATGCTACACGAATGGTACACGCTTGCTACACAGTTTGCACGAAACGCTGCATGGTTTACGTGAAACGCTACACGGTTTGCATGAAACCCTACACGGTTTACATGAAACGCTTTGCACGAAAGGCTGCATGGTTTACACGAAAGCCTGCACAAAATGCTTTGTACATGTTTCTCACACGCTTTGTACATACTTTGGCCTCGATCTGGATTTTCTATTCAGAATATGTGGGACTTTATTTAAATTATTACAGATTAATCACAGATAAGTTATAAGATAAGAATTGCAATCATTCAGATTAATTTAAGATTAAAACTCACTACACCAGTACTATATTAACAGATAAAATACTCAATGTTCAGTTGTAATTAATTAATAGTTGTCACTGAGTATGTGACCCGCCAGGTGAAATGTGTATCATCGTCTGTGTACAAACCTTTTTCACTAGACTCTTAAGTTACACACTGAAAAAAAAAAAAATTATATTTGTAATACATAATCTTTTACAGCATTCAATGTTTTTACAATTATAGTTTGATATTAAAAAGTTGTTTTATTACTGACAAATAAACTCAGTTATTGATTTGAAAAAAAATATTGATTAAATAATGATTTCTGTAAACGGATTGGTTTTCCTTTCTTTTTTAAAATTATTGATTGATTTATTAATTTTTCGACTTAGTAAATAAATAATTTCATTTGATTAAATTAGGTTCTGTTTATAATTTGCAAAGGTAGTATGTACACTGTATCAAACAAAAACATCGTGCAGGAAAGGGGGGGGGGTAAGATTACCGAGATCTGTACATGGCTAAATATAACGGGGACTTGTTTCAGTAAGTATACCATTGGGAAAAAGTTATTATGGAAACAAATGCCTGTTCTAAGAAAAAAAGGATACCCATATCTCCAACAGGACCAGATACATGTAAATCATTAAATGCACTTTATTCAGAATGGTAAATATATCGTTTCATTACAGAATTAAACTTTGATTCATCATTAAAATTTAACATGGTACAGAAGCTGGGGGATAGGTATTGTAATTCTTTAGTTCTCTTTTGAGGCATTAATTGTGTTTATCAAATAAAAACAATATACCCACCACCTTGTAAAATCCTTGATTTCAACCCGTCTACACAAAAAAATGTAATCAATAGTCGCTGCTCTTAACAATACATTCATTATACATGAATACATGTCCAATGTCCTAAAACTAAAAATTATGCTCTAGAACTGCGTGATTAATAAAACAACTAATATACGAGGGGTGATCAAAAAGTTCGCAAACTAATTGAATAACTTCCTGAAAAGACATAAAATGAGGTTTCAGTGTTTATCATTTTTTAAAGTAGTCCTCTCCGATTTTAATGCACATCTGCCATTGTTCTGCCCATGCGCGAATCACGTGATCCAGGCAGTCACATGACATGCTCCGTAGCAGTCTGTTCAAAGAAGCTAAGAGATTTTTCCGAGTCTTATATTTCTTACCATGCAATTTATTTTTTATAACAAGAACAGTCCATCTGTCAGAAATGGCCAAATCTCGGCAATAGGATGGGTGGATAAGGATATCCCTTCCCACAATTAGTATGGTGACCCATCACAACCCGAGTTCCCTGTCTCGGGAGCGTCGTTTATCCAATGTGGATAAAGTATGGGCGCATTCTTTTGATCATATCTCATATGTTTAAAGTCTAAAGTAAGCGATATTTTAGGGATTTAATGATTATAGTATTGTTAAACACCCAATTTTATGTTAATGCCCCCAAAATCTACCTAATTCAAGATCAATAATATACCGCCTGTCAATCATTAAAAAAACAATAGCTTCTGATTTGATTGATGGGCCAGCTACGTGGGCTACCTGATAATCTGAGTTTGCATGTTCTGAAAACAATTACCTGGTCACGTGTCAAACGCTTTCATGTACCGGTGGTCGATTTGTATACTCCCTGGTTAAAAAAAATCACATTGCTGTTATATTGGTTGATAATTTTATTTTTAAAAAATAATTGAGAGTAGATAATTAAACAGTGACTTCCTTATTTTTTTTTTTTTTTTTTTTTTTTTCAATCTCCATTGCTGTTTTGTACTTGTTAGCGATATGACGTACAAGATAACTGTAGACCTTTTCGAAGAAAATAACTGAGATTCGGAGAGAGAGGAAGTTTCTGTAGCAGACCGATAATTCTTCCGAGTCCCTTATTCAACTTGTGCATTGATTTTAAAGAATGTACGTAATGCCTTTGTCGACCTTGCACTTGGGTACACAGAAACTCAAATCGCCGTAATTGAAAACAATCGACCCCCTCCCCCAACATTGAAAATTATAACAAAATGCAACAGATTAAATAAGAAAAGATATTTATGCTAATATAAATAAAGTATCTTGTATCTAACGCCATGAATTACGAAAGATTCTTTAATATTCAAATCTGCAAACAGGGTATAGGAACACGGACCATCGGAAATGTCGAACATTTGAACACCATTGTTTGCCAGAAAAGTAAATAATATTCCGATCGTGGTAAATGTCCAACAATAAGTGAAATCTTTTTATTTCAATATTCACACTTAATATTTTATAATAATTTCTTTTATTGTCGATTAAAATAAATTGATATCTTTCATGTAGTTTTCACCCGTTTTTTTTTTTAATTTTATGATTTTTAAAAAAGATCTGTCTTATTATTTTTTTTTTTTCTTCAAAAGATATCGATGAAAACGCTAAGTCTACAAATTTTATATATCAGTACTTAATTTTATTTTAAATATTTTCACTCAAAATTATTCACAAAACGCGTAATGTTGACCCTGATTACCAAAAGCCGGACTTCCTGTGTAATGCAGCGTGTATAGGGATTTTTGACATCTTGAGTATTGGGGCTCTCCAGGTAAATAACACCAGTACTACCAAGACCACTCCCCCTCCTCAGGTAACCGTATGGTAAAAAAATTGGGTCTTTAAGATATTCAACCATTTTTCTAATTGTAACTTGACGATGTTTCATAACAAATTGCTCAGCTAAGGACACATCTTTTTCCCGGCTTGCTTTCGCTGGGCAACAGAACATCATATATAACCATCTCCCTGCCTTCACTAAAACAATCCATCCAGTATTAATGATTGAACTTCTGGTAAGTCTTTTGTCTTCATAAACCTTGTACAAATTATCATCTTCTACTGCAAAAGAATTTCCAAGATATACGTTAAACTTTACAGCGGTTCGTTGCTCGAGTACGACTGAGTCAACCATTTTTTGTCACAAGTGATCTACATATTGACGTCATTTTCACATTGTGACGTCACAAACACTGAGCAAAACATAATTTAACATCTGTTATTTATAGAATATATGTATGTCTATATGTGTGCCAAATTTCATTCTGATCTAAACTGTGGTTTTGTAAATATAGAGATAGTTCGCGAACTTTTTGATCACCCCTCGTATATTATTCAGGATTTATTTCTTTATATTTTTTTATTCACGAATGCACTTGCAAATTAATTCACTGTTTCCAGGCAATCAGATAAATTTAAGAAATAAATATTTGTACCCATTAGATAGTAATAAAACCATTTAATTTCACGAATTAAAAATCAATTGTTATTGACGGGTGTCATCTTAGCCGTGATTGACAAGAGATAATACATGTAGCAGAAAAAGTTTTCAATACGTTCTATTTCCACTATGGAAGAGTTATACTTCTTAGTGCACTCTTTTGTGAAAAAGTCGGAAAATGTACAAATCTCGCGGGATTTCTGGGACAAATGTAACATAAACATGTAAACAATATATTAAATTTCGATGAACAATTCCTAAGAAAATGCAAATGAAATATTTTATTGTTGTGGGCTTTATATACATCAAGAGTAGGAATAACAACGATATCAATTTATATCTTTTGTTGATTGTATGTATCTATTTATAGTATGGTACATCTAAATACAATACACATGCCTCGGAAATGTCGTAATTTTAATTAATGGATGATAAATTTAGGGTTATCGCTCTCTTACATATGTCTTTTAGTTCTTCTATCTTTAATTCGAATGACAAATACATTTAACATTTAAAATTGGATTGAGATTGGCATGTTTTGTATTATCCACAACGTCATGCTGTCCCACTCAGATGACCAAACGTGCCTCTAATTTTGAAGAGTTCACTAATGGAAATAGAACATATTTCCAGCACACGGAGCCAGTGATTGCTGTTGTAAATGACCTTGATCACAGTCGTAAGAAGAGTGTTGGAAGTGTGAAGAAGATTCTAGTATATTTTAAAGGGTGCATCAGGTGCACACCGAAAAAAGCAATAATTTCTTTAAAAAAAAAATTATCTGTAAAAAAACTTGTTAACAACAAAAACTCAAAGTTTGTGTTTTCATTTGAACACCCCCTCCTCCAGGAAATATTTAACCCTGTATTTGAATGTTAATTATAATTCATTTTTATGACAATTATTATTCAACCAATTTTATGCATAAAAAGACTATAAATGACTCATCGTTTCAAAATTATTTGTATCACAATCTTTCATTCTTATGTTCATTTATAAAGAAAAAAAAAATTGTGTTCCCCGGCCTATAATTCCGATACTTCACATTTATAGCAACGCACTAAATTTTGTATTTTCTTTTTCATGCCTGTCTTATTTTATATTAATTAATTTATATTAATATTTTGTATTAATCATCCATATGTTCTTGTAATCTCTATATACCATAATTGTAAAATGGTGAAAAGATTCAAATAAATGAATGAAAAGGACAAGAATGGATTCCTGATGAATTTTCTTTTTAAAAAATGTTATGTATTGCTCGCTTTAAAAAAAATGTATTGAATCAAATACCTTAAAATTAATGTGCATATAATTAATTACTTTGGACACATTTTCTGTCCATCTTTATTCAATTAAAAAAGAAAAAAAATCAAACAAATATGTAATATATTTCGGAGTAATTTTATTTTGTTGTTTCCGTATTTTTTTCTCTCTCTTAGTTAAAATACCACCGGTATGACATATCTGAATAATATTAGTTACAAACAACACAGAATGACATGTTGATCCATCAATAGTCATATTTAAAATAAAATGACTTCAGAATGAACCCTACACATTTCTCACAATATTCTTGCACGAAAGTCGCTCATTTCTCACACGGTTCTTACACGAAATCACACGTTTCTCGCACGCTCGCTACATGGTTTGCACAAAATGCTTTGGAGCTTACACAAAATGCTGCACGGTTAACTTGAAATGCTACACAGTTTGCATGAAACGCTGCAAGGTTTACACGAAACGCTACACGGTTTACATGAAACGCTACACGGTTTGCAGAAAACGAGAAGCGCACAGAAGTCACATGCTTTTTTGGGGTAGTAGCACCTTTCAGAGTCTGTTCTTTCCCTACAGTTTTGATCCATTCCAATGAAACTTTTTACCTATTGTGAAGTACACTATACTGTAATTTGTTTATCATTTTTTGATTTTGATCAATGATGTTGCCATGGTTACTAAAAATAGAAATTTCAAAGAATATCTTTGAAAATGCTACTGCACCTACAGTTTTTGTTGGATTTCAAACTTGGTACACAAGTAGACTTTACCAAGACATATAATCCTGTACATAGGTATTTGATTTCAACAGTTGGTGTTGTCTTGGTATCTAGAAATAGAAATTCCAGTGAATTCTTTCAAAAAGTTACTTTTACTACTGTAACAGTTTTTATGAAGTTGCAGGGAGACTAAGGCTTATTTCATTTTATTTATTGCTGTTGCCATATAACTTTCCAGTCCAAGTGCTACCTTTGTTAAGTAAAAACCAGTAGAGCTACAGTCTCTTCAGGTTCTAGTTATATGGAAGCATACTTAGGTAGTGTACCCATGATTTGTCATACTAAAATGGAAAGTCCTCAGGTAATATAGATTCAAATTTGTACAAGTTTTGGCCCATGGTGATAGGGGGCACCACATTAAGGTAGTTCTATACTCGGCACTAAATGGGCTCAAGCTTGAAAAACTTTTATAACATAGACATACATCCCAACAATGGATAAACATAAGAAAAATTATATGTTAAAACGTGTTTATTTTTCTGATGTTGCTCCTTAGCAGTATACACCCAGAAACAGCAAATACTGTCAACCAACATCTATTCGCGTGCGAAAAATATCCGCGAGTTTAACGACAAACTTCAACTTGCGAATATTAATTGCCGCAAAGCATATATTTTACTTTGTATTTGACGAGAATGTTTAATCAGTCATGAAAATTAATTGTCACTGTTTGATTTTAAACGGACTAATCGTGAATAAAAGATGACGTGAATAATAGGTTGGTTTACAGTATTGAATCTTATGAAAATGTACATGTCCTCAAATTTGTCTATAAATAAGAATTAAAATCTAGACAGTCAAACTATAATTAAAAATAGAAAAGAAACGTAATTTAACCATATTCAATCATTTTTTTGTTAGGCTATTGTATCAAAATGTAACATAAGAAAATATGCTGCATATGTCAATTCGGGTCAATTTTTAATATTTTTATGGACTCAATCTTTGAGAAAGGGTTTTCATTTTGCAAAATAACATCTTAAGAGAATAATTAATTAAAAAACTATATGTTGATATATTACTTTTCATTGTATAAGCTCTGCACTGGAAATGACAACTATGAAATTTTTCTCCCAAAAATAATATCTTGCCATATTTTTCTATACATTTGTAGTTTGAGTGTTATTTCAAAGCTGTAAATATTTAAAGCAATAATTATACACATCCAATACCTATACTGTCCCTAAAATTCACCTTGTTTTCAATTTTAAGAATTAAAAAAAAACAATTCAACTTGTCAGTAGAAATAGAGACAATGAATCTGTCCATGATTGACTGATTCTGGCAAACTGGATGATCTGAGTACAGAAACTTGGCATGCTGCAAGTGAATCAACCATTTGCACATACTACTATTCTAAAGTTATTTTCGTATTGTGCTTAATCTGATCAGTTTGCAGGTGGGGGGGGGGGGGGGGGGTGTTTGAAGTGATGATTATTTTAAGTAAATATCTTGATGTTTGAAATAATGAAATTTATTAAAATTGTCACTGTCAAATTGTAGCCAATTCCTTCTCTTGTGAGCTATCAGTATTAACCCCAACTTCTTGCCGACAATATAGTCTCGGACTGTCCATCTTGCATCTGCTTTTATAGCATACTCATGGTCCATGTTATCGGCACATTCTCATCCACAGAAATGTTTGTATGTTATATCTTTATTGCCTCATCGTGTCTCTGTCAACTTAAAGTTACATGTATTTCCATCTTTCCCCTTTTTACCTTATTTCCAGTTTGACTGATTATTCAATCTTTGTTAACGAGACTGTCTTAGAGCAAAATCATTACCAGATATTTAAAATGCTGAGTAAAAGTCAAACCAATGTAAATAAAAACTGACATCTCAAAAAAGGGAAGCATGGTTCCAGTTTTACGAGGGACATTTGAAAAGTTCTGAGAACTGTTTGATAAAATATTAACCGTTTATCGGAAATTACTGAGTTTGGAAACATCAGAAAATTTACACATACAGTCAAACTTCTCATAGCTGTCATCTTTATCCAGCGGTCACCTGTCCTATGCGGTCATTTTATTTCCTCCCAATGAATTTTCCTATATAATGTAAGTCACCTGCGTAATGCGGTCATCAAATTTCATGTAAAATCGCGGTTTTACCTCATATATAGCAGCCATTTTGTCCGTTCACATGACCAGGCTCCAAGACCATAAACTGGGAACAGACTTAAGTCAAAATTTCAAATCAATATAATTTTTAAAATGATTTTGATAATGAAATAATTTTTTCTCCATGTGTATGGATTTTTGTAATATATGCACCTGCAAAGTTTCATGAACATAAATTAATTAGAACTCAAGATCTTCAAAATCAAAATTTTGACTTAAGTCTGTTCTCAGTTTATGGTCTTGAGGCCTGATCTAAAGTCAGGTGACCAGGGATTGTTTTACCCTTTGATTCAAGGGGCCGGGACCGTCAAGTTTGGGAAAAATAGCGATATTTGGTTGAAATTGGGAAAAATATCTTCATACAAATAAATAGGAAAAAACAAGCAAAAGTAAAATATTTTATTATTTTTTTTAATTATTTTTAGAATGAAGCTGGCTTAAACCAGCTTTAGTGAATATGATATAATAGCGGCTGTTGAAGTTCAGAATCTTAAAAATGGTAAAGCCGCAGGGTATGATATTACATTGTAAATGTACATATTTAAACAACATTGTCATCTTTTTTGGCTTTATGTAGGAAGTTCTTTGAAAATATTTTTGATAGTGGGTTTGTTCCAGATGAGTGGTTAATTGGTATTGTTAGACCAATTTATAAAAATAAGGGTGACCTAACCCAGCCTGAAAATTACCGTCCTAGGCAAGCTGGAGAAACTGACATGATGCACGTTTATTTATTAAATAATGATCCCTACTTAAATTTTAAACATCAATCTAGCTCTAAAAAGTATGCATGCAAACATTCGTAGTATTCCGAATAACTTCTTGGAACTCCTCAGATGGCTCATACATCACACAAAGAGAACATAAACACCTTATTGTCATTTTTGAATTTTTTTATTTTATTTTAATAATTTACAACTTACTTTTTTCATATTGGGAATTTTTAGGTATAATTTTGGGAAAATCATGCACTTTTCAGCATTGGGAATGGGGCTGAATTTCGACCCCGGAGAGACCCTAAAATAATCCCTAGGTGACTCCCAATTTTTGTCACTAATGTTGTGTAGCGAAATCATGAAAAAATAATTGGCTTATTAAAACCATTTAAAATATTGGATAATTTATTTATTTTTTTAACAAGGCTAAACAAGGGTGCTAGTGACCGAAAAAGGTTATCAGGAAAATGGACTTACGACACGAGAATCTTAATCTTATTGAATTGGAATCTGGTTTAAAAAATTGTGAGTGATACATAAGGCATCCTTATTTATCTATTAATGGATACAATAATTAGGTGTTTCCTAATTATTAGTTAACATTTGGCATGCCCAACTCCGATAGGTGTAATTGTGTAAATGCATGAGTGGCTGTTTTTAACACATAGGAAACGTATTATTTGTAGAAACCCTAATTAACTGTTTTGTATACTCAATGTGTCCTGATTATCTCGTGATTTTGAACTAGATAAGATGACCGTTACGATTAGTCATGCTTCATTGCTAACAACACCTGTGAATTTGATATCAATTTGTATTATGCACTGCTTTGATAAACTGAGAATAATTTGACTTGTCTGTTACACTACTATTTATGTATTATTAAACATACAATTATCAGGACTAACTAAACTTGTTTTTTTTAAAGGCAGTTTAGATAAAAAATACATAATATTTTATTCATGGCACAACATAATAATGTAATCTTATAATAAAACAAAGTTTTGTTGTTGTTTGGAAGGAGGGTAATGCAATGCCCTTTTAGACTCAATATATTTTTTGTTGGAGTCATCAAATTTAACTTGAACTTAATTTTGAGACTATTTAGATTAAAAAAAAAATCTAACTGAGACCATTGATGTCCAAAACACATCTTTCTTTAATATTCTATGATGTATTATTTTAAAACACAGAACTTACATAAATTGGAAAAGAATTTTTCTTGAAAAAAGATGAACCTCTTGTCTAAGGTCACCTCTCTATAAAGGTCACTTTTAATGGTTCCCGCAGGTGACTGCTTAATACAGGTTTGACTGTACTGTGATGTTACTGTGTAATTTTTTTGACGTAATAACTCCAAAAATGACGTCAGAATCCTTTGTGTTTAGCATACTGACCATTAAAATGACATATAACAAGAGATACAATTTCAGCGAATTAAAATTTTAAAGTCAACTTTTGCTCATTAGTCAGATGCATGCTAACGGACACAAATGCTAGTTGGGTGAATGTTTACATAGACTACAGTCTATCATATGGTGTTTTATTTAGATCCTATACTTCTGAGGTGGTTTAGCATGTGTCAAACATAGCATGTTATTATCGAATCTTTGCTCAAAATATTGCGTAAAAAAGAGCTAGCTGTGAGAAAATGACAAAGTTGACAATCAAAGGAGAATAGTGGATACATGGTGTTACAGAATTTGCTGGCATTAATTCGTCAGGTGTTTAAACCAATTTTATGGGAACGATTAAAGCTCAAGAGAAGTTAAGTTAAGGGTGCCCCGTATTTTCTCGTAAAAACCAAAATGGCACCGGCCTAGTTGTAACCCCATGTAATATATTCGCAAATTTTAAATCATGAAAAATAAATAAGATTGTACATGGCAATGTTACTCAGATTCATTTTTTTGAGTCGAAAGTCAAAAGCAGTAGTGAGTTTTGGAGCGCCGAAGTTGAAATAATATGAAACAAATACGCACAAAAACAAGTCCGGGGGAAGACTTTAGTGCGTTTTATTCCTAAATGGTTAGTGTCCTCTTACTCAAGATACATTTGTGGAAAACTGCATTGATACACTTTAGTTTTATACAGAACATGTGGAGAGCTATTATATAATAGACTGAAAGTCCAGCTGTATCATGTAAATAAAAATCTTATATAAATGCCTATAATAGCAAATTGGACATAAACCATGTTTATAAACCAACCATAAAATGAAATATGGAATTGCTGATTTACCATACCATTTCTTATACGCCTGTCTTAAGATGGGACATATTATGTTATAACATTCATGTCTGTCCGTCCATCTGTCCGTCCGTCTGTTAGCTTTTTCACGTCCGGCTCATAACTTTAATACCATTAGGCCTAGAATTATCAAACTTTGTCAGCTGACACATCTTGGGTAGAAAGTGTGTCGCACATTAAAAGTAGGTCGCTCTGACCTTTAATTAAGATGCTATGGCCAAATATGGAAAAATCCTGTCCGGCTCATAACTAGAAAACTATTAGACTTAGAATCATTAAACTTGGCCAATTTATGCATCTTAGGTAGAGGGTGTGTTGCGACCTATTTCAAGGTCACTGTGACCTTTAATTTAAGTGAAATTTTTAGAAAAGCTGTCTCTATACTATTGAATTACACAGTACCAAAAAATGTAAGAGTGTTGCAGTATCCTTATTAAAAAGTGTTAAATAAAGAAAATACTTATTTTTTTCATTATATACTTTACAGCAATCTATAACAAATGTAATGTTATAAGAGAAATTCCACCTCTCCCTTGGGTGTAATTAGCAAGCACTGGTCAAGGAGAATTTTGATAACAGAAAATTGCATGTCAAATAAGAGAGAAATTAATGAGTTGTAGTTTGAGGAGCTAACTGATAGAGTATCTCTGATCAAGCAGGTGTTATCTATATCTTTTGGGAATTGGGCAAAGGAATCAGCTGTGTTTGATTAAATAGATTTTGTTGGCTATAGCCCAACTTTTAAAATGAATTTGGTGAAAAGTAATTAAAACTAATTTGATATTGTAAAATAAACTAATTTAATATTGTATAATATAATTAAATTAAAACTAGTTATACGAAGGGGGGATATTGGAATCAGCATGTCCATTTGTCCATATGCACTGCAGCTTAAAACCAGTCTGACATTAAATCTCAAAAAAATCATCAAGTATTTTTTTAAAAAAAAAATTATGGTAGATAGTCCCTACAAATCTAAGAGTCATGCAGTAACCTTATTAAAAATGTTGCATCAAGATTACACAAGTTTTTATTTCTTTTTATAAATCTTTGTACAAATTAAAAAAATCTCTGTTTTCAACAGAATGACATAAATATGCATTTTTACTGCAATACAGCTAGACTACAAAGCAGATAGTGCAGATCCATTCATCCTTTGGGAGTAATGAGTGGACATGCATCCAGTTAAAGATTATAATTGATTAATGAGTTCAATGTAGGAAGGCTAGCTGTCTCAATCATTTCTGTTAGAGCATCTCTGATCAAGCAGTTCTTATCTGCATCCTTTGGGAACAAGACAGAAGATCTACTAGTCAGTTTATAGCATATGTCATTTGATGGCCAGCTTTTTATTTTCAAAATTAATTTGGTATGGATTAAATTGTTAAGACTTATTTGATATTGTTATTGATTTTGAAAATATCAAACAAATATGAAAGATGGGGTGGGATGGGGGGGGGGGGGGGGGGGTTGCAGATGGGCATTTGTCAAGTTCTGACACAACCAGTTGAGAAATCTATGATGTAATATTTGTTATAATTAATGCCTACACTACAGATGTATAAACAGCAAATATTATAAGGAATGGAAAAATCATTGAAATCTTTGAATCAAGGTTGACATGATTTTCATGCACTCTAAACTGTTTATGAAAATTGAACAATATTTGACAGGCATATCATGCTGTGGCGGGGCACTTTATTCAGTCTTACTCTACCTTCATACAAATTTTCTTTGAAATATCTTTTCAAAGAAGCCTTTGACAGCACTTTTTAGCTCACCTGAGCTGAAAGCTCAAGTGAGCTTTTCTGATCACCCGTTGTCCGTCGTCCGTTCGTCTGTCTGTCCGTCCGTCCGTCCGTCTGTAAACTTTTCACATTTTCAACTTCTTCTCAAGAACCACTGGGCCAATTTTAACCAAACTTGGTACAAAGTATCCCTGACTGAAGGAGAGTTTAAATTGTTAAAATAAAGGGCCAATTTCCCTTACAAGGGGAGATAATCAAGAAAAGACAAAAATAGGGTGCGGTCATTAAAAAATCTTCTTCTCAAGAACCACTGGGCCAAAAAAACTGAAACTTATGTGGAAGCATCCTGGGATAGTGTAGATTCTAAATTGTTAAAATCATGACCCCTGGGGGTAGGGCGGGGCCAAAATAGGGAATCCAAGTTTTACATTGAAATATATAGAAAAAATCTTTAAAAATCTTCTTCTCAAGAACCACTGGGCCAGAAAAGCTGAAACTTATGTGGAAGCATCCTGGGGTAGTGTAGATTTTAAATTGTTAAAATCATGACCCCCGGGGGTAGGGCGGGGCCACAATAGGGAATCCAGTTTTTACGTTGAAATATATAAGAAAAATCTTTAAAAATCTTCTTCTCAAGAACCACGGGGCAAGAAAAGTTGAAATTTATGTGAAAGCATCCTGGGGTAGTGTAGATTCTAAATTGTAAAAATCATGACCCCCGGGGGTAGGGCAGGGCCACAATAGGGAATCCAAATTTTACATTGAAATAAATAGGAAAAATCTTTAAAAATCTTCCTCTCAAGAACAACTGGGCCAGAAAAGATGAAATTTATGTGGAAGCATCCTGGGATAGTGTAGATTCTAAATTGTACAAATCATGACCCCCGGGGGTAGGGTGGGGCCACAATAGGGAATCCAAGTTTTACATTGAAATATGTAAGAAAAATCTTTAAAAGTCTTCTTCTCAAGAACAACTGGGCCAGAAAAACTGAAACTTATGTGGAAGCATCCTGGGGTAGTGTAGATGCTAAATTGTTAAAATCATGACCCCTGGGGGTAGGGCGGGGCCACAATAGGGAATCCAAGTTTTACATTGAAATATGTAAGAAAAATCTTTAAAAATCTTCTTCTCAAGAACAACTGGGCCAGAAAAACTGAAACTTATGTGGAAGCATCCTGGGATAATGTAGATTTTAAATTATTAAAATCATGACCCCCAGGGGTAGGGTGGGGCCACAATAAGTATTTCAAGGGGGAAATCTGGTAAAGAACAGCATGGTCAAAGTACTCAGGTGAGCGATGTGGCCCATGGGCCTCTTGTTTGATCTTCTCATGTCAACAAAAACATGACTTTTCAGTATGCTAAACATTCGAGATTCTGACTTCATTTTCGGAGTTATTACGTCATAAAAATAAGAAAGTGACATCAAAATGAGTGCAAATTTTCCAGCTCTTTTCAATGGTATCAAATTTATTAACTTCTGTGAAATGGTTAATATTTTATCAAACAGTTCTCAGAACTTTTCAAATGCCTCTCGTACTCTTTGTCAATGATGTGAGTATAGATCTATTTTAAGCTTTTAAGTACTGTGCAAGAAATGAACTGTCAACCATAACATTCAGAAAATGAAATGTACTGTGCAAGAAATGTACCAACCATAGGGTGCAAGTAGTGTAATATTATATTGTTTTAGGGTCTGTACCTTAATTATACATAATTATATGTACAAATTATGATCACAGGTACTTTTGCACTGTTGTAGGACAATCGTATGAAATCAAACTGAAAAAGCTTGGAGATTTATCAGATTTTCAAGGAAAGTATCTCAGGGTGAGTACCACAGATGGAGTATTGAAAGAATTCATTTTTAGCTCACCTCAACGAAGCTGGGGGAGCTTATGTAATACCCTCGGCATCGGTGTCTGCCTCTGTGTCCGTGTCTGATCCCAGTTAAAGTTTTTGGAGCAGATTTCTTTTCATATATTGATAATACATCGTAGCAAATTTCAAACTTGCACTTTTGGTTTTCATTTGATTAGTTTACTTAGTGACTTTCCTGATTCGAAATAAATTATTTCACTTACTTATGAATTAAATATGATAACATTTTTCAGATAAATTGAAGTATAAAATATATTCTTTGATAGTAATTGCCATCTTTATTCAGCACATGTTTACATTCCGTCTTCGATGGTTGCCATTTTGGAAATGGAAGTAGACTAAATGCTTGACTAATAACCGCAAACTATTTTTCACTGAATAGATTGTACATTAAAAATAACCAAAAATATTAAATAAATATAATTGTTTCATTTTTGAGTCGGCTCGTGGAGGGAGCTGATTCCTTGTCATCGTAGCTGTAAAAATTATTACTCATTCATCAAGGTGATTCATACGCCAAATATGACTTGCCAAACTTAGGAGGTTTAAATGGTATAAAATTTCATATTGTAACATTATTTATGTCTTTATGCTTTTTAAAGAAAAATTCAATTAAATATCCGTACAATGTACAATTACTGCGTATGAATATATGTGCAAACATGTAAGGCAGATCTAATCTTCCCATCTGAAGTTTATTTATCATTGACCTAGTTTACTCCCTAACACACACACCTGCTGCTCTCATTTACTGCAGCTAGTGTGCTTGAAAAATTTATTTTTAGAATCCAGGTTTGCAGTGTGAACCATTGACCTAATTACTCCATAACACAGACCACTGCAGCTAGTGTGCTCAAATTCATTTTTAGAATTCAGGAATGCAGTGCTGCTTTTTACAATAATGTGGGACAAATAGGCCAACAATGTAAAGAACTGGGTACGTTAAGACCGATTTATGGCCCTGTAAAATCGGCAAAAATTAAACGCACGATTACATTTTATCAATTGTATCAATTAACTGTTAAGGTTTAGCTGTGTGTGAATTAGGAGTAAATTTTTCTCAACTCACGTGCCCTTTCATTTATATAACGTTTAAAACCGATCTAATATTCCAGATTTCCCCTATTTTGGACGTTTTCCTCCTCTTCAAGTCTATATTTTGAAAGAATGAATATACTACGATTTTTAATATTAAAGAGAAAAAATAACCTTACAAAAATGTGGCCACATCCGTTTTTACAAAAAATTGAAGTAAAAAATGCTGCATTTTTGGATAGACGTCACCTTTTCTCCACAATAAAATCTATATTTTTAAAAAAAATTAATGGTTTAATTCTATTTCTGAAGGCTTTATTATTTTTTATTGTCGTTTAAATTCAATTCTGCATTTGAAAAAAAAATTAATACAATTATTTATGCAAATGAAAACCATATAAACCTTTCTCAGTGAAAATTATTATGGGACATTACATGTAAATTAATGACACAATGCATTGAAACAATGACGTCACAAAGAGCAATCATGTTGAAAATATGTACATGAAACAAATTCTTCAGTCTTCGCAACTATGATAAATATTCAATCAGTATTTACAGCGTGAAAAAGTAATTTAACAACATAATGGTTCAGACAATTAATTTACATTTAATCCTACATGCACCTCCAATTAAAATGTGCGTCTCCTTCATAGTGGACATTGACTTTATTGATTTGACTTCAAGAAAAGATTTTTTTTAACACTTTTATTGAAAATCATCAACTATTTAAAGAATGTTTTATTCATTTTCAATTTATATATGTCTGGGATTCATGAATATCAAAAGACAATAGCTAATGATTGGGGCAGGGGAAAGGGGGGGGGGGGGTGGGAGATGGGAAGCTTGGCATACAGCAGTCACCATTTGAACATTTCTTTTCAAAACTTGTTATCCTTGTCACTGTATTGTTGCAGATTTTTTGTTTGACAAAATTAAGTATGTCAGAAAGGATTCTAGTGTTTTATCGCATAATCAGGAAGTGTTTTATATATGACGAAATACTTCTAAATCTGCCACTGCCGACCTACATTTACTTATTGAGGGCCAGCAGCTGGGAATGGAAAAGTTTTTACATGTATTTACACTTATAAATCATATATACATTTATCATGCTGATCGGAAAATTGACATCATTGTTTTCAAGTAAAATCGGGTTTGATTTATAATTTACAAGGAATTTTAGATAATTATGTTGACCAACTTTATAAGGCTTAAAAAACTTATACAGTGGTGTACGCTTTCATGGTTTCCTACGAAAAATTTAAGTGAAACATGATACAATCAACCTTTTTTATTGTCTATAAATAAAGATTATCTGTTGCCAGTTCTGTAAGAAATGCAAACACAATCTTGCATTACTTGTGGACAAGACACCCCCCCCCCTTTCCGCTCCATAATCGATGGTTTAACTCAATTATTTTTTTTGTCAGAAATAAATTTCTTAATACATTTTTAAGGCATTCCAAAAAGAAAAAAGATTACTCTATAGATATTTATCTGTATAAAAAACGAATGTACACACATGTATATTAACTATGTGCAGCACACTATTGTTAACCTTGAAGTAAGCTAGTATTTTTAAAAGGATTTTATCCAGATTATCCATGAAATAATAATAATATATTTCATCGGAAATATGTTCATTATTCCAATGGATGTTCATTAGGGCTGGAGGAGCGTCCTGTCCAATATCACCTCTGTGAAAACGGTGCACATTATCTGAATTTTAAAGATTCAATGTCTGTCAATGTTGATAATCCGTTCCAGAAAAAAAAACAAAAACAAATTAAAAGTATTTTATAGTTACTACACAGAACTCCATTTAAGATTAGGCCTATATCGATCGTAGCAAGAGTTTACTGAGAAAAATATCCTTCCTTTGGCCAGATAAAATTAATATTTTGATTCTCATACCAACCTGCCACTCTCAAAATGCCCCGCCCGTTGTTGTTTTTTAATCAAAAATATATATTAGGTTTTGCTATATTGCCATCGTCTCCGTTTGCATTAAAAGTCGCGGGGTGCTATTTATAGCACAGGAGCATGTGGAAAGCCAAAAAAATTCCTTTCGATAAAAATTAAAACACTGAGCTGACCTCAATTCACATAATTAATTAAATCATACTTGCATCATTCAATCTGTCGTACGCAGTACTTTCATAATGTAATGCTTATTTATGATTGCTAATGCATAATTGTATGCCCTGATTTAATTTCTAATGCGTATTTTGAAAAATTCAATGCATATTTCTGCAAATACGCACCTTATCTGGAGCTCTGACTACAAGAACAAATGCACAGAATTGTGAAGGAAATGTCCCAGAGAATTAATGTATCCAAAGGAAGTGATAAAATTATCATTGTCACCAAAATATATCAAATATCTTACCTACGGTTGTGTAACGTGTAAACATAGGGAGGAGTTCTAAAGAAAATCTTTATTTTAATGCAGTTTTTGTCTTAGTAGATGACTAGATGTATCATCTCGCAATTTATGTCAGCAGTTTGTTAGGTATATTTTTTAAGATTTTTTTTTATCAGACACAAACATGACAAAGAAACGTAATCAAGCTAGCGTTATAATCCGGAAATGGCAAGGATAACTCTATAAAGAAGCACTGTGACGTGTTTTGCGTATTGTTCCCACAAGTAACAAAATAACATCAGATTTCATATAATTCAATAACTGAACTAGAAGTAAAATCTCTATGTAGCTTATAAAAGGGACGTGAAAGTGAATTTTGATTCTTCTATGTGAGTGTTTTGTTATTCTGCATTTCGATTATTTGTATTTTGTCTCTATGTAAATAGAAAAGGGGAGGGGGGGGGGGGTTACTGATAATCAAGTTATACATGTACTGTAATGAGTACCAATAAAAAAGTTATATCAAGAATTTGATTTAAAACTAAATACATCCCTTTCCAATTTCCTTTGGCTCCCAACACGACGGTGACCGTTGATCGATCTTTTACTGATCGATATCAATGCAAGTGTCTGCCGCTTCATGCTGCATTGCTTTGAAGACGACACACACAGATTTTCATAGCTGACATGGATAAACTCTTTATGTAAATCATACACATAATATTATATCCTTTTTTTATAACTTTTAGTTTAGGGAATTATGCCCGTTAGAGTGTACTACAGGCTTCTGAATCCCTTCCCGAGAATTGTTGTGCATTTCCTGTCGAATTCACTACGCAGATTTAGGCATGTATTTTTCGATTTTGTTAATCAAATAATGAGTATGTACATGCAAAGTCGTGTGTTTGTCTCTAAAATTAAAGTGTTAGCATTGGCTATATAAAATATTTTGTTCATTGAAAAATGGATCCCAAAAAATCGCACACCCTTTTTTAAAAAGCCTTCAGAGATTCAAGGTTTTTATTTGAAGCAAAATTTTTCAAGGTCTGTAATGCAAGTTATGATAAGGCCATTCCAAGTTTTTTTTTCTATTTGCAGCATACGCGGATGAATTGGTTTTGAGGTTATGAAATTAAAAACAAACACAAATTAAAAATTGATAAATACAAAGCTTTGAAACGCAAACACAAAGTTAACTCAAATTAAAATCAACAAATACGAATCTCTGAAATGCATTTTACTCTTTTGGGATTGACATCTCCCTTTTTTTTTAAGTAGTGTATTAATTATTTATTTCAATAAACTAGTAGTTTAACTTAATTCTATGGCAAGGAGAGGTCTCAAATGATAATAAGAAATTTTAGAACTGTTTTGAAAAGTTTTTTTTTTCCTTTTGGTTTGTGTGTTTTCTCGGATAGGAAGATAGGTTTTCCAATTTAGGATGGATGCTAAACAAAGAAAAAACTTGGAATGGCCTCATCAATCAGGACTCTTATAACAGGTCTCCTCTTGTGGTTTTAACATAGAAAGTGATTGTGTGTAAGTATATTGGGGATTATTCCTGGTTAGTGTATTTTACATGAACCATGCAGTAAAGCGGATCGTAAAGTGGATCCACTGGAATGAATAAATAACGATCTATATAAGAAATCCTATAACATTAAAAAAAAAGAAAATTAATGCTGTTTAAGACACCTCATAACCCCGTAATAGTGAGTAATTTATACGTTTATCCAAAAAAAAAAAAAATAGAAAATAGGAAATTAATAGCGCTGCCATTTGTTGGAATGGAAAAGGGGAGTGGTGTTAATGGCTTTTTCATTGCCAAAAATCCAATTTTGACAACCTTGTATGGGACGTTCCAATTTTTTTTAATATTGATTCATGTATCTTTAAAATTTTAAATGTAACTTCATAGACAATGCGGAAAATGATTGAAGAAATCATTAGGAAATTTTTGCATAAAAAATGATAAACTTGATACGAGCACAATTTTAAAAGAAGTACTACATTGTCTCGTCTGTATGGATGAATCAAGCTTCATTACTTGTCTGATGAAATCGTTTGTAATAAAATTGTATTTTCCTTTAAATCATTATACACCTTCCAGCTATCACAGATACATTACGATGAATTGAAATAAAAAGTTCAAAATTGTTTTCTGGATCATAAGGCAGGTTAAAGTAATTAGTTTTCGGTTCAGAGAATTTACAGATTTCTTTTAACGTAACGTTAAAATCAGTAACGCCGTGATGACGTTATCACGTCAAAATTTGTTATTTCTAAAGAAATCTCCCCATTTTTCGAGACCTCTGACGGAAAAACAGTTTGTGATAATTAAAAAAAATAAAATGATTTTGAAAGGACACATCGTAGGCATGTTTGTGAAAAACTGAAATCAAATTTGGAGACAGGGCCACTCTGTTGTACGAAACGTATCCAGTTCTTTTCTAACATAATCATGGTGATGTTATTTACAGGTACTTGGGTATTGGTTTATAAATATGCATGTTTTTCAAATATTAGATTATAAGTTACTTAGCATAATCATGATGCTTAAAGTAAAATTGTGTGAATACATGGATATAGTTAGGCATATCTTAAATTTACCCATAGATGTCTAATGTTTGTTTCTATTACTGGAGGTTGTTTCTTAACCCATTTCCTACGCTATACGACCGTAGTCGTACTTGGCCTTACCTCCGGAATACTACAGTAACTCTAGTCGTAGTTTTCATACCAGCGTCATAGAGGGCTTAGAATCGTTGTATAAAGACCCGGATGAATAAAACCTTTACAAGATTTAGACAAAGAGGGAATTTCCCTTGCTCATGCGCATTAAAAATGAAACTAGATACTTATTCATGAGGGAAAATTTTGGTCAGTGCAGATGATTTAGTTGGCAATATTGATAGAGAAATAAATCGTGGAGATGTTGAAGACTGGATTTTTAACATTTTTGACGAGGACAACGAAGACGATGCTGATTTCCTCGGGTTCCAGAATGAATGGGTTACAGAAAATTTCCACCCACGTCTTGGAAGTGCATTCAGAAAAATTGGAGGCGCTACAGTTGAGCACCCAGAAGAGGCATTAGCCGAACAATACATGGAACTCTTCTGGACTAACGAACTTCTTGACAGGTTAGTGCAAGAAACAAACAATTATGCACACCAGGAACGTGAAAAAACCCACCCCCTCCATTTGCTGCAAAATGGACGCTTGTGGTATTGTCAGACATCAAGGCATTTTTGGCTCTTTGCTTCGCAATGGGGATCCTTAGACTGCCAGACAAAGCTGATTATTGGAGACAATCAAAAAAAGTGGATGTTTTGTACAACATTCAACAGAGTGATGTCCAGAGACAAATTCTTTCAAATTTGGAGGTATTTACACATCCAAAACAATGAAGTCCAACCAGAAACACCAGATAAACTTTGGAAAATACACTGGCTTTTGGATTTCCTAAACACCAAGTTTACATACATGTATGTGCCCTATGGGAACACATCTATTGACGAGAGTATGATTAAATTCAAAGGAAGATTATCTTTCCGGCAGTACCTACCAGCAAAGCCAATAAAATGGGGTGTAAAAGTCTGGGCACTAGCTGAAAGTGATACTGGGTACTTGAGCAGATTCCAAGTTTATACAGGAAAGGAAAACAACCAGGAAAAAAGGCTTACCCACAGAGTTGTGATGGACCTGTGCCACCACTATTTTGGTTCGAACTTGTGTGTCTACATGGACAACTTTTACACAAGTCCAGAACTCCTAAATGATCTCCATATACGAGGAATCTTGGCATGTGGGACCATACGTGTCAATCGAAAGGGTCTTCCGAAAGACCTGTTACCAAGCAAAATCAACCTTGGAAAACATGAATACCGTGTTGCACAAAAGGACAGCCTGACATACTGTGTATGGCAAGACATAAAACCTGTTACTGTCCTGTCTAACTTTCATGATCCAGCCCACTGTGGTCAAGTGTCAAGGCGAGCAGCAGAGAATCATGTTGTGCAAGTTCCTTTGATGTTGGCTGACTACCAGAAGAACATGAAAGGGGTGGATCTTTGTGACCAAATGACAGGATACTACCAGTTGAACCACAGATCAAAGAAATGGTGGCGTCGCATATTTTTCTATCTCATGATGGCGTCGGCCCACAACGCATTCATTGTCGCCAAGGACACCCACCCTGATGTTGCTCGGGAAAAATGGCCAAATTTCCAGGACTTCATAGAGGAACTAGTAGAAGACCTCATTGGTGACACCAGGTCAAACAGGGAACCACCAAAAGTTGACTGTGGGGGCAGAGCTACTGCTCACGACATAGTAAAGTTGTATCCAAAGAACAAGGTGTGCCACGAGTGTTCTCTTTCCTTACGTCAGGGACAGAGGAAAGGAGTGACTAGATTTGGTTGCCAACAGTGCAACATACCTGTACATTTAGAGTGTAGTTCAAAGCACATCATGAGAATGATGAAAGTGCAATAGGTGTGAAATTCATGTAATAGAATTTGATAATGTGTTTATTTGGATATTTTCCATGGACGTGCTTTTTTACATAATTTTTATGTAAGTATAATTGATTTTGAATTTTTTTTTTAATGGAAAGTACTTTTCTTTAATTGTCTGACAGTAAATAATGCTTAAATATCAGATGCATAGCTAATATGTATTGTTCAAGTGAGATTTTGGATGGATGTTGTAAGTTTGAAGTAAAAGCAAATTGTTCGTTTTCATTTCAAGAAATATCCATGTACAAGAAGTACAATAACTTTTTTATTTTTCAAGATATTCTTATTCTGTAAAATGTATGTGAAGCAGAACTGATTGTGTTATGAATTTTTGCAAAAAAATATGCTCTTTACATTTACTTTATTTTAGTAAAATGCATATGAATAAAAAATACTGAAAAAAAAATTGTGTTTACAAATTTTTTTCTCTTTTACTCAGAGTATTACTGAGGATAATATTGCTATAGCATTATTAAAATTATATAGTTAGAAGCAGAATTTTAAGAGCTTTTAGAAAATATATACTTTTATATGTCTCTAGACAGTAGTTATCTAATTATTGGGCAGAATGTAAACATGATGCTAATTAACTGAGAATTCACAGCAGCAGCTCTGTTATCCTCCGTATTACTGGTAAGCCCAGCTGAATTGGCTGCAGTAGGAAATGGGTTAAAGATTGTAGCTTATGTTTATATGTTAATTTTTTTTTCACTGTTACTTTTTCTCCCTTTTTTAACATGATTCCCCTCCCCTTTTTTCACTTTATTGTACAGTAAAACTTGTTGAATCTGGATGTTGCGCATTCCAGCATGTTGTTCAGTCCGGCGTAATATTTTAGTCCCTTGAATTTTCTTTATAATTTATGTTTAATAAATGTTGTTCAATCCGGATCTTGCCTATTATGTAAACTGGCCGGTATTTAAAGAACTAACTGCTCATAATTAGTACAAATTATCTCCTCTAATTCGGCCACTTATTTTTACCTGTGCCCGCTGGTCATTAGAGAAGTCTCGCGTGGAGATAATTATTGTCCCGTTAATGATCTATCCTGTATTGACAGTTTAGATTTTAACAAACGTGATAGAAAAATCATTAATGGCTCAAGTAGGGCGAGGAAACTCGCAAAAGAATGAGTGATAGTGATGGTTGCATGTAGCATGTCTGTAGAAAAACTTGGAAACTTATTCATGACCTCCTTTCTACTTTCATTTTGCATGCACGACTTGCAATTCGAATTACTTCCCTTTACTGCGACCATAACAACAGAAGATTTTGGTCCAATATTCATTATAACATTGAAATTAACAAATACAGTGTCTAAATATTCAAACATATTAATTTTAAAAGAAAGAAATTAATTAGGAATCTGTCCCTAACAAAATAATATTTACATCTATGACTAGGATTTGGAGTGTGTTTAAAACATTTAACGATTTTCAAATTTAATGAATGACCAACAGATAATATATAATTTCGTTACGGAATAAAAAACTTAAACAGAGATGAAAATTCTGAAGAACAAACAGAGTTCAAAACAAACGAAATAGATTTTTTCACGTGAAATGTTAAAAATGACACATTTGATCAAGTATTTATTTACCACTCTTTGTTTATATCTATGTAATTTTTGACTTGCTATACGATTCAATTTTCTCCAATCCGGATGTTGTCTAATCCGGCCAAAAATTTTGCAACCACTGGTTGCCGGATTAGACAAGTTTTACTGTAGTTTTTTGTCTCTTAATGGAACACTGAGATCTATTTAGAGTTATGATAATTATAATTAAAAAATACTGAAGTGAAGTCAGTTGACTTAAAAAGATTTGAGATAAACCCTTGAACTTTATTTACTTTTGGAGGTGTGGGTTAAATTGTGGCCCTTTAAATTTAAGCAGATGTATTCAGATCACTTTTCAAAATGTTGAATTTTTTTGTCACATTATGTAATCTTATTTGTGTATTTACAAACCCAGACTTTAAATAAATTACAAAAATCTCCTGTGAGATGGGATTGAAACCCTTAATTTTTTAACTGAACATGGAGACCTGATATTCAATCTCTTTAGATGCAATATAAACTGAATATAAGGTATGGTGTCAAGGCTTTGGGGCCACCAACATATAAAAATCTCAACTCAAGCCTCAGCCTCAAATCTTAGATCTCTGCCTCACCTGAGATTTTCCTAAAACACCGTGCCGCCAACATTTCTGAGATTCATCTCACGTAAGCTGAGATTTGAGAAAAATCTTAGACTTATTCTCGTTGTGATATGCAACCTTTTTTCTATTAATGCACGAATTTGTTGTATGAATGATTTAATTTACCTTTCCGTTAGTTGTTTATGCAATATTTTGGTGTATAATCAAGAAAATACATATTCTCCACTTCCTTTGTCTTTTATTTGCTGTTTCGAGCCATTCAAGCAAAGGATTCCATTACGATCTTTGCAACAATAAATATTCACCGAGTCCCTGTAAAATAATCCCTACAGAAGAATAACGCAAAAAAAAATATCCAAACTTTGTAGTCTTGGCTCGTCTGTCGACATAAACACACAAAAATATACATCAAGGCGTCACTTCCGCCATTGTGACGTTACGTGTAGAAAGATTACAGAAAGTAGATAGGCGGATCAATAATATATTGACAGGCCGATTTCACATTTTTCTTTCTCTAATTTTATTTTGTAAAATGTCAAATATGTATCTATTACAGTTTATTCTCCATAGCAAAAATATTTTAGATAAAGGGACTTTTTGTCCCTATTTAGTTTTCTTTTTCAAAAAAAAAAATCATTTTAAGCGATCAAAGGAAATAAATTTTATCGCCGAAATAATGATTTAAATACTGCCAGTTCAGCGTTAAGAAATAAACACTGATTTTTTTTTCTAGCCGATCAAATGCTCGATATATAGCTAATTTTTTTTTTTTACGTCATAATATTTTTTGAGGGTTTCATAAAATTTGTGCATAAGTTGTGACAGAAAACATGTCCAGGGGCGGGAAACATACATGTATGCTTGGTTTTATATGATCCCAATTTATCAAGAAAATTTCGATACGAGTGTTTAATTGTCAGATAATTTCAGGTCTACCCTCTTCCCCCGAAGAAAGAAAAACGTGATCTATACGGACATGTTTATGGACGGGGCTAAATAAAATATCGCATGCATTTTCCACGATCCCCTATTATAAAATGTCGGAGAAAGAGAGAAGATGCTACATACTACGATCCCCTGTGAGAAAATGTCTCGGAAAAATATTTTTCTTTTTAGATATCTTACACTGGAAACCAAAATCAATCTCACATATGCTTATCAAGTGATGATTAACTTATTGTAAACAAAAGCTTCATGGCGTGTTCATGTAATATTTGAAGCTAAGGATCATTTTTTTTTAAAGATTATACTTGTCATGATTTATACATGTACTTTGGAATGGTCATAAGTCAAACTTGCATGGAAGATACATCTAAGGATGCACACTACTGGACTTGCTTCGGATGTTGGATCTGACTTACATTTTCTGGATGGTTTTGTGCTCTGATATTATATTGGTTAAACTGCCATCTGATAAAAATGGAATCCACTGTACCAGTTAAGGTTTCAGATGCTGCAATTTCAGCTAAAGAATGACCAGCTTAATGTTTTTGTAGCAGGTTAAAGTTTTTGGAGCAGGTCTCATTTCCAAGTAACTATGAGAACTATGTTGACCAAACTTGCATGGATGATACACCTAAGGATGCACACTACTGGACTTGCTTCGGGTGCTGGATCTGACCTACATTTTCCGGATGACTGATCAGATTAAAATTTTTCAAGCAGATATCATTTCCAAGTAACTATGAGAACTATGTTTACCAAACTTGCATGGATGATACATCTAAGGATGCACACTACTGGACTTGCTTCGGATGTTGGATCTGACTTACATTTTCTGGATGAGTAACCAGGTTAAAGTTTTTGGAGCAGACCTCATTTTCAAGTAACTGCATGTATATGTCCTATGTTGACCATACTTGCATGGATGATACACCTAAGGATATACACTACAAGGCTTGCTTAGGATGCTGGTTCAGACCTACATTTTTCAGATGACTGATCAGATCAAAGTTTTTCGAGCAGATCTCATTTCCAAGCATGTATCTATGAGAACTATGTTGACCAAACTTGCATGGATAATACATCTAAGGATGCACACTACTGGACTTGCTTCGGATGATGGATCTGACCTACATTTTCTCGACGAGTGACCAGGTTAAAGTTTTTCGAGCAGACCTCATTTCCAAGTAACTGTAAGCCCTATATTGACCAAACTTGCATGGATGGAGCCATTCACCATACATGTGTTTTTGTTAGGTTTAGCTAGCTTTTCCAGACAGCATAGTAAATAAATGTCAATTGGCCAGAACCAAATCTGTAATTTGAAGATGAGTGATCAAGAAGAAGACAAACGCCAGGCCTCTGCCAGGCCTAAACGTCACAGAGATCTAAATGAAAGAGGTCAAAAACTTCTTAACAAACATATTAACACATATTCTGCTCGTTTAGAGAATAAGTGGAAAAATGTCGATATTATTGTTATAAATTGAACACACATCTTCTAAAGACCCCCAAATCATCATACATTTTAAAATCACAACTAGAAACGAGGTTAGATGCCTTTGACATTTTCTTTAGTGAGTTCTGTGGATTTCTTGAGAGACAACATACTGAAAAATGTGGGTGTGAACTTCAAAGACTGAAGATGTCAAGAAAAGGATATAGCATTTTATTTGATGCTGCTTTCAGAAAACTTGATGCATTACAACAACAATCACCACAACTTCATGAACAGAAACAGCATCAGGAAGAGGAAATTCATTCAAGTAAGTGGACAAAGAGATCACTCAAGAATGCTTCACAAACTTCTTCATCTCACAGTCAACAAAGTTCATCATTATCTGAAAAGAGAAAGAAAGTAGAAATTGCTCGAGCAAAATTGATGTATGCTGAATTTGAAATGCAAATTAAAAGGAACAATCTCATTTATCCTTGAAAAGAGCAAAGTCACAGAAAATGACAGATGATTTGGAAGCAGAACTACAATAATTGTTATCTGTGCAAAAAAAAGTTACGGTTGCTGAAGTGGAAATTCTCAGTGAAGAGCAGACCTGTTTACTATTACGATTTTTTCCGTATTTTGTATGGATTTTGAGTCCAAAATACATCTCACGTTTTACTATTATGAAAATACGGAAATCAGAAATCCGTTCGTTTGGATTTTAGCTGTTAGTTTTCGTTATGATCTGTGTAAGTTTGGCGCTTTTTTTAATCGCTAAAAAAGATAAACATTTCAAACACTTCAGTGATGTCGGGTTGCCAAAATGCAGTGGGTTAAAAAATGACAGAAATGGTAATCAGAAATGTAGTTGTTCTCTACTAATGTATGTAAATCGATGGAAAGTGAATGCCAAATCTCACTGACAAATCTAATAAAAAATACTGAGAGACAACAATATTGGTAAACAGGTCTGGAAGAGGAAGGAAGTGATACATGTATTCAACATTTAGAGAGTGTTGACAGAAAATAATGTACAAATTGATATTTAGAGCAACATGCTCAAATCAGAACTCAAAATAAAAACATCTGTGTAGAACCTGAAACTATTGTGAAAGAAAATGTTAATCAACAGTCAAAGTTACATTCCAGAAGCTTGTACATCTATACTGAATCCTCAGGCTCTTCCATACTAACCACCACAGCCATCCTGGAATATAGGAGGACAAGCAGTTACTTCATATTTCATATATACTTACCATCATTGAGTGTGATGAAATTCACGAAGTCAGAGAGGAAATTCCTATGCCAGATGTAGCCCTACATTGTGAACATTTTTGTGACATTGCAGATCACATACCACCAGTTGATCCTAATGCAGAAATCCTTTTACAGATAGGAAGGGACATAAATAAAGCACATCACATTTTAGACCAATGCATTGGATTTGGAAATCAACCCTATGTCCAAAAACTGTCCTTGGTTGAACTTTCATTGGTGAGATGTTTTTGGGAAAAACCCATAAACCAGATGTTTATATAAAACCAACACAAATGACATTTACAAATTTATTCAAATTGCCTTCTGGTAACTACTCAGCTATTATAAAATTGCAACAAACTACAATGAAAAATTACACACGCAAACAATGTATTTACAGTACTCTAGATATTTACACTAATTATCAGGCAACATGCCTGATACAACCAGGCATTGTTAATGAGTAAATGCAATGTGTATTAGGCCGATGGCCGAATATGGTAGCCGATGGCTTGTATGTGTGGTGGGCTGCAGGCCCCCATGTATGTGAGGCCGATGGCCTAGTGACAGTGTGAGGCCGATGGCCATGAGTGAGTTAGGCCGATGGCCTAGCATGCATGTAAATGGCCGATGGCCTTGAGACAGTGAAATGAATGCGGCCGATGGCCTGTGTGCGTGTGTAAAAGTGGATCCAACATGGATTTACAATAAACAAAATTTCTTTTGGGGTTAAATAACACACTTGACCAAGTGTGAAATGCCCAAATGAAGTTATTATAATGTCAATATAATAGCTGAGAGCCCCAAAAGGAATTATCAAACACCACCACTCTTGATCTGATACCAAAAATTATAAAATCCAATGAACATAGATACAAAGCAAATTCATCTTCTTGAATTCCAACTTAACCCGTATTATGAATATGAGATAAAATAAAATGTAAAGTTACATTCGCTTATAAAACTACATATGTACATAACTGTTCATTGTTTAACAATCCGCTCCAAGTTTTGCGAAAACAAACCAAATACACAACATGATGTGAACATAAAATGTTAAATTGCATGCTTAACTGATCTATTACATTTACATACACAACTGCCTTAAACATACAACTAGTCTTTTTTACACAGTTTTTTGACAACACATTGCCTTTTGTGCACGTGACAAAGTTTGATCATCGGAACGAATGTACCTGGTGTAACAGTCTGAGCTCCATCTACCCAAGGTTTTGATCAAGTGATCTTCTACTTGGCCACCGTTCACGGTAGCTCAGTCGGTAGAGCGCTCGCTCCGTGATCGGGAGGTCGTGAGTTCGAATCTCGGCCGCGACAGACCTAAGTCGATAAAAAATAGGTAGCAACTGTTCCTTCGCCATGCGCTCGGCACTTTGAAGTGAAAGTTGCGGGTCCTTCGGATGAGACCTTATAAACCGAGGCCCCGTGTCACGGCAGGCGTTGGCACGATAAAGATTCCTCACTGCTCAATGGCCCTGAGTGCCGAGTAAAGGTCAAAATTTGAAGCCCTTCACCGGTATATGGTGACGTCTCTATATGAGTGAAAGATTCTCGAATGGGACGTAAAACAATATACAATCAATCAATCTACTTGGCCACTGGCAGCAGAGGTAGCAGCTCCTATTCTGAAAGAGTGGCCATTGAAATTCTCGTCATCCAAACCCAGCAATTTGAGTATCTGCTTTAGTTTGGTAATGAAAAAGTGTCTTGATAATGGATTTCCACTTTCATCCGTAAATAAGGCTGAAGACATGACACAGTTGTACCACTTTCTTCGAATGTTTAAATATTTTAACATGGATTTCACTGGACACACGGTTTGGTCTGACTGAAATAAACGGATCTGAATTCCTTTACGAAAAGGGTCAGTTTTAGATCGTTTAAGCGTGATAGTATAAGCTTTGTAGTTTCGATCCATGACGACATCTTCCACACACAATAGGTTGTCTTGATTTATATCATTCATAGTGAATTCCCCGCATCGAAGGAATGCGAAAAATGCTAGAGAACAAGCAGCTTGCAGAATGGTATCTAGGAAATAACCGAACATACCCCGCTGTAAGACATTTTGAATTTGGATCAAAACACTGTATGTAATGGGCCTCCTTTTCTGTTTAGAACTTTGTTGTTTTTGAATTCCCCTCAACACTGTTTGCAACCTTGCACACGATTCATCTGAGGATAGAGGATTAGAAATACCAGCCTTCACATAATTGAATCTCACAGCTGCAAGATACAATTTGATGGTATTGTACGTTAGTTTTAGGGAATTGCAGCAGTGTGTAACAAAGTAAATAAGGGTTTGTTCTGAGATCTTAGGTGGATTATAATATGGCGCTTCTATTCCAATCGATGAAAGGAACTGGCAATATACTGTAAATCCTGTTCTGTATGCCCTCCTTGTATTGTCGCTGATTGAAGATTCGCACAAGTCCCTAGACTCTTTCTCTAATACAGGATTAATTCTTTCAAGGATGGTATTGGTACTGGCATTGCTGCTGCTGCTGGAGCTACTTCTCTGAATTTTGTCATCTGGAAACAAGAAAGAGAGTCAGCAATAATGTTTATCTTTCCTGGAACATGATCACATAATACAAGGAAATTATTATTAGCTGATATCCAAGTTAGTTTTCTTAGTAGCTTCATAATCATAGAGGATTTTGATCTGCGTTTTTTAATTATCTGAACAGTGGCCAGATTATCACACTAAAATTTAATTCTCTTTCCTGACCATTTATGCCCCCATATCACAGCGGCAACAACTATGGGATACAATTCTAACAATGCCATAGATAATGTGTCATCGCCGAGGTCTTGAATTTCTGGAGGCCATTTTCCTTGGAACCATTCTCCGTAATAGTAACCCCCGTAACCAATGGTAGAAGAGGCATCTGTATACAAGGATATGTCTGAGGCACAAGTCACATTTTCCTCCAGAAAGAACGAATGTCCATTCCACTGCTTTAGAAATGTTTCCCACATAGCCAAGTCCATTCTGCATTCTTTAGTTAAATTTACGTGATGATGTAATTTAGTAACTGAATGGGCCAGAGTTAAAAGATATGAAATAAATGATCTGCCTGCTGGAATAATTCGTGCTGCGAAATTGAAATGCCCTAATATGCTGAGTAGTTCTCTTTTTGTACAGGAACGTTTTGACTTTAAATTGCCAATGAGAAAAAATATGCGCTCTATTTTTTCTGGTGGGATTCGTGCTTCCATTTTAACAGAGTCCAATATAATTCCCAAGTATTCCATTTCTGTACAAGGTCCTTTTGTTTTCTTCTCCGAAATGGGAATTCCTAAATTGCCAAACACCGTTGTTAGTATTGCCATACTTCTGAATCCTTCTTCCTCTGTAGGATCCAATGTCAAGAAATCATCTAACAAATGTAACACCTGCTTGATTTTGTAATTATTGGTTAAAATCCAGCAGACGGCCTGTGAAAGCATATCAAATATTTTGGGGCTACTTCTGCACCCAAACACTAAGCGTTTATAAAAGTAATATTTGTTTCTCCATTTTACGCCATAAAAAGGTTGCACTGTTTTTGACAAAGGTAATAGCTTGAATGCGTCCACAATGTCAGTCTTGCACATCAATGAATTAACACCTAATGATTTCAAAATACTTATGGCATCATCAATACGCACATACTGTAACGAGTAATCTTCCTTATCGATGAGGCTATTGATGCTAACTTCGGATGCCGAGTCATGAGGCGATGAGAGGTCTACTATCAATCTGTATTTCTTTGAGTATTTTCCTTCGGCAACACCAATAGGGCTAATACGATAGACTTCAAACGGTGGTTCATCATATGGTCCATCTACATAACCTTTGTCAATTTCATACTTGAGTAAAGTGTCTACTACTTCAGGTTTCTTCCTAGCTGTACTTAAATTTTTGCATTCAAATGAAGTCAATGGCAGCTTAGAAATTCCTGTATCAAATCCATTCTCCAATCCATTAATGAAAGTATCTACAAAGTTTTTGTCTGGATGATGGTGCAATTCTGACTTAAATGCTTCGATGTTGATCGTAGTTAAAATTTCTTGTTTTTCGGAATCTGACTGTAAGGTAAAATCAGGTAGTCATTGCTTCTCACTTTGGTTGCCCTACTTTTGTTTCGTGGTTGTTTTACATTGCGTGGAAGTATGTTTTCCCATCTTACAAGTTGAACATATATGTACCAAGTTACAAGAGGGTCTGTTGCATCCTGTCTCACTGTTAAAATTGTTACAGATTTCTCTGCCCCTATGCGTGATTCTGGGCCTTCCTTGCACATCCAGTTGGTTTTGTTGTCCTCTGTTCCTGTTTTGTCCTGGAAGTGAACTATTTGAAACTGCACTGAATTTTGCTCTTGGGCAGAAATGTGAAGTGTGTGTAGTACTGTTGCAATTCTCACATCTTATTACCGTCTGGCCAGCAAAAATAGTGGTAAACAGTTTCGTGTCCCTAATTGACCAGTCAACTCTGATATTTCTTTGATGAAGAAGGGCACTGGCTCTCGCTGAAAAGGCCTTGTGATATTCGTAAAATGCAGAACCACGTGTCATGAACGCCATCTCCACGATATCACGTTCATATGCATCCAATTCTATCCTTCTTTCCGGATATATTTCACAAATGATGTTTTTGAATTTTGAGAATGCCAGTATAAACTCGCTTATGGTTAAGTTTCTTTGTAATCTGGCATCAGTATTTTGTTTCAGTAAGATATAACGGCCTTCCATATCTTGAATTTTGTGTTCCTCATTTTCACGAGGCAGAAGTAAAGCGGCAAGATTGACATCCTTACCTTGGATAATGTTGTTCCTGAGGTTTGTGGACACAGTCTCGACATACGGGACCGAATCCGATGGAACACGAGAGCCCGATGGTAAATTAACATGGTCCAGTTCCGATGTCGGTGTACTCTGGTTGGGATTTTGCTGTTGTAACTTGCTGACAACATTTGTAAGTGACAGAAGAGATTGTTGTATTGTATCAATTGCTTGGCTCAGCGAGTCTATTTTGGTTTCATTTGTTGACTTCTGCCCAGCCTCGTTATGAATTGCTCTCTCCGAAGATGCTGGAAGTTCATGAACTTCATCGCCATTTTGATTCTCACTAATGTCAATTGTTCTTTCGTCTGACAGAGAACTGCTAAGCTCTTTACGACTGTTTTGTACATTGTCTTTATAAATTTGAAGTAATTGAGATTTCTTTAAAGTAGCTGGCACTACTATATTTGAGTCTTTCAGTTTTTGTATTAAGTCTGATGACGACCAATTTTCGGGTATACTAGCGTCCCATCTAGATGTGCTTTGATTTTCACTGCGAGTACGCACATTCCTACCTGGAATCTCACTTGTCTTTCTTTTCCTTCCCGTCATTTTTATTTTCTATAGTCACAATAATAAGAGCCTCGGGCTAAAGTTCAAGTCATTCGGCCATAACATGTAAACATTGAAACGAAACAAACACACGTGTATCCTGGGTCGGTAGTCACATACTGTATATGCATTTACCACTTGTAAATAGTCCACATATTATGAATACGCTACAAAAATCCAAGTTGGCTAGGAGACGAATATATTCCAATGGAATCTAGAGAAAATCTTTGAGAACACTACAGTTGCAGGAACTAGACAAGATGCTAAGAATCTGATTGGTTTATAGAATCACGTGATAACAAGCATGTTGAAATATGATACAATCTACATGATTTTATATAAACAATATTTAATAAATAAAATAACATTTATTAATGTCATGGAAACTTGTGTTCTACCTTATGGCCATCCAACTCTGATGCTACTTTGCAACAGTTACTTGCAAATCAAGGAAAAAATCCTCAATGAAACCTCAACAACCATCATGTGTACAAACACTGTAGATGATCATGAGTTCTTAGACATCATGAATTCTGTTTACAAAAGATCCTGATGGACGTTGGCAAGCTCCACTACCTTTTTGTAAGGACTGTCAAAGACCAGTAAACAACTGTGATCAAGCTAGGAAGAGAGCAAAACAATTAGATTACACTTTGCAGAAGGATCCTACAAAGAAAAAACATTTCGTGGAATTTATGGATGCATTGTTTAAGAATCATTACACAGAAATAACACCGCCTCTTCAGAATGGAGAAGAGTTTGGTACTTACCATTGTTTGGAGTTTACAACCCAAAGAAACAAAACAAATTTCAAGTTGTGTTTGAATCCTCAGCAAAATTTGAAGGAAAGTCACTTAACAATGTACTACTTACCTGACCGGGCTTGACAAACAGTCTACTTGGAGATTAATTGAACAGATGTTTTATTGTTTTAGAGTCTGTGAACCTCATTGAAATTTCTTACACTTTCTATGGCATGAAGACAACAATCCTGAAAAGAGACTGATCAAATACCGTACGACAGTTCACATCTTTGGAAACAGTCCCTTGCCAGCCATCGCAACCTACGGATTACACAAGACTGTAAAGGAAGTAGAAGATGTATTTGGGACAGATGTAACTCAGTATATACAGTGGCTACAACGTTATTGTTGACAAACCAATCGAGTATGAATCGTTCGTGTAACGTGCGTGATCGTTTGTGTAATGTGAGAGATCGTGCATGTATCAGACTAAATCGTTTGCAGTTTTAATCGTGTGTGATCGTGCCTTAAGAAACATGTAAATTTCGTTTTGTAAGTTTTTATCGGAATGTTATTTGTTATACAAGCATTTCGCTTGTCTGTTTTTTTCAATCCAAATAAAATAAATGAAGCGTGATTTACATAATTGAAAGCAGAACGAACTAATTATCGATTGGAAATAAGCAATATAGTAAGTCGTACAATATTGTGTTCTCATCAAATAGCATGATTTTTTGTGATAAACCGTACTTAGATGTTTAAGGATTTTTTTCTCTGATGTTAATTATGTTTACTACTAATCATGGTCAAGATATTTTTAAAATCAATAGATAAAAAAAGGTATTTTTACAAATAAATAAATAAACAACTCTCAATGCTTACATTAATATTAGTCGGCGAATGTACATGTACACGACATGATTGTCGGGGTTTTGTTTATCAGGGTTTATCTCTGGAGCTTACTTTTAATTATTTTTATAATTTCTGCAAATAAATTATTTGTAAAGTTATTGTTGATTTTAGAGATTCACAAATGGAAACATGGATATAACTTATAATTTAACTCATTTTCGTGCCATTTTTTTCAAACTTATCCCTTTGTGCATATTATGAAATCCAATTCAATCAAAACTCACGGTCCACCTACATGTACATCTTCTGATAGAACGGGGGAAAAAAATCAGCTTTCTGAAGTCGGAGAATTACATAAATAATAATCATTTGTAATCTAAAATAATTAATAAGTCTTATATGCATTCAGTTCCAGAAATATCCATTTCTATCTTTTTTTCATTTTTCAAAGTCGATGAAATGATATCAATAATTAATTGAAATCTAAAATTCGTTTTGAAAATATCCATTCCTAAAGAATTTGAACTATTTTGCGTGAAGAATCGTGCGTTTGCGTTAGCAATCGTGTAAGACCGTGTAACGTGTAGAATTGTGTGCGTGAAAGATCGTTCGTGTAACAGAGTTTATCGCGCGTTAATCGTGCGGAATCGTTCGTGTAACGTGATCGTTCGTGTAAGTTGTCAACAATAACATTGCAGCCACTGTAGAACATGATTTTTATGTGGATGACAGATTAACATCACAACCTACTGTAGAAAAAGCTGTTGACCTAATGAAAAGAACACAGAAAGCATTGAGTTATGGGAAATTACTTCTTCACAAAATAGCTTGGAACAACTAGAAAGTTATGAGCACTTTTTCACCTAGTGATCTGTCAAGTGAAATTGAAGATCACTTTAAAAGGGCTAGCCCTAACAATTAGGGATCTAGGGCCCTCGAAAGTTTTCACTATGTAACTCAAAAATGGTAAATATTTTAATATGGCTTTCAATAAGAAATTTGTTCTTTAACATCTTATTAATTTCATGAAAATGTTATTTTGTTCCAGTATTGTGTAATATGTAAGTAAAAAGCTGGACCCGTACACAAGTAACCATTTTCATTCATCAAGTGAGCGAGAACTTGTTGTGTGTATAACAGAAATAAACTTGCTTTATAAAATATACCTGATTACAGTAAACATTAATATTCTTCTAAAACAAGAGCACCGCTAAGCGGAGCATCCCCTCGCGGCAGGCACTTCGACGGTAATGGCAAAATTCTCAAGAGGGACGTTAATGAAGATACAATCAACTAGTTAGGTTTAAAATATTTAAAGGTAAAGAAGATAAAATATATTGCAGCACAAATTATTTTTTTAACAAAATCATCTTGGGGGGGGGGGGGGGGGTCATTTTTAAATCAAAGTGCATAAAATCGGGGGGGGGGGGGGGGGGGGGGGGGGGGGGGGGGGGGATAACATGCATACGTAATTGGACAGTTTCCCTTAATCCTAGCAGAAACATATCACGTACAATGTATGCTCTAAGTTTCAGTAATTTACCTACCTATGTAAATCTCAAAGTTGCATGCAATATGCATAAAATCTGAGAATACCCGCAGAAGCAATATTTCTTTGTAATAAAAAATGACAATAAACCGGTGTTGAGATTTCACTGAAACTTGTGAAATGCCTTTAGAGCTTTCAGGAATTACATGCGCCTCAAGAATAAATTCCATGTTGTAAACAGACACCTGTGGAAATTTGGTAATGAAACAGCGACGTTCATCAAATTATTTCAATTACTCAGCATCAGAAATGACACTTTTAATTCATACACAGACTCTCAAGATACACACAAAAAAATATGACAATACGCAAATACAAAGTAGAACTTACTGAAGCGATTCTGTCGAAGCGAACCAAATTTTCCAGGTTGATTAAGCGGAAGCTAGTATTGTCAAGTGGTACATAAAATTTCAGGGTTTGAAGGAAGTAAAATCACGATATTTTAAGAAATATTTTACCGATTAATTTGAAAATGAATAGAGTTCGTCCTTTTACAATGCCACACAAGTATGTGGAAGCTGTGAATTGATAGTCCATAGGTTCTATTTAAATCTTGCCCACAAGCTGTAATGAATACACTAACACACTAACAGACACACATATGCACAGTAGCGATGCTATATCCCCTCCGCAACTAGTTGTACAAGGGGATAATAAGTCTTTTTCTGTTATTTAGTGATAATTTTCATTTTTATTTAGTATTAAAATGAACAAAATAAATGAAAGAGAAAGAGAGAAGGAAAACTTTTCTTCATTTAATTCTTCGTTTTATAGTAAAATCAACAATTTATATAAAATAAAATGTTTAAACATACAATAATTCACGCCGTCTTACAGCATGCAGTTTACATTCACCTCCATCTGCTTTGTGTTTACAATTATGTAACCCAGCCCTCATTCACACGTGGCAGCGGAAATCAGTGACAATGTCATAAACAAAAAAATCAAAATAAAAAATAGGTGTTTAAATCCATTGTGTAATCACAGCAATGAATGGGAAATTAGGTTTGAAATCATTTCCAATTTTTCATTATGATTTGAATGCTGAATAAACCGCTTGGTTTGCATGTTTTAGAAAACATTTATTTCTCTCTCTAATGAAATTATTTATTGAGTTTTTATTGGTTTCACAAACATAAAACTACATGTATATATATGCACGATGATTGTAAGTGGAGGTTACATTAAATTTTCCAATTGTCAAGAAGATAAAAAATATATAATCAAGTTCTTTTGAATTTGTTTTATTTTCTACCTAAGTTTAAAATTGTGTTGTACAGAATGATATACTTATGTTTTTCTTTTATTTTGTCTAATAAACAGAATATCCCCATGACAAGATTTTACGGGTACATGCATGTAAGAACATGCAGTTTTACATGGAAGTCTTATTAGAGCGCCAAAAATATATACAAACCGAGCTCTCGGAATACAGAAAGAAAAAAATAAGAAATTCCCTTGTGTATGTTTCTCATTATCTCTGCAATAGAATATCAATTAAATTAAAATTGTTTTAATTATTGAATTACTGTTTATTTTGAAGTACTTAAATTATAGGCCCGCTCAGCTGTTAAGGAGTTGTTTTAATAACAGTAGTATATAAAAGTCTGACTGGTCAGTCATCGTTACGGCAATTAGACAGGTAGATACAAAGGTGTCGGTAGATATGTTTTCACCTAATATGTTTTCATTGCAGAGTCTTCATGATAAGAAATCTCTGGGCCCAAGACCATAAACTGAGCATAGTCTTAAGTCAAAATTTTAATTCTGATTATCTTGAGTTTTATTTTTCATACATGTTTGAAAAATTCCATGTTCATGTAATATTTAAATACAAACACATGATGAAAATTTTGTTTGATTATCAAAATTATTTCAGAGTTATTTTCATTTGAAAGTTGACTAAAGTCTGTTCTTGGTTTATGTAAGGCCTGATCACATTTGATAGCATGTATGCACAGTGTATTCAGAGCAGTATGAACACAAGCTTGTGTACAAAGCAAATGGGTGAATCAAAAAACAAAGAATCTCTAGAAAACCATTGTCTTTAGATGACTTAAAATGAAATGATATCCACCTGAGATCAAAGTGTGAAAATTAAAATTCCAAATAAGGAAGGATTTTGAGTTTGATCCATGTACACAATGTGTGTCCATGTACAGTCAGCATACCGCTGTTTTTTTATACCCCCGCAAACGAAATTTAGGGGGGGTATATTTGAATCAGCATGTCCATCTGTCTGTCCATCTGTCTGTAGATGAGATTTTGTCCGGACCATTTCTTGGAAACTGTTGCAAGGATTTGTCTGAAAATTTGTACACTTATTATTCGCCATATGAAGGTGTGCACCTGGTATTTTCATCATGATTTGATAATTTTTTTGCATTCAACAGGTGTTTTTTTTCATTTTTATTATGTGGTTTTGTCTGGATCTGTTCCCAGAGACTATTGCATAGATTAATGTATGAAAATTTGTACACTTATTATTTACCATTTGAAGATGTGCACCTGGTATTTTCAACATTATTTGATAATTTTTCTGCATTTTACAGGTGTTTTTTTTTCATTTTTATTGACTTAGTCATTTTGGTAAGGTTTGAGACATAGAATCTAGAACATCTGTAGGAAAATGTGAACTACAGCTTAAAACTACTCATTAGAACTCAAAAAAAAATCACAAAATATTAAAAACAGTTTTTACATTACACAGCAGATAGTGTAAATCTATTTGTCCCTTTGGAGTAATGAGTGGACATGCATCCAGTTAAAGATTAATTAATGAGTTCAGTGTGGGAAGCTGTTAGGGCATCTCTGATCAAGCAGGTCTTATCTATATCTCCTTGGAATTGGGCAGAAAGAAATAAAGATCTCTGTTGTCTAAGTCTCTTAATTGTAATTTCCCATACTGAAATAAGTTATAACTTAGTTATAACTTTTGTAACTAAAAAAAGGTACAAAAAAGTTATAACTAAGTTATTGGAGTTTGGAACCGCCTGTTTTAAGTGAGGTATAATTTAGTTATAACTTAGTTACAAAAAAGTTATAACTTTTGTATAAGTTTTCATCTTTTATTTCAACATAAATACAGCAAGTGCATAAAAGTTACAAAAAAGTTATAACTACAAAAAGTTATACTTATTAAAAGTTACACAAAAAGTTATAAAAAAGTTACAAAGTTATACTTTAGTTATACCCAAATAAACGGTGGAAAAAGTTACAAAAAAGTTATACCTGGAAAAAGTTACTAAAAAAGTTATACCTAATAAAAAGTTATGAAAAAGTTATAACTAAAAAAAGTTATACCCATGAAAAGTTATACCTTTAAAGATTATGAAAAAGTTACAGAAAAGTTATACCTAAAAAAAAGTTATAACTACAAAAAGTTATACCTAATAAAATTTACAATAAAATTATAAACTTCATGTTAACCTGTGGTGGAATTACTCAATTGTAGGCTTTAGAAAAGCTACTCATTAAATTAAAATTTTTACAAAAAGATCATCAAAATTTATAGAAAAAAGATTATTTAAAAAGAATTAAAAGCACTTATAATTTTATTTAAAAACATGATTAAGAGAGCTCGGTTCATTGTCAAATACAATTGAACGAATGCACATGCATGTTTTCAAGTCTACCTTATTTTTCATCATGCCATCATAACAGATTGAAATTTCTCAGAATGGTTGTTTTCTTAAAATACATTTTTTTAGCATATAGTCATAAGGGTTTTTGTAAAATTACCTAGTATACTGCACCCTCGTGAACTTTTATAAATAGGCATCACTGCCTAGATTTTAACTCTCTAGTTAGACAGTTGCTATTTATAGCCACAGGCTATTGCTGCTGCTTTTGGGCTGTAAATAACAACAGTGTAAAATCACGGGGACCCTAGCGGCGATTTTTGCAGAGTCAAAATAATGAAAATAGGGTTGACTCAATGTTTGAAAATAAAATGCACATAGTTAACAAATACTCACAAGTTATTTCAAAGACATTGTGTTGATGGGCACAAAGCTTAATTCCTGATATTTGCCGTTATCAATATTTCTCGCTTCATGAATATTCATTAAATTACGCCGACCTACAACTAATTCGTACACAGACCAACTCGTATATTCGTATGCAAACAACAGAAGTCACACGGCTTTTTTTAACGTTGTGTTAATGTAAAATTTAAATAATATTTATTAATGGTCGGAATATTTAAGGGAAAAATATTTGAGAATAATTGTTTCACATTTTCACTTTGAAATCAAATCTATACTTAAAAATTAATAAATTTTGCAAATAAACTCCGAAACGGATGCACCAGAGTTTTTACTTACTCCTTTAAGAATACACTAGATACAATATGATGTCCGTAAACTATATTTAGATTTCACTCGCATTGTAAGTATCGTACATTAAATTAAAAGTCTACTTTTATTTTCTATAAAGAGCCATGAAATAGCAAAAACGTGAGTATGGTGGCGTTTCCGGTTGGCGGATCTAAGTTTCTGGCAATTTTCAATTAAACTGACAACAAGCAATCGTTTATTTATTTCATAAAACGTCATCACTGAATTATTCAATCAAAACTTGATTTAAAAGACATAAAAGAAATAAGTTGTGATAACCGATTAAAAAGGAAAATGTGCAAATTATTTTTGTCATTCACCGATCTTAATATTGACGGAAGCTTCTAGAACATCATATAGCATCGAGCCCGATGTTAAAAAGAAAAACGAGACGAACATAAAAAAGGTTATGTGTGAATGGTCATTGAAATAATGGTAAATCGTTGATAACACTATAAGTTGTGAATATATTTATATATCGAAAGACTGTTACATATATGTAGTAGGTTTTCCTAATAAATTTATCGGTAAAATGCCTCACCGAGAGCATCGTGGAGACGAACCTGAAGTACAATTTCTACTTCGTAATAAACTTGCTTACATGAAAAGAGAAAGTTAATGAATAAGACATTGTTCAAATACAATTAAAGCTGTAAAATTTTGTGCTTTAATCAATACATTTCAGTTTTTTTTTTTCTGAATACAGTCTTTTGTATCAAATAATCGGCCTATTCATAGGGCGTTAAAAGCTAATTTTTACACAGGTACTTGCGTCTTGAATTATATATATGTATGTACCTTATTGATATGTAAAAAAAAAAGTAAAGTATACATTTTTTACATATCAATAAGGTACATACATATACATAAACCAAGACCCAAGTACCTGTGAATTTTTACCCCCCCCCCCCCCCCAAAAAAAATCAATTTATCAGTAAAATGTGAATATTCGCTGCTTTTATCCTTGACGGAAATGATATAAGAGCATCTGAAGTACAATATCCATAACATCATGAACATAGTATAACAGGTTTCACAATAAACATCAATTAATGAAATTGTTATTTTTTCAAGTTTTTACGAAGGGGGGGGGGGGGGGGGGGGCACATGCGGGATTTTGAACAAAGTATTTCTTCCTGCTATAACCCTGTAGGCTGTCAGTAGAAATTAACTACAATATATTTTCTGTCGGTAGTGGTATAAATTCAATTCCCCACGCTTGCGCGGGATTTCATCTAGTAATCATAATTGCTAAACACAACGCATGGTGGTTTCTTAGTTACATGTATGCGACAGACGGTAATTACGAGACGTTCCCAATTTGATACTCCCTAATTATGAGATACTCCATGCTAGGAAAGCGTCGATCTCCAAATTCCTCCTATTCCAAAAGTACAATATGATTCGAGGACTGCACATTCCTTGTTCCGGAATTGCGGGTTTTATAAATGTTTTATTTGAGACATTTTGTGGATTTTTTTTATACAATAAAACTTTTAAAGTTAACTGTAATTTTACAATGTCTTTTGATTGTTTAAATTTCTAATATCTGTTGACGATAATATATTAGAAATATATATTATCGGAAAGAAAAAAAAAGATCACGACATCTTATCGATAATCAGTTAATAAATAGTTGTTGGAGGCAGATACGATGCCATAAAGCAAAGTTTATTACGATTTTGTCTAAAATAATAAAGAGCCATTGCCTAATTTTCTCGGACACAAAAACTACTGAACGAATGCTAATTTATCAAAGTTATAATTAAAAACAATGGACGGGCAAAAGTTAACAATATTTCATTCGTATCAATTTTGAAAATTCTATCGTGCCTCGAATAAAATTTACCATTTAAAAAGTGTAAGAAAAAAGGTACTAAAATACACGCGCATGAAATATTAGGATTTTCTTGCGAATTCAGTGGGCTTAATTTAGGTCAGTCTTCTCCTGCGTGTGTTCACAAATTAAATTTCGTATTGCACAAAGACTAGCAGCAATAAGCAGGGTCAGTGCATATTAAGATTACGTACGAGAAATAGCATCATCACAAACCACGACCAAAGTATACAATCTTATCCCATTTTGAAGAGAGTTATATGCGGACTCCGAACCGTGGCTTGAGACGATGGAGAAAAAGAGGCTGTCAAATATTTAATTTTTCTGTTCTTTTTTTTTCGAACAGTATATATCAAACAAAGTAAGACTTCTGTATAATTCCTGAAGTCTTTCAAGTTTTTAGAAATAAGTTAATTACAACCAGGGAATTTGGCAAAGATGGGAATCCAAGGATAAAGTCTATTTCATTATCTTTCAACATATGATTTATGTCGCACAATCTACAGTACATGGCCAAAAGTGATTCATCATTTCCCTTTTAACCATATACTTTATGAAAAGTAAGTTTTTGTTAAAAAATATTGTGGGTTCAATTCTACTCAAAATTTCAAAACCTTTTCCAATAAGTTACGAAAATTTTTTCATATTTTCTTTTTTTTTTTGGGGGGGGGGGGGGGAGGGGGATGCAAAATTTGATTATTGTTCACTGAGTAAAGATTTGAAATTATAAAGTCAAAATTTCTAACTTCAAAACACCACGATTTCATTACACATTTTTGTAAAACATGCATCTTAGAATAAAAATGTTCGGTCACTACATGAGTATATTAGGAACCTTGATTCCCTTATGATTTAACATTTAGGGTAAACTGGTTTTGACACCTTTCAAGCATTAATTTGTGGGGAAAAATACTAAAACATCCCAAAATCCATTATTTGAATATATAATTTCAATCTGTCCATCATCCTTAAATATGTTTTCATTTTTAAATTTGCAATTATGACTGTACACCACAATAGTACCGTATATACTCACCTATAAGTCGGTCTGCCTATAAGTCGGTTGCATTTTTAAGCTTATATTAGAGGGATTGACCCTCTAAAATACCAATCATTTTATGACTTGCCTATAAGTCGGACACAGAGTTTTGGACCAAAATTTAACTCCCAAAAAACCGATTTATAGGCGAGTATATACGGTATATATAGGAAAAAAACCCTGAAATGATCGAAGTTTCATTTCTGGCATTTCAGGATAGTTTTTTTTTTTTTTCAATCCTTATTTTATAATAAACCTAATGTAGAAAATTTCATGCAATACATTCACAACTCCAATTAATACATGTCCTCGTTATACTACGGAAATATAAATTTACTTATTAAAAAACGTGTACTTAAGTATCGTGAAAAATTGCAATAAACTTTCATAATTTCCATCATATCATTTTACAGATTCTTATATTTTATCTCATTCAATATGCCAGTCGTTGTGTGGTGCAGTGGTTAGCATTTGCTCTAGAGTCATGAACATGAAGGAGTCGATCCTTACGTAGCGGGTTCGAATCCCACTGAGGGACATAGAGACAGTTTAACAGAGGTCCCATCGCAGTTAGTGCTGGTCAGAAAAAGATCACTCACTACTCAATGGCCTGGAGTGCTGAATATAGATCTAAATTTGCAGCCCACCAATGTCAATAGTGATGTCTCAATATGAGTGAAAAATTATCGAGAGGGACATTAAACGCAAAAATCATTCATGCCACCGTCTATCAGTACTTACAGTACTTTGATTTTTCATATTAGCACCATGATCTAGCTGTACTTCAAAAAAAAAAAAAAGAAGGTTCTAAGCAGTGATTTCGGTCACAGTTCATAGCTGCATACCACCCAAGTCCTTGCACAGGTATCCTTGTGGATGTACAGTTGTGATTTTTATCTGGATTATTTAAAGACGAGCTGCACTGGTAGTCAGCCGAGCTGGTCGAGGGACTTGGCCATCTGGCCAGCGGTCTGCGCCCCTTGACAGGTTGTACTGGTAGTAGGCTGAAGTGGTCATGGGACTTGGCCGGCCAGCTGTATGTCCCCCTCGACAGGCTGCACTGGTTTTCGGCCGAGCTGGTTGAGGGACTTGGCTGGCCGGCAGAAGGTCTGCGCACCTCAATGGCCTGCACTGGTAGTCTGCCAAGTCTTCATTTGAAATATGCTTGCGATTTCAACCTTCTCTTCATTTTTCTTCAATTCTGCAAAAATTAAAAAGGTTCAAACTTTAAATATTTTAATTTTTAAAAAAAAAAAAGTTGAAGTGTTTCCTGCACTCAAAGCATATCAGATTGGAACCACTCTTTAATATCAATTCATTCAAATTCAAATCATATGCATCTATAACTTGGAAAACAAGACTTAGAGTTCTGTTGTGTAATTGAGAAAATTCAACCTCAAGGCTCATCACATAAACATGCATTTAAAAAATTTTTAAACATAAAGAATAATATAGAACCTGACAGCTTTATAGGAATTAGCTTTAGATTTCTTGAATTTGAAATAAAAATAAGATTTGATTATTAATTTACTTACCTAAAACAGGTGATATTTATTTTTGAAGGATTTCACTCCAGCTGCTCATGGAAAGAAATAATGTGCCAGTATACTGCTGTAATTAAATAAAAATTAGAAATTTTATTTTACTCATTTCAGTACACTATATCATTGTTATGATAATATGTAATAAACATTTCTTCCAAAAACATTAAAATATTAACATAAATATTGCCTTACCGACTGATTTTATCATCATTTTTCTATCAACACTTTCAACACGCCAACATTCAAAGTGTCCATGAAAAAATCTGTGCTCTGTTGTTGACCAATCAGACTTAAAATAAGTCATGTGATTGAAAAAAATTAAATAAATAATTCATAATTAATTCATTTTAAACCCAAATTAACATAATTGTGTATTTTGAAACTTATCTTAAATATTAAAAAGCCAGTTGGTGTTAAAATTTTGAAACAGAGTTCCAACAAAACGGACATCGGGGTCGCCATATTTGTGTCGCCGCCATTTTGAATTTAATATTTTATTTATTTCTGAAAATAACTAGTAAAACTGGGTTATTTAATCAGGCAAAGAATAAAATCCACATGTCCTAGTCTTCTGCTAAAATCTTAATATAACTGGCAGTCTTTATTCCCAACATTGTAATATATGTTAATAAATGAACATACACTGTATGTTGTTTATCCTTCTAGCCACCCTTATTACGACTGATTTACTTTAGATTTCAGACAACCTTTGTAAAATTGTACCATTGCGTAATGCACAAGCTGAAATTTATGAAGTGTAGGCCAAAAAGGTCACCTAGTACAAACACCTGTGTCACGAGAAAACAATGGGGAAATTAACACTGTTTTGCACACGAAGAAAAATCTGTGCAAAATATTAAATGACTTCATGAGATTATAACATTTGACCACTGTTTATATCTCTTGAACATTTATATTTCTCCAGAATTAAGGAAATTATTCCACCTTAAGATGTACATGCATATAATTTACAAAACAAAAATGAAGTCTAAATAATACGTATTTTCTGAGAGAGAAAGAGAGAGAGAGATTATTCCCAACTTTAGATGAAACTAGTGCTTACAAGACAAATATTAATTAAACAATAATATTTATTAATGAGAGAGAGAGAGATTTAGAAAGAGATTTATTCCCAACTTCAGATGTAATTTACTACAAGTCTCAATTTCACATCTCTTCTGTTGAACTTAGATAGAATGTTCTATCGTTAAAATGATAAATATCCTACGGACCCAGTGAGGGCCTGTCCCGAGACACAGTTAAAATATTCTAACTAGTTGAACTTAACAGTGGATGTGGTGTGGACTGCAATGGATGAGAAAAACATTGGTAGTAAAGATATCTAAGAAGCCCCCCTTTTCTCTTAAAAAAAAAAACCCTCTCAGCTCACAACAAAATAGAAAAATAAATGTCTGCGTAAGTAATAGCAGTATATAATGCAATCCATTATTATACCCCCCGCAAACGAAGTTTAGGGGGGGTATATTGGAATCAGCTTGTCCGTCTGTCTGTCTGTCCGTCTGTCTGTAGACGAGATTTTGTCCAGACCATTTCTTGGAAACTGTTGCAAGGATTTGTCTGAAAATTTGTACACTTATTATTCGCCATATGAATGTGTGCACCTGGTATTTTCATCATGATTGGATAATTTTTTTGCATTTTACAGGTGTTTTTTCATTTTCATTATGTGGTTTTGTCCGCATCTGTTCCCAGAGACTATTGCATGGATTTGTATGAAAATTTGTACACTTATTATTTACCATATGAAGATGTGCACCTGGTATTTTCAACATTATTTGATAATTTTTCTGCATTTTACAGTTTTTTTTTTCATTTTTATTGACTTAGTCATTTCGGGTTCATGTCTAAGGTTTGAGACATAGAATCTAGAACATATGTACAAAAATGTGAACTACAGCTTAAAACAACTCATTAGAACTAAAAAAAAAAATCACAAACTAGGAGACTAATTATTCAGAGAACAATTAGAGGCCTTTCCACCTTTTTAAGTGTTTCCATGTCATTTGGGCTGAAAAAAAGGAGAAAAATGCAAAAAATGAAAAAAAAAAAAAAATGCTCCTCCAGCTGGGATCGAACTCAAAACCCTTGGGTTGAAAGGCAGGTGCGCTAACCATTCAGCCACGCATTCCGATAACATACGTAAGTTAATTGTTTAAGTCTATAGAAGAAATGCAAGCGTATTTTTAGAATCGGTAGGGGAAGAAAGAAGTTCCGTAAAAGGAAATAGTCCCTGAATTTGCAAGCAGTATATTAAATAATAAGGGACGGGCTGCGTAAGAAAACATTAACACTGTTCCCTAATAAAAATGTATTAATGGACTGTAGCCCGATTCATCGATATTGTGAGCATGCTGAATTTTTTGTAAATAGCTTTGTTGTAAGCTTAAAAGATCGGGTTCGGATTTTAACATTTCTGACTGAATATCCTGAAATAACTATGAAACATTTAAATAAGCATTTCTTTGGGTTAAATTAAATATGTGTATCACAAATTAAACTCCCAACATGCATTTTTAGAAGGGAAAGACGTCAATGAAAGCGAGAATTGTTTTTAATCTACCGAAAATCGCTATTTCTGGAAACTGATTAATTCTAAATAAAAATCAAATAAATTCCAAATGTAAAAGAAAGAGAGAATGCTTGGTATTAAAATGTCGTATCATATCAGGAGAATCGAATGCTGCTAACGACATCTGAAGAAATAGCTTTACAAACACAACAGAACTTGTAGTTTTTGCCGTGAAACTTCAAGACTTCTATAAACTTATAGGACTCACCGTAAAACTCTCCAGAAACTTTCTCTGAGGTCTGTACTACAATTGTACCAAATATGGTGTCGATCCGAGGTCTGGTTTGAATTTGACAGAAATATTCTACGTTGTTGTTGATGTGATTTTTTTTTTTTTAAGAAGGGGGGGAGGTTAATTATTTATTTTATGCCTCTTTCAAACTAAGAATTGTAACTACTTCCACATCCTTAAGCCTGATTGTGACCTTGGGTCAAGGTCAAAGGTCAAGGTCAAAGGTCAAGGTCATTAAAAAAAAAAAAAGAGAAATCTTTACTTTTCTATGTTTTTACCTGATACTGGAGCTGAATGCATGTCCTTACTTTTCCATTTGACCCAAGGTCAAGGTGAAAGGTCAAGGTCAAAGTTCAAGGTCATTTGGTAAATTGCCATATTTTACACATATATAAGGAATTTCTAATGTTTTTAAATGACCTTGACCTTTGACCTTGACCTATATTTCAAGGTCAAAGGTTGAACATGCCCATGCAGTTGATCCCATGTCTCTACGATACACCGTTTTAAAAAAAAGTTCATTAAATGTAAGTAGCGTAAACTTTCAGGGGCAGTAACTCATACAAGGGACCAAAGAATGCTTTCGCAATGATAGAATGAAGAGAGTACTAAATGAGTCGAAGACACTGATGAAGGTTTGGAATCTCTACGGTTGACGGTTTCGGAGGAGTAGCGATAACAAGGTTTTGTTGCAAAAGGGGTGACAACTTTTGAATGGGTCAAGCTCGGGGGACAAGAATGAAATCTTTGAAATAGTTTTAGAAGGACATATTATAGATGCAAAGATATTCAGTATATGTTGAAAGACAAAAGAGATATTAAAAAAGCTAATTTTCTCATATTTTGAATGACCTTGACCTTTGACCTCTATATAAATTTCAAGGTCAAAGTTCACACATGCCAATGCTATTGGTCCCATGTCTCTACGATTAAGCGTTTAGAAAAAAAATTAATTATTCGTAACCATCAAAAACTTTCAGGGGCAATAACTAATTAAAGGGGTTTATGCAACCTTTGGCACTGAATAGATTGAAGAGTCTACTAAATTAGTCAAAGACATTAGTGAAGGTTTCATATCTCTACGGTTTAGGGTTTCGAAGGAGTAGCGATAACAAGCTTTTATTGCGAAAGGGGTTGTAACTCCTTGAGGGGTCAAAGTTCATATACGCAGGGTCAACTGTAAAAATCTTTTACGAAGTGCATTCTTATGGACCATAAATCTTTTCGATAACTTTTAAAACAAAAAACCATTCGGCGGAAAAATAATAAAAATAATAATAATAATAATAATAAACAGAACAATTTCAATAGGTCTTTCCACAGAAAGGTGGAAAGACCTAATTATGAAAAACAGTTTTTACATTACACAGCAGATAGTGTAAATCCATTTGTCTCTTGGGAGTAATGAGTGGACATGCATCCAGTTAAAGATTAATAAATGAGTTCAGTGTGGGAAGCTGTTAGGGCATCTCTGATCAAGCAGGTCTTATCTATATCTCCTGGGAAATGGGCAGAAAGAAATGAAGATCTCTGTTGTCTAAGTCTCTTAATTGTAATTTGTCTTTCAAAATACATAGTTACTGGAACCAGCCTTTCATTTTTAAAATGAGTTTGATATAAAGGTATTAAGATCAATTTGATTTTGTATAATTAATTATGATTTTTTTTTTCTCAACAATCAATTTGCAGAGTGTCATGTCTCACAAAGATGACAGATAGCTGCAAACTATTTTTTCAATGTAATAAAAAAAACACCGTAATTATTAGTATTGATGTTTTATTAGGCTGCACCTTAGTTTCATTCATTAAAAAAAATATAATGAGTAATTAAATTTTCACTCTAAATGTTTAAGCAAATTGTGAACACCTCTCACATCTAGAAAACATTAGTGATTTGGTACCTTAATTCTCTGAAAAACCCAGCGGGGGGTATTTGTCCCTGTTGGACAGTTCTAGTATGAATAATTTTTAGATAAAGAAAATTCTGCATATAAACAGTGGTATCTTTATGTAGCCCTTAATCACCCCCACCTTTTTATTCATATCCTCTGTAGATATTACAGGTATGTAAAACTGTATTACTATACTTACATAATTATGCTTATTTATAATTTTATATGATTAAATTTCAACAGTTATATAAAAAAATTTAATTTAGGTTTATGGTAATTAAAAAAAAAAAAAAAAAAAAAAATCAGTTTAACTAAGTAGCCATTCTGCAAAATGACTATAAGTCCAAATTAGGTACAAAAAAGTTACACAGAAAAATGACAAAACCCTGAAAAGTTATGTTTTAGTTACATCTGAAAATGGCTAAGTCCAAAAAGGTACAAAAAAGTTATACAGTAAAATGACAAAGTCCAGAAAAGTTATCTTTTAGTTACACCAGAAAATGGCTAAGTTCAAAAGGTACAAAAAAGTTACACAGTAAAATGACAAAGTCCAGAAAAGTTATATTTTAGTTACATCTAAAAATGGCTAAGTTCATTTTAGGTCCAGAAAAGTTATAACTAAAATGTAACTTTTTCTTGAGGTACAAAAAAGTTACAGAAAAGATAACTTAGTTATAACTTATTTCAGTATGGGTTATGTCTGTCAAAATACACAGTTACTGAAACCAGCCTTTTATTTTTAAAATGAGTTTGATATAAAGGTACTAAGATCAATTTGACTTTGTATAATTAATTATGATATATTTTTTTCAACAATCAATTTGCAGAGTGTCATGTCTCACAAAGATGACAGATAGCTGCAAACTATTTTTTCAATGTAATAAAAAAACACTGTAATTATTAGTATTGATGTTTTATTAGGCTGCACCTTAATTTCATTCATTAAAAAAATAATATAACGAGTAATTAAATTTTCACTCTAATAACTCAGATCTGTTCCCAGAGACTATTGCATAGATATGTATGAAAATTTGTTTTTGTTTGTTTGTTTGTATGTTGTTTAACGTCCCTCTTGAGAATTTTTCACTCATATGGAGACGCCACCACTTGCCGGTGGAGAGCTGCAAATTTTGTCCTATGCTCGGCACTTACGGCCATTGAGCAGTGAGGGGTCTTTTTCGTGCCAACACCTACTGCGACACGGGACCTCGGTTTATACGGTCTAATCCGAAGGACCGGTCTCCACGTCCCACAGTGGGATTCGAACAGTGGGATCAACTCCTTATCTCGCGACTCAAGAGCAGACGCTCTAACCACTGCGCCACGCGGGCGACTATGAAAATTTGTACACTTATTTACCATATGAAGATGTGCACCTGGTATTTTCAACATTATTTGATAATTTTTCTGCATTTTACAGTTTTTTTTTTCATTTTTATTGACTTAGTCATTTCGGGTTCATGTCTAAGGTTTGAGACATAGAATCTAGAACATATGTACAAAAATGTGAACTACAGCTTAAAACTACTCATCAGAACTTAAAAAAATCACAAAATATCAAAAACCGTTTTTACATTACACAGCAGATAGTGTAAATCTATTTGTCCCTTTGGAGTAATGAGTGGACATGCATCTAGTTGAAACTTAATTAATGAGTTCAGTGTGGGAAGCTGTTAGGGCATCTCTGATCAAGCAGGTCTTATCTATATCTCCTGGGAAATGGGCAGAAAGAAATGAAGATCTCTGTTGTCTAAGCCTCTTAATATTGTAATTTATGTCTGTCAAAATACATAGTTACTGAAACCAGCCTTTTATTTTTAAAATGAGTTTGATATAAAGGTATTAAGATCAATTAGACTTTGTATTATTAATTATGATATTTTTTTTTCAACAATCAATTTGCAGAGTGTCATTCATGTCTCACAAAGATGACAGATAGCTGCAAACTATTTTTTCAATGTAATAAAAAACACTGTAATTATTAGTATTGATGTTTTATTAGGCTGCACCTTAGTTTCATTCATTAAAAAAAATATATATAATGAGATTAAATTTTCCCTCTAAATGTTTAAGCAAATTGTTAACTCCTCTCACATCTAGAAAACATTAGTGATTTAGTACCTTCTCTGAAAAACCCAGCGGGGGGTATTTGTCCCTTTTGGACAAGTTCTAGTTTTTATTTGCCCATGCATTCCTCCTTAACAGAAAAAAAAGAACAGTGAGTTATACCGAACAAGGTTGAAAAATGTCCCCCTTATCCAAGCATCTCCGATGTGCAGGATAAGGGTCATTCTATAAGGAAGCCTGACGACTTCGAGAGTTGACATTGAATTTCTATTCTTAGTTTATCACGACAGAGCCTACTTCACAGCCGAGTAATTTTCTAAAGAAAATTCACCCGGCTATTGTCTTGTTCCATATAAAAGCCCCTGTGCCTTTCGAACGCGTCCTCTTTTTACAGCTTAACAGAAAATTTGACATTTATTAAGAGATAATCAGGGTCGGGAAATTATGCAATGGATGTAGAGTATCTATATTATTATAGACATATGTTACGATATATGATATTCATAAAATAGGGATGGGAAGGTCAACTCTCGAAGCCGTCAGGCTTCCTTATAGAATGACCCTTATCCTGTACATCGGAGATGCTTGGGTAAGGGGGACATTCTATTTCGTATGCCTTCTGGCATTCTCAAGTTGACGTTGAATTCTTTAAAGCCTCTCAATAAATGTTAAAAATTCATATACTGTAATACACAAGGAAAATTGTAATCTTCTAAATCATTCAAAATTCCACAGATAATACCATTAGGATATAAAATCTGAACTTAAGTATTTTTATGAAAAATAGAAAAGAGAAAAACAGAATCTATATTTATTGTAATAAATGTACAATTGTTATTTCATTATGTTCATTGTCATCAAGTACTTCCTTTCACAAAAATTAGACTTATAAAATTCATCACAATGAAAAATCAAATCATTATTAACTATAAAGTCCAACATTGACCATATCGCACTCATAGTCCCTCAATGCTAGGCATCCTTCCTAGATAATACCGCTGAAGAAAACTGATTTTGATCCTGAATATTTCTGTTGTAAAACCGGTGGAATGTAGAAGCCGAAGACCAGTTTGCTGTTGATAATATGTCCTTCAAGGTGACTCCGGACAGGTAAGCTGTCGAACATGATGCTCCTCTGAAAGAATGTGCTTGAAATATAGAAATATCTATACCAGATAGTTCCAACACTCTTTTTAGCCATCTTGCTATCGAACTCGATGTTACTTGTTGAAATGTTTTAAAAGAAACTAACAGTTTAGAAGATTTCCTTTTTTCTTTTGTTTTCTCTAAATAGTATTTTAATGTAAACACAGGACAAATGGTCTTATCATGAAATGCATCTATTTTTATCAAAAAATTCCAATTTCCAAATTTTGATGTTTTCTGCAAATCCTGAATAGAAAAACTTATGAAGTTTTCTGTAATATTCATATTATCAACATTCATTAAACTCAGAGTCTGAGATCTTTGAGCTGATGTCAAAGCTAATAGTCAGTAGTCTTATAAGTCAGCATTTCTAATTTTAATTCATTTAATGGAAATTGTGTTGCTAAAAAACTTAAGACTTTTTGCACATCCCAAAATGATCTGTATTTTGGAATGGGTGGTCTTAAATTAAATATTCCTTTCATAAATCTAGCAATGAAAGCATTATCTACAAATTTAGAGTTTCCAAGAGATGCTAAAGTTTGTGAAATAGCACATTTATGTGTATTGATGCAACTATAAGATTTATTTTCTAAACAAAGAGTTGTCAAATAATTAACAATGTTTACTTCATTTGGTGCAATTGGATCAACATATTGTTTACTACACCAATGCATCCAAGCTTTCCATGGATATTGATACTGTTTAGCAGTGGAGTTTCTCCACGATTTTGCAATGATTTTTGAAGCTTCCTTCGAAACTCCTTTCTTTTGGAGATATCTCCGGATACACAACAACCTATCAGAAATAACTTTCTCTTGTTCATTGGATGCAGAGAGTTGTTGTGCGCTAGAGTTAGCAAATCTTTCTGAAATGGTAGCTTGACTGGAAAGTCTATTAAAGCCGCTAGCAACCTGGGGAACCATATTTGAGTTGTCCATAATGGACATACTAATACAATATGTAGCACTCTTTTTACCTGTTCGTCCTCTATTTTCTGCAATACTTTTGCCATCTGACTGAAAGGTGAAAAAATATATGGATCAATTATATTATTCCATGATAAAGAAAATGCATCAAATTCAACTGCATTTGGATCGGGAAACCAAGATACATAATTATTAGGTATTTGTGTATTCAGTCTAGATGCAAAAAGATCAATTTTAGGTTTAAAAAATCTTCTACATAGTTTTTGAAATACATCTGTATTTAACATCCACTCAGTACAATCATTAAACTCTCGTGACAAGTAGTCAGGGATTTTATTATTTTTTCCCGGAATGTGCACTGCTGAAATAAATATGTTTTTACTGAAACACCAATTCCATATATTCTTTGTCTCTTCTAAAAGTGACAAAACAGATCCCCCAATTCTATTTATATAAGCCACTGCTGTTGCGCTATCCGATTTCACACAGATATGACAATTATTGTAAAATTTACAAAGGGCAAGCAGGGAAAAATAGATTGCTCTCAACTCAAGCTTATTTATATGTAACAAACTCTCCCTAGCATCCCATCTGCCTTGTGTGGAATTTTGTGTGAAATTTCCATCTTTAAGTATTGCTCCCCAGCCAATTAATGATGCATCAGACTCAATATATATCTGAGGAGCACTTGGTCTTATTATTTTACCATTGTAATCTTTTAAATTTTTAATCAACCAGTTTATCTCACTTTTTGATTCTTCAGAAATAATCATTTTTCTATCATAATTCTGAAAATTATTTTTTAACGCTGTACATTTGTCCCTGTCTAAATATCTATGATACAATGGGCCCAGTTGTATTGCTGTACTTGCAGAATTATATAAACCAATCAAAGCTGTAACTTCTCTAATTGAAACTTGATCTTTTCTCAGAATATCAGAAGATAGATGTAAAATCTTTTCAATTTTTCCATCAGGTAACAAAAACTTGAAACTCACTGAATCTATTATAAATCCCAAATACTGAATTTGTTGGGAAGGAAAAAGCATCGATTTTTCAGAATTGATATGAAATCCTAAATCCTTTAGTGTTTTTATTAAAAGCTCTGCATTTGATCTACACTTGTTTATGTCCAAGTCCTGATTCAGTGAATCATCTATATAATAAAAACAACAAATCCCCATACTCCTCAAGTATAAAAATACTGGTTTCATTATTTTTGTAAAAACTCTTGGAGCACTTGACAAGCCAAAAGGAAGACAAGTAAATTCAAATAATGTACCTCTCCAAATAAATTTGAGATATTTTCTTGAAGTATGATGAATTGGGATTGAAAAATATGCATTTTCCAAGTCAACCGAAGTAAAATATGCATCTCGTTTAAGCAATTCTGCAACATGTTGTAAAGTTTCCATTTTAAAATGATGATATTCAACAAAATTATTCAATTTTTTCAGATTAATAACAGGTCTGAATTTTCCATTCTTTTTCTTTACGAGAAAAATATTTGAAATAAACTCATTATCCTCATGTTGAGATTTTTCAATAGCACCCATGCTTAGCATTTTTTCAACCTCATCATCAATCAATGCACACTCTGTATTGTTAAAATTTGGAGTATTTGGAATACAGTTTTGAACAGGTTCTTGTTCAAATTCTATTTTATACCCAGAAATTGTCTCTAATATCCAATCATCATCTGTTATATGTTTCCATTTATCTATAAGATTTTTTAGACTGCCTGCCTTGAAATTAGTTACCTCTAATTGTAGTAACCTCTGCGCAGATTTCTCCTGCCTCTTGATCCCCGAACAAAGTTCTTGTTCTGGTCTGTGTAATTGAACTGTCCTGTTCTGTATCTCCCTCTCTGGCCATATGCATAACTGGATTGAGGGTTTGCAATTATCCTGCTGCCCCGACTTCCTCGAAAGTTTTTTGAGAAGTAATTCCTATTTATTTTTTGTGCATCATTTATGTCTTTAAGTCTTTTCCCCACATCTTCAAATAACTTGTTATCCCCAATTTTTTCATTGCGATTGCATAATTGATGGTATCTTTTGTCAATAAAGGGTTTCATTAAGAGCCTTCTATTAACTGAGATTTCAAAGAAGGCATTCAGAAGCACTGTTAGAGAATCTGAAATACATTTTTTCAACTTTTTTGAATCTGGCGACTTATTTTTTAATTCCTCAGCCATTCTAATAATTGGAACAATTCCATGACCCAAAAGTTTCTGAACAGTTTGCAAACCTAAATCTTTAGTTTTTATGTTTCTGTCTAAAAAGTGCCAAATTTCTGAATTTACAGCTGGGGGTGACAGGTCCTTACAATTTGAAGGAATTTTCAACTCTTTGATAATAGACTTAACATCAGATTTTTTCTTAACTATGGATTGCACCATTTTTGCAATGTTTTCATTTGTTTCCTCGCCAAACTTTTCATCATCTTCAAAAATTTTTGGTAGTTCACTCAAAAAATCATCAATTTCATTGTCATTTTCTAAATCTTGTTGTTCATTATCAGAAAAAATATGGTGATCGAGACTCAATTTCGTTTGACATGCTTTGGTCATTTGAAAAATTTGACATACTTTGGTCATTTTGATCATTTGTATTTGAGTTTGACTTGCTTTGGTCATTGATAGTACATTGGTTTTCATTTCTATTAGTAATAACCTCTTGTGAACTCTCGTTTATTTTTCTAATTGCCAAATTTGCTGTTTCTAATACATGATTCAAGACTTCGTCCATTTTATTTTGCCAAAGAGTCTCTTTATTCACTCTTTGCTTTTTGGGGTTTTTTCCGGTTTTAGATTGCCCCGGTTTACGTTTTCGCGTGCCTTTCGCACTTCCGGTTAGTTTATTTGAGCATTGGGGCAAAGTTGACATGTTTTGAGATGCTTGGTCTAATAATTCATCAGCCAAGTTGTTGTTATTTTTATCTAATTCGAACCCCGAAAAACTGCCCTCATCGTCGGAGGCAAATAATTGCATTATGTCATCAGTATGTAATGAACGACCCTTCGAAGTCGAAGGTTCCTCGTCCGACATTATGTTCAAAAAGTCTCAACTCAGAAACTCAGATAACGAAGTCTAATGCAGTATAAATCTGGAAAAAAACGAATGTATGAAGTGAGTGAATTTACTTTTAATGCAAGTAGTACTTGAATTTCAACAACCCGCGTCGGGTACAAATCATGAAAAAATCACACCACGTGCGTGGCATGAAATAATAATGGTCATTCGAGTCGAATGACCACCTACCAGCTCTGTCGCCTAAGAATAAAAAGAGGACGCGTTCAAAAGGCACAGGGGCTTTTATATGGAACAAGACAATAGCCGGGTGAATTTTCTTTAGAAAATTACTCGGCTGTGAAGTAGGCTCTGTCGTGATAAACTAAGAATAGAAATTCAATGTCAACTTGAGAATGCCAGAAGGCATACGAAATAGAATGTCGGATTTTTTTCAAATTAATTTAAATGAATAAACCTTTTCATTTCACTGTACAAGTGTCCTAATAAAACAGTGTTGTTTTGGTTTCTCAACCTGTTTTAGATCAGATTTTTAAACGTCGATCCCCTTACAGAAAAAATCAATAGAAACTTAAGTTGTGTTTTATAATCCACTTATAAGCAACTTATGAGTCACCTATAAGTATTGAAATTTACTTATAAGTGTACTATAAGTCTAAATGAGGAACAGATTTTGTTAATACAATGCTCTGACCTCATTTATGGGCGCAGCCATGTTTTGATCACATGACTTGATGCCATGAAGGTTAAGACTTGTAAATTTAAAGTTAACCGATACATATTTTGTTTATTTTGGTATTTTTATTTTTTTTTTTCTTGTTTGTTGTTTATATAATCAGGGACCTATATATGTATAGTATTCCTAGTATATAGGTCCCTGGTATAATTGTTATTTATTCTTGGATCTGTACCAGCACAAGCGACATATATTGTTGATAAATATTACACTGGGTAGTTCTTTGAAATAAATTTTAGCAACATATTAAAAGGTAAAAATTCATACTAGTATTAGTTTGTAATATCTTTTTACAGAAAAGAGAGAAAGAGAGAGATGGTTCACAGATCTGCAATTATAACACATGATTTGAAAAGCCGTTTTGAAAAATACACATACGAGTACATAGAAGTAAATATAGACAAACTTATGCTTTATGACTGGAACTTTGACTTAGGCTTTAAATTCTAATTTTTACAATGGATTTTTTTTGCAGTATGCTCATTTGTAGTATATATACAAATTCACCACCAACTAGCATGTTTTAAAGGGGGTTGAGTTTAGAACTAATCCTCCCCTTTTATTAGTGAAGCATACAACTTACTTCTTCTCCCACTTGGTTTTCTCATTTAACAGAGTCAACCACTCCACCTATCCCCTCTTCCGATGCTTTCGACTCATTAGGTCACCTGAGTCACTCAGGTGACCTATTGCTATCCGTTTTTGTCCGTCGTCGTGCGACGTGCGTTAACATTTGAACATTTTTAGCTTCTTCTCTGAAACCGCTTAACCAATTTCAACGAAATTTGGCATATAGCATCTATTGGTGAAGGGGAACAAAAATTGTGAATTTCATGGTCCCTGCCCCCCTGGGGCCTGAGGGGTAGGGCTAAAACCACCAAAATTAATGCAATCTTTTAAATCTTCTTCTTTACTCCTGCGTGATCGGGAGGTCGTGAGTTCGAATCTCGGCCGCGACAGACCTAAGTTGATAAAAAATAGGTAGCAACTGTTCCTTCGCCATGCGCTCGGCACTTTGAAGTGAAAGTTGCGGGTCCTTCAGATGAGACCTTAAAAACCGAGGCCCCGTGTCACAGCAGGCGTTGGCATGATAAAGATCCCCCACTGCTCAATGACCCTGAGTGCCGAGTAAAGGTCAAAATTTGAAGCCCTTCACCGGTATATGGTGACGTCTCTATATGAGTGAAAAATTCTCGAATGGGACGTAAAACAATATACAATCAATCAATCAATCTTTACTCCTGGACATCAAGAACTCAAACTGTTGGCATCATTGTAATAAGCATTGAGCCCTCTACCAAAATTGTGAAATTCATAACCCCAGGGTCAGGGGTTCTGGTGCTAGTGTGGGGCTATATAGATCATGTAGTGAAAGTGCATTATTTCTTTTAAAATCTTCTTCTCTGCTCATGGGTATTAGATAAACTAACTAAGTACATAGTTATGTTGAGCAAGACTGCCTTTTCCAAAATTGTGAATTTCATGGCACCTGGGTCAGGGGTTCTGATGTTAGGGCGGGGTTCTATTGATTATATAGTGAAAAGGGATTAATTCTTTGAAAATCTTCTTCTCTGCTCCTGGGTATTAAATAAACTAACTAAGCACATAGTTACAATGAGCATGGCTGCCTCTTCCAAAATTGTGAATTTCATGGCCCCAGGGTTAGGGGTTCTGGTGTTAGGGTGGGGCTCAATTGATTATATAGTGAAAATACATTAAATACCGGAAGTGAATATAAAAGACCGGAATTTGTTTGAAATTGATAGATTTCACTCTTTCATGTGGTGCTTAGCATATTTTGATTGATTAATTTGAGTATTTTACTTTCCCATAAATATTCTTTATAGATAAAGTTTTTGAAATGAATTTTAAATATGTCATTCAGAGTGCAAATGTCTAGAGTAACTTTAAATACATTTCAAAAATTCACTTCTGGTCGCGTGTTTTCCTGTCCTTAAAATGAGAAGATTTCTGCATGAGATCTCAAAAACAGGTAAAAGATTAAAAGACCAAACTTTTATGAGTAATAGACCTTGAGGAGTAGGCGAAACCATTTGGGTTAAATGCGTCAGTCGTCACTTCCGCTTGCTACAGGAAGTGATCAAAGAAATCAAAAATTTCAACTTTTCTTTTTTAAATCAAAACTTGCATCACTTTATTGCATCTCTTGCTGTTTTGATATATGTTTGATTTCACCAGAAACAAAAACGTCAACTTCCGGTTTTAGGAGATAAAGTATGTTATTTTTATATTTAACTTTCTCATTAATATTGCTTATCGATAAAGTACTTGAAATAATTTTATGTATGTTGTAGATACTGCAAATGTCTAGAGAAAAGTCAGAGATTTTTATACAATTTACTTCCGGTCGCGTGTTTACCTGTCCTCAAAATTGGAATTTGTTCTCACAATATTGCTTGGCAACAATAAAAGACTGAAGTCTAAAACTTTCAGGACTGATAGTCATCAGTTTATTTGAATAGTGAGAAAATCTTGTATCGCCGTTACTTCCGATCGTGACATGAAGTGATGCAAAAAAGTGAATGGTTAATGGTTAGCACGTTGGATTTTCACGCTGACGACCAGGGTTAAATCTCCAGAGTGTCTTTATCACTTTTTCAGCTTTAATTTTCGTTTCTTTTTTCAGAATCGGACGGAAGACCTCTCATTGCTCGCAATGAGTATCTAGTTCTTAATAAGGTCTTCCGTCTCCAACGGAAGACCTTATTGTTTTCGTTCGGTTTCTTTTTCCCTATTCTTCTTCTTCTTCTAATTATTAAGGTCTTTCATCTTCAGCAGAAGACCTTCTTGTTATTCTTAGGTTTCTTTTCCACTATTTTTAAGGTCCTCCGTCTCAACGGAAGATCTTCTTATTATTCTGTTGTTTCTTTTCAACTTTTTAAGGTCTTCCGTCTCAACGTAAGACCTTCTTTTTATTCTGTTGTTTCTTTTCAACTTTTTTAAGTCTTCCGTTCACAACGGAAGACTTATAGTGATTGTATTGTTTCTTTTTATTATTATTATTATTATTCCTCCCAAATTTTGTGAGCGCGATTACTCAGAGATGGTTGGATAGATTTTCACAATTTTTCACATGATAGTAGACTGATATGTGAAGTTTATATAAAATTCCGTTTTTTGTAAAATTCACTTCCGGTCCGAAGTTACGGCCAAATTTCCAATTTTTAAATGGACGTTTGTCCGGAATTTTTCTCGGAAGTGGTTTGAGGTAAAGATGTGAAATTTACAGGAGTATTAGATCATGACATTCTCTTTTTTTGAAGTTGTTTTCGTGTGTTTCCAGTACTTCCTGTCCGAACCAGAAGTGAACTTGTGTTTGGTCAATTTTCAACTTTTTTGTTTTTTAATATTTTTTCAAGATATTATTATGTATAACAGAGGTTATTCTACAAATACTAAATATATAATTTGTTTTAAAATTGGATTGCGCATTTTCTAGATTTTAGGTACCGTCATTTTCCCTATTTACCTAGTGTGTATACAATGGGCAAATAAAGATAACTCTGACTTGTAAGTGAGAATAGAACTTTCGAGATAAAGGCGGAAATAGTATTGATGACGTCAGAGATATATACACTCTTCATATCAAAAATATTTAGACGTTCCATATGCACTCTTCTAAATGTAAGAGTACGTTGGTTACTACTTCCAGTGCATGTATAGTTTAAAGTTGCCAGTGTTGTGTAAGTCTGTATTGACAGTTAATTGATTTACACATGAATATATCTAAAAAAAATTAATATATATGCTAGGTACCTAATTCAAGTAAATATATTATAAGCACTGAATATACATTTATAGTGATGGACAGGCATGGAATTTTATCTATCTCGTATAGTAAGTTCAGAATACGATAGTTATAAGCCTTCTATAATGTAGACGATTTATTATTCTCTATGATTTGAATGCGAAATTATCCCGATTTCCGAGTTTTATTTTCGATATTAAAAAATATTACATACACTCAAAAAGGAATTGAGCGATAGAAAATTGTAGTACAGTACTGTTTTAAAGCCTTTATAAATAAATTGATATCTGCCACTTGAAAGAAAATCAATCTATAGATTAGATTTGGTTATTACATGTATATTTGATAAAAAGTTAAATTATTTATGACACATGATCTATACTCTATATACCCAAGGAATTATAAAAGATGTGAAAAGACGATTCTTGGATTCTTGTGAAATACTCAAAGAGTTAAAAAAAATATGTGAAAACGCGATTCTGTGTGAAATAATGGTACGCTATATGTTTCTTTTGAAAAAAAAAAAACCATGATAAAAAAAATTGCACAGGTCTCTTGATATGTGGGATAAGTATACCTGAATGAACACAATTTTATGCAATGATATATAATTATGTACATGCAACTGACGTCCGTACTTTTCCTTATAATTCATAAAACATAAAACTATCTAATTCCTTTGAAGCCCCCCCCCCCCCCCCCCCCCCCCGTCTTGATTAATATTTGGAGACATTAGTGCAGCTAGGCATTTGAATTATATATTCGTTTTAGATTTAAATCTGGAACATGTGAATATAATTACCATTTACATGTATACAGAATTTCATATTCTATAATGGTAGATTTGTCATTATGAAATGTTCAATTTACGTCTGAGAGAGAGAGAGAGAGAGAGGGAGAGAGAGAGATTCCCTCTTAATCCCGATCCTCCTATCCATTTACATAGACCAAAAATTAGTTCTATATCGGTCACACCCATTCGTTATTAAATGTTTTCTGATTTCATAGTCAGTCATGGTCACATCCTGTATATTTTTCAGCTTAAAAAGTATCACACGAAGTGCACGTGTGTTGACCTGTCAATCAAAATCACTTGACGCTGTATGCACTGCAATTAAGTAGCCTGAGTTCGAAATGATCTTGAAATATGATCTTTAAGTAAATCTGATGCAACAAACTTGTGAAAAAAAAAAAAATAAAATATCTCGGTATTATGAACTTCGATTGTGGGACGTGGAGACCGGTCCTTTGGATGAGATCGTATAAATCGAGGTCCCTTGTCGCAGAAGATGCTGGCATAAAAAAGATTCCCCACTGCTCAATTGCGATAAGTGCCAAAGTATAGGACAAAAATTTGCAGTCTCCACCGGCGAGTGGTGGCGTCACCACGTGAGTGAAAAATTCTGGAGAGGGATGTTAAACAACATACGTATAATCAATCAATCAATTGATTGATGAAGAATTACTGTAATTGAATAATCTGTCTTATAGGTATGCTGTCAAATCTTGATATTATAACTTTACAAAACTCAGTGACTTTACATTTAGTGTGATACTAACTTAATTCATTATATTTTTTTATAACACCATCACAATTATGCCAAAATATACACACAATGAAGTTTATGATAGTACGGTGTTCGTTCGACTGTTTGTTTGTCTTAGAAATGATTGCAAACAATTTTTTTAAAATTGCTAATGATATACGTTTATCTCTTATAGGTGCCAAATATATTATACAAGATTGATCGTGAAAATCAAAGTACCTTAAGTACTGAAAGGACTTTTTTCAGTTATTTTTTTCTTTCACAGTAAATATGATATGTATGTTTTTTACACAGAAAAAAAAGCAAATTGTTACAGATTTAGAAGAACGAAAGACTTTTTTGTTGCCATGGCAACAAGAGTCTAGTTTATTATTATTCTTACCGATTTTGTGCACGCGATTTCTCGTAAATGCATGGATGGATTTTCATGAAACTTTCAGCAATGATGGCAAATTACATGAACTTAAGGTATTTTTTTTCATTTTGATGATGTCATTTCCGGTCGTGAGTTATTCCCAATTTCCTTTATTTATATTGAAATTTTGTCTGTGACTTTCCTCTAAAATGGTTAAAGATAGAGTAATGAAACTTTCTGGGATAATAGATCATGATCTGTTGATTTGTCCCCTGTATTTTGTTTTTTCCGGCATCACTTTTGTTGTCCACCGGAAGTAGTTTAAAAATATGCAATTTTTAATTTTTTTCATTTTTAAATGATTATAACATTGACATATACAGTGTTTTAAGTCATTTCATTTCCACCAAAAGTTGTACTTCTAAACCGGAAGTTGTCCAAAAAATGAGTATTTTTCATCCAAACTTTCAGGAAATATTTGTACACACTCATTGTGGAGTTTTAAGTCATTTTGAGCACTTGTTGTCATACCGGAAGTAAATTTAAACGAACTGAAAATGGGTTGAAATTAAAAGATATCATTCTTTCATGTGTTTCTAAACATATTTGAATAATTCAATCGCCCACTTTATACAAATATACTTGTTCTTCCTTCTTTTTTGTTTTGAGTAAATCTACCACAGTCAACATCGTCAATCGGACGGAAGACCTACTCGTTGCTTTGCAGTGAGCTTTGCTCTAGTTTTATTATTATTATTCTTACCGATTTTGTGGATGCGAATTCTCGTAAATGCATGGATGGATTTTCATGAAACTTTCAGCAATGATGGCAAATTACATAAACTTAAGGCATTTTTTTTAATTTTGATAATGTCACTTCCGGTCGCTAGTTATTTCTGATTTCCTTTATTTATATTGAAATTTTGTCCGGGTCTTTCCTCTAAAATGGTTAAAGATAGAGTCATGAAACTTTCCGGGGTAATAGATCATGATCTGTAGATTTGTCTCCGGTGTTTTGTTTTTTTCCGGCGTCACTTTTGTTGTCCACCAGAAGTAGTTTAAAAATATGCAATTTTTAATTTTTTTCATTTTTAAATGTTTATAACATTGACATATACAGTGTTTCAAGTCATTTCATTTCCACCGGAAGTTGTACTTCTAAACCGGAAGTTGTCCAAAAATGAGTATTTTTCATCCAAACTTTCAGGAAATATTCGTACACACTCATTGTGGAGTTTTAAGTCGTTTTGAGCACTTCTTGTAATACCGGAAGTAAATTTAGAAGAACTGGAAATGGGTTGAAATTAAAAGATATCATTCTTTCATGTGTTTCTAAACATATTTTGAATAATTCAATCACCTATTTTATTCAAATATACTTGTTCTTCTCTTCTTTTTTGAGTCTATCACAGTCAACATCGTAAATCAGACGGAAGACCTACTCATTGCTTTGCAACGAGCTTTGCTCTAGTTAAGGTCTTCCGTTTCCAACGGAAGACCTTCTACTGATTCTGTTGTTTCTTTTCCACTATTATTGAGGTCTTCCGTCTCAACGGAAGACCTTCTTATTATTCTGTTGTTTCTTTTCAACTTTTATTATTATTATTATTCTTACCGATTTTTTGCACGCGATTTCTCGTAAATGCATGGATGGATTTTCATGAAACTTTCAGCAATGATGGCAAATTACATGAACTTAAGGCATATTTTTTCATTTTGATGATGTCACTTCTGTTCGCGAGTTATACTTGATTTTCTCTTTTTAAATTGAAATTTTGTCTGTGCCTCTTCTCAAAAACGGTTGAAGATGGAGTCATGAAACTTTCTGGGATAGTAGATCATGACCTGTACATTTGTCACCTGTGTTTTGTTTTGGCCTCACTTCCGTTGTCCACCGGAAGTAGCTTAAATATATGCAAATTTTGATTTTTTTTTTATTTTTAATGTTTATAACATTGACATATATAGGGTTTCAAGACATTTCATTTCCACCGGAAGTTGTACTTTTAAACCGGAAGTTGTCCAAAAAATAAATATTTTTCATCCAAACTTTGAGGAAAGATTTGTACATACTCACTGTGGAGTTTTAAGTCGTTTTGAGCACTTCTTGTCATACTGGAAGTGAATTTTAAAGAACCGGAAATGGATTGAAATTAAGATATCATTCTTTCATGTGTTTCTAAACATATCTGAATAATTCAATCGCCTATTTTATTCAATTATACTAAGTTTTGTTCTTCCTTCTTTTCTTTTTTTTGTTTTTAAGTAAATTTATCACAGTCAACATCATTAATCGGACGGAAGACCTACTCGTTGCTTTGCAACGAGCTTGCTCTAGTTATTATTATTTTTTTTCTTACCGATTTTGTGCAGACGATTTCTCGAGAACGCCTAGATAGATTTTCATGAAACTTTCAGCAATGATGGCAAATTATCTGAACTTTATGCGTTTTTTTTTTTTATTTTGCCGTCGTCACTTCCGGTCGCGAGATACGGCCAATTTTACATTTTTAAGGTGGCATTTTGTACGCGAGTGTTCTCAAAAACGGTTTGAGATTGAGTCTTGTAACTTTCAGGGATGATAGACTGTGACTCGTGGAATTGAGAAACCTGTTTCGTTTTTGTTGCCGTGACGTCCGTTGTCCACCGGAAGTAGTTTAAAAATATGCAAATTATTATTTTTTTTCTTTTTGAAATGTTTATAATAGAGACAAATAGACTGTTTCGAGTCATATTATTTCCACCGGAAATGATTTCTTTCAAACCGGAAGTAGTCGAAAAATGTGCATTTTTCCTCGAAACTTTGAGGAATGATTCCTCCACACTCAATGAGGAGTTAAAAGTCAGTTTGAGTACTTCCGGTCACACTGGACGTGAATAAAAAAGACCGGAAGTTGTTTGAAATTGATAGATTTCACTCTTTCATGTGTTGCTAAACATATTTTGAAGAAGTGACATGAATATTTTTTTTTTTCATTTAAAGATTTTTTACTTTCTTTTATCAATCAAAATTTCCAAATCAAGATCTTATCAGAAATCTAACGGAAGACCTACTCATTGCTCGCAACGAGATCTCATCTAGTTATTAGGTCTTCTGTTTTCAAAGGAAGACCTATAGTGATTCTACTGTTTCTTATTATTAAGGTCTTCTGTCTCCACGGAAGACCTTATAGTGATTCTATTGTTTCTTATTATTATTAAGGTCTTACGTTTTCACGGAAGACCTTATAGTGATTCTACTGTTTCTTATTATTATTAAGGTCTTCCATCTTCACGGAAGACCTTATAGTGATTCTACTGTTTCTTATTATTATTCTTATTTTTTAGACAAATTTTGTGCATGCGATATCTCGAGAACTATTCAGTGGTTTTTCATCAATCTTTCAGGGATAATGCACTAGTAAATGCCATTGTTACATTTGGAAGATTTTTTGAACATTTCGCTTCCAGTTCCAAGTTATGGACAGTTTCCTGATTTTAAAATGAAATTTTGTCACCCCTTTTTTTCAAAAATAGTAAAAGATACGAACTGGAGACTTGTTAGAGAGTATAGGGCATGTCTTTTAGATATGCGGAATCTCCTTTTCGTGCGTCGTCAGTACTTCCGATCGCTACCGGAAGCGAATTTAAAAAGTGGAATTTTTTAACTTTTTTGTTTTTCAATATTTTTTTATAATATTTAGAGGGTTGACAAATACCTCCTGCAAAATACCTACTATATAATTTGTTTGAAAATTGATAAATCCATACTCTAGATATTGGCATTTCTAAATTTGAAGCGGTGGTCCAAAATGGCAGCTGTCTTCGTAAACTCCAACGAGCAGATTGGAGTTTACGGAGACAGCCAAGCTTGCCAAAGAAAAGGCGCAAAGATTTACTCATGATATTTGGCTTGAAATAATGTATCGTGTTCCGCCTTTCATAGTAGACAAATGGACTGATGCAGTAGATTAGAAATGCAGAAAAGGATTACACTGACAGGTTTGTTTGGAATTGAATGGAATTAAAAATTGAATGCATAAAGAATAAAGGAAGTTAAAACATCAATAATTTTAGATATTCACATTTCTAGATTTGAAGCAGTGGTCCGAAATGGCGGCTGTAAACTCCAACGAGCAGATCGGAGTTTACGGAGACAGCCTAGCTTGCCAAAGAAAAGGCGCAAAGATTTACTCATGATATTTGGCTCGAAACAATGTGTCGTGTCAAGCCTTTCATATTAGACAAATAGACTGATGCAGTAGTGTAGAAGTGCAGAAAACAATTACACGGACATGTCTGTTTGTAATTGAATGGAATAAAAAATTGAATGCATAAAGAATAAAGGAAGTAAACACATCATTAATCAATAACATTATTTCTTCTGCTAACAGTTATTGTTAAAACTCAAGTAACAAATTCAGATGTGAATCTGCTTGCACAAATTTTGGCTGGTCAGCTTTTTTTCAAGAATGGCTAAAGATATGAACTGGAGACTTGTTGGCGATGATAGTACATGACATATAGGTGAACAGAATTATCTTTTTTGAGCATTGGCAGTACTTTCCGTCGCTACCAGAAGTGAATTTATAAAGTCGAATTTTTCAACTTTATTGTTTTTGAATATTTTTTGATAATAAAATGATGGTTAATTGGACGGAAGACCTCTCGTTGCTCGCAACGAGTTTCTAGTTATTGTTATTCTTATTTTTCCTCCCATATTTTGTGCACGCATTTTCTCAAAAACTATTCAGTGGTTTTCAGTGATTTTTTCAGAGATAATGGACATTATTATGAACTTTGTGCATTTGAGGAGAAAATTCAAAAAACCTCTTTCAGTTCCATGTAATGGCCAATTTTCTGATTTTTAATTGGATTTTTGTCTTCCTATCTCCTCTGGAACGGCTAAAGATATGAACTGGAGACATGTCAAAGATGATAGAGCATGACTTGTAGAAGTTCTGACCAATTTTTTGTGTGTCGTCGATGCTTCCGGTCACCACCGAGAGCGAATTTCAAAACTGGATTTTTTCAACTTTTTTGTTTTTCATTATTTTTCTTTGGTATTATTATGGTTAATAGAAACACTTCTAAAAATACTTAATATATATTTTGTTTTAAAATTGATAAATTCAAACTCTAGATGTTTGTATTTTAAAATTTGAAGCGGGGTCAAAATGGCGGCCATCTCCGTAAACTCCGACGAGCTGGTCAGAGTTTACAGAGACAGCCGAACGTCTTGTTGAACGAAACTAGCATAAGGATCAATAAAATGTGCAGGAATTATTAGATCTGGCAGATTTTGGAAATGGATAATCTGTCTTTGAAAACATAATTACTCTGACCTCCAAATGCAATAAAATTAGTAATTTGTACGGTACATACAACTAGTATTAATTGTAACGGGGACCGTTACAGATGTTCCCCAAACGGTCCCCAACTTCCTTTTGGTGTCTTATTCCCTGTAAGCTTCAGTAAATAAGGCAATCAAGTATATTGTTTATTTTTACGCATTACACACGCGCACACGTGCATGCATGTACAAAATGACAATGTCAACTTGTCTACACTTTGAATACATCTTTATATTCAAATTTCATCAAAAGATTAAAAAATTCGGCTATATTAAGTATATCTGTCATTTTACGCATTGCACGCTCGCGCACATGCATGCATGTCCATGACGACTATGTCATCTTGTCAACACTATTAATATATATACATATTTTGAGTATCAAAGCATTTCATCAAAAATATAAAAGTTACAGCTATATCAAGTATATTGGTCATTTTAGCATTGCACGCACGCGCACGTGCATGCATGTGCATGTTGACAATGTCGTCTTGTCTACATTTATAATATGTGTATATATTCTGAATATCAAAGCATTACATCAAAAAATGTAAAAGTTACAACTATATCAAGTATATTGGTAATTTTATTCATTGCACGCGTACGCATGTGCATGCATGTATGCGCTGACCATGTCATCTTGTCTACACTTCTAATATATCTTTATATTCTGAGTTTCAAGGCAATTCGTCAAAAAATGTACAAGTTAAATCTATATCAATTGTATCGGTTATTTCAATCATTGCGCATGCGCGCTCGTGCATTCATGTGCATGTGACCATGTCATCTTGTCTACACTATTAATATATCCTGATATCCTGAGTATCAAAGCATTTCATCAAAAGATAGGAAAGTTTTGGCTATATCAAGTATATTGGTCATTTTAATCATTGCACGCGCATGCACGTGCATGCATGTGTGCGTTGATCAAGTCTTCTTGTCTACACTTCTAATATATATTTATATTCTGTTTCCAAACAATTCATAAAAAAATGTACAAGTTAAGTCTATATCAATTGTATTGGTTATTTCAATCAATGCGCATGCGCGCACGCGCATGCATGTGCATTCTGACCATGTCATCTTGTCTACACTATCAATATATTCTTATATTCTGATTATCAAAGTATTTCATCAAAAGATATGAAAGATATGGCTATATCAAGTATATTGGTCATTTTACTCATTGCACGCGCACGCACGTGCATGCAGGTGCGCGTAAAATGACCTTTGTTCCGCAAATCTACATAACATTCCTATTAACCCTAAAAAGGTTTCACCTCAATCGGATGTCTAGTTTCGGAGATCACTCATTGACAAAAAAGTACCCAGGAAGAAAAATAATAATAACTAGATGAGATCTCGTTGCGAGCAACGAGTGGGTCTTCCGTCCGATTTTTGATAAGATGAGATAAGAATTTGACTGAGATTTTCGTTAAAAAATAGTTATATAAATAAATTGTTAAGACAAACAATTTCCCTTCAGTAATGTGTAACAAAATATTGATCAATAAAAAGTTATAGATTAAACACTTCCGGTCAGTCTTGGCCCCTTACATGAATGATCAGCCCCTTTTTCTTGATATCATCTTAAAGCTCTCATAATTTTAAACACTTTTTGTTCAACAACTATTCAGAAATTCTTTTTCGTTTCCGAGATATATGCAAAAGAAATATTAAGGGCCGGCCCTTTAAGTCTTAAACGGGGACGCCTAGCAAAAATTGAATGATTGCATATTATTAAGAATATTATTTTGAACGTCTTTTGTTAAAATATTGGTTATCAAAATATTCTTCCTTTTCAAGATTTATTGCGCCAAAGATTATACAATCTGACCCCTAGTTATCCCTTATTGCATAAGATATAATGTAAACACCATGTTATATAGCTAGAGAGTGTGAAGATAAGCTATTTCGCTTCAGTAATATATTACAAAATATTGATCATTAAATAGTTATTGATTTAAGACTTTCGGCCCCTCTCGGCCCCTCTTTTGAGGGGCCAGCCCTTTTTTCCTCATACCACCTTAAAGCTCTTATGGTTTTGAACACTTTTTGTTCAACAACTATTCAGAAATTCTTTTTCGTTTCCGAGATATATGCAAAAGATATATTTAGGGGCCAGCCCTTCAACTCCTAAATGGGGACGTTGAGCAAAAATCGAAAGGTTACTTACTGTTTAGAACATTATTTTGAACATCTTTTATTCAATATTGCTTATCAAAACATTTCCCACTTTCGAGATATAGAGTGCCAAAGATTTGGCCTTCTGGCCCCTTGTGGCCCCTTATTATATAACATATGACATAATTTTTATAATATATGGTTGTAAATTGTTAAGATAAACATTTTTGCTTCTGTAATGAATTGCAAAATATTGATCGTTAAAAAGTTATTGATTAAGGACTTTTGGCCCCTCTCGGCCCCTATTTTGAGGGGCCAGCCCCTTTTTCTTCATACCACTTTAAAGCTCTTATGATTTTGAACACTTTTTGTTCAACAACTATTCAGAAATTCTTTTTCGTTTCCGAGCTATATGCAAAAGATATATTTAGGGGCCAGCCCTTCATTTCCTAAATGGGGACGTTTAGCAAAAATCGAAAGATTAGATATTGTTAAGAACATTATTTTGAACATCTTTTATTCAATATTCCTTTTCAAAATATTTCCCACTTTCGAGATATAGAGTGCCAAAGATTTGGCCTTCTGGCCCCTTATGGCCCCTAATTATGTAACATATGATGTATATTTCATAATATATGGTTGTAAATTGTTAAGATAAACATTTTTGCTTCAGTAATGTATACCAAAATATTGATCGTTAAAGAGTTATTGATTTAATACTTTTGGCCCCTCTCGGCCCCTAATAAGACAAGTCAGCCCTTTTTTCTTGACATCATATTAAAGATCTTGTCATTCTGCACAAATATTGTTCAGTATGTTATTACAAAATAATTATACTTTAAAAGATATGATACAAAATGTCTCAAAAATTCACTCATGATTCGTGTCCTAAATTTCGACCCCTACCGAGCTTCCATACTAGGCACTTCCGGAAAATATCTAAACCCAGGTGCATTATGGCAACATGTCCTCTATCATCACTGAAAATTTCAGTGCTCTAGCTTAAGCCGTTTTTGAGTTCCATCGCAGACAAGAGGGTCCTCTAAATTTTGATAAAAGGGCGATAACTCCGGACCGGAAGTGATTTTCTAAAAATTATATTGCCGGAATTAACTTCAGATAACCTAGCAACAATCCTGAAAATATGAAGCAAATCCATCGATCCATCTTCGAGAAATCGTCTGCACAAAATTTGTGCAGAAAAAAAGAATAATAATAATAAGAAGCTTGAAAAAGAAACATAAGAATAATAGAAGGGTCTTCCGCTGAAGACGGAAGACCCTAACTAGTTATAATTGTAACGGGGACCATAACAGATGTTCCCCAAACGCTCCCCAACACCCTTTTGGTGTTTTATTTCCTGTAAGCTTCATTAAATAAGGCAATGAAGTATATTGATCGTTTTTTGTATTTTACGCGCATGTACGTGCATGCATGTGCAGGATGACCATGTCATCTCATCTATACTATTAATGCATCGTAATATATTCTCGGTATCAAAACATTTCATCAAAAAATAAATAAGTTCCGGCTATATCAAGTATATTGGTCATCTTGGCATTGCACGCATGCGCACCTGCATGCATGTGCCTAATGACCATGTCATTTTGTCTACACTTATAATATGTCTAATTATTCTTAGTACCAAAGCTTTTCATAAAAAATATAAAAGTTATGGCTATATTAAGTATATTGGTCATTTAACACATTGCACGCGCGCGCATGTGCATTCAAGAGCATGATGTCCACATCATCTTGTCTACACTTTTGATATATCTGTATATTCTTAATATCAAAGCTTTTCATAAAAAAATATAAAAATTACGGCTATATTAAGTATATTGGTCATTTAACACATTGCACGTGCGCGCAAATGCATGCATATGCATGTAGCATGCATGTGCATGATGACCATGTCATTTTGTCTACACTTTCAATATATATAAATATTTTGAGTATCAAAGCATTTCATCAAAAAATATAAAAGTTACGAGTATATCAAGTATATTTATCATTTTACTCTTTGTGCGTGCGCACACGTGCATGCATGTGCATGTTGACCATGTCATCTTGGTTACACTTTTAATATATCCTTATATTCTGAGTATCAAAGCATTTCATCAAATAATATTAAAGTTACAGCTATATCAAGTATATTGGTCATTTTACACATTGCACGCGCACGCACGTGCATGCACGTGCGCGCAAAATGACCTTGATTCCGCAAATCTACATTACATGCAACCCTAAAAAGGTTTCACCTCAATCGGATGAGTAGTTGACGAGATCACTCGCGGACAAAAAAGTACCCAGGAAGAAGAAGAAGAAGAAGAAAAATAATAATAATAATAAGAAACAGAGTAAAAACAATATGTTCCCCAACTTCGTTTGGGGAACATAATAACTAGATGCGTTTCTTGTTGCTAGGGCAACAAGTAGTCTTCCGACCAAATTTTCCTCCAGATTGCTATGCTACCTCACTTCATTTAATACTTTATTGAAGGTATTTTTTGTTTGCATTTATGTAACACAGTCTTTCAACATAGATCATGATTATTAAAGGATTTCTATAGAATCTCTGTTAAAAAAAGCTTTAAAACATAAGCAAAAACTATCATACATGTCTCACAGAGAAAAATATCATTTACAACTGAAAAAAGAGAGAAACAATCTCCCGCCCCAGCAGGATGCGAACCTGCAACATTACGAGAAAGTTTGGATCGGCCATATCTTTGCAATAAATGCATCAATCAAAATGATGAAAACATACTTAGAACTCTTAGAAGACTCTCTATTAACCCTGTAAATCCCAGAGAAAAATATTGAAAAACAAAAAAGTTACAAATTTAACGTTTTTGAATTCACTTCGTTTGCGACCGGAAGTACGAACGACGAAAAATAATGGTCGATCAACATATCTACATTTCATACTCTATCACCTCAGCAAGTTTCATATTCATATCTTATCATATATATCGGAAGAACTTAATAATAACTAGTAAATTAATATTTCAGAGAACAATTAGAGGCCTTTCCACCTTTTTAAGTGTTTTCATGTCATTTGGGCTGAAAAAAAAGAGAAATACAAAAAAATGCCAAAAAAAAAAAATTGCTCCTCCAGCTGGGATCAAACTCAAAACCCTTGGTTTGAAAGGCAGGTGCGCTAACCACTGCGCTACACATTCCGATAAAATTGGGTTAGTTAATTGTTTAAGACTATATAATAAATACAGGCGTATTTTTAGAATCGGTAGGGGAAGAAAGAAGTTCCGTAAAAGGAAATAGTCCCTGAACTTGCAAGCAGTATATAAAATAACAAGGGACGTGCTGCGTGAGAAAAACTGTTCCCTAATGAAAATGTATTTATAAATGGACTGTAGCCCGATTCATCGATATTGTGAGCATGCTGAATTTTTTGAAAATAGCTTTGTTGTAAGCTTAAAAGATCGGGTTCGGACTTTAACATTTCTGACTGAATATCCTGAAATAAATATGAAACATTTAAATAAGCATTTCTTTGGGTTAAATTAAAATGTGTAGCACAAATTAAACTCCCAACATGCATTTTTAGAAGGGAAACACGACAATGAAAGCGAGAATTGTTTTTAATATACTGAAAATCGCTATTTCTGAAAACTGATTAATGCTTCTAGCGACATCTGAAGAAATAGCCGATAAAAGGTTTAGATCATTTCTTCCTCCACCTGCACTTTAATTTCAAACACAACAGAACTTGTAGTTTTTGCCCTGAAACTTCATGACTTCTATAAACTTATAAGACTCACCGTAAAACTCTCAAGAAAGTTTCTCCGAGGTCTATACTACATTTGTACCAAATATGGTGTCGATCCGAGGTCTGGTTTGAATTTGACAGAAATATTCTACGTTGTTGTTGATGTGATTTTTTATTTAAGAAGGGGGGGGGAATGAATTATTTATTTTATGCCTCTTTTAAACTAAGAATTGTAACTACTTTCACATCCTTAAGCCTGATTGTGACCTTTGGGTCAAGGTCAAAGTTCAAGGTCATTAAAAAAAAAATCCCCCCCCCAAAAAAAACAAGGAAATCTTTACTTTCTATGTTTTTACCTGATACTGGAGCTGTATGCATGTCCTTACTTTTCATTTGACCCAAGGTCAAAGGTCAAGGTCAAAGTTCAAGGTCATTTGGCGAATTGCTATATTTTACACATATATAAGGGATTTCTTATGTTTTTAAATGACTTTGACCTTGACCTATATTTCAAGGTCAAAGTCAAATATGCCGATGCAGTTGGTCCCATGTCTCTAGGATACACCATTTGAAAAAAAAGTTGATTAAATTTAAGCAGCGTAAACTTTCAGGGGCAGTAACTTATACAAGGGACCAAAGAATGCTTTTGCAATGATAGATTGAAGAGAGTACTAAATGAGTCAAAGATGATGAAGGCTTGGAATCTCTACGGTTTACGGTTTCGGAGGAGTAGCGATAACAAGGTTTTATTGCAAAAGGGGTGACAACTTTTGAATGGGTCAAGCTTTGAGGACAAGAATGAAATCCTTAAAATAGTTTTAGAAGGACGTATTATAGATGCAAAGATATTCAGTATATGTCGAAAGGTTTTCTACAGAATCTCTGACAAAAAAGCTTTTAAAAATCAGCAAAAACTACCATACATGTTTTCAAAGAGAGAGAAGTCATTAGCAACTGAAAAAAGAGAAAAACAAAGAAAAAAAAATAACTGCCTCCAACAGGATTCGAACCCCAGACAGTGGGACAAAGTTTGGATCGGTCATATCTTTGCAATAAATGCACGCATCAAAATATTGACTAAATATTTAGAATTCTTGTAAGACACTCTATAAACGCTGTAAATCCTAAAGAAAAATATTGAAAAACAAAAAAGTTGAAAAATTGGACTTTTTGAATTCACTTCCGTTTGCGACCAGAAGTGCCGACGACGAAAAATAAAGGTCGTTCCCCATATTGGAATTTTATGTTCTATCTATTCATCGAGTTTCAATTTCATATCTTTAGCCGTTCTCGAGAAAAATTCTGGACAAAATGCCATTTAAAAAATACAAATTTCCCCAAAAATCGCGAACGGAAGTGAATTTTGAAAAAATGAAAAACACGTCTGGAGATATTTACATGATGCATCTTCCCTGAAAAAATCTCTGAAATTTGCTTACTCACAGCTGAGATATCGCCATAACTATGAAAAAAAGAATAATAATAATAATAATAGAAAACAGACGGAAAACAATAAGGTCTTCCGAAGGAAGTCAGAAGACCTTAATAATAATAAGAAGAAACAGAGTAAAAACAATATGTTCCCAAACTTCGTTTGGGGAACATAATAATATATATGATGATGGAAACCATTCAATAGAATAAACATTTTAAAGAAAAGCGCGAAGATTTGCTCGTGATGTTTGGCGCCAAATAATGTATTGTAACACCCCTTCCTTTTCATAGTAGACAAATGGTCTGATACAGAAGAGCAGAAAAAGATAACATTGACATGAAATACATGTGTATGGAATTGCATGGAATAAAAAGTTGAATATATATGTATAAGGAATAAAAGAAGTAAACAGTATCATCAGTTCATCAGTAATAGATTACTACAAGCATATATAAATATAACTTTACATGCAAAGAATATCACATTATCAGTTGTCTGAGCAAGATCTCGAACACGGTAAGAGATTAAGACACCAAACTTATATGAGCAACAGACCTTAAGATGTAGACAAAACCATTTGAGTTCAGAGCATCAGCCGTCACTTCCGGTCGTCACAGGAAGTGATCAAAGAAATCGAAAATTTCAACTTTTCTTTTTTAATTAAAAATTGCATCACTTTATTGTATCTTTTTCGCAGATTCAAAAGATGTTGGTCCCACCGGAAACAAAAACGACAACTTCCGATTATAAGAGAAAAACTAAATAATTTGAATATTTTACTTTCCCATAAATATTCTTTATAGATTAAGTATTTGAAATGAATTTTAAATATGTTATTCAGAGTGCAAATGTCTAGGATAATCTTAAATATCTTTCAAAAATTTACTTCCAGTCACGTGTTTTTCTGTCCTCAAAATGAGAAATTTTCTGAGCAAGATCTCAAAAGCATGCAAAAGATTAAAAGACGAAACTTTATGAGTAATAGACCTTGAGGAGTAGGCGAAGCCATTTGGGTTAAACGCATCAGTCGTCACTTCCGCTTGTCACTGGAAGTGATCAAAGAAATCACGTTGGATTTTCACACTGACAATCAGGGTTAAATCACCAGTGTCTGAATTTCTTTTATCACTTTTTCAGCTTGAATTTTCGTTTTTATTTTCAGAATCGAACGGAAGACCACTCATTGCTCGCAATGAGTTTCTAGTTATTATTCTTTTTTTTTTAAACAAAATTTTGTGCACACGATTTCTCGAAAACTATTCAATGAATTTCCTTGAAATTTTCAGGGATAAAAGGTCTTTATATGAATTTTATATAAAATTCCGTTTTTTGGTAAATTCGGTTCCAGTGCCAAGTTATGGACAAACAGGGAATTATTTAATCTTAGACTAATTATAAATCCTGGATTTTCATAAAATTTTAAAATCAGGTGTAGTGCCTGAAGACTAACTTAGTTTTGCTTGAAATATCAGTTTTCACTGTAGTAGATACTGTCTAAATGGGTAAGTGTGTATATAAGAAGCTAATATAATTGAATTATTGTTTATTTTTATTCATTCATGTTTTTATTGTGTTCCAATTTCATATTTTTATTGTTTATTTTCAGTCATAATTATCATTTCTAGGGTAAATGTCTTTTATGCAGTGTATCTGGTGTTCTACTGTTGTATCTGTAGAAAATGACGCATGCGCAGATGGGGGTTAGTCGATGCCTGGCATCAAAAAACGACTAACCCCCATCTGCGCATGCGTCATTATTTTCTCGCTAAATTCTGCAGTTTTCTGCAGTAAAACGGCGATATTAAAATAATCCATCGAATTTCCGTCATTATATTATGCTACGACTCCACTGTTATCGCAAAACGTTCCTTCCGAGTTGTAGATATCCGTTAAACATTGCCAACAACGCACTGCTTCATAGTCCCCATGAATGGAGACCCGACTGAAGAAATGACTCGCAGCAAACGAAAATACATACCGATGCGTATTCAGCACGACAACTGCAAACACTTACATATGTTTTCACAATCGTAACAACTTTTAAATCCAACGAAACGCCCAGAAAAACGCAGCGATGTAAACACTACCAAATTTACAGCAGCTTCCTTATGCAGACAACCACTACTCGACGTCACAGTCGTAAAATACGACGTCACAGGTACACTGTTTTCCCGAACTTTTCTAATGCAAAATGGCGATTAAGCATTGTACGTAATATAAGGCATACTGTCTTTGTTGTTCAGCACACGTACTTTTAATTGTTTGTAAAAAGTTCTCCTTTAACCAGGTAATTGAATATCACAAGAGGAAAGGAAACTGGAATGTCTTAAGTACAGAAATCGGTCTTTGAAATTTGAAGATCCATGATCCGCCCACTTGTTTCACCTCCAGCTAAGAGGTGCATATTTAGTGTGCAAATCGAGAGTTTTCAAGCCATTGTGACGTCACCCTCAATAGTTTGTAACAGATCAGTGAAATCTCACACATGAATCAATAAAAAAAATAATAATAAAGAGTTAAACTGTGGAAAACATTAGTTTGAAGTCTTGTGTACTGTAAACAAATTATTACTGATTAATCAGGTGTAAGGCACAACAATTCTCCAAGGCAGCATTGATATAGTAGTACTTGATGTACATGTAAATATAGATAATCCGTTTATTTGAGATACGCAACCTGCCCCCGAAATAAATTTGTATTGAACCCTTTTATTGATTGATTTGTGTATGAGGAAGAACTAACTAGAAGTGGGTTGACTGGAACGGGAGGGGGGGGGGTCGACTTCTTATCCTTTATACAGGTCCCTTAGCAAATAGCAAATGGATTTCTCTTAAAAATATCTATAAATCCCCCAGCGATTTTATATGATACTGGATAATGACCCCCCTTCTTATATTAAATATTTTTAAAAAAAATTCTAGATACCTACCCCCCCCAGGAAAAATGCTCCCGTATACTCGGTGAAATTCGTAATTTTCTCTATTAAAATATCGAAAGTCACACATGCTTTTGTTCACACTTTTTTTATAGAGTCTTATGCAAGCAAAATTAAGATGTATTGTAAGAATTTTTAGTGTGTTTCTGTGTGTATTTGTGTGAAAGGGGGGGGGGGTGTAGGGGTTGTTGCGGACATCCTCCCCAACATCCCCTTGAAATCCTCCATTGAGCACAGGTGCAAGAGACATTTCTATAAATATTTACCATTGGTTCATCCGAGATATATGGATATGAAATCGCTTTTAATAATTTTTAACTAGTCTTTATAGATTATAAGTTCGACTAAAATCTTAGCGATATTGTCACTTGCCGAAAAATCGAAGTATATGGAATGACTAAGATATATGTTACTTTCGACGTATTTTAAGTACATGTATGATATCCCCCCAAATAAACTACATGTATTAGTCGCTCCATTCTTTCCCTATAATTTCTAGTAGATCTGTCATTAACGGGGGAAAATTCTTCAAATATACAAATGTAATACATGTAGCACATTTCCATCAAAACTCTTGTGCTACACATATCTATTTAATTATGAATAGCAATATAGAGATATAACATGCTCATCAGTTTTACTAGAACTGTTATACCTGCCAGGCCACCTGTGAAGGAAATGTCACTCAGAATTGCCGAGGAAAAGAAGGGCGGTTGGGGGGGGGGGGTGTTACCAAACACTGCTCAAGGAAGTGCTGTGCTTTTAGTTCCGTTAAATAACAATTGCTCAGTTTCTATCGTCTAAGAGAGCAGTTCTTCTACATTTAAAACATTCTGAAGTTTAAAACTTTGTTTACGATTTTTGTTTCAGAGAAGCTTATATATATTTATCAAGTGAAAACTCGATCATTAAAAGATACTTTCATAAATCGATTAGTCTGTCAAATGGTCTAGGTGCTGGCCGTGAGTGTTTTACTTTGTTCTTCGCAAGTTAGATTCCTTCAAGAACCATTTTAATATTTATCAAAAACACCATGAGAATATTTTGTCGACCTTTACTGAATAATCCATTCAACAAAAAATAAAAAAAAAGGGGTGGGGTGGGGTACAGTACTTGTATTTCCAGAAGTTGCATGTTAAGTTATTTATTATTATTCTAATAACTGTCATCCTCATCGGAAAGTCTAAAACGAATTAAACAAAAGTAATAGCATAACATGTCTTTGCCTCCTGAATTTTGTAAAGACAAATAATTAAGAGATTACATACACATTTCGTCCTCCTTTGACTCGCGCATCAAGCCTTGGATTTCGGTTAAATGAAATATAGTGACACTGTTTTTTGTATATTTTTATCTGATACCATTTTAATTTACTGAGTATGTAAAATTAGAGGTGAAAATCATGTTACAAAAATCTAAGGTAACGTATAACATGTATGTATGCATCTCAATACCTGTACCTGTAATTCCATCTGTATTTAAAACAATAGAAGTGTCTGATGAGACTGAAGCTTTACTGTTTTGTACTTAAGGGCATTAGCAAGGTTCCTGGATATTGTATAGAAGTCTCTTCAGCAGGTTTAATGGTAATAAATTGCCCCCCCCCCCCCCCCCCCCCCCCCGAAATAAGTTTTGCAAGTTTTGGTATTTTTCTTTTATTTATTTTCTTTTTTCGGGGAAGGGGGTATGCTTGTCAAAGTTTTTCAGACGTCATCAATTAACCCCCAATTCTTGAAAAACGATGCTTCGTGCCTGGCTTATTCCTCATGATGCCAGCAAATCATTTATGAATTCTTTTGAATGATTTTTTTTTCTTTGTGCAATCCAGATAAAAAGTTTTGAAGTCATGGATTTTGTGGCCACAAACATGAATTAATGCTTTACCCTTTGTCTGTAAGAATTAGCATATAGTTACTTGGACGATCATCCCCCCGTCTCTATCTGCAAAAACTTCAATTGAAATTTGAACTGCTTAATTAAGCTCTTTATTTTTCAAATATTGATGTCGTTTTAAGTGTTGTTACCTTACCTCTCCTGGATTAGCCCAATGTTTGTGTTTATATCGAAGTACTGAATATATGCATTTATTTATTTAAAATAATTTGAAGTGTACTTTGCGTTTTCACCATCGGAAACATTTGAGGAAAATACAGCGAAAATACAACACCATCCAAGTGCAAGTGTATTCATTTTAGGCATTACCGTGATTTTTGGAATATTTAATTTTTTCTTTGTTTATTATGAAAAACACGTAGTTTTCCTTTTGTCGATCCATTATCGCTCCTATAATAGTAAGAACTATATAGATGGGTAGATTTCTGAAAGATGAATGGACGCTAAACAAAAAAAAAAAACTTAATTAAAATGTTCTTGCTGCCATTTTGCCAATAACAGTTGGAGAAGGAAACGAAGAAATCGGCAGCAATCTCTCCACGTGGATCATCATACTACCCTGGATCTATGTTACGTGATGATACAATATTAATGATTACTACTGAAATGTGATGTATCAAAAATAAATTATCGTGGTGTCACAACAAATTTTACTACATATTTTCTCTCTTTATGATCGGCCGAAGCAGCGGCCGATCTATTTGTGGTTGTGTTAGAAAATGCACATGGGGAAACGAGACGTTATTTTTCTATTTGTTCAGTAAAATAATTCTTTAATGATAACATGTAAAAAAAAAAAAAAAAAAAAAATGATGAGTGAATTATGCGGAAAATTTGCTTTGAAAAATTTCTTTATTGTGTTATTATATTCCATTTTCATTTCTCTTCAGATAATTATTAATTTATGATTATATAAGAAGAGTTAACAATAGGTACTCCCCAACCTGGGAGTGAGTAAGATATGAACGCAAATCGTTATGATTTTCCGGATGATAATTAAGTGGTAAAATATATGATGAATAAAAAAGTTGAAAAGTTGTGCAACAAGCAAATATTGCTTTGAATATGCTACAGTTGCGAATGACACAAGGATAATTCTTCTACATTTTGCACTGCGTCATGCAGCATAGTCTGCACTGCAGAAATCATCACCGGCATCATCTCAAGGAATTTTTATCATTTATCATTGACTTTATTAAATTGAGGAGTCAATTTTGATGAACAAATGTACTTGAATTTCTATTTCTTAATTTTTTTATTTCTTAATTTTTTATTTATTTAGTTTTTGCGTTGAAGACAGTCTGAAAAAAAAAAAAAAGATCCCGCTTTCAGCTTCGAATATCTTGTGCTTTCCTTGGATGCTTAACTGGGAAAGTACTTTTTGAAAATGCTAAATTTTGTTTGCGGCCGATTTGATGCTTTGCATCAATTTTACTTGTTAATTTTTTGTGATCGGTTCGCTGGCGACTACATTACTCTTTTTTTTCCTGGAATACGCATGCTCGACCTAATGGTAGGGCATTCTGGGAATACAACTGTAGATAAATTGTACCATGACAATTCCGTTTCATTATCTTTAAAAGATTTGTTGTTTAACCTGTACATAAATGTACGAAAAGTAACAGTTACTTAGGCCTAATAATGCAAAGACTGAAGATATCAGTTAATTCTAAAATTATGATAAATATCTAGCTTTTCTTAACTACTTTCCGACACGCTCGGATAACAACCTTGGATATGCTTGCCGAGCTTGCCGGAAAGACCCGAGAAGATGCGATTGCTACAAAACAGTACCACACTGGAATATTTTAAACTAAGTGCTCATTGGTTCTACTGATCTCTTACTTTTCAACTCAAAATTTAAATTACAGTAAACTACAGAATGCTTATAACATGACTAATGAGTAATGCCATTGCCGATGTGAAGCCCACTCTGGATTCACTTTTCTGAACTGACCCCCCCCCCCCTCCCCAGTTCACTATGCCTTTTTATTTATAATTAATCGATTCAGCAACTTAAACCAATGGTTCAGATATCTACTTCTGTGTTTTATGATGGCCCCAGCGCTAGGTCAGCTTTCTTTTTAAAGGATAAGCTTGTACATGTAGCTGATTCCATGTCACGGCAAATATAAACAATAATGCTTACATGTACATTATACGACGAACTACTTTATTTGATATTATGCACTGACAGCTTAATTATAAATCTATCATTAGCATTTACTGAGATTTTTGGGGGGCAATTACTTTGAGATGCAATATTTATCATGTTTATGCAGTAAAAAAAATGCTAGTCTCCAAATTCAAAACACCTATTTCGAGGGGGGGGGGGGACTGCAGGAATTTGCGAGTGCTCGATCTTAATGCTGCAACAAAACGGGGAGACTGCAGGAAGCATTTAAATAAAGATTTACTACAGTGAAAAACTATACTTTGAAACAACCCCCCCCCCCCCTCCCGGCATTTTACTGGTCTGCTTGTCAATAAAAAGAAATCATCCGCCGAAACGAGATATTTAAAAATAGCATATTAAAAAAGGTTTATAGTACTACAAGTCGAGCCTGTGAACATCGACCAGGAAAACCATCATCAATGCAGGAACGCTATATGGAGAGACAGAATTTACAGCCCCTTCCCATTCCCTTGTTGTTGAAATATGATGTATAATACATGTAGTATGTTTATTTACCAATCAAGGGCCCTCAGAGGACGAATACAATTATTACAGTAAGATCATATTTAATTAAATAATATTAAAATATCGTAATATGGTAGAATATTAACCATGTTATATCTAACATGTAGGTTTTAATGGAAGATTACAATACCACAAATAAGATAGTCTGAAACTGAGACAAAAATATTGAGAGGGTAGAAAACCACATGAAGCTAAAGAAAATGATAACAATAATAGATTAGCAGCATACTATAATATAATATTTACATTTGCTGTGTTTTTCTACTAAGTCAACTGTGAAATTGATTTGAAAGTCATTTTTGTGTATACATACATGTACTCACGCGTAGAAATATACACGAGGAAACTCTCGCTAAAGTGGCGTCACAATGAGGCTACAGAAACATTAATAAAAATGTAACGATATAGGGCAGTAAGAAATTTAGATATTGAGTATATCAATGGTTCTTTTAAACTTGTAAAATGCACGTAGGACTTGCAGACTTGCACGTAGGCATATTTTTCATGAAGCGCTAGTGATCGAGCTGCGCAATTTATTATCCATAAGGCAAGGCAGCATCCGACATCGATCCGAATGCAAATTACGTCACTTTCGTTTCGCACAGAACTATCTCACTCACCCACAAACACGCAACTCCATTGCGAGGGGATAAAAAATACACACAAAAAGTCGAACAAGAGTAAAAATCTATCACAAAGATGTACTTTTCTACATGGGAAGAAATTCTGTGGATTTTCTCTGGTGTAGCTGTATGTAGACTGAATTCAATCAAAGCGCAATTAACGCTGGCTTACACTTATCTTTACATTATCCGAGACAATGATGTCAGCAGTAAGGATCCAAAACTTTTACAGATTTAAGATTAAAGCTTTAAATTTTATTTTTAGAGAACAACATGACGCCTTTAAATTTTTTTCAGGGGTGGGGGGTAGGCATAATTTCAATATTTTGTGTGCTCAATAATAATTATGATAATACATTTAAATTGAAACATATTATAGAAAATAAACGAGTAACAATAAACAAAGTTAAATAAATAGGAAATTAAAATAAATGTTGGAATTTGTATCTAACCCTTAATTTGATTTTAGAAAGTATAACTATGCCACAGGTTACTAATTTTACTCCATTTCATTGACCACGCAAAGCGCAGCCCCCCCCCCCCCCCCCCCCTATGTCTTAGGATGAGAACGGGGTGGAATGGACTAATTTTAGGGCATAGATAAGAAGGAGAGTATCTGGGGAAAAGAATTAAAATTTAGAATATTGAGAATGTTGCCTTTGAACGTAAGAAGGGTGTAAATAGGCCATGTTTACTTTCTCCTCAATGGGCAAGTGAAATATGCAGGGTATGGGGTAACTCGCAGTGTCTTAGAAAGACTTGCACACTGTGGATTCTCCCTAGATTCAGAAATATTTTAAGGCTATAATAAAAAAAAAACCAACTTAATTCCAAGGTGCATCAGACATGCGACTGAAGAAAATATTTAAGTTTTTTTTAGATCCACCTCTCTAAGATTCTGCCATAAATGCATTTTTTTTACTCTTTCTTTTGGAAATACTTCAGAATGCTTTATATCCTTTGGCCTTATATAGTTTTGAGGTCTATTTGATGTTTTGCATCAATTTAACTTGTTCAATTTTTTTTTGAGCCAGTACAAATATATATTGATGATGAAAATTTAAAAAAAAAAAAAAAAAAAATACTCGATCCGTTTTTCGCCAGGGGTGGGGGGGGGGGGTATTCTGTCTAAAAAAAAACCACGTTTGTAAAGTACAAGAAAAGAGGACATAGGGTGGATTAATCTGTTAATCTGACTGGTGTATTTTTATACTATTATTATTATATCTATGACGCAGTATTTTTGTCTGTTCCCCGTCATTGCAAGTTTAAGAGTAATGTCACACAGGCTTGGGAATTTGTTTATAGTACACAAGACTTCAAACTAATGTTTTCCACAGTTTAACTCTTTATTATTATTTTTTTATTGATTAATGTGTGAGATTTCACTGATCTGTTACAAACTATTGAGGGTGACGTCACAATGGCTTGAAAACTCTCGATTTGCACACTAAATATGCACCTCTTAGCTGGAGGTGAAACAAGTGGGCGGATCATGGATCTTCAAATTTCAAGGACCGATTTCTATACTTAAGACATTCCAGTTTCCTTTCCTCTTGTGATATTCAGTTACCTGGTTAAAGGAGAACTTTTTACAAACAATTAAAAGTACGTGTGCTGAACAACAAAGACAGTATGCCTTATATTACGTACAATGCTTAATCGCCATTTTGCATTAGAAAAGTTCGGGAAAACAGTGTACCTGTGACGTCGTATTTTACGACTGTGACGTCGAGTAGTGGTTGTCTGCATTAGGAAGCTGCTGTAAATTTGGTAGTGTTTACATCGCTGCGTTTTTCTGGGCGTTTCGTTGGATTTAAAAGTTGTTACGATTGTGAAAACATATGTAGGTGTTTGCAATTGTCGTGCTGAATACGCACCGGTATGTATTTTCGTTTGCTGCGAGTCATTTCTTCAGTCGGGTCTTCGTTCATGGGGACTATGAAGCCGTGCGTTGTTGGCAATGTTTAACGGATATCTACAACTCGGAAGGAACGTTTTGCGATAACAGTGGAGTCGTAGCATAATATAATGACGGAAATTCGATGGATTATTTTAATATCGCCGTTTTATTGCAGAAAACTGCAGAATTTAGCGAGAAAATAATGACGCATGCGCAGATGGGGGTTAGTCGTTTTTTGATGCCAGGCATCGACTAACCCCCATCTGCGCATGCGTCATTTTCTACAGATACAACAGTAGAACACCAGATACACTGCATAAAAGACATTTACCCTAGAAATGATAATTATGACTGAAAATAAACAATAAAAATATGAAATTGGAACACAATAAAAACATGAATGAATAAAAATAAACAATAATTCAATTATATTAGCTTCTTATATACACACTTACCCATTTAGACAGTATCTACTACAGTGAAAACTGATATTTCAAGCAAAACTAAGTTAGTCTTCAGGCACTACACCTGATTTTAAAATTTTATGAAAATCCAGGATTTATAATTAGTCTAAGATTAAATAATTCCCTGTTGGACAATTTTCTGATTATAAAATGAAATGAATGATATTAACTGGAGACTTGTTAGAGATGATAGAACATGATTTCTAGATTGGATAGGGTACCTTTTTTGTTCGTCGTCGGCACTTCCGGTCGCTTATGGAAGTGATCAAAGAAATCGTTAAATTTCAACTTTCCTTTTTTAAATCGATTCTTTCATCACATTATTGCATCCCACCGGAAACAGAAACGTCAACTTCCGGTTATAAGAGAAAAACTACATAATTTGAGTATTTTTCTTTCCCATTAATATCTTTTGTAGATAAAGTATTTGGAATGATTTTAAAATATGTCATTTAGACAGCAAATGTCTAGAGTAACCTCAAATATCTTTCAAAAATTCACTTCTGATCATGTGTGTTTCTGTCCTAAAAATGAGAAGTTGTCTGAGCAAGATCTCGGAAACGGTAAGAGATTAAGACACCAGACTTATATGAGCAACAGACCTTAAGATGTAGCCAAAACCACTTGGGTTCAGAGCATCAGCCGTCACTTCCGGTCGTCACAGGAAGTGATCAAAGAAATAGAAAATTTCAACTTTTCTTTTTTAATTTAAAAATTGCATCACTTTATTGCATCTTTTTCGCAGATTCAAAAGATGTTGGTCCCACCAGAAAGAAAAACGACAACTTCCGGTTATAAGAGAAAAACTACAAAATTTGAGTATTTTACTTTCCTATAAATATTCTTTATTAGATAATGTATTTGAAATGAATTTTAAATATGTTATTTAGACTGCAAATGTCTAAAGTAACCTCAAATATCTTTCAAAAATTCACTTCCGGTCGCGTATTTTTCTGTCCTCAACATGAGAAATTGTCTGAGTGAGATCTCAGAAACTGGTAAAAGATTAAAACACCAAATTTTTATGAGTAGCAGACTTTGAGGATTTGGCAAAACCATTTTGGTTAAACGCGTCCATTGTAACATCTGGTCGTCACAGGAAGTGATCAAATAAATCAAAATTTTAACTTTTCTTTTTTAAATTAAAATTTGCATCACTTAATTGCATCTCTTTTGCTGTTTTGAAATATGTTAGATTCCACCGGAAACAAAAACGTCAACTTATGGTTTTAGGTGATAAACTACGTTATTTCAATATTTAACTTTCTCATAAATATTGCTTAACGATAAAGTACTTGAAATGTTTTTATGCATTTTGTAGATACTGCAAATGTATGTAGAAATGTCAGAGATTTTTTTTTATAAAATTCACTTCCGGTCGCGTGTTTACCTGTCCTCAGAATTATAATTTGTTCTCACAATATTGCTCGGCAACAGTAAACGACTGAAGTCTAAAACTTTCAGAACTGATAGTCAGTCATCAGTTTATTTGAATCGCGAGATAATCTTATATGGCCGTTACTTCCGGTCGTGACAGGAAGTGATGCAAAAAAGTTAATGGTCAGCATGTTGGATTTTCACGCTGAAAACCAGAGTTAAATCTCCAGAGTGTCTAAATTTCTTTTATCACCTTTTCAGCTTGAATTTATGTTTTTATTTTCAAAATGGGACGAAGACCTCTCATTGCTCGCAATGAGTTTCTAGTTATTATTCTTATATTTTTGACATTTTAATTTTGTGCACGCCATTTCATGGATTTACATGAAAATTTCAGGATTAATGTGTCGTAACATGAGCTTGATCTATCTGAGAGAAAATTTCGAAATTCACTTCCGGTGCCAAGTTACAGACCATTTTCTGATTTTTGAAAATGACATTTTGCCCGCGGATAATCTCAAGAACGACAAGAGATATCAATGTCAAACTTTCAGGGATGATAGGTCGTAATAGATACTAGCTGGGTCGCTCCTTTTCATTCGTCGTCGGCACTTCCGGTCACTTACGGAAGTGATCAAAGAAATTGTAAAATTTCAACTTTCCTTTTTTAAATCAATACTTACATCACGTTATTGCATCTGTTTTGTAGTTTCGAAATATGTTGGTCCCACCGGAAACAAAAATGTCAACATCCGGTTACAAGAGAAAAACGACTTAATTTGAGTATTTTTCTTTCCTGTTCATATCTTTTGTATATAAAGTATTTGAAATGAATTTTAATTGTGTTATTCAGACTGCAAATGTCTAGAGTAACGTCAAATATCTTTGTAAAATTCACATCCGATCGTGCATTTTTCTGTCCTCAAAATGAGAAGTTGACTGAGCAAGATCTTGGAAATGGTAAGAGTTTAAGACACCAAAACTTAAATGAGCAACAGACCTTAAGATGAAGCCAAAACCATTTGGGTTTAGATCGTCAGCCGTCACTTCCAGTCATCTCAGGAAGTGATCAAAGAAATCGAAAATTTCAACTTTTCTTTTTTAATTAAAAATTGCATCACTTTATTACATCTTTTTTGCAGATTCCAAAGATGTTGGTCCTACCGGAAACAAAAACGACAACTTCCGGTTATAAGAGAAAAACTAAATAATTTGAGTATTTTACTTTCCCGTACATATTCTTAAAAGAAAAAGTATTTTAAATGAATTTGAAATATGTTATTCAGACTGCAAATGTCTAGAGTATCCTCAAATATCTTTAAAAAATTCACTTACGGTCGCATGTTTTCCTATCTTCAAAATGAGAAATTGTCTGAGCGAGATCTCAAAAACAGTTAAAAGTTTAAGACACCAGGTAAAAGATTAAGACACCAAATTTTTATGAGTAAGAGACCTTGAAGAGTAGGCAAAACCATTTTGGTTAAACATGTCAGTCGTAACTTCCGGTCATCACAGGAAGTGATTAAAAAAATAAAAAAATTTTAACTTTTCTTTTTTAAATTAAAGTTTGTATAAAAGTTTGGTGTCTGAATTTCTTACCATTTCAGAGATCTTGCTCAGAGAACTTCTCATTTTGAGGACAGAAAAACATGCGACCGGAAGTGAATTTTACAAAGATATTTGACGTTACTCTAGACATTTGCAGTCTGAATAACATATTTCAAATTTATTTCAAATACTTCATCTACAAAAGATATTAATTGGAATGAAAAATACTCAAATTATGTAGTTTTTCTCTTATAACCGGAAGTTGACATTTTTGTTTCCGGTAGGACCAACATATTTGGAAACTACAAAAAGAGATGCAATAATGTGATGTAAGTATTGATTTAGAAAAGGAAAGTTAAAATTTTACGATTCTCTGATCACTTCTGTAAGCGACCGGAAGTGCCGATGATGAACGATACCCGGCTAGTATCTATCACGAACTATAATCCCTGAAAGTTTGACATTGATATCTCTTGTCGTTCTTGAGATTATCCGCGGACAAAAGGTCATTTTGAAATCAGAAAATGGTCTGTAACTTGGCACTGGAAGTGAATTTCCAAATTTTCTCTCAGATAGATCAAGTTCATTTTACAACAAACTATTCTTGAAAATTTCATGCAGATCCATCCAATAGTCTTCGAGAAATTGCGTGCACAAAATTAGAAAGTCAAAAAAATAAAAATAATAATAACTAGAAACTCATTGCGAGCAATGAGAGGTCTTCCGTTTGATTCGGAAAATAAAAACGAAAATTCAAGCTGAAACTGTAATAAAAGAAATTAAGACACTCTGGATATTTAACCCTAGTCGTCAGCGTGAAAATACAACGTGCTAACCATGAACCATTCACTTTTTTAGATCACTTTCTGGAAGTAATGGCGATACAAGATTTTCTCACAATTCAAATAAACTGATGACTGACTATCAGTCCTGAAAGTTTTAGTCTTCAGTCGTTTACTGTTGCCGAGCAATATTGTGAGAACAAATTCTGATTTTGAGGTCAGGTAAACACGCGACCGGAAGAGAATTTTATAAAAATCTATGACTTTTCTGTAGACATTTACAGTGTCTACAACACACATAAAATCATTTCAGGTACCATATCGATAAGCAATATTTATGAGAAAGTTAAACATTAAAATAATGTAGTTTATCTCCTAAAACCGGAAGTTGACGTTTTTGTTTCCGATGGAATCTAACATATTTCAAAACAGAGAAAGCGATGCAATAAAGTGATGCAAGTTTTAATTTAAAAAAGAAAAGTTCAAATTTTTGATTTCTTTGATCACTTCCTGTGGCAAGCGGAAGTGACGTGACGCGTTTAACCCAAATGGTTTCGCCTACTCTTCATGGTCTATTACTCTTAAAAGTTTGGTGTTTTAATCTTTTACCTGTTTTTGAGATCTCGCTCAGACAACTTCTCATTTTGAGGACAGGAGAACACGCGACCGGAAGTGAATTTTTAAAAGATATTTAAGGTTACTATAGACATTTGCAGTTTGAATAACATACTTAAAATTCATTTCAAATACTTTATCTACAAAAGACATTAATGGGAAAGAAAAATACTCAAATAATGAAATTTTTCTTTTATAACCGGAAGTTGACGTTTTTGTTTCCAGTGGGACCAACATCTTTCGAATCTGCGAAAAAGATGCAATAAAGTGATGCAAGTTTAAATTAAAATAAAGAAAAGTTGAAATTTTCGATTTCTTTGATCACTTCCTGTGACGACCGGAAGAGACGGCTGACGCTCTTAATCCAAATGGTTTTGCCTACATCTTAAGGTTTGTTGCTCATATAAGTTTGGTGTCTTAATCTCTTACCGTTTCAGAGATCTTTCTCAGACAACTTCTCATTTTGAGGACAGAAAAACACGCGACCGGAAGTGAATTTTTCAAAGATGTCTGATGTTACTCTAGACATTTGCAGTCTGAATAACATATCTAAAATTCATTTCATATACTTTATCTACAAAAGATATTAATGGGAAAGAGAAATACTCAAATTATGTAGTTTTTCTCTTATAACCGGAAGTTGACGTTTTTGTTTCCGGTAGGACCAACATATTTCGAAACTACAAAAGAGATGCAATAATGTGATATAAGTATTAATTTAAAAAATGAAAGTTGAAATTTAACGATTTCTTTATTCACATCCGTAAACGATCGGAAGTGCCGAAGACGAACGAAAAGTAGCGACCAGGCTTGTAACTTTCACGAGCTATAATCCCTGAAAGTTTCACATTGATATCTTTTACCATTCCCAAGATTATCCGCGGACAAAATGTCATTTTGAAATCAGAAAATGGTCCGTAATTTGGCACCGGAAGTGAATTTCCAAATTTTCTCTCAGATAGATCAAGTTCACGACACATCTTTCCTGAAAATTTCATGTAAATCCATCCAATAGTCTTCGAGAAATCGCGTGCACAAAATTAGAAAGTCAGAAAAATAAGAATAATAATAATAATAACTAGAAACTCATTGCGAGCAATGAGAGGTCTTCCGTCCGTTTCTGAAAATAAAAACGAAAATTCAAGCTGAAAAAAGAGATAAAAGAAATTCAGACACTCTGGAGATTTAACTCTTGTCATCAGCGTGAAAATCAAACGTGCTAACCATTAACCATTCACTTTTTTACACCACTTCTGGTCACGACCGGAAGTACCGGAAGTAATGGCTATACAAGATTTTCTCACGCTTCAAATAAACCGATGACTGTGAGATCAAATTCTAATTTTGAGGACAGGTGAACACGAGACAGGAAGTGAATTTTATAAAAATCTCCAACTTTTCTCTAGACATTTGCAGTATACACAACATACATATAGTCATTTCAAGTACTTTATCGATGATCAATATTTATGAGAAAGTTAAATATCAAAATGAAGTAGTTTATCTCCTAAAACCGGTAGTTGACGTTTTTGTTTCCGGTGGAATCTAACATATTTCAAAACAGCGAAAGAGATGCAATAAAGTGATGCAAGCTTTAATTTAAAAAAGAAAAGTTAATTTTTTTAGATTTCTTTGATCACTTACTGTGACGACCGGAAGTGACGACTGACGCGTTTAACCCAAATGGTTTTGCCTACTCCTCAAGGTCTATTACTCATAAAAGTTTGGTGTTTTAATCTTACCTGGTTTTGAGATCTCGCTCAGACTTCACATTTTGAGGACAAGAAAACATGCGACCGGAAGTGAATTTTTGAAAGATATTTAAGATTACTCTAGACATTCACAGTCTGAATAACATATTTAAAATTCATTTCAAATACTTTATCTAGAAAAAAAAATATTGCTGGGAAACCCTAATGTAGATTTTCCGTAAGATCCGTGGAATTCCATAACAAATTCCGTGGAATTCCATGGAAAAAGTGTTCCATGGAATTCCGAGGAATTCTCGAGAGTATTGGGACGGAACTTTTTCGGAATGGTATGGAATTTCAAATCTAGCCTGGAAAAGAGCGGAACAATGCCAGAATAGAAATTTGCGGAAATAGCTGGAAATCCATGGAATTCCAGGATATTTGGAAATCTATGGAATTCCACGGAAATCCAAGGAATTCCAGGAAAATACAAAATACTGGAATAATCAAAATAATTTAAGGGCCAAATAACTACAAAAAAAATGACTACATCACAATTTTTCAGAAATCAAATCTATATTTTCAAAATAAAAAATCATTTTTGCTTTACAATGTGTTTGGGGACAAATATTGCATACACACTTCTATGTATAATGTAAGCACAAATTTTAAAAAAGTATTATCAATGAAAGTATTTTACATCAAAGGTTATTTAAACAATGTTAAAAATCCACAGAGAAATATCATTACTGGATGATCACCTTGGTTTAACTAATGAGAATTATTATAATATACATGCATGTACATGTAGTAAATTACAGTCTGCATAAGAAACAAATGACTTTTGGTTAAAGAAAATCCTTTGTACCTAGAGTAATCTCAAACATATGACATTTTTTGATAATAAAACAAAATAGATTTAAAAAAAAAAACATTAATTATGACCTTTTGCTTCATTAAATGACCTTGGGAAAGGTCACTAAAGCCTTAACAGGGTATATTTGCAACATTTGTATACAGTTACAATGATCTTCCAGTGGTCCATATACATTTACCATACAAACTTTATGACTAGAGTGACAAACATAGGTATTAAGTACACAAATATCTACTACACAACTATATTTGGAAGATCCCATAAAATCAACAAATGCTATTTTCCCCCAACATGCCCCAAGATCCTAATTATTGAAGGTCCTAAGCTTCTGAAATGTTGGCTAGAATCACTTCCTCACTGGTTCTGCTAGAGGGTGGTCAGATAATTGGTGTCACGAATGGATTCACTTTTGGTACGACGGCTTCAAAAGCTCAGAAAGTTTTATGTTGATCATTCCCAAATACACTTCAAACTTTTCTTGCTCAATTTCTGAAAGAAAAGATTACCATAAAGATGTATGATATCTATCTCATATATAAATATATGACAAATAATAAACTAAAGCTATATAAGACAATTGGTTCTTTCAACCTGGCAGATCAGTTTAATACTGTAGAATAGGAATTTATTATCTTGTAATTTTTTGTTCGGATTAGGATTGATTCCTTTTTAAACTAATGAAAGTTGTGAAATTAAAAAAAAAAAAAACAAGATGTGTTTGTGAAACATTGATGCCCCCATATGGCAGCTTATGACTAAGGTTTAAGTTTCTCAAATGCAAGTCAAACTCTAAGGTCAAGGTCGAAAGATAAAAATGTTGTTACACAAAGAAAAGTCTTGTCTCAGGGAATATAACTGTGAAATATGAAAGCCCTAGCACCAAACATTGAAAAGTTATGGCGAAGGTTAAAGTTTATTGAAAGTAAGTCAAATGTCAAGGTCAAAATTAATAGTTCCCAAGGGAAGGTCTTGTCACAAGAAATATACTTGTGAAATATGAAAGCCCTATCATCAACAGGCCTTTCAAAATCTGCTGGTACCCGGTACTTTTACACAGCTGAAATCATGATTGTACCGGCCAAAATATTTGATGGGGAAAAATTCTTCAACATATTTTGTATTTAATTAAAATTGTTTCCACAAGGTACCTCCTATTTTTGTAAAAGTACCACCTGTTTCTGATCTTTTTGAAAGCCGTGCACCAACCATTCAAAAGTTAAGGACAAGGTTAAAGTTTTAAAAAAGTGGATCATAATCAACGGTCAAGGTCAAAATCCGTCAAATTGTTGATATCAAATGGAAAGCCTTCTCACAAGGAAACACCTAATGAAGTATGAAAGCCAAACCTGAATCCCCTTCACCCAAGGATGTTTTGTAACAAGTTTGGTTGATCCTATGGTTCTGAGAAGTCAAAAATGTGAAAAGTTTACAGTCGACAGACTAACACCAGAAACTGATCAGAAAACTCACTTGAGCCTTGAGCTCAGGTGAGCTAAAAAGAAAAGGTTAGAACTAAAGTGTATAAATAAAGAGACATGATTGTGTCTAAGTTAATTAACCTTGAATATGAGAGAGAACATTGTAAATTACATAAACTATGTACCCTTAAAAACATTCAGCAAATAAAGTTAAGGTATGAAAAAAAAGTACATTAGTAAATATAATTTATATACCATATAAAACATTCAGTTTTGCCTTGTCAATGGCTCGTCTTTTGTCTCTTAAGCTTCTGATTAAAAGCACCTTGAACAGGAGTTTGGACGCCTATGCTGCCTTTGATATATTATCCTCCATATTTGCAAACTCTGTTAACTGACCCTTGAAAAGAGGAAAAGACGAATTTATGTGCATATGTAGTTGCTTTAAATGCGCATTGGCATATTTACAATGTAACAAAAATATAGACAAACAAATAACATAAAGTGAATATATAGAATACATTTGTTCTAGGCTTCAAACATGCAAATACATGTACATATTTTTTTTTTGAAAAATTAAGAAAATATTAAAAAAAACTGTTATAAATACATGTAACTTCCATGCATCAATAATTCAGTATTGAGTAAGATAATATATTAGTACATGTATACATATGCTTCTTTATTTCTGGAAATTTATATCTGCGACTAAGATTAAAGGTTTGTGTAAGAATATGATGAATGACATTGACAAGGCGTAGATATAAACTTGTGAACAGGACAGAGAACTGACATAGGAAACAAGTTAAAAGCAACAACTTCTTAAAATAACTAAAATATATTTGAAAGAGTGGAGTCTAACATTTATAATAATTTTTCTCAATGCCTGGCTAACATTGATAAACACATAATTTCAATTCTTTTGATTTTATTGATTAGGAAAATGATTAAAAAATCTGACCTTTGTTTAAATTTCCATACAGCTCTGAGCTCTTGTCCTTTTTGTGAGCATTCCTGTAAATAATGCATGCATAATTTTATGTCATAGAGTATAGTCATTTTTAATATTTATACTTAAATAAAATGTAAAATGATTATGCATGTAGGCATTTAGCATGTTTAGATTACCTGTCAAAAGTTAATTGTTATGCATTATTAAGGAATTAAGAATATAAACCTCTTGTTACTTGCTCAATAAAAAAAATCTTATGCTATAAAACATAAATTAATAAAAACAATGTTAGTTTATTTGTGGTGAATGATAATTTGAGCAGGCTCTCACCATTCTCACAAGCTAAGTGACTGAATGACTTAGCATCTACATCTACATATTAGGACGTTTCATCAAACTTGATGATTATATACTGGCGCTGCATGTGTGAATCGAGTACTTCAACTATAAAATAATAAAAGTAAGTGCTGTGAATGATCATGAACATGCATTAAATAATACATATAATTATTTACATTGTACTCTGTAAATGTAAGTAGTACAACTACATGTACTAAGGAATGTTATAAGCTAATAATTTGGACAAGAGTTCTGAACTGGTCCCAAAGAGGCTGCCGACACCACTGAGCATGGAAGAGAATTCCATAATGTCTCTGCATGGGGGGGGGGGGGGGGACTATATTTTAATTATCTGTGCAAGTACTAAAGGTCTGAAAGTAAGGAAGACTTGAAATGCCTTTGTTAGTGGTAGTCTGTGAAACTAAAAGAGGATTGGGTCTACCGTATTCTCTATTGAGAAGTTGATGGCTCGTTTAATACTCCCCCTCAACTTCTCTACGAAAGGCCTAATAAAAGCAGTTCAGAAATTGACTAAATGAAGAACCAAAACCGGGTCCCACTTCGATCGGTGTTTTAGGATTGATGCATTATCATAGACATATTTTGGATGCACAGATGTTGTTTTGCAATGGAAATGAGATTGAAAATACCGATTCTGCTGACTTAAAAAACATTCATCACGGTAGAACACTTACTTGCGATATCTGTGTCACCGGATTCGTATATTCATTCAAAACTGCGTTTGAACCCGGTTGACCTCTAAAAAAGTCTAAAACTATTTCTCCGGATAACTATTCAACACTGAAACATTTAATCCAATTTATCTGAATAAAAAGTTTTAGACTTTCTTAGAGGTCAACCGGGTACAAACGCAGTTTTGAATGAATAAACGAATCCGGTGACACAGATATCGCAAGTAAGTGTTCTACCGTGATGAATGTTTTTTAAGTCAGCAGAATCGGTATTTTCAATCTCATTTCCATTGCAAAACAACATCTGTGCATCCAAAATATGTCTATGATAATGCATCAATCCTAAAACACCGATCGAAGTGGGACCCGGTTTTGGTTCTTCATTTAGTCAATTTCTGAACTGCTTTTATTAGGCCTTTCGTAGAGAAGTTGAGGGGGAGTATTAAACGAGCCATCAACTTCTCAATAGAGAATAGGTCTACCGCAACTAAGTTGTGCACAACTTTATATCATATAGAGCATTATTAGTCTAGTTTAGATGTTGCAACAGTTTGGAGACACTAATAGTGTTATGATGTCTGTGTAAGATGTAACATGGACTATCGTGGCGCAATTGGCAACGTGCCACTCGCATATATAGCGATGTCTAAGGACATGTTCGAACGGAGGAAATTCGGGTTGAAATCCACACATTGTTCAAACACATTTTGATAAGAGATGTTTAGAGTTGTACAATAGTTATTATACAATAGTTATTACAGAAATGAAACTGCGCTCGCCCTAATGGTTTCATCGTCAGGCATTCTATGTGTGTGGTGCCCAGACTGAGGAACAGTAGCAGAAGCAATTATCCATTCAACTTCAAGGACACATAAAGTACTGTACATTGTACCTACCGGGTCTTTAAATGTCTGCATCTTTTGTCAAAATACAAATTCCATTCCAAGCTAATGGTGACAGCAGTTCCCTTCCTCGTAACACTCTCTTTCCTTCTGTCCAACAATACAACATGGCAGCCGAATTGTTGAATTTTGGCGGGCTGTTGTTTAAATTAATTGTTCATCGAGCCCGACATCGATCCCGACGTAATTGTACTATGAGCCGACAGTTTAAGAAAAAATTCTAAGTTATTTTCCACAGCTTTCCAGAGCAGAAAATGTCTAAGTTTCAGCTTTTCCATAGAATTCCACAACTTTCCAAACCTCAAAATGTCTAAGTCCAAATTTGTTATTCAAATTCCAAAAGATTCCAAAAACTTCCAAAAACACTTTTAGACTCTTGTATGGAAATGTTTGGAATTCCATGGAATTCCAAAACTTTTCCAAACCCTTTCTGAAAATCTACATTAGGGAAGTAAAATACTCAAATTATGCAGTTTTTCGCTTATAACCGGAAGTTGTTGTTTTTATTTCCGGTGGGACCAACATCTTTGGAATCCGCGAAAAAGATGCAATAAAGTGTTGCAATATTTAATCTAAAAAAGAAAAGTTGAAATTTTCTATTTCTTTGATCACTTCCTGTGACGACCGGAAGTGACGGCTGACGCTCTTAACCCAAATGGTTTTGCCTACATCTTAAGGTTTGTTGCTCATATAAGTTTGGTGTTTTAATCCCTTACCGTTTCTGAGATCTTGCTCCGAAAACTTCTCATTTTGAGGACAAAAAATACACGCAACCGGAAGCGAATTTTACAAAAATATTTGACGTTACTCTAGACATTTGCAGTCTGAATAACATATTTAAAATTCATTTCAAATGCTTTATCTACAAAAGATATTAATGGGAAAGAAAAATACTCAAATTATGTAGTTTTTCTCTTATAACCGGAAGTTGACGTTTTTGTTTCCGGTGGGACCAACATATTTCGAAACTACACAAAAGATACAATAATGTGATATAGGAATTAATTCAAAAAAGGAAAGTTGAAATTTTACGATTTTTTCGATCACTTCCGTGCACGACCGGAAGTGCCGACATCTCCAGTTCATATCTTTAACCATTCTTGAGATCATTCGCAGACAACATTCCATTTAAAAATCAGGAAATTGCCGTAACTTGGAACCAGAATGGAATTTTCCAAATTTTCCTTGTGATGAACAAACTTCATACAATGACTAATTTTTCCTGAAAGTTTCACGTAAAGCCACTCAATAGTTTTCGAGAAAACGCCTGCACAAAATTTGGTCAAAATAATAATAATAATAATAACTAGATGAGATCTCGTTGCAAACAACGAGTAGGTCTTCCTTTAGATTTCTGATAAAATCTTGATTGGGAAATTTTGATTGATAAAAGAAAGAAAAACAACTTTAATGTAAAAAATATTCATACAATTCTTCAAAATTGTTTAGCAACTCATAAAAGAGTGAAATCTATCAATTTCAGACAACTTCCGGTATGACCGGAAGTACTCAAAATGACTTTTAACTCCTCACTGAGTGTGGAGGAATCATCCCTCAAAGTTTCGAGGAAAAATGTGCATTTTTTCGACTACTTCCGGTTCGGAAGAAATAACTTCCGGTGGAAATAATATCACTTGAAACATTCTATTTGCCTCTATTAAAAACATTTCAATAAGAAAAAAATGAAAAATTGCATATTTTAAACTACTTCCGGTGGACAACGGAAGTCACGGCAACAAAAACTATACAAGTTTCTCAAATCTACGAATCACTATCATCCCTGAAAGTTTCAAGACTCAATCTCTAACCGTTTTTGAGAACACTCGCGGACAAAATGCCATTTTAAAAAATGAAAAATTGGCCATATCTCGCGACCGGAAGTGACGACGACAAAATAAAAAAAAAACGCATAAAGTTCAGATAATGTGCCATCATTGCTGAAAGTTTCGTGAAAATCTATTGAGGCGTTCTCGAGAAATCGTCTGCACAAGATGGGTAAGAAAAAAAAAAAATAATAATTGTGGAAAAGAAACTAGATTCTCGTTGCGAGCAACGAGAGGTCTTCCGTCCGAATAAACATCCTTAACTGTGATATTCTTTGCACGTAAACTTACATTTATATCTGCTCATTGTAAAGACACCTAAAAATTTAACATGGGTCTTTAACAAGATTTTTTATGTATAAAAAAAAATAAAAAGAGCACAGAATTCACAAAGAGAAAAAAAAAAGTTTAACATCATTGATAAAGATGAAAACGTTAATTTAAGCAAAAAATTCAGATATAGTCGGGATTAAACCAAGATCGGCTGCCCGAAAAGAGCTAGGTTCACTTTATGCATGAAATGGCCCTGCAGATATACCAATTTATTGACTTACACTTTATGTTCCATTTTAAACATCAAAATAAAGTAGAGACTTAGTGCTTTCATTTTCTATTAAAAATTTTCTCCTTAAAGCCAAGGTCTTGGAAAACAGGCTTCATGGAATTGCAATGTTCTTGAATTTTAAGGAAAACAAGTATATTTGAGTACTTTCACAGAAGAGAAATAATATGAGCGCACCCTCTGATCTAAAAAATAAAACAGGTTTTGTTATCCTCAGAAATAGTCATCATTTAAAGATCAGAGGTTAAATTAAATATATATTAAATATTAAATATCGGAATTAAATATATCATATTAAATATATTAAATATCGAAAAATAGCTTTAAAAATTGGCTGCTTTTTTTTTTTTTTTTAGAATTTTTCACGATATGAGGAAAATGACGCATTTCATGACGTCATGATGCATTGGCTAGCCAGAAAATTACGTCATTTTTGATAGATACGCAGTCATCAAAGGTCTAAATGATATTTAATGCATTGTCAACTAAAACCAAGCAGTTTCAGTTTTTCTGAAATTCACAGGGCCAAAAAAGGCCCTAAGTGAACCTTGTTCTTTAATATTGAAACCACTACACTAGCGCAATGTACCAGCCATCATCGATGTTTACCTTGCACTCATTCCCTGAAGTAACGAGTGTCAGGCAGGTTAATCTTTTTTTCTTATAGTGTGGAATTATAGGATGAACACTAGCCAGCTAAATTTTGTGCAAGTACTAGAAGATTTACATCGGATTTGTTACTTGAGTTTTAAGAATAACTGATAGCAGAGAAAATAATCTGTTACTGATAAAAACTAAAAAAAAAACTATTGTGTTTACTTCCTTTATTCTTAATGCATTCAACTTTCTATTCTATGCAATTCCAAATACAGACATCTCCGTGAAATCTTTTTCTGAACTTCTACACTACTGCATCAGACAATTTGTGAAAGGCAGGTCAAGATACATTATTTCGCGCCAAACGTCACGAGAAAATCTTTGCGCCTTTTCTTTGGAATGTGTCTTCAATTGAATAAGTGTACGTGATAGCTTCAATGAAATTTTTTTAAAAAAAATATGTTGCTATAGCCTGATTTTCGAGCCTAAGAATGTATATTTATCACACTGTACATATAACATACCATATACGGGCAAGTAACATAAAGGCAGCGCTAAGTTTTCTTACACATTTTATATTCCTCTTACCCCCAAAGTAGATTATTCCAATTAGTAACACATTAATGAAAAGACTGGAATGCTTCGCAACAAAACACGTCTCGCCATATGACGCTCAAGGAATCTGATACCTATTATGTTCAGTTACTTGCATCTATAAAGGAATATTGCCCTACTAAAATCAAAGAAAAATATCATTGAAGTTTATTTTTCTCCCATTTGAAATTGCTATATGTTATTCAATCAACATGAGATTTAACAAATTCTACTTTCAAAATACAATTCGGCAAATCTCCAATTTATGATACAATTGCATAGGTATCTAGCTACGTATACATTTGTTCCAACATGTGTTCCTCGTTTTGTCATATCACAATTGCATATATGCACATTAATAAGTGCAAAATTCAACTGCAAACTCTTTATGATGGAGTAAAAAGACACGCTGATATTGTGCCATCAAACACCGCTGCTCTGACGTCGAACGACATAGCCCCCCCCCCCCCCCCCCCCCCTTAAAGATAAAATCTTATATTTGAGCCCCAAAAAGTGAGGGAAAAATTCGGACATTCTTTGGATTGAATCCGGATCGCCCACGTGAAAATTCAACATGCTAACCATTACGCTATCAAACATCATCGTTTAAAATTGAAAAATGATAAATATTTAGAGTATGGGTTACCGTATTTGGCCGAATATAATACGCAGTGGTGTAAAATACGCACCCCCCTTTTTGATCCTGAAACTGGGGGAAAAAACGCAGTTCGGTTGTATTATACGCAGCAGAAAAATTTACCAAGCGGTGTTCTGAACTTTTGAAAATCGCGGTAATTTGCTATGAAAATCGGCGCGGAGATAAAGTGCTGAAAATCTACAGAACACGATATATTTTATTCAAATGCGTTTTTATTTTTTAATCTTGACTTTCCATATCGCGGCAATCTGGAGGAAATTATTTATTTTAACAAAGCACGAGATAATGTTGCATTAAAGTATTAACAGAGTTTATTATTTTTTTTTTTTTTTAGCAAACGGTGATGTTGAAATTATACGTCGCCGTATTCTAACTATTCTTTGTGGAAATAATTTTATTTCAACAAAGCACGAGATATTGTTGCAAGTTTAACAGTTGTCATATTTATTTTTAGTTAAAGATAATCATGTTGAAAATTATGTAAATTTAACAGGGCAAGCGATATTGCAACATCAAAGTATTCATAGACTACGATTTTCCTCTTTTGAACTTGAAATTAATTAATTAAATAAATAGCTGATGTTATAAAAATAAAATCAAAAATTAACAAGCATATAAAGTGTAGTTATCAACACACCTCCAAAGCTGTGAAAAATGATGTACAAATGTGGGATATATGTCTTCATACATCGAGGTAGTCTTCGTGGATATCTTATTTTCTACAGAGCATGAGTAAATGATAACACTTAAGTTTCAACATACTTCATATTTCCTTTTTTAACTCTCAATCATTTTAACACAAGGCCGATATAAGATAAAGTAAAATTACATTTAACAAGCGTTTAACTGTTTAATGTGTCTTAATCAACACACGCTTATAAATACATACGAAAGATCATACACCAACCCCCGATTTTTAACAAAGAAAATAATCAAAGCCATTAATAAGGGCAGTAAATAATCAATGCTCTAACTGTAAAAACAATGCTTTGGAGTCGGTAAACAATTTAATTGCCTGGAGAGGTGTTGAGGGGTAATTATCAAGTGTCAAGCACACATGTTCACAACATTGGCTTCCATTCATTGGGATGTATAGAGGGGTGTTTATATTGAAATGAATTTTCACTGAGTTATTTAAAACCTAAAATAAATTTTATTTTATTGTATTTTATTAAAAAAAATGACTTATTACTTTTTTGACCGATTGTCTGACTGATTAGGTACATGTGTACTATGATTACGGAAGCACGTGGCAAAGGAATGTGTGAACATCTATAAATAACATCGTTAATGGCGGCCTACATGGAGACGATGAACATGCAGCTCAAATTAATTTTAACTTGCTCTTAAATTTAATTTAACTATCAAAAGGTTATAAATATAACATTTTTAACAAGTCTACATTCCAACAATAACTTTCTGAAGTTTTAAATACAGCGATAAACAGCAAGAAATTGCACAAGTCTGTAGGTAATACCACGGTATGTGCGTATGATAGCCGTTTTTCACATGAAAGAAAAACCTATCAAAATCCCATTGTGGTGTAAAATACGCACCCCTTTCTCACAGAAAATTATTTTGGGAAAAAAGTGCGTATTATATTCAGCCAAATACGGTAATCAATTTTTAAACAAATTACATATTTAGCATTCTTGTAAGACTCTTTATTTAGCCTATCAACATCATAAAAAAATAATGAAAAACAAAAAAGTTCAAAAAATTACCCTTTTTAAATCACTTCCTGTGACGACCGGAAGTGGCAACGACACACGAAATGTTTCCATCACACATCTACAAACCAAAGTCTATCATACCTGAAAGTTTCAGACCCCTACCTTTAACAGTTTCTGAGAACATTCACGGACTAGATTTTTAGTGGAAAAATTGAAAAATCGTAATAATTCCTGACCGGAAGTAACTTTTTCTAAACTTTTTCAATATTTCAAAATGGCATGGAATAACACATCACTCCTGAAAAATTGGCTGAAAATGAATGAGTAGTTTTTGAGATATCGCGATTTGAAAAGGTAAAAAAAATAAAAATGAAAAATAATAATAATAAGAAACAGTAGAATCACTATAGGTCTTCCGTTGAAAACAGAAGACCTAACAACAGAATCAGTAGAAGTCTTCCATTGGAAACGGAATACCTTAATAAGAAACAGTAGAATCACTATAAGGTCTTCCGTGAAAATGGAAGACCTTAATAAGAAACAGTAGAATCACTGTAGGTCTTTCGTTGAAAACGGAAGACCTAAAAACAGTAGAATCACTATAAGGTCTTCCGTGAATACGGAAGACCTTAATAAAAAACAGTAGAATCACTATAGTTCTTCCATTGAAAACAGAAGATCTAATAAATATAAGAAACAGTAGAATCACTATAATGTCTTCCGTGAAGACGGAAGACCTTAATAATAAGAAACAGTGGAATCACTACAAGGTCTTCCGTGAAGACGGAAGACCTTAATAAGAAACAGTAGAATCACTATAAGGTCTTCCATTAAAACGGAAGACGTTAACTAGAAACTCATTGCGAGCAAGGAGAGGTCTTCTGTCCGATTTTGAAAATAAAAATGTAAATTCAAGTTGAAAAAGTGAAAAAGTGAAAAAAAATTCAGACACTCTGGAGATTTAACCCTGGTTGTCAGCATGAAAATCCATGTGCTAACCATTACGCCAATTCAACTCCCGCTTCACAGTGAAAATGACAAATACCAAGAGTGGGTTTATCGGTTCGAAAACAAATTATATATTTAGTATTTTGAGAAAAGGCTCTCTTAACCCTACAAATATTACAGAAAAATATTGAAGTTGAAAAAATCGATTTTAGCTAACCTGAGCCAAAGGCTCAAGTGAGCTTTTCTGATCAAAATTTGTCTGTTGTCTGTTGTCGTCGTCGTTGGCGTAAACTTTTCACAATTTCATCTTCTTCTCCAGAACTACTGGGCCAATTTCAACGAAACTTGCCACAAAGCATCCTTGGGTGAAGGGGATTCAAGTTTGTTCAAATGAAGGGCCACGCCCTCTTTCAAGGGGAGATAATAAAGAATTAGTGAAAAATTAATAGCATCTTTTAAAAATCTCCTTCTCAAGAACCACAAAGCCAGGGAAATTGAAACTCATGTGGAAGCATCCTCAGGTAGTGTAGATTCAAATTTGTTCAAATCATGAACAATCGGGGGTAGGGCGGGGCCACAATGGAGGATCTAAGTTTAACATATAAATAAATATATAGGAAAAATCTTCTTCTCAAGAACAGCAAAGCCATGATGAGTCATATTTATATGGAAGCATCCTCAGGTAGTGTAGATTCAAGTTTGTTCAAATCATGACCCTGGGGGATAGGGCGGGTCCACAATGGAGGATCAAAGTTTTACATAGAAATATATAGGAAAAATCTTTAAAAATCTTCTTCTCAGGAACAGTAAAGCCCTGATTGATCATATTTATGTGGAAGTATCCTCAGGTAGTGTAGATTTAAGTTTGTTCAAATCATGACCCCCTGGGGTAGGGCGGGGCCACAATGGAGGATCAATGTCTGAAATAGAAATATATAGGAAGGTATCTTCTGATGAAGAACTGCAAAGCCATGATTAGTCATTTTGATATGGAAGCATCCTCAGGTAGTGTAGATTCAAGTTCGTTAAATTGATGACCCCCGGAGATAGGGATTGGCCACAATGGGGGATCAAAAAATTTTTTTACATAGGAACATATTGGAAAATATCTTCTTCTCAAGAAATGAAAATCATGTTTAGTCATTTTGATATGGAAGCATCCTCAGGTAGTGTAAATTCAATTTTTTTTTCAAATGATAATTACCAGGGGTAGGGTGGGGCCCAATGGGGATCGAAAGTTTTACATAAGAACACATAGAAAAAATATTTCTTCTCAAGAACAGAAAAGCTATGTTTAGTCATATTGATATGGAAGCATCCTCGGGTAGTGTAGATTCAAGTTTGTTCAAATGATGACATCTGGGATAGGGAGGAGCCGCAATGGGGGATCAAAATTTTACAAAGGAATATATGGGAAAAAAATTTTTAAAATCTTCTCAAGTACAACAAAGCCATTTGTTATATTGACATGGAAGCATCATTAGGTAATTTAAAATTCAACTCCCCCCACCCACCCCCAGTAATCTTTTCAATACTGAACTGATTTGTGTCTAGCTAATGTGCTCAGGTGAGCGATGTGGCCCATGGGCCTCTTGTTTAAATTCGCTTCCGGAATTGACCAGAACTTATGACGACACATGAAAAGGTCCCTTCGCCAATCTAGAAATCATATTCTATCATCTCTAACAAAAAAAAAAAAAAACACTCAACATCATTTATAAAGTTGAAAACGTAAATTTAAGCAAACAAATTCGGGATTAAACCCAGATCGCCTTCCTGAAAATTCAATATGGAAGCCACTACACCAGCGCGATTTTACCAGCTATCATCAATGTTCACTTTGTGTCATTGCCTGAAGTAACGAGTGTCAGGGAGGTTAAAAGTTTTTTTATATAGTGCGTAATTATAGAATTAGAACTAGCTAGACAAATTTTGTGCAAGCAGATTCATATCGGAATTTGTTACTTGAGTTTAAACAATAACAAATAATCTATTACTGATGAACTGGTGATACTGTTTACTTCCTTTATTCTTTGTGTATTCAACATTTTATTCCATGCAATTCCATATACCTGTTTTTCATACAAACGTGTCCTTGTAATCTTTTTCTGCACTTCTGCATCAGACCATTTTTCTACTATGGAAGAAGAGTCACGATACATTATTTTGCACCAAAAGTCACGAGTAAATCTTCGCGCCTTTTTTTTGAAATGTATGTTCTATTGAATTGTCTCCATTCTCATATATATTATTGTATGTACCGTACAAATTACTTTATTGCATTTGGAGGTCAGCGTATTTATGTTTTCAAAGACAGATTATCCATTTCATAATCTGCCAGATCCAAAAATTCCTTCCTGTTTCATTAATCCTTATGGTAATTTTGTTCAACAAGACACTCGGCTGTCTCCGTAAACTCCGACCTGCCAATCGGCAATCCTCGACTGACTCCACTATGCTCCATACAAACCTCGGAAGGGATTGGTGGAGAAATATGCATCAAATCGATTACATTTCTCCACCAGAAACTGCCTTGTAACTCATTTCATATTTTACTCTGCACTAAGTTCTTCAAACATTTTTTTCTCTTGTCTAATTCTTCCTTGTATATAGGTTTTGATCACAACATCATGTAAGTAGTCTTTGAAAGCAAAACATAGTGTTGGGTGTGCTTCAAAGTAACTCAGACTTCAAAGGTATGACATTTGGAGGAATTTCAAATAAAATCAGAGGACTGTATCAGCAACATGGTAGAACACCATTGACATCAGAGGTTAGTGTGCGAGGAACGAACTATCCGAGGAGCTCAGAGTGCCAACTTGTTCGTTGGAGTTTACGAAGACAGCCGCCATTTTGGACCCGCTTCAAATTTTAAAATGCAAATATCTAGAGTTTGGATTTATCAATTTTTAAACAAATTATGTATTAAGCCTTTTTGGAAATGCCTCTTTTAACCCTACAAATATCAAAGAAAAAAATTGAAAAACAAAAAAGTTAGAAAATTCGACTTTTTAAATTCGCATCCAGTAACGACCGGAAGTACGACGATGAACGAAAAGTCACGTCTAGGCTAGTATTTATCACGATCTTTAATATCTGAAAGTTTCACATTGATATCTTTTACCGTTTTTGAGATTATCCGCGGACAAAATGTCTTCTTAAATTCAGAAAATGGTCGGTAACTTGGCACCGGAAGTGATTTTCCAAAAAATCTCTCAGATAAAATAATTTCAGATTACAACACATTGTTTCTGCAAATTTCATAAAAATCCATCCAGTAGTCTTTGAGAAATCGCGTGCACAAAATTAGATGGTCAGAAAAATAATTATAAGAAACAGTAGAATCACTATAAGGTCTTCCATGAAGACGGAAGACCTTAAATAATCTTAATCATCAGAATCAGTAGAAGGTCTTTCACTGGAGCGGAAGACCTGAAATATACAATTAACAATAAAATAAACAGACAAACAACATTAATAATATGAAAACATGCATAGAAACATAACTCCTCTTGATAAAGAAGAAAATATAGTTTCTACAACACAAATATCATTCTTAGTAGAAAATTATCACTAACATTCCTACTACAGCAAAAGTAAAAATTAATTGAATTTCATGTTAAATAATTATTCCAAGATCAAATAATTCCTTGTTTTCAGTAATTATCCATACTAATTAAACTTTTATGAGAAATCCTTGTTTTTTTTCTGGTATTTTTTAACAAACCTCTCTGCTGAATATAAACAAAACTATTTGTAATACACAAAGGATGGGGCTATCTTGTCACTCAGAACCTTTTTCATGCATGAGTGAATAAATCAGTCCCTGAGACTGCTAGGTTTACTTTCTATAGCAGCCCCACAGTGGTCCCAAAGCAGTCCCACTTTTTGAGAGAGCAGTCCCTACGGACTGCTTTATGGGACTGATTGGATGTTGGGTTATTCTCACAGTGGTCCCAGAGCATTCCCACTTTTTGAGAGAGCAGTCCCTAGGACTGCTTTCTGGACTGCTTGGGTGTCAGGTTGGGTCTGGATTGTACTGTATACTTAAGTGACCATTAACAACCGTAGGCCTATTGTTTTAGTAAGCATGACATCCATGTTTATTTGCATGAAAATTTTGATTTTTAGCTCACCTGAGCCGAAGGCTCAAGTGAGCTTTTCTGATCACATTTTGTCCGTCGTCCGTCCGTCCGTCTGTCTGTCCGTCTGTCTGTCTGTCTGTCCGTCCGTCTGTAAACTTTTCACATTTTTGACTTCTTCTCAAGAACCACTGGGCCAATTTTGACCAAACTTGGTACAAAGCATCCTTGGGTGAAGGGGAATTTAAATTGTTAAAATGAAGGGCCAAGTCCCCTCACAAGGGGAGATAATCAAGAGAAGACAAAAATAGGGTGGGGTCATTAAAAAATCTTCTTCTCAAGAACCACAGGGCCAGTAAAGCTGAAACTTATATGGAAGCATCCTGGGGTAGTGTAGATTCTAAATTGTTCAAATCATGACCCCCGGGGGTAGGGCGGGGCCACAATGTGGAATCAATGTTTTACATAGAAATATATAGGAAAAATCTTTAAAAATCTTCTTCTCAAGAACCACTGGGCCAGAAAAGCTGAAACTTATGTGGAAGCATCCTGGGGTAGTGTAGATTTTAAATTGTTCAAATCATGACCCCTGGGGGTAGGGCGGGGCCACAAGAGGGAGTCCAAGTTGTACATTGAAATTAATAAGAAAAATCTTTTAAAATTCTTCTTCTCAAGAACCACTTGGCCAGATAAGCTGAAACTTATGTGGAATCATCCTGGGGTAATGTAGATTCTAAATTTTTCAAATCATGACCCCCAGGGATGGGGCGGGGGCCACAATAGGGAATCCAAGTTTTACATTGAAATATATAGGAAAAATCTTTAAAAATCTTCTTCTCAAGAACCACTGAGCCAGAAAAGCTGAATCTTATGTGGAAGCATCCTGGGATAGTGTAGATTCTAAATTGTTCAAATCATGACCCCGGGGGTAGGGCGGGGCCACAATAGGGAAACATTGAAATATATAGGAAAAATCTTTAAAAATCTTCTCAAGAACCACTGGACCAAAAAAACTGAAACTTATGTGGAAGCATCCTGGGGTAGTGTAGATTCTAAATTGTTCAAATCATGACCCCGGGGGTAGGGCGGGGCCACAATAGGTATTACAAGGGGGAAGTCTGGTAATGAACAGCATGGCCAAAGTTACTCAGGTGAGCGATGTGGCCGATGGGCCTCTTGTTTCAAATATGTTTTTTTTTTAATTCTGAAGACATTATTGAAAAAAGATTTTAACTAGATTTTGTGCAAAATCTCTGGTAAAACACCCTCAGCTTTATGAACCTAAAATTTGTTTCTATTTTATTACACTAAGGCTGTCCTCCAGGAAATCACCCTCAAATGTATGATTTTTTAAAAAATATATGTTCGTTTACATTACTGACAAGATATTGAAACTCATTATAACTTTGAAAATCTTCCAGAACTTTATGGCCCCAGAACTTGAATTTCTAGGAAAGAAGCTCTATGAATATGATGTGAAATTATAGAGTCATTGTTTTTTGTCACTTGAGACCAGAGTTCCAGCTCCAGTTGGGGCTAATGTAGTTAAAGCCAGAGAAAATCATGATACTCAGGTGCCCATCAAGGCTCATGGGCCTCTTGTTGTTTATTGCAGAGCATTGTAAAGATTTGCTTCCATGAGCGCCGTCTTCAGTACATGGAGAAGGAACAGATAGATAGTTGGCAGAACACTAGACCAGGGGAGAGAATCCTAGATATTGGTATTGTGGCTCTTACTTTTATATATATACTTATATTATACTTTTATTTTACCTCGCATATAAGCTCGCAGTTTAAAGATCTCTTGTACACTCCTAATAATGTTACTGTTATTTACAGACTGGCCTCTCTACATTATTATTCACTAATTTCAGGGTCCTTTTGTGTAGTTAGACTGATCCACCATTTGATTGATTGATTGTTTGTTGTTTAATGTCCCTCTTGAGAATTTTTCACTCATATGGAGACGCCACCACTTGCCGGTGAAGGGCTACAAATTTTGACCTATACTCGGCACTCAGGGCCATGGAGCAGTGATTGATCTTTTTCATGCCAGCACCTACTGCGACACGGGACCTCGGTTTATATGGTCTCATCCAAAGAACCAGTCTCCATGTCCCGTCCCGCAGATACGAAATAGAAAAAATTGCAATCTGCACTGTATTATATAATTTTATACCCCCCCCCCCCTGCAAAAAAGTTTAGGGAAGTATATTGTAATCAGCATGTCCTTCTGTCTGTCTGTCTGTCTAGCTGTATGTCTGTCTGTCTATAGATGGGATTTTGTCCGGACCTTTCTTGGAGAATATTGTATGATTTTGTCTGAAAATTTGTACACTCATTATTCACCTTATTAAGATGTGCACCTGGTATTTTCATACTGATTGGATATTTTTTCTGCATTTTACAGGGTTTTTTTTTCTTTTTTGTTTTGTGATTTTGTCTAGACAAGGCTGTTCTCGGAGACTATTGCATGGATTTGTCTGAAAATTTCTGCACTCATTATTCACCTTATAAAGATGTGCACCTAAGATTTTTCATCATGATTAGAGAAATTTTCTGCATTTTGCAGGTTTTTTAGGTCACCTGAGTCATGCAGGTGACCTATTGCTATCCGTTTTCTTCCGTTGTGCTATGTGCATCGTGTGTTAACATTTGAATATTTCCAGCTTCTTCTCTGAAACAGCTGAACCAATTACTGCCAATTTTAGTATATGGCATCTATGGGTGAAGGGGAACAAAATTTGTGAATTTCATGGTCCTTGCCCCCCTGAGGCCTGGGGTTGGGGCTAAAACCATCAAAATTAATGCAATCTTTAAAGATCTTCTTTTTTACTCCTGGACATCCAGCAGTCAAATTGTTGGCATGATTGTAATAAGCATTGGGCCCTCTACCAAAATTGTGAAATTCATGGCCCCAGGGTTAAGGGTTCTTGCGCTAGGGTGGGGCTCTAATGATTATGTAGTGAAAATGCATTTATTCTTTGAAAATCTTCTCCTCTGCTCCTGGGTATTTAGCAAATGAACTAAGCACATAGTTATGACAAGGAAGAGTGCCTCTTCCAAAATTTTGAACTTCATGGCCCCTGGGTCAGGGGTTCTGGTGTTAGGTGGGGCTCTAATGGTTATATAGTGAAAATGCATTAATTCTTGAAAATCTACTCCTCTGCTCCTGGGTATTGAGCTGATGAATTAAGTACATAGTTTTAATGAGGAAGAGTGCCTCTTCCAAAATTGTGAATTTCACAGCTCCTGGGTCAGGGGTTTGGGTGGGGCGCTTATTTATTATATACTGAAAATAAATTAGTGCATTGAAAATCTCCTCTGCCCCTTGGTATTAAGCAAACAAACTAAATACATAGTTCTGATAAGAAAGGATGCCTCTTAAAAAATTGTGAATTTAATAGGCCCCAGGGTCAGGGGTTCTTGTGCTATCTATCGATTAATTAGCAAAAATGCATTAATGTTTTGAAAATCTTCTCCTCTGCCCCTGAGTATTAAGCAAACGGACTAAATGCAATAATATAAATATAAATGTTTAAATATAAGTAAATGTGCCTTTTTTCTGCTCCTGGGTATCTAGGAGGCAGAGTACAAAATTGTAATAAGTGAAGCAAACGAGAGTTCCTCCCCTTTGCTAGATGTTGTTAATCAAGAACTCCTTCTATATTATTTTATTAACAGATTATTTGATTGAATGAGAATACAAGAAAGAATGTTATATATAGAGAAACAAAATAAAAAAGAATTACATTTTTTTAAACTATTTGTCAATGTCCTTGGCAAGCTCATCAAAGATTACAGTTCTTATTACTTGCACAGAAAAGTGCAATAAAAAGTGATGTATTTATCTAATTTATGTCATCTACGGAAGAGAAAAGATGTAATTTATTTATGTATTTAATATACTTCTATAAAAGAGGAATTTAGGGAGCCGACTGGGGTTTTATTGTGTGAAAACTACTATAGAGAAACTCTTTACTTTATTCCATATGTACCTTACATTAACTACAGTATGTATGCCAAGTTTAGTGAAAATCTACCGTCTGGTTATTTTTTAGGGACCATCTCAAAATACAGTACATTTACTATAAGATTATATAGGAAAATACCATTTTTTCGCACTTTGGAGCAAATTATACAAATGCTACTATAGACTTTTTGCTCAAATTATATTATTTGATGGGTAATACTATATAATATGTACATTTTATGCAAGAAACACAAAATTCTACTGTCTGGTTTCCAAAGGGGGCATCTAAAAATGTCAAAATTCATGATATTTTCCTGTTTTTATGGGGTACAACAAAACATGACCGATACTACAGATTTACGTGAAAAATAATGAAAATGATTGTGAGATTCTCAGTTTCTTATGTTTAAAATTTCAAGAGCATCTATTTGATATTTTTTATTTTATGACATAATTAATGACCCAGCTTAAAGAACTTCGGTTATTCATAACGTCAAAAACGCACTATTATGACGTCCATCTACCCATCGTTTGAAAAAATATTTTAAAAATCAGTTATTTAAAAATGTAACTAGATTTTTTTATGTGAGATTTCCTGAATTTGTTAATTTTTATAAATTGTGTAAAAATAGTTGCTTTAAAAGAGTAAATACGCTTTATTTTACTATGCTGCGCAAGGTATTGTGCAATGAAAACCCCAGTCGGCCCCCTTAAGGTTAATTTTTACTTCACTGCATCACTATTTAACTCTTTCCCCCTCACAAGCGCCTCTCGACGCCTAGCCAGGATTTCCGCACAAGCGTCTCTCGACGCCCATCCATGATTACCGCACTAGCGTCTCTCGACGCCTATACAGAATTTCCGCACAAGCGCCTTTCGACGTCTTGTTATTTTAAGACTATGTGAAAAGGAGACTATGACGTCGGCAACTTTGGGGCAGGTATCAAATTGAAGCGTTATTATTGGCCTACAAAAATAAAGTATGTGCACTGTCATCAATTCACGTGTACCTATAAATAAAGATGGTTTTTACCTTGTATGGTAAGGAAAAACAAAAGTTGTTAATTCAAAATGGCGGATTACGAACAATGTACGTTGAGATTATTTCTATTCACGCGACGATTTAGATAAACTTTATTGGTTTTAGGATGCTGAATCGAATACATATATTCATAAAGAATTCATTTGTGCAGAAAAAAATTAATTTGGAACATTATAATTGGCCAGAAAACCTTCGACATTTCATGGCGTCAAGTTAAAAGTCACATGGCCAGTATTCTGGAGCCGATTTTTGTGTAAAAACAACTACAACAAAAGATTTCTTAGGTGATATGTTTTATCCAAACATTATTATAGACTATGTGCATCACAAAAATAAAAGTGCACAGCGAATAAATGCACAGAAGAGAAAGGAAGACCGTGTCTGGTACAAAATCACTGAAGCAGAAAAGAAGGCTTACTTGGCCAAAAAAAGAAATTAAAAAGATTATCCGTTTGTGTAAACTTCGCAGTGTGCATCTATGCAAAATGTGGATCTTTTCACATACCAAAATAGACATTGAAACCTTTTTATTGACTGTAAAATGATTAAATTCTAAATATTTTGTCATGAAAATGTGTGTATATACACTGACTCATGACATTTACCAAACTTTTTCTTAGTTTAAAAATAAAGGATTGGCTTTAAATTATCATCATTGTAAAGATGAGATTGTGCTGAAAATAAAAATACTTGGTTTTATATACTTTTACCCAATAATTTGAGAGTAATAAGAATAAATATAAAGCACTGTGATTTTTTTCTTTATTTCTGAAAATGCCTGAGTAAATGGGGTTATCACTGATGCTAGACTGCTGTGGAGATAAGGCTGCAGCAGTGGCTTGCTACGGGAGTATACAGTAACGCCTTATCTTCAAAGCTCTGAGGGGGAAAGAGTTAAAACAAGACAATGCTCCTTGTTTAATTTCTCTTGCATGCGCCTCATGATGAAACTGCTGGACATTGAATTAAAAAAAAAATCTATAATTTTCAAAATCTTGTTTGTTTGTCCTCTCTCGACCAAATAGCTTAAAATGGCCGGACTAAAATCTTTCTAAAACCTCCAAGACATTTTTTTCATTATTCTGGTATTTGCTCATCCCATCAACAACTACTTTTATTTCAGAAATGCGTTTAATTTTAATAGATTTTGAAAACTCCACATTGATGTTGAAAATTTCTGACAAAAAATTTTCAAACTACCTACTGACGCAATTTCTTTTAACCTGAATAAGGAGAGGGCAAACAAACAATATTTTAAATATGGTCTTTAGTTACAGGAAATTTTTAACCACCACTAGACTTCTTTAAAAAAATATACACTTAATCGTGAAAAGGAAAGATCATGCAGACACTTGACGGAGACTAACTTCTTAAAGAATGCAGTATATCAATCCACACCCAAGAATCTTCCTTAGCATATAAATAAAACAACATCCCCTTGTTCTGCTGGGGAGAATTACTCTTGAGGAGGCGTTTTTACGTTGCTTTTACCTTGTTGACTTTAGACGTCGTAATAAAGCTAAGGGAATATATAATATAATATAATAGATCATAGTGTTTGCCTCAAACTGGTAGTTTGTTTTTTTGACAGGCAAATCAAGGTCTACTGTTAAAAGAGTGGAATTAATGATTTTTAACATTTCCATAAATCTTGACGTATAGACCTGAAAGCATCATTATGAATTTTCTCCTCTCCTCTCCAGGGTTTTATGATGCAAGCTGTTTGGGCCCTCCCCCTGTCTGCTGCTTAAGGTCTTGCCACATCTTTTTAGCTCACCTGAGCCGAAGGCTCAAGTGAGCTTTTCTGATCAAAATTTGTCCGTTGTCTGTCGTTGTCGTCATCGTTGGCGTTGTTGTCGTTGTTGTCATTGTAAACTTTTCACAATTTCATCTTCTTCTCTAGAGCTACTGGGCCAATTTCAACCAAACTTGGTACAGAGTATCTTTGGGTGAAGGGGGTTCAAGTTCGTTTTAATGAAGGGCCACGCCTTCTTCCAAGGGGAGATAATCATGAATTCATGAAAAATTAATGGCATCATTTAAAAATCTTCTTCTCAAGAACCACTGTGCTTGAAAATATGAAACTTATATGGAAGCATCCTCAGGTAGTGTAGATTCAAGTTTGTTCAAATCATGACCCCCGGGGGTAGGGTGGGGCCACAATGGGCGATCAAAGTTTTACATAGGAATATATAGGAAAACTCTTTAAAAATCTTCTTCTCAAGAACAGCAAAGCCATGATTGGTCATATTTATATGGAAGCATCCTCAGGTAGTGTAGATTCAAGTTTGTTCCAATCATGACCCCCGGGTAGGGTTGGGCCACAATGGGCGATCAAAGTTTTACGTAGGAATATATAGGAAAACTCTTTAAAGGTGCATAGACACAGATTTGAAGTTTATATTTTCTCAAATTTTCTGTATAATATCACAACTTATATGTTGCTATAGAATTTCACACGAAAATAAAATAAAAAATTTATTTAATCTGGAAATTATTGAAACTACGAATTTCGGGAGGCGTTTGATTAACACACCCTTGCACTTTCACAATTTTTAACTTTATCCTTAATACTTAAGAAAAGTAGCAATTTTGTTGTGTATTAATGAATAATATTACATCTATAATCCAGAAAATTCAGAGTAAAAATGTGCGAAAGCAAAACCCACTCACTTAAGTATTGTCAGCCCGTGCTCAGTGTTTTGTAGATGTGTACAGAGTTTAACAAATTGAATACACCCTTGAAACGTAAACTGGTTTTGTAAACAGGGCACGAGCTCTGTTGTTGTTAATGTTTAGGTTTCACCGAGTGTGTTCAATTGTTAAACTCTGCACACACCACTGAGCACGGACTGACAACACTGGTGAGAGGATTTTGCTTTCTACATTTCTACTCTGAAATTTCTGCATTATAGTTTTAATATTTTTCATTAATAAACAACAAAATTGCTACTTTTCTTAAGTAATAAGGATAAAGTTAAAATTTGTGAAAGTGCAAGGATGTGTCTATCAAACGCGTCAAGAAATTCGAAGTTTCAATAACTTCCAGATAAAATAAGGTTTTTATCAAATTTTCGTATGAAATGCTATAGCAACATATAAGTCATGAAATTATACAGAAAATTTGAGTAAATATTAACTTCAAATCTGTGTCTAAGCACCTTTAAAAATCTTCTTCTCAAGAACAGCAAATCCATGATTGGTCATATTTATATGGAAGCATCCTCAGGTAGTGTAGATTCAAGTTTGTTCCAATCATGACCCCCGGGGGTAGGGTGGAGCCACAATGGGTGATCCAAGTTTTAAATAAGAATACATAGGAAAAATCTGTAAAAATCTTTTTTACAAGAACAACAAAGCCATGATTGGTCATATTTACATGGAAGCATCCTCAAGTAGTGCAGGTTCAAGTTTGTTTCAATCAATGACCCCCGGGGGTAAGGTGGAGCCACAATGGGTGATCAAAGTTTTACATAAAATACGTAGGAAAAATTTGTAAAAATCTTTTTCTCAAGAACAGCAAAGCCGTGATTGTTTTTTTTTTAATGGGTGCATCCTCAGGAAGTGTAGATTCAAGTTTGTTTAAATCATGACCCCCCAGGGGTAGGGTGGGGCCACAATGGGCGATCAAAGTTTTACATAGGAATACATAGGAAAAAGCAAGCCTTTTAAAATCTTCTTCTGAAGAACAGCAAAGCAATAATTAGTCATATTTAAATGCAAGCATCCTCAGGTAATGTAGATTCAAATTTTGTTCAAATCATGACCCCCCCCCCCCCCCCCAGGTGAATAGAGGGGCCATAACAGGGGATCATAGTTATACAAAGGAATACAAATGATATATCAATAAAAATTGTCTTCCTAAGAACAGCATAGCCATTATTTGTCATATTAATTCAAAAGCATCCCTTTGAAGTATAGATTCAAGTTCAAATTATCCCCCCCCTCCCCCCCCCCCCCCCCCCCCCCCCCCCCCCCCCCCGAACAACTTTTATATCAAAACTTTTCAAGACTCAACTGATTTCTGCTTTTTCCTAGCCAGAGTGCTCAGGTGAGCGATGTGGCCCCTGGGCCTCTTGTTTAGCTCACCTGAGCTGAAAGCTCAAGTAAGCTTTTCTAATCACATTTTGTCTGTAGTCTGTCTGTCTGTAAACTTTTCACATTTTCCACTTCTTCTCCAGAACCACTGGGCCAATTTCAACCAAACTTGCCACACAGCATTCTTGGGTGAAGGGGATTCAAGTTTGTTCAAATGAAGGGCCACGCCCTCTTTCAAGGGGAGATAATTTAAAAGAATTAGTGAATAATTAATAGCATCTTTTAAAAATCTTCTTCTCAAGAACCACAGGGCCAGGAAAGATGAAACTTTTATGGAAACAACCCCTGGTAGTGAAGATTCAAGTTTTTTCAAATCATGACCCCCGGGGGTAGGGCGGGGCCACAATGGAGGATCAAAGTTTTACATAGGAATATCTAGGAAAATTTTTTAAAAATCTTTTTCTTAAGAACAGCAAAGCCATGATGGGTCATATTTATATGGAAGCATCCTCGGATAGTGTAGATTCAAGTTTGTTCAAATCATGACCCCCGGGGATAGGGTGGGGCAACAATGGATGATCAAAGTTTTACATAGAAATATAAAGGAAAAAATCGTTAAAAATCTTCTTCTCAAGAACAACAAAGCTTTGATTGGTCATATTTATATGGAAGCATCCTCAGGTAGTGTAGATTCAAATTTATTCAAATCATGACCCCAGGGGTAGGGTGGGGCCACAATGGAGGATCAAAGTCTTACATAGAAATATATAGGAAAATATCTTCTTCTCAGGAACAGCAAAGCCATGATTAGTTATTTTGATATGGAAGCTTCCTAAGGTAGTGTAGATTCAATTTTGTTCAAATGATGACCCCCGTGGGTAGGGTGGGGTCCAATGGGGGATCGAAAGTTTTACATAAGGACATATAGAAAAAAAAATTTCTTCTCAAGAACAGAAAAGCTATGTTTAGTCTTACTGATACGGAAGCATCCTCAGGTAATGTAGATTCAAGTTTGTTCAAATGATGACCCCTGGGATAGGGAGGAGCCACAATTCGGGATCAAATTTTTACAAAGGAATATATGGGAAAATTCTTTTAAAAAAGTACAACAAAGCCTTTGTTATATTGACATTGCAGCATGTGACGGTACATATTGTCGTTTTGTACATATTGTCGTAGGCGACAATATGTACCTACCCTCACTGCACATATTGTTTTCCATCGGTACATATTGTCGCTGGCTGAAAGTTACACGTGTACATATTGTCGCTGGCGACATTATGTGCCTCACCCTCACTGTACATATTGTCACCCCACAGATATTGTTACTTAAATATTTCTTTTGTTGTTTTTTGGTAGTTTTGTAAATGTAATTGGTGTGTGAATCACACTGACATGTCTCGTATTCTATTTCATGCAGCGTGATTGTGACAGTGCATTTTGTTGCCCTGTTCATATTGTCGCCGGCGACAATGTGTACGTACCCTCACTGCGCATATTGTTGGCACGGCATTGCTCCATATAAATATGACTAATCATTGCTTTTCTGTTTTTGAGAAGATAATTTTTAAAGATTTTTAAATTTTTCCATATATTCCTATGTAAAACTTTGATCGCCCATTGTGGCCCCATCCTAGGCTCAGTTTGATTTAGACATATTTGAGTCTGCGCTACCTGAGGATGCTTCCATATAAACATCACTAATCAAGGGCTTACTTCTGTTTCTCAGTGGTGGATCCAGAAATTTCAGAATGGTGCCTATACTTGGCACTCAGGATCATGGAGCAGTGATGGATCTTTTTCATGCCACCTAGCACAACAAAACTGAACGTACGCTATGCAATGAAGTTTTCAGATAAGTATCATCTCTTCTGACCCAGTAGTTCTTGAAAAAAAAAAATTTTGAAAGATTTTTTTCTAAATATTCTCTGAAAAACCTCTTATAGCCGCACCATTCCCCCGATGTACATGATTTGATTAAAACTGAATCTACACTTCATAATGAAGCTTTCACATAAGTTTCAAGTTTTCTGACACAGTGGTTCTTGAGAAGATTTTTAAAAGATGTCACTAAATTATCACTAATTATTATCTACTGCCCTTGAAAGAGGGCTTGGCCCTTCAATTGAACAATCTTGAATCCCCTTTTGTGGCAAGATTGGTTGAAATTGACTCGGTATATCTTGAGAAGAATCTGAAATTGTGAAAAGCTTACAGACAAAATGTGAGCAGAAAAGCTCACTTGAATTTCCAGTTCATGTGATCTAAAAATATCAATCCCAACACCAATTATATCGGCATAAACGAATTCTTTAATTTGTTCTAACAAATTAAATTCGTTAAAACGAATTCAACAAATCGTTATATCGAATTCATATATATTTTTCTACAGGCCCTGATTGTTGAATTTGATTAAACAAATTTAATTCATTATAACAAATTCAAGAATTTGTTTAAACAAATTTAATTTGTTATAACAAAGTTTAGAATTCATTTAAACGAATTCAAATTGGTATATTTTTTTTTTTTGAATTTGTTTTAATGAATTCAACAAATTTGTTATAACAGATTAATTTGTTATAAAGAATTTAAAGAAATTGTTATAATGAATTATATTCGTTATAGCAAATTTGACAATTCGTTAAATGGAATTTAAAAATGTTTTTTGATAGGTCCTAAATGGGCTTCCCTAGGGCACATGGTTGTATATAAGAATAATGCAAAAATGATTTCAAAATAATCATAACTACTGAACAAAAAATAATACATGTATTCAACCTCCAAGTATATAGTACAGGGAAAAGAAGAATAGGCTGATTTTTCAGATACATGTATCTCAAGAATTACGGTATCCTTGACATATCATAGTGAAGTACATCAATCCTGGACACAATTTTCTGACCAAAAATTTTTCTCCCTACAGTATTGCGAGTAATGCTGTCTGTCTCCCTCAGTACGTGCATGTGTGTTTGTCAATCTCTCTTTCCATTTTCAAGTAAATATTCGTCAAAACAATGTACCGACGACAATATATGCCGAACTTGACTGTACATATTGTCGCCGACATCAATATGTGCTGGTGTTTAACTGTACATTTTGTGGAGGAAAATAAGGCTTGTCTCGGTACATATTGTCGCCGGCGACATTATGTACCGATGGACGACAATATGTGCCCCCCCTCCCCGGTAATCTTTTCAATACTGAATTGATTTGTGCCTTTGCCTAGCCAATGTGCTCAGGTGAGTGATGTGGCCCATGGGCCTCTTGTTATGTCAGCCATTTCTCTTCTGTACTTCAGACTTACAGCATTTACTCTACATGTATATATGCATTTGAATGATAAGGTCTAAAAAAAATTAATAACTTGGTTCTCAGGTCAGTTTTCTCAAAAAAAATGTGGGAGGGAGGCTTTTTTCCCCTTTTTTTATCTCCTAAAAAACAGATTTTTGATTTTTTTTAATTTCAAAACTACGGTAGCATTTTATAATCAACAATGTTTCAACACTGAGTGTAGAAATCAAGATAATTTATTTCCTGCTTCTTTCTCTTGCATTTTCTACATTCCGATGATACGTGTAATGAAATGACAACATCCTAACAACCAAATGAGTTAAACTTACAGAACCCAACACTCTTAGTGATGCATCTGGTCAATTGCTTACGTATCACAACTAATCTAATAGTGTTTCAGCACTATAAAAAACACTTGTGATTTTTTTATGCACTGTCAATTTTATCAGTCTTGTGACAATATATTCTTTTATGAAAAGAGAATAGGCAGGTCTTAGTACAATAGAGGGATATGCATGTCCGAGGAATCTACCTTATATGGCTATTGTTATTATTTCGCACATAGTCGCTTACCGAGAACAATTGTCCAATCTGATGACTGAATGACAAAACATGCTGGTTTACTACATTTTTACATTTTATCACAGACACGTGGTTTAGGTAAATTTACACATTATCTCTACTACATTTCAAACTTTTAAGGCTATTTATACATGATAATATGCATGGAACCTCAGCGTTTACTGTTTTGGGTCAAGAAATGCACATGAAACTTGTATTCACTGATACTCGGGAATACATGTAGACCTAGCGAATTGCCGACTTTACAAAACTTTAAACTATGTATATTTATAAACCAATTGTTTGTAACTGTGAGCTGGGAAATTGTAGATCCGTGTCTAATCTGTGACTCAAATGCATAAAAATTGTTTATGGGAAAGTAGGTAAAAAAAAAGCCTTTTTTCCAAGCAAAAAATTTCCTTAGTATTTTTGTAGTACTCACTCGTAATGCAACTCGTTTAGCTGATTGGTCAGTTAGAAAGTATTGCCAGTGCCTCGATTAGTATATGAATTTATTCTTATGTCAGAAAAAAATAGTTTTGTTGATCTGTTCATAATGGGGAAGGCTAACTAGATTTTACAATGTTTTAAACACAATATTTGAGCACAGTTAGGTACAATTTTCTCCTTGCACATAAAGGTAGATTTCAATAAAATACAGTGACCAGCCAAAGGAGAAAAATGTACCTACTTGTGCTTGTATATTTTAAGGGTTTCAAAGAGTGGGGCGGGGCCAGAATTCAATGAGAATTGGATGTAAACATGGTACCCCTACTCAAGATAAAGATAAATATCTTCCAAATTATGTTTCTTTTTTGCGGTAAAAGTAGTATTCCATGGGGGTACACATATCAGTGATTAAGAGCATGCAAAAATTAGAGTAAAATTTGGATATTTAATTTTTTGTCACTTTACCAGGGGCCGTTTGGCACATCCTTTTGTTGAAGCTTTCTCAGAAACGTCCAAGTCACGAGGTTGAGGGAGCTGTCTTTGATAGCGTTATTGAGTTCTAGGATGCAACATGCTTCAGAAACCTCTGCTATGTGCCATGAAAGTATTGCAGTCATTCCCTTATGAATTTGCACTGAAATCATTGCCATCATGACCAACTTTAATCTTGACGCCTTAACCTGTTAACTCGATGGCCATATATGCGATTTTAAACTAGGCCAAAAGTCTGGATCATCTTGATGTTTGTCAAACGTTTTATTCAAGGGTGCATCTAAACTGTGGTCAAAATGTGGTCGGGGATTCATGACTTTTTTTTAGGCACCATAGGAGCGCATGAGAAAAATTTCATTTTATTCATTTGAGGATAAAAATAGGTAATGGGAATTGTTAAATGAGATGCGGGTGGTCCTGAGAACCAAGTTCTTAATTTTTTAGGCCTAATTATAAACAAAGAAAAAGTACTTGGATTTAAATAAGAAGAAATATCTAGGAACTTAGAGAATCAGTTCTAAATTGCTCACATGTTTGTGTTTTTTTTTCATTTTTTTTTTGTATTTGTTAGATGTTCCATTGTCATATGGATTGATTGATGTCAACATTGACAGAGAACGTCTAAATGGAGCTGAATTTGTTTGGGATCCAACCAAGGAATCAGGTGTCTACATTAGAGTTAACTGTATCAGTACAGAGTTTACAGCCAAGAAACATGGTGGAGAAAAAGGTGTACCTTTCCGTCTACAGATCGAGACCTACAACCATGGAGAAAATGAAAGCAAGCTGGTTCACTGTGGCTCTTGTCAAATCAAAGTCTTTAAGGTTAAACAACATTCTTCACTGAATAAATATTGTGATATATTTCTTTCATTTACTTCAACGACCTGTTGTTAGTATACCTGAGTTATTCAGGTTACCCTATTGTTGTCACTGGTTGTCCATTGTCATCAGTCTTCCATTGTTCATTATCTTTTGGACATTTTCAACTAGGGATGTGCGATTTTATCAGTATACCGTTATATGATTTTTCTTTGAGCGATGCATATTGTGATATGGAGAATAAATTACTGGTCCCTAGTATGTAATGATAAATTCCAGGAGGGGGGATTCAAACTTTTTAAAATACAATTGCCAGTATTGTAAAAAAAAAATGTTCTTAAAACAGTAAAACAACAGCATCCTAGCATCCAAAATGCTTTAATTATTCTTTGAATAAAAATGGAAAAAGAGAAGTTATGTTTTCACAATATATTTGTTAGAAAAATTAGAGAAATTCATTTGAAATCATAGTAAAAATGGCATGTAAAAATATCATGATATTTATATCGTGATATTTTTGGAAAAAATCGTGATATATCTTGATACAAAATTTTTTGCAATACCCATCCCTATTTTTAACTTCTCCTATGAAACTATGATGCCAATTTCAACCAAAATTTGTGTACAGCTTCAATGGGTGAATGTGAATTTCAATACTAACCCTCAAACACCTCCCCCCCCCCCACACACACACACACATACACCCACACACACACAATGACTGGGGGTTCTACCAAAATGGCAAAAAGTATGCAGTATTTCAAAGTCCTCATTACTAGTAAGCATCTACAGGGCATACTGCCTACATAGCAATAACAAACAAGATGGTCTAAAAAAAAATAATCAGTGAAATTTATGTCTATGTACTGCTTGAGGGGTACAGGCCACAGTCTGGGGCAATATTCTGTATATAGTAAAAATGTCTCCTACAGTTTTCAAGATAAGAAGTTTTTATTTTGCAGATCAATTGTACATAAATTAGAGATGTACATGGTACTTAGATTTTGATCATTTATGGGGAAAATACCATTTGTGGCATTTAGTCATTTCTATGCAAGATATGCTAATAGGGTACATTGATTTTGTTGGTATTTCACACTAGAAAGATTTACCAGTACAGTTTGTTATTGGTATGTAGTACAAAAGAAAACCCAGTTTGCTGTCACATTGACAGCTTCCCCCTTGTTATTAATGCTGCAACAGAAATTGGTACATTTCTATTTAGCCCAAAGGAGCAGACAGAAAACACAAGACAGACAGAGAAAAAATGGAGAAAAGAACAGAAGTTGAGAAGGTTATCTTTTTCTAAAGATCTGCATTTTGAATTTATCATATGTAATTTCCATGCTGTATAACATCTGATTCAGTAAATTGTAATTATTAAATTTAATCTTTAAAAAAAAATTGTAGGAGAAGTACCAGCCATCATATGAATGCACAGTGTTAACAGAGGTAATGTTTTCATCAGTTCAAGATGTGGTTTCATTGCACAGTACTTATATACAAAATGTATAATGATCAAAATCAGTTTTGCACAGTAATTCTTTCATTCACTTTTAGCTCACCTCAACAAAGTTGGGGGGAGCCTATGTCATACCCTTGGAGTTGGCGCCAGTGTCAAGTTTTTGGAGCAAATTTCTTTTCAAGTACTTATATACCCTTTATTAATCAGAGATGCATAGATGCTTCTAGTATGTTTCATAGGTTTCAGATGCTGCAATTTCAGCTAAAGAATGGCCAGGTTAATGTTTTTGGAGCAGGTTAAAGTTTTTGGAGCACATCTCTTTTCCAAGTACAGTTAAACATCATTTTCTTGAACTCCATGGGACCAAGAAAAAACTTCAAGATATCTGAGAATTTGAGATATCAAGAGTAAAATACAGTATGATGCAATAAATATTCATATAAAATGGCAGCGTGTTTACATTTGCAATGAAAGTAGGTCAGTCTAAAAACGTACATAAGACGTTTTCAAAAATAATGAAACAATTTAAACTTACCTGATACTTTGTCAAATGTCCTTTTAATCTAATTACACTGAGTAATCTGCGAGGAATCGAGGCTTCTGACATAGTCTGTTGTGATCCCAGTCCAGACGTCCTGAATCTCATGGAAGAGGTCATCCCTACTATAAGTTCTCATCAAATATCTCCTGATACTTCTCAGCATTAATATTGCCATTTATAGACATTATAGTTCCCACACCGTCCCATGTTACACATCACCAGATCATCACTTCAGAACATGGTCTACATTGACGTGGTATCATTAGATAAGGCCTCCATCCCTCGTCCACGTATAGGCCTACACGGGAATTTTGTCCAATCATGGTTTTAGATACATCAGAAAAAAATCACTTTACTTCAGTAATTATCAACTGTTAGTTGTCTTATTTCTCTGCACCTTGACAATCGTTTTTTTCTGTTACCCTCTTTTACAACAACTTTTTTTCCTACAGTGGCTGCAACGTTATTGTTGACAAACCAATCGTGTAGAATCGTTCATGTAACGTGCGTGATCGTTCGTGTAACGTGCGAGGTCGTGCGTGTATCAGACTCAATCGTTTGCGGTTTTAATCGTGCGTGATCGTGCGTTAAGAAATGTGTAAATTTCGTTTTGTAAGTTTTTATCGGAATGTTATTGGTTATACAAGCATTTCTCTTGTCCGTTTTTTTTTTCAATCCAAATAAAATAAATGAAGCGCGATTTACATAATTGAAAGCAGAACGAACTAATTATCGCTTGGAAATAAGCAATATAGTAAGTCGTACAATATTGTGTTCTCGTCAGATAGCGTGATTTTTTGTGATAAACCGTACTTAGATGTCTAAGGATTTTTTCTCTGATGTTAATTATGTTTACTGTTAATTATGGTCAAGATATTTTTAAAATAAAAAAAATCAAAAACAGATATTTTTACAAATAAATAAATAAATAAACAATTCTCAATGCTTACATAAATATTTAATCGGCGAATGTACATGTACACGACATGATTGTCGCGGTTTCGTTTATCAGTGTTTATCTCTGGAGCTTACTTTTAATTATTTTTATAATTTCTGAAAATAAATGATTTGTAAAATAATTGTTGATTTTAGATTTTAGATAATTTAATTCATTTTCATGCCATTCTTTTTTTCAAACTTATCCCTTTCCGCATCGTATGAAATCCAATTCAATCAAAACTCACGGTCCACCTTCATGTACATCTTCTGATAGAAGGGGAAAAATCAGTTTTCTCAAGTCGGAGAATTACGTAAATAATTACTTGTAATCTAAAATAATTAATAAGTCTACATGTATTTAGTTCCAGAAAAATCCATTTCTATTTTTTTTTTTCATTTTTCAAAGTCGATAAGATAATATCAAGAATTATTTGAAATCTAAAATAAGTATAAAGCCTTCTTTCTTTTTGAAAATATCCATTCCTAAAGAATTTGAACTATTTTGCGTGAAGAATCGTGCGTTTGCGTTAGCAATCGTGTAAGATCGTGTAACGTGTAGAATCGTGTGCGTGAAGGATCGTTCGTGCAACAGATTTTATCGTGCGTTAATCGTGTGGAATCGTTCTTGTAACGTAATTGTTCGTGTAAGTTGTCAACAATAACGTTGCAGCCACTGTAGACACATGTCTTGAGTACCCAGGGAGTTGTACCGTACGCTTAGCAACATGATTATCAACATTTTCATTAAATTTGTTCGTAATATCTAACAAATTGTTGTTTTCACCAACCTTTCTAATCTGCGGTAATCACGAGCTGTTACTTTCGGAGGCCATCTTGTTGTTTTCTACCGAACCATGCTTCTCAGTACGTTTTTTTTACACTTGAAACAGTAGTAAAAGGAATTCCTAATAATTCTGACACTTTTTGAATGGACTTTCCTTGTTCTAAGAGTCTCCACACAGCTTTTTTAACATCATTAAACAATTCCTTCCCCCTTTCTACCCATTCTCTTTAAAACTTGTAGATTTCTGGAAATACAGCAGACGACAAAATCACATGACCTTTCGATGTCACATGACTATACTATGTTAAAAATAACAATTGAAATTCCATAACTATTTTTAACCAACTTTTATTTTAGCTAAAACAGAGAACTTTTCATCGCGAATGTAAACATGCCACCATTTTGTATGAATATTTATTGTATCATATTGTACTAAAGGAATATGTGATTGGGACTTCCAAATCACTTTAACATATCCATAGTATTTGAGATATCGGTGTTTGAGATACCAAAGTTCAACTGTAACTATAAGCCCTTTATTTATGAAACTTGCATGGATGATACATCTAAGGATGCACACTACTAGGCTTGCTTCAAATGCTGGATCTGACCTTCATTTTCTGGATGAATGACCAGGTTAATGTTTTGGAGCAGGTTAATTCTTAAGTAAGTATCAGCTCTATGTTGACCAAACTTGCATAGATGATATCTAACTAAGGATGCTACCAGACTTACTTAGGATACAGGATCTGACCTATATATTCCTTAAAGTAATGGACCTGCTCCAAAAACTTGAACCTAATCAATCATACAATAACTTTGAACCAAACTTATAGGGAAGATGCATTAAGGGATGTACACTTAGTCTACCAGAATTGTTTTGGATTGGCATCGGATGCTGGATTTGACCTTTATTTTCCAGATGAGAGACCAGGTTAAAGTTTTTGAAGAAGGTTTATTCAAGTGTAATTTCAAGCCCTACCTCGACCAAACTTGCATGAATGTTGCATCAGGGACACACACTACTAAATTATTTGTTTAATGTGGGATTTCACCTTACTTAAAGATATTCCTTTTTTGAAGTGAGCTATAAAATCTTTGATTACCTATGTTTTAATATTTAGCTCACCATAACAATAGGCTCATTTGAGATTTTTTAATCAAAGTTTTTCATGTGTTAATAAGTTGTCTGCGAGTTGTTCATTCTCAACTCCTTCTGTATGTCCAGTGGAGGATAACCATTAAATAGAGAAAATAGGACAGGGCAGATCATTTGAAAATCCTAAGAATCTATAAATCTGAAAACAATGAAATTTTCTTCAAATCATGGCTACTAAGACTGGAAAGGGGCAGGAGAGGGGGTGGAGGTAGGGATCAAAGTTTTACACAAGAACATAAACAAGAGGCCCAGGGGCCACATCGCTCACCTGAGCACTCTGGCTATGAAAAAGCAGAAATCAGTCTTGAAAAGTTTAAATATAAAACTGGTTTGAAGGGGGGGGGGGGTCATGATTTGTACAAATTTGAATCTACATTACCTGATGATGCTTCCATTTAAATATGACTAATCATGGCTTTGCTGTTCTTGAGAAGAAGATTTTTAAAGATGTTCCCTATATATTCCTATGCAAAACTTTGATCAACCATTGTGGCCCCACCCTACCCCTGGGGGTCATGATTTGAACAAACTTGAATCTACACTACCTGAGGATGCTTCCATATAAATATGACCCATCATGGCTTTGCTGTTCTTGAGAAAATTTTTAAAGATTTTTCCAATGTAATCCTATGTAAAACTTTGATCCCCGATTGTGGCCCCACCCTACCCCCAGGGGTCATGATTTGAACAAACTTGAATCTACACTACCTGAGGATGCTTCCATATAAGTTTCATATTTTCAAGCACAGTGGTTTTTGAGAAGAAGATTTTTAAATGATGCTATTAATTTTTCATGAATTCATGATTATCTCCCCTTGGAAGAAGGTGTGGCCCTTCATTTGAACAAACTTGAATCCCCTTTACCCAAGGATACTTTGTGGCAAGTTTGGTTGAAATTAGCCCAGTGGTTCTTGAGAAGAAGATGAAAATGTGAAAAGTTTACGACAACGACGACAGACAACGGACAAATTTCAATCAGAAAAGCTCACTTGTGCCTTCGGCTCGGCTTAGCTAAAAAGGGGAACAATGTCAATAAAAACCTCTGAACCAAAGTGAAATTAATTATGCAAGTATCCTCATGAAGTGTAGATTGAATTTTGTGCAAATCATGACTCTTCTGCGAATTTTATTGTTTTATTAGGTCACCTGAGTAACTCAGGTGACCTATTGCTATTCGTTTTCGTCCGTCGTCGTGCGACGTACGTTAACATTTGAACATTTTTAGCTTCTTCTCTGAAACCGCTTAACCAATTTCAACCAAATTTGGCATAAAGCATCTATGGGTGAAGGGGAACAAAGATTTTGAATTTCATGGTCCCTGCCCCCCCCCCCCCCCCAGGGGCTGAGGGGTGGGGCTAAAACCACCAAAATTAATGCAATCTTTAAAAATCTTCTTCTTTACTCCTGGACATCAAGCAGTCAAACTGTTGGCATGATTGTAATAAGCATTGAGCCCTCTACCAAAATTGTGAAATTCATGGCCCCAGGGTCAGGGGTTCTGGTGCTAGGGCAGGGCTATATAGATCATATAGTGAAAATGCATTATTATTTTGAAAATCTTCTTCTCTGCTCCTGGGTATCAAATTAACTAACTAAGTACATAGTTATGATGAGCAAGAGTGCCTCTTCCAAAATTTTGAAATTCATGGCCCCAGGGTCAGGGGTTCTGGTGTTAGGGCGGGGCTCTATTGATTATATAGTGAAAATGCATTAATTCTTTGAAAATCTTCTCCTCTGCTCCTGTGTGTTAAATAAAGTAACTAAGTACATAGTTATGATGAGGAAGAGTGCCTCTTTCAAAATTGTGAATTTCACGGGCCCCAGGGTCAGGGGTTATGGTAAAAAAGGGGGGGCTCTATTGATTATATAGTGAAAATGCATTAATTCTTTGAAAATCTTCTTCTCTGTTCCTGGGTATTAAATAAACTAACCAAGTATATAGTTATGATGAGGAAGAGTGCCTCTTCCAAAATTGTGAATTTCATGGCCCTCAGGGTCAGGGGTTCTGGTGAAAAAGGGGGGGAGGGGCTCTATTGATTATATTGTGAAAATGCATTAATTCTTTGAAAATCTTTTTCTCTGTTCCTGGGTATTAAATAAACTAACCAAGTATATAGTTATGATGAGCAAGAGTGCCTCTTGAAAAAAATTGTGAAATTGATGGCCCCAGGGTCAGGGGTTCTGGTGTTAGGGTGGGGCTCTATTGATTATATAGTGAAAATGCATTACTTCTTTGAAAATCTTCTTCTCTGCTGCTGGGTATTAAATAAAGTAACTAAGTACATAGTTATGATGAGCAAGAGTGCCTCTTCCAAAATTATGAAATTGATGGCCCCAGGGTCAGGGGTTCTGGTGTTGGGGGGGGGGGGGCTCTATTGATTATATAGTGAAAATGCATTAATTCTTTGAAAATCTTCTTCTCTGCTCCTGGGTGTTAAATAAAGTAACGAAGTACATAGTTATGATGAGCAAGAGTGCCTCTTCCAAAATTGTGAATTTCATGGGCCCCAGGGTCAGGGGTTATGGTAAAAAAGGGGGGGCTCTATTGATTATATAGTGAAAATGCATTAATTCTTTGAAAATCTTCTTCTCTGTTCCTGGGTATTAAATAAACTAACCAAGTATATAGTTATGATGAGGAAGAGTGCCTCTTCCAAAATTGTGAATTTCATGGCCTTCAGGGTCAGGGGTTCTGGTGAAAAGGGGGGGGGGTCTATTGATTATTTTGTGAAAATGCATTAATTCTTTGAAAATCTTTTTCTCTGTTCCTGGGAATTAAATAAACTAACCAAGTATATAGTTATGATGAGCAAGAGTGCCTCTTGAAAAAATTGTGAAATTGATGGCCCCAGGGTCAGGGGTTCTGGTGTTAGGGTGGGGCTCTATTGATTATATAGTGAAAATGCATTACTTCTTTGAAAATCTTCTTCTCTGCTGCTGGGTATTAAATAAAGTAACTAAGTACATAGTTATGATGAGCAAGAGTGCCTCTTCCAAAATTGTGAATTTCATGGCCCCAGGGTCAGGTGTTTTGGTAAAAAAAAAAAGGGGGGCGGCTCTATTGATTATATAGTGAAAATGCATGAATTCTTTGAAAATCTTCATCTCTGCTCTTGGGTATTGAATAAACTAACTAAGTACATAGTTATAATGAGGAAGAGTGCCTCTTCTAAAATTGTGAATTTCATTGGCCCCAGGGTCAGGGGTTATGGTAAAAAGGGAAGGGGGGTCTATTGATTATATTGTGAAAATGCATTAATTCTTTGAAAATCTTCTTCTCTGCTCCTGGGTATTAAATAAACTAACTAAGTACATAGTTATAATGAGGAAGAGTGCCTCTTCTAAAATTGTGAATTTCATGGCCCCCAGGGTCAGGGGTTCCTGTGTTAGGGCGGGGCTATATAGATGTTATAGTGAAAGTGCATTATTATTTTGAAAATCTTTTTCTCTGTTCCTGGGTATTAAATAAACTAACCAAGTATATAGTTATGATGAGTAAGAGTGCCTCTTCCAAAATTGTAAAATTGATGGCCCCAGGATCAGGGGTTCCGGTGTTAGGGCGGAGCTCTGTTGATTATAGAGTGAAAATGCACTAATTCTTTGAAAATCTTCTCTACTCCTAGGTATTATTGAAACAAATTAAATACATAGTTATGATTAACAAGAGTGACTCTACCAAAATTGTGAAATTCATAGCCCCAGGGTCAGGAGTTCTGGTGCTTGGGCGGGGCTATATTGATCATACATCTATTGATAATATAGTGAATCTGTAGTAAAAAAAAATGCATAATTTCTTTGAAAATCTTCTCTGCACCTGGGCATATCAGAGGCAAAAAGAGTAAAAGTTTTGATAAAGATTTTTGAACATCTGGACCATTTTGTCAAGTGTTCTTGTCCTTGCCAGGGCTCTATTAATTTGTATGCTACTGAGAAGAGTTATTCCCCTTTGCCATTTGCTTTTGATAATTAGTCACTGTAAATAATTTACTTGAAAGGTTAATAGAATAAGAGAATTATGCAAGATTTTTTTATTGTATAATACAAAAAGTACTTTCATAGTTTTTATGATCAGGTAGACTTGTAAGTAATAGATAAATAAAAATGAGACAAAAATAACTTGTGTTATTCAATGCTCATCAAAGACCAAGAGAGTCCAATGTAAGAGATTTCAACAAGGAATTGATATAGTACCGAAGCACTAATGAAATGTTTGTTAATATACTGCATGGTGTTAGTGATAAATGGGGAACAGATCAGAACCTAATTTATGAACTGATAATGAACACTAGACTAATTACTTTGTTGATCATGATCACCCTATTTTTCTTGCTTTTGAGCAACAAAGCTTCACCTTTCAGTTCGTTTTATACTCTATGGATCCTCTAAATTGTTGTATTATACTCAGGTGACCGTTAAGGCCCTCGGGCCTCTTGTATTTCTTTCATATTAAAACTTTTCAAACGAGAATTGAAAAATAATGTAAAATAACAATCAAGAAACCATTTTTTCCACATATACAAGAGAAGAAACTCGATCAAGGTATAGATCTAATCATTTATATCCCTGATACCATTTTGAAGCATTAAAACTATGATTTCTTTTGATTATGTATTTTAGAAAGTCTTTTAGGATGTAGTGATATTTCCTTTTTTCAAAATAAGTTTTACTTATAGAAATTCGGAAACTCTTTTATCCAATTGTCTATTTTATTGCAACTTCAGGAATTTTAACCAGAATGCATGTACAATATGATGATATAAGTGAAAAATATGTTATGGGTAGTTGAATTTTATCAAAAAAGAACTGGGTACAGTAAGCCCAATAATCGGCCCTGTAAAATCGGCAAAAATTAAACGCAGTTTTACATTTCATCAAATGTATCAAGTAACTGTTGAGGTTTCCCTGTGTGTGAAGTTGGTAAAAAAAATTTCTCAACTCAAGCGCCCTCTCATTTATATAATGTTCAAAACTGGTCTTACTTTCCGGAATTTCCTTATTTTGGACGTTTTCCTCCTCTTCAAGTCTATATTTCGATATGGCCGCATGCAAGTATGTATGCGAAACTTCACAGAAAGAACAATAATAACTCGAATTCTTATATTAAAGAGAAAAAATGACCTTACAAAAGTGCGGCCACATCCATTTTTACAAAAAACTGGAGTTGAAAATGCTGCATTTTTGGATAGACTTCACTTTTCCTCCATAATAAATCTACACTTTTAAAGAAATTAATTGTTTAATTCTATATCTGAAGGTTTTATTATACCTGCACTTTCTAAAGAAAGTTCGGGTATATTGTTGTTACTCATGTCTTTCTGTCCGTCCCTCCATCTGTCACACTCTTCTTTTCTCAAATTCCTCTTACATTTTACACAGCAGCCTAATCATCTTTTGGGAGATGTTTGGTGGTGTCATGTAGATGTGCAGTAAAGTTTCGGAATTTTCATTTTCACCCTGGGGGGTCAAATGGGGGTCGAAAAATGACGTTTTTTAGCTCACCTGAGCTGAAAGCTCAAGTGAGCTTTTCTGATCACCGTTGTCCGTCGTCCGTCCGTCTGTCCGTCCGTCCGTCTGTCCGTCCGTCTGTAAACTTTTCACATTTTCAACTTCTTCTCAAGAACCACTGGGCCAATTTTAACCAAACTTGGTACAAAGTATCCTTGGGTGAAGGGGAGTGTAAATTGTTAAAATAAAGGGCCAAGTCGCCTTACAAGGGGAGATAATCAAGAAAAGACAAAAATAGGGTATAGTCATTAAAAAATCTTCTTCTCAAGAACCACTGGGCCAGAAAAGCTGAAACTTCTGTGGAAGCATCCTGGGATAGTGTAGATTCTAAATTGTGAAAATCATGACCCCCGGGGGTAGGGCGGGGCCACAATAGGGAATCCAAGTTTTACATTGAAATATATAGGAAAAATCTTCTTCTCAAGAACCACTGAGCCAGAAAAGCTGAAACTTATATGGAAGCATCCTGGGGTAGTTTAGAATATAAATTGTTCAAATCATGACCCCCGGGGGTAGGGCGGGGCCACAATAGGGAATCCAAGTTTTACATTGAAATATATAAGAAAAATCTTAAAAAATCTTCTTCTCAAGAACCACAGGGCCAGAAAAGCTGAAACTTATTTGGAAGCATCCTGGGGTAGTTTAGAATCTAAATTGTTCAAATCATAACCCCCGGGGGTAGGTCGGGGCCACAATAGGGAATCCAAGTTTTACATTGAAATATATAGGAAAAATCTTAAAAAATCTTCTCCTCAAGAACCACTGGGCCAGAAATACTGAAACTAATATGGAAGTACCCTTGGGTAGGGTAGAATCTAAATTATTCAAAGCATGACCCCTGGGGGTAGGTCGGGGCCACAGTAGGGAATCCAAGTTTTACATTGAAATATCTAAGAAAATCTTAAAAAATCTTCTTCTCAAGAACCACTGGGCCAGAAAAGCTGAAACTTATATGGAAGCATCCTGGGGTAGTTTAGAATCTAAATTGTTCAAATCATGACCCCCAGGGGTAGGTCGGGCCACAATAGGGAATCCAAGTTTTACATTGAAATATATAGGAAAAATCTTAAAAAATCTTCTTCTCAAGAACCACTGGGCCAGAAATACTGAAACTTAAATGGTAGTATCCTGGGGTAGGGTAGAATCTAAATTATTCAAATCATGACCCCCGGGGGTAGGTCGGGGCCACAGTAGGGAATCCAAGTTTTACATTGAAATATATAGGAAAAATCTTAAAAAATCTTCTTCTCAAGAACCACTGGGCCAGAAATACTGAAACTTATATCGAAGTATCCTGGGGTAGTGTAGATTATTAATTGTTCAAATCATGACCCCCGGGGGTAGGGCGGGGCCACAATAGGTATATTAAAAGGAGGGAAATCTGGTAAAGAACAGCATGGCCAAAGTTACTCAGGTGAGCGATGTGGCCCATGGGCCTCTTGTTATGCAAAAAGCCCCTGGTTCCCTGAACTCCTCTTACATTTTACCCAGTAGCCTAATCATCTTTTGGGAGATGGATGGTGGTGTTCTGTAGATGTGCAGTAAGGTTTCGGAATTTTCATTTTCACCCTGGGGGTCAAATTGGGGTCGAAAAATGATGTTTTTTTTGCAAATGCCCCTGGTTCCCTGAACTCCTCTTACATTTTACTCAGTAGCCTAATCATATTTTGGGAGATGGTTGGTGGTGTCTTTTAGATGTGCAGTAAGGTTTCGGAATTTTCATTTTCACCCATGGGGTCAAATGGGGGTTGAAAATTGACAGTTTTTTATACAACTAGAAATATGTCCATAGGACATGAATGCCTGCCAAGGGTTTATTAGTAATAACTTACATCAGTATGTATCAGCATATGAATTTTGACACAAATTTAAGAAAAGTGGGGTCTAGGTCAAAGGAAAGGTCAATTTCAAAAAAATATTGATGCAGTTGAATAGCTCTCATCAGTATGTATCAACATATGAAGTCTGATAAAGATATCTTGAATGATTTCATTACAACTGAGCTAAACACTAATTTAAGAAAAGTGATGTCAAGGTCAAAGGAAAGGTCAAGGTCAAAAAAATGTTGATGCAGTTGAATAGCTTACATCAGTATGTATCAACGTAAGAAGTTTAATTACACTATCTTGAATGGTATCTTTATAACTGAGCTAAACACTAATTTAAGAAAAGTGAGGTCAAGGTCAAAGGAAAGGTCAAGGTCAAAAAATGTTGATGCAGTTACATAGCTCTCATCAATATCTATTAGCATATGAAGTTTGATAAAAATATCTTTGATAGTTTCTTTGAAACTAAGCTTTGAACAGAGCTAAACTCAAAGCGTGACGGAAAGACAGATGGAAGGATGAAAGGACGGAAGACGGACATGACAAACACTATATGCACCGACCATATTCATGGCGGGGCATAAAACAAGATAAAAAAATTTTGTTTGCATGCACCCTTTAGAACTCCATGTTCCAAGATTGAAGTTTTAATGTGAAAAGGTTCTTAAGTTATGGTTTGGAGGTGTTTTTCTCAGTTTGACCTTGAATGAAGAAAGGAGTCAAGGTCAACATTTTAGTGCAGTGCATCTTTTGTAAATGTCTTTTTTCTATGTTACAAATTTGAAATCCTAATGGGAAAGGGTTCTCAGGTTATAGCCTGGACTGTATTTTTATGTAAAGATTGACTTTGACCTTACTGAAAGGTCAAGGTAAAAAAAGTTTGGTGGCCTCAACCCCAATTCCATACCACCTCTCCATGTTTCAAGTTTGAAGTCTTAATGTCAAAGGGTTGTCAAGTTAAGGCTCGGACAAAATTTGATTGAAGAAGAAAACTGACAAAAACAATATGTAGACTAATATAGTCTACTTGTTGCATCAAACCTGTAGAGGAGTAGTTTTGAAAGAACAAATTTGTTTCTTTATTATGTAATGAAACTTTCACATAAGATTCAACTTTTCTTGCTTAGTGGTTCTTGAGAAGGAATTTTTTTTTTTCTTATACAGTAAAGGATACTTACAGCGAAACAAGCCTATAATGAATTGACACTTACAGCAAAGCGATTTTCATTCCCCATGACTTTAAAAGTATTGTAAACTTAATGGATATAAGCAATTACACTTACAACAAAGCAAAATTGTCCATCCCAGGCACTTTGTTATAAGCGTGTTTTACTGTACATTCCCATGTTTACAAAACTTTGATCCCCTGTTGTGGCTGCACCCTATCCCTGAAGGTCATGATTTGGACAAAGTTGAATCTACACTAAGTAATGAAGTTTCACATAATTTTAAACTTTTCTGGCCCAGTGGTTCTTCAGAAGATTTTTAAAATAACATTAAATTTTCACTCATTCTTATCTCCCCTTAAAAGAAGGTTTGGCCCTTCCTTAAAAGAAGGTTTGGCCCTTCATTTGAACAATTGTTATGTTTTACATAAGAAAAAGAAAACTCTCTGTGTCTCTAAATATTTCATCACACCTCAATTTTGTACAGGCCTTTGTATGATAATTATACCCTGGGGGGTATGTATTCAACAAGTCAGGTGATTGTTCACAGTATGTACTTTTCAAGCATAATTGATCAAGTTCATTTCTGCCTACTGAAAATACTGATGTTCAACTCGGAGCAAATTAATAGGAGTTCCAAGTGAAATTTGTAACAAACCATGTTAAAAGACTTCTGGCTGTGTCCTTTTGTAATAATAGATATAGATCAAAGACAAGATAGTGAGTAAATTTATTTTTTTCTGGGAGGGATAACATTCTTGCTGCAGTATGAATTAGTGTAAAATCCTAAAAAGTCATCAATTTAAAAAAACTGTCTTATAATTCCACTTTAATTTTGACTCAAGTAGATGTTAGAGAGAGAGAGAGAGAGAGAGAGAGATTACTCCAGGTATATAGCCCCATGCAAAATATATATATCTGTGATAGCAAATTCTCAGGACACAATTTCTGAAAAGCAATTTTCCTTCATGTATTGTTTTCAGAAAACTCAAAGCTGAAAATATAAAAAATTTATACCCATGTCAACATGTTGCAACTTTTATCTTTATTGATAAAAATGTACATTAAAAAAAGTATGATTAAATAGCTAAATCAAAGTGTTTTGAATACCAAAACCAAGCTATACCAGTATAGCTAATTCAACTACAGAGCTTAATCAATTTTAAGAAATTGTGCAAGATCTGTTTAATTCTTAATCATTCTTAAAATATTTATATCACCATTCCTGATTCAAGGGAGAGCTAGGCATATGACCAAAAAAGTCTCTGATCTATTGATTTAATAAAGACACATGTATGTTGTGAGAAGATCAGTAAATAATGATTACAAGTGGGAAACGGCCGGGTTAATATTCACAAATCTTAGGAGTTTTCAACATTTAAGACCATGCAGACATAACTCCTTCCCCTTTTCCCCCTTCCCAGCCCCAGGCTCATTTATTTATACAAATTATTTATAACTTGTTTTGGTATAAAATAAATTGTGAATAATACAAAAATGTACATGTACACAAAGTATAATGGCAGGTCTCTGAATGATTTTCATTTTCTAATTCTAGGAGGGTGGACTGACCCTAGGGGGTCCTGAATAAAATGTCAAGCAGATTATCACTAACACACTTTTGACGCAGGTCATATTGTAATCATTTCCAGTTTCAGGATGAGGATGACTTCAAGGGGTCATAACCTTTATACCATTTAATGTATAATGGCTCGAGGGACAATATTATATATGGTTAAGGGGAGAGTTTTCAACCATTTTCAAGATACAATGTATATGATCATTTGAAGTTTTAGGGGTTGGGAATGACCTCTGGGGGGTCATGACCCCATATATCCTATTTAGTGTGTTATAATACAAAGATGACTTAGGGGCTTTTGCTTTAATGAAAGCTATTTTATTGTTTCCAGTTCCAAAAATCGAGTGGAATGACCCCAGGGACTTGCCTCAATGTATAATTTGTATAACTGTGGCATTCCAATGATATCTGACCCTTTTCAAACTATAGGCACCTAACCATTTTCATTTCTGATTATTTTACCCCGTTCTAGTCGCCCGTGTGGTGCAGTGGTTAGAACGTCTGCTCTAGAGTCGTGGAGTAAGGAGTTGATCCTTAAGTTGCGGGTTCGAATCCACTGCGGGACGTGGAGACCAGTTCTTTGGATGAGACTGTATAAACCGAGGTCCTGTGTTGCAGTAGTTGTTGGCATGAAGAAAGATCCCTCACTGCTCAATAGCCCTAACTGTCGACCATATGTTAAAATTTGCAGCCCGTCTCCATATGAGTGTAAAATTCTAGAGAAGGACGTTAAACAACAAACAAACCCCGTTCTATACTAAACGTAATGTACTTACCGCCTGTTATAGGTACTGTTAACTTGATGGAATAATAAATCCATTTAAAACACACACTAAATATTAATAATCCCAGTGGTAATAATGATGTATATACACCATGTGCAAAACAATAATGATAACAGTAAAAGTAGTGCTCGCAGTGTGACGTAATTCCACGCATGAGTCTAGAAATTTTCCAAAAAGGTGTACATTTGTAAAATTTATATTTTAATTACATACAATTTTTTTTTCATAAGTTTGTGTTATCTATTCTAAATATGACAGGAAAACGGGTGAATCATTGGTGGGGGTTGATTTTTGACAAAGTTGATTGGGTCAAGATTTGGAAAGGGGTTCTCCGAGTCCTACCCAAATACTGATAAAAATTTGCACAAGTCATTTTGGCATCTAATTTTTTTTTAAGTTCATCAAAAAAGCTATGCACTAAAATAATAATATTTGTTGTTTTGACAATAAATTCAACAAGTTCCAATTATGGGTAGAAAATTAACCAACCCCCTTTTTTGTACACAAATCTTTCAAAAATTCTCTCTTTATCAGAATTTACATTATTAGGGAATATCAGACTGGTAATGAAATATTTAAATGTGCGGATATAGAGGGGGAGGGAGGGGGTCCGGAACCTATACACAAAATCTATATACGAAAGCAACTAAAACTAAGTGACCTTGGACCCCCACCCCCCTAGAAAACACGGACCCCTGTTAAGTTGGTATGAAAAGTTATACTTATGAAGCTTAAAAACTGAGCGGCCAACCCCCCCCCCCCCCCCCCCCCCACCATGAAATAGGTTTTCACATTTGGGAAAGGAGTTTAAGTGGGTTTTTGTTTTTTTTGTTTTTTGTTTTTTGTTTTTTTTTGCTTGTCAAGAAATTTCTGGGATGGATCCCCCTGGAAAAAATTCCTGGATCCGCACCTGATTTACATAAGAGGTCCATATGGTCTGCATGTTCACCTGAGCATTTTATGCTTGATTTAAATGTGTGCTTCTTCCCTGGTTACCAGAATTTGAAGGAGAGTAGTCAGAGCACATTTCAGGGACGTAGCAACATTTTTGAAAGTGGAGGGGGGGGGGGTAGCTAGAGAAAAAAATTTCAACTTACCTGAAAAAATTTGACAAGCCAAAAAAATTTTTCTTTCAAAACTTAAAAATCCTATTTCGCAGGGGGGGGGGGGGATTCCAACTTCTTTCAGTACCCCAATTTTATATATATACTACTACATTACCTTTATTTGACTATAATGCAACAAAAAAAGGGGGGGGGCAACCACCCGTTCATGAACATTTTCAATAGTAAAAGTAATGTTTCGAAAAAAGTGGGGGCGGGGGCGGGGGCAAGCCCCTTGATGCTACGTGCCTGCATTTAGAGGCAAACACATTAGTGCGGGTATTACTGTCTCATGACAGCATCTAGTTTAAAACTAGATGCTGTCATGAGACAGTAATACCCGCACTAAGGTGTTTGCCTCTAAATGCACACTCCTTCATATTGGGCTTACCAAGGGAAAAGTCAAAATAATTCTATAATTTACACAGTACATGTACATGTATTCGTCAATTTGAGCATAAAATGCTCAGGTGACCATGTGACCTATGAGCCTCTTATTGGTATTTCCTTTACTTAATTCATTACCAGTCTGAAATAACAGAATTTAATGATGTATTAGGTTTTGATAAAAGGGGGTATATAAATTTTTAGCCCATAATTGAACTTTTTAAATTTATTTTCTCAACAACAAATAATATTATTTTAGTAATAGCATTTTTGATGAATTTATCAAAATGTGCAAATTTTTTATTTAGTATTTGATTAGGCAAAAACCTCCTTGAAAAGCCATACCCAATCAATTTTGCCCCCCCCCCCAAACACACACACACACACAAATTGCTTGTTTTTGGAAATAGGCCTAGATGGCAAAGTTACGTTAAAACATCATTTGTTATGATAATTTAAAATCTGTGCTTGTACTGTACATGTATGTGAACACCTTTTTGAAAATTTCTACATCACATTGGGTTTGCGTCACCCTACTAGTACTAGTTTTACCATTATCATTGCACATGGTGCAGCGTGGTGTAAACATCATTTCGTGTATATCAGTAGGAATTATTAATTCATTTTGTGTTTTAATTGGATTATATTTCATGAAGTTAACAGGACCTATGACAGTCGGTAAGTACAAATCTAAGTATAGATTGGGGTAAAATAAACCGAAATGCAAATGGTTAGGTTAAAGTTTAAAAAGGATCAAAGATCATCAGATGCCACAGTAGACGAATTTCACATTATGAAGAGTTATCTCCCGTTGTCGACATTATATTCAGTTACATGCACAGATCCAGGAATTTTTTCCAGGAAAAAAAACAAAACAAACAAACAAACAAAATAAACACAATGATGGTGGGGTCCATGTTTACTTTTTCAACAAGCGCTCTGCTAGACTCGCCATGTATCCCATAATGGTTCCTTTCATTTTGCTATATTGAATATCACATCAAACATAAGAGATCTCAGTGTTTTAAGATATTTGACCGGGACCTTAGTACGAAACTAAATACACTGCCACCTAAAATGCGTAGAACAAAAATACGGGGGTGGATCCTGAAGTGTTTCATAAATTAAAGTCAAATCATGTAAAGTTAGAAGGTACAGGGAAAAAAAAAACGTGAATCTCATTTCATGATCACAAAAAGCATATTTTACAAGATGAATTAATTCTAAATAAAATTAAAATAAATTTGATGTTTGAAAAAGAAGATAAATATCTGAAAGGAAATTAATTAATCATAACAGAAGAAACAAATGACATCAAAGATATTTGAAGAAATTTTAGATAAAATGTATATCTTGTTTCTCCGATCACCAGAGAAGAAATTTTAGGCACTTCTGAATTTCTTGTTCTTGCCGATAAAGTTTATATCTTCTAGGTAAATGAGACAATGACTTTTAAACTTTCCAGAAAGTTTTTATGGGGTGTTTTGTAAAGTATTCTGAAATTTTAGGTTAATACGATGTCTGGTTTAGAGTTTAGAGAAAAAATCTACATCGCCATTGCGCAGAAAAAAAGGAGGAGGGGGGGGGGTGGAATGTAAAGAATGCTGATATATAAAACGAATATACATAACAGAAAACTTAGCTTACTAAAGAGCTTATTGTGTCATAAAGGTCAAAGGTCAAGGTCCTGTGAATTAAAAGGATGAAAGTAAGGTGTTTTTTTTCCCCCGGTTTTAATTAAATCAATGGTAAACAATAAAAGGCTTAGGGAGTAGTGTTGAAAAGCAGTTCAATTTTCGTTAAACAACGATAAAAGGTCTAGTTAAATTTAAGATAATTATATGTCAGTGATATCTTAATATAGTTTACTACCTAGTGTATTCTTAGAGGAGTAAGTATGAGCTCTGATGCAGGCATTTTAGAGTTTATTTGCAAAATTTTTTAAATTTATAAGTATAGATATGGACAACATAAATATCATTTTCAAGAAAATATCAAATATTTCTCACATTGGATGTGCCACCTATTCATATAATACTGCCTGGTTTTCTACAGTAATGGTCTTCTTATATGCAAACAACCTAGGGTAAGGATGGAGATTTAGTTAAAAGTGCATGCACACAGGGGAAAAAATCTTCACATCAGCAAGGCCATTTTAGTCACATTGATATTGAAGCATTCTCATGTGTGGATTCAAGTTTGTCGGTAGAGCCATAACATGGAGTCAAATTTTTTCATGGGAATATTAAAGAGAAAATTAATCTAAAAAATCTGTTGAATTAAACAGCAGAGCCAAGGTTACTTATAAGCATTGTGGTCCATGGGCCTCTTGTCTGTACATGTTGACCTGGATCATTATTAGAGAATGCATAGAAAACTGCAAATTTTTATTAATTTTTTAAAAATCTAACTTTTGATGATTGCAAAACATAATTTTCTAAAACATATTTTGTGTTTTGACAGGTTCCCTTGGAGCAGGTTACACATGTTGCCACCTCTGCTGTAAAATCACCTAACAATGCATTTGCCAGTCTCACTCAGAGCTTTAGTGACTTGCATGCTGGGTATTTATCAATCTTTTTTGGAAATCTTGAAACTTATTTTCTGAAGTACAGGAATATAGTAGAGGTGGGACGATATACCGATACACTGATACATACTAAAATTTTCTGCTAAGATGTGGTTTACAATACAAGCATTGAAATACAAAACGATACACGAACGACCTATCAAAATATTGAAAATGAAAGAAGTTGTCTTGGAAAATGGGGATGTGTAAATGAACTTTAAGAAGCGAAGAGATGAGATTGATATTGAAAACGTGCTTTAGCACTAATGAATCTTACTCTTCAGCAGTCAACTAATTACTGAGATAATAACATGTCCAACTTTCCTGAAAAAAATATATAATTAGCAAGCTTCATGAATAACGCATCTAAAAAATCAATCCTGTGTATACTTTCATTAATTATCATTCCGGGCACAAAAGTAAAAGGCTGCTCAATGAGAAGTTAAGTTTGTCCATGCAGTAGGTCACTTCTGCTGCAAAGGGGAGATCTTATCTGCGGCTTTAGAACTTTACATATATTAGACAATGTCCGCTGTGATTATCAGTCACACGCATATATTCGTAAACATAACAGCTAGACATTCCTTGTATTGCAACATGCATTTCAATGAAAATCTGATAATTACTCCAATTGTTATTGAATTACTAGAGCAAGCTCGTTGCAAAGCAACGAATAGGTCTTCCGTTGGAGCTGCGGAAGGAAGAAGTGACCTTGAGTCAATGTCATGCCACATTCTAAAGTTATACATGTAAGCAATCTTGTAAGGGGAAGCAACTTACAATATTTCGCTAGGAAAAACTGTAAAGGAATGTACGTGACCTTGAACATTCCAAATGACCTTGCATCAAGCCATGACACTCGCTCGTCATTAAACCCAATCTGTGTGTTACCGACTTGAAAAGTTCACAGTGACACATGTTCTTTTAGTCCATACATACAGTCAAAACATCTTATCCTTAGTGACCTTGAACTTGAGTCAAGGCCATGTCACACTCTGCATGATACCAGCAATGTTTTACAAGTAGAAATATGGTAGCGAAATTACAGTTTCTCTGTCAGTGACCTTGACTCGACCAAATGATCTTGCATCAAGGCCATAACACACACTGGTTAAGAGCAATCCCAATCTGTGGGTTTCTGAATGGATAAGTTCAGCCATGTTTGTTCAGATCGACCATACAACGAGTCGGAATAATTTGTTAGGTTCAACACAATGATTTAAAAATTCATTGAGAATATTTTATGTCCAGTATGGATAAGTAGTAAAATGTGGAGATCGGTCCTTTGGATGAGACCGTATAAGGTCTCGTGTCGGGGTAAATGCTAGCATGAAAAGAATCTGTCATGCTATAAATTTTTAATTTACCAGGTGGCAGTAAATAGAAAATTTAGAACATGACATGTAAATTTTGTATTTACTGCAAACCGGTAAGTTCAAAATTTACAACATGACAGATCCATGGCACTTGATTCTACCTCTAATTTTAAAAGGTTCGTGTTTGCACTGCTCCTGATTTGTATTGTTTGAATGGTCTTTTAAGCTTGAATGCTGCACAGGTGCTTGTGGACAGGACCCCCCCCCCCCCCCCATATACAACCTGGGTCCAAGAATATTTTTATTCGTCTTTTTCCATAAATTAATCTTCTAGTATACATTTACAATGTATTCCATATGAAAAATCCAAAAGATAATGTAGAATTAATTAATGTTTTATTAAAAAATCATACCCGAGGTATTATGAAATAGAGAAGGTAAGTCACTTCCATTTGTTAGCACTGGACCCCTCTTGCATATCGGGCCTAACATATCATGTACCTACTACATGTCACCAAAATATGTTATTATATCTTGTTTCGGTTGATATTTTTTGTCTTTAATTGTGCTATTTAATTGCCTAGGCATTCCACAATAATCAGAGTATTCATTGTCAGACATAAAAAATGTAAGATTTGGAAATGTCAAAGTAGAAAGTATTTGGAAGTGGTGCACCTAGCGGATAACTCTCGAGTTCCGAGTGTTACAGAATTAAGGGAAAAGCCAGAGGTCTACGAAAAAGTTCGGGAAAATTTTGATAAAGAAGTCAAAACGATTCATTAGAATTTAAATTTTGCTGCAGATTTTCCAGATGAGTTAGGGTAGTCATCAATATTCTTTACATTTCACCTGTGGAATGCTGATCATTTTCTCCGTATTCCATCCCTTACTGCTCAAAGGCCATAAGTATCATGTACATTATAAAAAGTATAAATTTTCAGCCATTCACCATTTATATCCTGTTAAATTTTAATTCCATCTATTTTGTTAACATTAAATATCTGGAAATATAGACAAAAATCCGGAGTGAAAATAATAAATGTTAGAAGTGAAATTTATTAATTGTCGGAAGTGCAATGCAAAATTCTGGAAATCAAATGCACCGAAAGTGGTGCCTCCCCCCACCCAAAGAAACTAATAGTACACACTTTGATGCTCAATTGACCACTCCAATGAACACATTAAATCGTTACATTTTTTTAAGTTTTATAAAATGAAAGACCTTAGAAAGTTTATAAAATAGAAAAGCTTAGTCAGATTGTTTTTCATTCATTTGACGATTTGCGAATAACAAATGTCGCGTATGATTATAGGTTTACATTAAAATAGGTTGTGGATTTCAACACCAGCCCTCACCTATATGACTGTATACGTACCTGAACAAACCAACCGATTGACATTTTCAGCTCTAAAGAAAAACATTGTATTCATGAGAGGAAATTTGATCACCTGTCAGTCCATTAAACATGAAAGATTATTTTGGAATATTTGTATACAACTGTGTGGCTTTCTTAGAACCAAATTAGTATTTATTAGAAAAATAATTATTTAGATGTTTCAGATTTGTTACATATTTGTAAGAACCACTATTTGCAAAACAAAGTTCCATCCTTTTATGGACGCCGTGATATATTTGATAGGCTGTTTAATTACTATTTAGATATATTGCCATTCAAAGGACTAACACATTTTTTTTTAATTTGGATAAAAAGTCCGAGAATTTTCAACCTCCTTTGCTATAATTTACCAAATCGGATCTTTTTTCTGTGTAGTCGAAATGCATGGACGAAGAATAAAAAACCGTATGCTGATCAATCAAAACACATCATTGCGATTGTGTATTTAATTTATGGAGACATGTTTTTTTCTGTTTTTCCATATCTGTGAATTACCCGTTTGCTTTGCACACAAGCATGTGTATTCTGAAAGCTCAGGATGTATTTAGTTTGGGCGCTCTTCCCTGTAAAACTGCATGTACTTACAAGCATGTATACCTAAAATCGTGTATTGGGATATTCTGTTTATTCGACGAAATAAAAGAAATGTATTAGTATATCATTCTGTACAATACAATTATAAGTTTGGTAGCAAATAATGCAAACTCAGAAGTGATTAATTTAATTTTCGATTTTCCCGAGAATTGAAAACGTCACCTCCACTTAAAATTATTGTGCATGTGTACATGCAGTATAAAACATGAGACAGAAAATAAATTGTTGCAAACCTAGTGGTTTAGTCGGCAATTAAAATGCATAAAACTTGAAATGAATAAATGCAAAGGCGGAAAAGATAATGATAAAAATAAGCGTGTGATAGAGTGAAATAAATAATTAATATGTAAGATTTGAAATGATTTCAAACACAATTTTCCATTAATCGCTATGAGTACACATTGCATTTTAACACCGATATGACCGCGGCTTGCTAATCTCTGCGGCCACATGTGAATGAGTGGGTTACAAAAGTTTTAACACAAAGAGACAGAGCAGAATGTAAACTGTGTGCTGTAAGAAGGCGTGAATTATTGTATGTTTAAAAGTATTATTTTATGTATATAGTTTATTTAATATTCAATGAAAAATTAAATGAAGAAACAAGAGACTGATAGTAAAAATTATACTTTGCACAAGTATTAATACTTAATACTTCCATCACTAATTGCAATTATTTGCAGTAGCACCTTTTCAATTACAATTGAAATAGAATACAATAACACGTGATAGAGAAATAAATTGTATGTTTTTTTTTTTAAAAATCGTATTGTTGTGTCGACAGTGAAGAGGCCGGTGAAAGCGATTAAAATTCGTAATGATTATATGCACTAGTGTTTGGAATTAAGATTAAATCAAAGATGAGATTAAGTTATCTTAAAGATTCGATATAAATAGGAAAAAACATAATGTTTCATTAATCGTTGTTTCTACACAATGGATTTGTCTTCACAGATGTTTGTTTAGTTTATATGGTTTTTGACCGCAGGTGGCTGGTACACTGGTGACCTCGGCAACGTGGGATCGCAGGTTGTGTTACATAACTATAAACATCAAGGTGAACATGGAGAATGTAAAATGCGTACAGTTAATGATCATTAATTAATCGATGCTTAAAGTTTAGTATTACTTATATAGTTATATAGATACATTTAATTCCTTCCTTTATTTGAAGACGTGTTCCCTTTAAAACTAAATTAAAAAGAAAAGAAACTTGTAAAAAATAATTTATGAGTGAACCACAGAACATGTTTGAAACCTTATTTAGAAGAAAATTAGCATTAAATACAGTAGGGTATATAATTTATAGCAAGTTTGTTTAAGTTTTACACATGAAGAGTTCTGATTTACTTGCCAAATGAAAACGCTTACCTGTTTATGGGACCTGCTTTTCACCTACATATTACGACATATTACGCAATACTTGAACAAAACAACATTTGTATGAGATCAATAAGGTGTTAAAGAACAACTTTAATTCCGAAAGCCATATCGAAATATTTACCGTTTTTGAGTTATAAAGTGAAAACTTTCAAGGGCTCTAGATCCCTAATTTTAGGGGCCAGCCCCTTTTAAATGATATCAAATAAAAGCTCTTGCAATTATGCACAACTTTTATTCTACATTTTTTAACAAAATATTTTTAGTTTTAAAGATATAAAGGAAAATATATCAAAATTTTTGCTCTTTTCCACGTTCTAACTTTTGTCCCCTCTCTAGCACCATTTTTAATGCAAAAATCAAAAAACAAAAATCGATATCAATCAAAGGGGAATAACTCGTGAACAGAAGGTAATTTCCGAATTGTATTACAGTATTCTGATAGTGTTTTGTAAAGTCTAAAAGCTCTGAAAATTTGAACAAAATCCGTTCAAGAATGAGGAGGATATGAAGCTTCAAAGTTGGCATCTAGGGAAAAAAAAAATAGATGCTGTCATGAGACAATAATACCCGCACTAAGGTGTTTGCCTCTAAATGTACACTCCTTCATATTGGGCCTACCAAGGAAAAAGCCAAAATAATTCTATAATTTACACAGTACATGTATTTGTCAAATCGAGCATAAAATGCTCAGGTGACCATGTGACCTATGAGCCTCTTATAGGTATTTCCTTTACTTAATTCATTACCAGTCTGAAATAACAGAATTTAATTAATGATGTAAATTAGGTTTAGATAAAAGGGGGGATATAAATTTTTGGCCCATAATAAAACTTTTTAAATTTATTTTCTCAACAACAAATAATGTTATTTTAGTACAACGCATTTTTAATGAATTTATCAAAATGTGCAAACTTTTTTTTAGTATTTAATTAGGCAAAAACACTCTTGAAAAGCCATACCCAATCAATTTTGTCAACCCCCCCCCCCCCACCCACCCACACACAATTTGCCTGTTTTTGGAAATAGGCCTAGATGGCAAAGTTATGTTATAAAACATTGTTATGATAATTTAAAATTTGTTCTTGTACTGTACATGTATGTGAACACCTTTTTGAAAAATTTCTTCATCACATTGGGCTTGCGTCACCCTACTAGTGCTAGTTTTACCATTATAATTTTTAGATTGTACATGAATTCGGCAAACCTTGGCTGATTCCGTCACCTTCATCAAACGTTAGAACGTTAGATAAGGTACAAATCGGCCGAGGTGTGCCCAGTGATTGCACAAGGTGCAGTGTGGTGAAAACATCATTACGTGTATATCAGTAGGAATTATGTGTTTTAATTGGATTATATTCCATGAAGTTAACAGGACCTATGACAGTCGGTAAGTACAAATTTAAGTATAGATTGGGGTAAAATAAACCGAAATGCAAATGGTTAGGTTTAAGTTTAAAAAGGATCAAAGATCATCGGATGCCACAGTAGACGAATTTCACATTAGGAAGAGTTATCTCCCGTTGTTGACATTACATTCAATTACATGCACAGATCCAGGAATTTTTTCGGGGGGGGGGGGGGGGGGGGGGGGTCCACACCTCAGTCAAAAAAATTTCCAGCCCAGAATTTCCTGTGAAGCAAAAAAGAAAAAAAACAAACAAACAAACAAAAAACAAAAACCAACAAACAAATAAAAACAACTAGTAGACTAATTGTTCACAGAACAATTAGAGGTCTTTCCACCTTTCTAAGTGTTTCCATGTAATTTGGGTTGTAAAAAAAGAAGGGGGAAAAAAAAAAAAAAAAAAAAAAATTATGTTTCCAGCAGGGCTCGAACTCAAAACCTTTAGCTTGAAAGGCAGGCGCGCTAACCACTACGCCACGGATTCTGATGATGTAGGTAGTAAAATAATGCTTTAAGAATAATTGCATTGGTTAGACAAGATTGTAATCAGTATTAAATAGTTTTGAGAAACATGTTTCCATATCATTTGGCTTTCAAAAGAAAAAAAGAAAGAAAGAAGAAGAAAAATACAAGAAAATAAATAAAACTCAAAAATTCATCTTTTGCTATAGATTTTTTGTCGGGCTCGTTTCTCTGTAGAGTTCAAAAGGTCTTCGCGCAGCTCCAAAAAAAGATGTTTTTTTTTTTGTTTTTTTTGTTTTTTGTTTTTTTTTTTTTGCGATTTAGGGGCCAATTTTTCTCTCCTTCCCTTTCTCTCTTCCCTTCTCTCCTTCTCTTTTTTCTCTCCCCCTCCTTTTCTCTTTTTTGTTTCTGTGTTCGCTGACTATAGCCAATGTTTACATAGTTACCATGGAAGTACAATACATGACATGTGTTTTAGTGTGCATATCGTAGTTCTATTTTTATGCATTATGCATTCGAAGGTTTAATTTGAGGTGTTAAATGTTCTGATTTAGTTAAACTACTTAGAAAAGTTGCCGATGAAATAAATCGGACTCAAGGCTAATGGTATGTACTATGTAGGTCGTCATATGGGAAAACATGGATTGGGCTCAAAGCGGCCTGACTGCGGATCCTAAGATTGTTGCAGGTTCAGTATGAAGATTCCTGAATGAAACAAGCTTCCATGTGGGTTATGTTAAATGCAACTATGATAAATAAAATGTTCTACATGCATTTTAAGAAGAAAACAAGATAATGAAAGCGTGTAATAGTTTATTTCATACATTTGTATTGGTTTAACCCCCCCCCCCCCCCCCTTCATATATTCTATATTTCTCATATTTTGGATGACCTTGACCTTTGACCTTGACCTTAATATCAAGAACAAAAATGCAAGAATCCATTTCAGTTGGTCCCATGTCTCTACGTCTAAGCGTTAAAATTTTTTTCAAGTTTACGTAAACAGCAAAAAAACTTCAGGGGCAATAACTTGTATAAGGCTTCGATGAATCCTTTCGCAATGATAGATTGAAAAGCCCTCTCAATTAGTAAAAAGCATTGGTGAAGGTTCTGTATCTCTAAGGTTTGTGGTTTCAGAGGAGTAGCGATAACAAGCTTTTCTTGCGAAAGGGGCAATAACTTCATTAAATGTCATCGCTCGAAGTCGTTGGGTCAAATCTGAAAATCATTTAAGTAGTCGACTAATATGAAAGATGCGTCTCTTCGATAAGTTGTGAAACAAAAAATCAGCGGAAGAAAAATAATAAGAAGAATAATAAGAATAATAATAATAAACAGAAGAAAATCAATAGGACTTTCCACAGAAAGGTGGAAAGCCCTAATGATGGTGGGGTCCGTTTTTTATAGGGGGGAGGGCGTCCAGTCATTTTTTAATTTGCTTCTGTAAATCAGTATAATCATAGTCCTATTTAAATAACTATGCAAATTCCAGAGGGGGGGGGGGGGGGGGACTCCCTAGCTGCTCCCTGTCCCTGAAATGACAAATGGTCATGTGACTCCAAAAAAGTAGAAAACTTTTCCATTTGACTATGCATAATTTTGTTTCTTGTGTTATTATGTTATGTATATCTAATGGTTTAAGGTTATGAACCCCTGGAGGTCATCCCCACTCTCTTAATGAACTGGAAATGTTCACAATATGACTACATCAAATTAAATAAAAGTGCATCAATGATAAGATTGCTTTACATTTCATTGATGAATTTGGGTCAACCCATGTACCCTCCTAGAATTAGGAATGAAAATCATTCAAAGAGATGGACCATTAAACTATTTGTATATATTCACATTTTTTATGTCAAAACAAAGTATTAGTTTGCATACATGAACAAACAGGGGTCTGGGAAGGGGAAGGGGCCAGGGGAAGGAGTTATCTCTTTATGTCTTAATTGTTGAAAACTCCTAAAATGAATGTTAACCTCTAATCCGACTTGTACGTCTTCATTATTTTTAAGTGGTGGTGTCTCCAAATGAATGAAAAATTCCCGAGAGAGGCATTTAACAACAAACAAACAAATGACTTAAAAACACAATATACACATGATACATGTACATGTGTATTAGTCAACAGTTTCTAGAACTATCTATTTGAGAAAGAATATTCTGTCTTGCTTGGTCATAAATTCTTTGCTTTATGATGGGAAGGTCTACACATTCAACTTTTTGTTTTTCCCACAATTCAAACATACCTAAATTACATAAAATACTTTTAAGATTTGACAACCAGTTTTTTGAATTATGCATTTCTACACACTCATATAAAACATTGTAACAGTGTTGAATGATACAATTTTTTTGGTCAAGAATTTTCTTCCAAAACTTGATTATATTATACATTCTTTGATAAAGCAGAGGATATCGTCCTAATTCAGAATATACAGCTACGTTACATGTTGTCCTTTTAACTCCTAAAATATGTTTACAAAAATCAAGGTGAAGTTTTTCAATATTAGGTGATTTAAGTGAACCCCAAATTTCTGAAGCATAATTTATAATACTGCCTACAAAACAATCAAACAAAGACAGCAATGTCTCATGATTAAAGTACATGTATCTGATATTTTTTTAAAAATAAATAAAGCTTTTCTACCTTGTTCAGCAAGTTGTTTCTCAGCTCGAGAAAACTTTTTATTATGATTAAAAATAATGCACAAGTAGGTAAAATGATCAACAATTTCAAGTGTTTTACCATTAATATACCACTTTTCACATTCTTTCACTTTTCCCCCTTTTCTAAAAACAACAATCTTTGATTTATCCACATTAATATGTAATTTCCATGTTTCACAATAGTTTGATAGTTGATTCAACAGAGATTGCAGACCAGAAACTGTTTCAGAAAATAGCACCATATCATCTGCATACTTGCAGATAGATACAGGTTGTGTTCTTGCTTTTGTTTGTTTTTTGTGGATCTACAGTCACTGGGCTTAATATTATTGGATGCAAAGAGTGGATTTACAATTTCATGAAAAACATTATTAAATTTGTTTATACTTAAATCCATATCAGATTGGGAACATATATTGTCATAACGACAATAGTCTTGTTCTGTATTCATTTTGGCCGGTATCAGGGTTCACTCGAACAGGTAACTGACTATCAGCTGTGTATGTAAATAAATTATCCAAAACATCCTCATGAAGTGTATCATTTTCTATAAAGTCTGGCAGTGATTGTGTCCTACTATTTAAATCTCCAAAAACGAATACATCACCTTGATCTTGGAAAATACACAAAAAATTTTCTAATTCACTAAATATATCACAATTATTATTTTTCAAAAATGTAGAATTAATGGGAGGTAAGTATGTAAATGCACAATAAATATCATTATCATGATCACACATTGATTTGTCAATTTTAAACCAGATTATGGCATCATAAAAAGAATCCACAATTGAAACATATGGTATACGTACATCTCTAATCAGTATAATTGTTCCTCCTCCCTGAACAGATCTTGAATCTCTATGAAATACGTAAGTACGAAAATTTTCCACTTCCAAAGAGAAATCTTTATGAATCCAACATTCCGATAGACATATAATATCATATGTACACAAAAAATACTTTAAGGAATTCCATTTGTTTTCAAAACCACCGTTAATGTTCCATCCAATTATTTTAAGGGGCTGAATATTCTCCAGACATCCCTACCGTGGCTTTGGTGTCCTGTGATCTGGTATTTCCATCGCTTGGTCCTGTCTGTAAAGTCTCCCTTCAATATAGAGCCTGTCCTTAACAAAAACTGCCTTTTTGTTATCGTCCTTTGCTTTCTTCATAACAGGTAGTAATTTTTTCCTCCTATCTTGGATTTCTCTTGGGAACTGCTCCTAGATTGATAGGTCTGTGTCTTTCAACTTATACGCACTCTTACGGACAAGTTCCTTCTGAGGAAATCTCGTGAACTTCGCAACAATGGGCCGTATCTTGCCAGTTTCTTTTCTTCCAATTCTATGCGCCCTCTCGATGTCGACATTACCCTCTATTTCCAGCAAAGAACTACATACATTTTGAATAATACTAGTGCAGTCTTCAGTTTCATTGGGCAAGGCTTCCTTAATATTGTAGAATAGAAGATTATCTCTCATAGACCGACATTGTAGATCTAAAATTTCCTCTTTCATCCGAGAATTTGCATTCACTGACTCTTCGAGTGCTATTTTTAGATTGTTTATCTCACTAAAGGCTTTCTTAGTGTTTTTGTCACTGTCATCAACAGTTTTAGATATGAACTCCTGACTTTTTTCGACATCAGAAACTCTGCAAGTAAGTGACTTAACCTGACTTTGCATAGACTTAAAGAACATTCAATTGAGTCAAGTTTTTCTAAACGGCGTGAGATTCCATCGAGTCTACTGAAAATTTCTAATGCCCATTGAGGCGGTGCACTTGAATTAGTAACAGGAATGTTCGATTGAAAATTAGGCTGTACATGCATTTGAGTAGGGTTCATACTCACAAAACCTTGTGGTGGTTGCATAGACAGTGATGGGATGGATGGATATTGCACAGGGATGGAATTTGAACACGGGTTAGAAAGATTCGGTGTGATTTGCGATTGACCCAGTGGGCCCGGCATGTTGGTCGCCATGTTGTCTTCCTGTCCTCCCTTTTTTGATTTCGTTCGTTTCTTCTTCTTTGGTGGTTTTGATGGAGACATAAAATTCATTCTGTTTGCAGCAAAGTGACAATAAGAAGACAATACACAGCATTTCCATGTTGGAGTTTCACTTGTAGACTATAAAGTCATAAAAATTTAAGCCTCGATCATTCCCACCTGCACACGTACCGACGCATGCGCTAATGTTAACATTTTAATTTACATGTTTATTACTAAGAGTTCAGATTTACTTATTTTTTTGAAAAAAGACACATACAGGAATGTTTAATGTGTACTGTTAACATATGGGCAGCCCAAATACTTCTAATGAAATAATTCACAATAAAATATAAGAAAATTTTTGCAACAAGTCAATAAGTATGGAGGTTCAGATCCAAGGTTGAAAGGAATAATTAATTCTTTGGCACGTTTTACTGTAGGAATCATGTCTCCACTTTCCATGGTATAGAATCCCTCATTTGGGCATTTAGTGAGAATGTTAGCCAGAATAAAACCTTAAAAGAATCTGCACTGAAACTGCAGGAACACATTCAAACTTCAGTGGATAACATCAACATTTAAATATTGCTTTGATATTTGAAGGGATAAAAACTTGGAAGTAATTGATTATTAATCGATTACATCTTCCAAAGTAATCGATTACAATTGATTACAGGACAAAAATGAGTGTAATTGATTAATAATCGATTACACTAAATTCCTCTAAGTAATCGATTATTAATAGATTACATTTTTCAGAAATTGTGCCCATCCCTGTTCCTGATTATTACGTGATCTTCAATGAGGAAGCTATCAGACTTTACGAAATTATCCTGGAAGCTGATTTCATCTATGTGCGTGCGCTCTCATTTGTCGCCATGGATTGCTCTGCAGTGTGCAGTGGTTGCTGGTTCTGTTATCCCGAAGAGTTTGCCGATTTATCTATTTGCCGAACTATTTAACGAAGACAGAGAAATTTCATTGTGTGTCAGTGAAGAAGCAGTTCGCCGCTGGGCTCATGCCAAAAAAATTTCTCAAGCAACTACCAACACCTTAATTACGATGGGCTATGACAGCATGGAGGCTTTGTCCTTATTAACCCCCGATGATCTGGAAGATGCCCCTATTCCGGTTGGTCAACGATGCTTCCTAATTCACTCCATTAAGGGAACCTTTCCTTTGGGCCCAGCTGCCGAGGAAATTCAACCAACACCGCAGATGGAGCCTGTCGCTAGCAGACCCCCACAATCATGTCCTGACAGACATTCAAACAGACACTTTTATAAGGAATGTCCTGGGGAACTTGAGCCAAGTCCAGCAGCCATCTTCTATGAACAACGAGGCCACAGCAGCAGTCATGAACTCCCCAAATACAGGTATGGTTTCATGGCAAGATCCCCAATTCTATTGGAAAGCTTTATCTTCAAATTCTGGCCCTTCAACTCATTTTGATATAGTAGATTTTGTGATAATGCATCCTTATTGCAAACAGAGAGGGTCTTATCTAATAATGAGGATGGTCAGCTCATTTTCAAGTCTGGTCTTTCTAAACCAAAATTGGAAAATTTACGTATTTCCCAGTGGTCAGTAGTCAATTTGGCCATTCTCCAAAAACTACTGACTGAAAACCTGCTTGCCCATACGCAGATATTAGATTACCTCTCATACACTACACGCATTTATCAGCTTTTGTCAAGCCATGACACTAATCAGTTTTCTTCTATGATCTTGAATACAGAAAGCTGCAACACCTGCATAAGTTTAGATGGGGAACAGATATCCCCCACATCCAAACCGTATTTCTGAAACCACACCCACCCCAGACCCACCCACCCCCCAATAACCTACTAAGTCTCGGCCCTTTTCATCCTAGGGACACAGAGCCTCTCACACTCCCCAGGGTATGGAGATATGTAGGAAATTTAATTCTAGAAGGGGCTGCATGGTGCGTCAGTGTCGATTTTCCCACACCTGCTCTATTCCAGGGTGCTCGGAGCGTCATCCAGTGCATGAACACCCTGCAAAAAACAATTAAAGAAACCCTCAGGTCTTATCCTTACTGCTTGGGAAGATGAGCTTCATGACGACTCTGATAAAGAATTTATTTTAAATGGTATACACAATGGTTTTCATATTATTGACCCCACTCTGTCTCCCCAGCCGGTAGAATCCGCAAATCACCCCTCTGCTACATGTACTAATGATCCTGATATTTTTGCTAAAACTACAGCTCGAATCCTCACAGAAATGGAAGAAGGCAATTATGTTCAAGTTCCTAACCCCCCTTTGATTGTAAGCCCAGTGGGCATCATTCCAAAATCTGACAGAGGTATTCGTATGATTCATGACTGAAGTCACCCAAGGGGGGGGGGGGGGCAGTCAATGATTATGTGTCCGATTCTTACAAATTTTAATACCAATCCTTAGATGACGCTACTCGGCTGGTGAGACAGGGCTACTTTATGGCCAAAGTTGACTTGAAATCTGCTTATCGCTCTGTCCCCATTAGCTCTGGAAGTCAAAAGGTAACAGGCTTCAAATGCTTTCTGTATAATCAATATTCTTATTATACCCAACGCAACAAGGTGCCGGGGGGGGGGGGGGGGGGGGGATAATGTTTTTGACCCGTCCTTCAGTCCTGTTTTTTTTTTTTGTCAGCACAACTCCTCATAAACCGCTGCACAGAATTTCATCAAACTTTGCAGATATTTAGGACACAATGTGTAGATTTGCATATTACAAGGAAATTCTGATTCCTGTATTTTTTTTCTGGAATTTCGGAACTTTTCGACTTAGATTTTTGGCCATATCTTGAATATAGAGATGAACAGTTTGTCAGTGCAACTCCTCATAAACCGCTTCACAGAATTTGATCAAACTTTGCAGATATTTAGGACACAATGTGTAGATGTGCATATTACCAGGAAATTCCGATTCCATTATTTTTCTGGGAATTTCAGCACTTTTCAACTTAGATTTTTGGCCATATCTTGAATATAGAGTTGAACAGTTTGTCAGTGCAACTTCTCTTAAACCGCTGCACAGAATTTGGTCAAACTTGCAGATATTTAGGACACAATGTGTAGATGTGCATATTACCAGGAAATTCCGATTCCATTATTTTTCTGGGAATTTCGGCACTTTTCAACTTAGATTTTTGGCCATATCTTGAATATAGAGATGAACAGTTTGTCAGCGCAACTCCTCTTAAACTGCTGCACAGAATTTGGTCAAACTTTGCAAATATTTAGGACACAATGTGTTGATGTGCATATTACAAGGAAATTCCGATTCCGTTATTTTTCTGGGAATTTCGGCACTTTTCAACTTAGATTTTTGGCCATATCTTGAATATAGAGATGAACAGTTTGTCAGTGCAACTCCTCTTAAACAGCTGCACAGAATTTGGTCAAACTTTGCAGATATTTAGTACACAGTGTGTAGATGTGCATATTACCAGGAAATTCCTAAGAGTTTTGCCTGTTATTGAAGAAACTTTCCAGCTAGGTAATAAGGAAATCCACTGGAATCAGCTTTTGTGATGAAATTTTATGTGAAATATTTTATGACTTTAAAAGACCCCTATTGATTTTGAGATCAAAATATTTATTTAACACACACATACACACACACACACACACACACAAAATCTTGGATATTTCTCTAACCCCCCCCCCCAAATTTGTGCTTTGCCTTAAATAATTTCATAAGTACAGGATTTAAACAAATTCATATGACTACATCATAATTTTGTTTCCATCAATTATTTAAATGTGTAAATTGTCATGTGTTGGACATGGACTTACACTCATTAACAAATCGAAATCGCTGAGGAATTTAAATAACAGTTTGTCAGCATAACTCCTGCACTGAATTTCCTGAAACTTTGTAGGTATTTCAGACATAATGCATAGATTTGTATATTACCAAGAAATTTTGATTCCATTATTTATCTAGAAACTTCAGCCCAATTAAATTTGTAACATACAAAGATTTGAATGTCCTTATATGCAAGAAGTTTTGATGTGATGATATTTTGCAAGTAATGTCCCTTTTTGAATTATACTGTGTATTTAAGATGCACTGTGCCATTCATTACGTGTTGCATTCTCGAGCTTTGGGGGAGCGTGGGGTATGTGAGCTTGCTCATTTTTTTCTTCCATTTTATTGATACCGTATTTGGCTGAATATAATACGCACTTTTTTCCCAAAATAATTTTCTGTGAGAAAGGGGTGCGTATTTTACACCACAATGGGATTTTGATAGGTTTTTCTTTCATGTGAAACACGGCTATCATATGCACATACCGCAGTATTATCTAGAGACTTATGCAATTTCTTGCTGTTTATCGCCATATATAAAACTTCGGAAAGTTATTGTTGGAATGTAGGCTTGTTAAAAATGTTATATTTATAACCTTTTGATAGTTAAATTAAATTTAAAAGCAAGTTAAAATTAATTTGAGCTGCATGTTCATCGTCGCCATGTATCCCACCATTAACGATGTTATTTATAGATGTTCACACATTCCTTTCCCACGTGCTTCCGTAATCATAGTACACATGTACCTAATCTGTCAGACACCAATAAGTCATTTTTTAATGAAATACAATAAAATAAAATTTATTTTAGGTTTTGAATAACTCGGTGAAAATTCATTTCAACATAATCACCCCTCTATACGTCCCAATGAATGGAAGCCAATGCTGTGAACACGTGCGCTTGTCACTTGATAATTACCCCTCAACACCCCTCCAGGCAATTAAATTGTTTACCAACTCCAAAGCATTGTTTTTACAGTTAGAGCACTGATTATTTACTGCCCTTATTAATGGCTTTGATTATTTTCTTTGTTAAAAATCGGGGGTTGGTTTATGATCTTTCGTATGTGATTACGACACATTAAACAGTTAAACGCTTGTTAAATGTAGTTTTACTTTATCTTATATCGGCCTCATGTTAAAATGATTGAGAGTTAAAAAAGGAAATATGAAGTATGTTGAGACTTAAGTGTTATCATTTACCCGTGCTCTGTAGAAAATATAAGATATCCACGAAGATTACCTCGATGTATGAAGACATATATCCCACCTTTGTACATCATTTTTCACAGCTTTGGAGGTGTGTTGATAACTTTACACTCTTGTTAAATTTTGATTTTCTTTTTATAACATCAGCTATTTATTTAATTAATTAATTTCAAGTTCAAAAGAGGAAAATCGTAGTCTATGAATACTTTGATGTTGCAATATTGCTTGCCCTGTTAAATTTACGTAATTTTCAACATGATTACCTTAAACTCAAAATAAATATGACAACTGTTAAACTTGCAACAATATCTCGTGTTTTGTTGAAATAAAATTATTTCTACAAAGAAAAGTATACGGCGACGTATAATTTCAATATCACCGTATGCTAAAAAAATTAATAATAAACTCTGTTAATACTTTAATGCAACATTATCTTGTGCTTTGTTAAAAATAAATAATTTCTCCAGATTGCCGCGATATGGAAAGTCAAGATTAAGAAGTAAAAACGCATTTGAATAAAATATCGTGTTCTGTAAATTTTCGGCACTTTATCTTCGCGCCGATTTTCATAGCAAATTACCGCGATTTTCAAAAGTTCAGAACACCGCTTGGTAAAATTTTCTGCTGCGTATAATACAACCGAACTGCATTTTTCCCCCCAGTTTCAGGCTCAAAAAGGGGGGTGCGTATTTTACACCAATGCGTATTCGGCCAAATACGGTACTAAATTACATTTTGGATCTAAAGAGGCTCCTGGAATTTTTCATTGTTTTTCCCAGGCAGTAAGACGAATCATGGCCCAGAAGGGTTTCTCTATTGTTGCTTACCTGGATGATTTATTTATTTGTGAGAGCTCAAAAGAAAGCTGTTACAAAGGTCTCTCACAATTGATAATTTTATTGCGTAAACTTGGGTTAAATTATATAAATTTGAAAAAAGTTGAAGACCCATCTCAAACCCTGGTTTTCCTTGGTATTGAGATTGACAGCACTAAAATGTAACTCTCTTTGCCTCGGATAAAGCTCCAAGAGCTTAGGGCTGAACTTGCACAATTTCTGGGGCACCAGCATGCCTCAAAGCATCAGCTTCAGTCCCTTGCTGGGAAACTGAACTGGGCGGTGTCGGTGGTGTATGGCGGAAGAGTGTTCCCGCGCCGCATCATCAACGCTTTCTGCAGGCTAAAGCGTAAAAGCCATAAAACTCGCTTATCTTACACCATAAAGCAAGACATTGCTTGGTGGCACAGGTTTCTTGAAATCTTTAATGGCAAATCACTTCTTCTTGACACACTCCCCATTACAACATTGCACACAGATGCGTGTCAGACGGGGGCTGGGGGTGTGTGGAACCTTGACTGGTTCTACTGTAATTGGGAAGTTGGTTTTCCCTCTGCTATGGCTTTTCATATTAATGAAAAGGAAATATTAGCAGTTGTCCTTGCGGCTCATAGATGGGCACCATTGTGGGCCAATCACAAAATCATATTCTTCTCAGACAATTCAGCTACTGACTCTAGCATTAACAAATGTTCATCGAAGAATATAATATTCTAATGAAATGCCTTTGTAGCCTTTTTTGGCTGTTGGCAATTTATAACTTTAGGTTTGTAGCCCAACATGTCCCCAGTAAGGACAATGTTCATGCAGATCTCATATCAAGACTGCACAAAACCATGCAATTTTGCATCTATGTTTGCCCCCCTTTACCAAAGTGGGAGCCCCTCCCAAAGGAGATTTAGTCACCTTTCTCAGGATTCTTTTAATTTTCTTTTTAACAGGCTCAGACCTTATCTCATCCCTGGATGCCCTCCTCAGGTCACTGCGCAGTAAAATACTAGCAAACTCTACCAAGCAGGCATACAGCTCCTATCTGCGGTCTTATATTCTGTTTTGTAACAAAATAAACATACCATTGGTACCCATATCCCCTACCAATTTGTGCAGGTTTGTGGCTTTCTTGTCCTTTCGGTTATCATTTCAATCAATCTGCAATTATCTTTCCGTTGTTAAATTGCTCCATGTAGAGACAGGCTACCCTAACCCCCTTGAATCTGTTTATCTATCTAGCACCCTGAAAGGAGTCAAACGCCTGCTAGGTACTCAAACCTCTCCCAAACTCCCAATAACTCAATCCTAATTGCACAAAATATTTACAACCCTCAATTTTCAGCAGCCCCTTGATTTGTTATTCTGGGCAGCTTGTCTGGTTGCCTTCTTTTCGTTTTTTCGCAAATCTAACCTTTTAGCTCCTTCATGGCAGCTTTTTGATAAACATTTGTCCTGATCTAATGTCACCTTTCAAAATTCGGGGGCAGTGTTATCAGTAAGATGGTCCAAGACAATTCATTTCTCTGAACGTGCCCTCCAAATTCCAATCCCACATATCCCTAATTCTCCTTTCTGTCCCAGCTGCATTTTGTGGCTCATTTTTGTACTATTCCCAACCCCTCAGCTTCTAAGCCCAGCCTTTTCCTACTGTGCAAACAATCGATGGCACAGCTTAACTTACAGTGTTTTTTTGTTAAAGCTCAAAAAGACCCTATCTTTAGTGGGAATTGATCCGGCTAATTATTGTGGACACAGTTTTTGTCGTGGGGAGCCTCTTTTGCCTTGGAATGTGGTCTCCCCCCAGACTTGATCCAGCCCCAAGGTGACTGGAAATCAGATGCTTACCATTCTTACTTAGATCCCTCTCTGTCTTGCCCTCTACAAGTTGCTAACCAATTAGGTCAAGAAATTCATCGCCTATTTCCATTTTAACTCTTGCCATGTCTCCATCCTGGTTATTATTTGTATTTTTTTTTTTGGTGAGCGTGTTTGTATGTATGTATGTAGTTGTTATTTATTATTAAGATTGTTCTTTTGATTATTATTTATTGCTGCTGTGGCTTCCACCATGGTCACATCCTGTGTTTGGGACTAAGGACGTTATCGTGTATCCCAGATTCCTTAATGTGCACTCTGTTGAGAACTTTACTATATGGGCATTCCCGCCGACTGTGGTTACCTGCCCTTACCTGGCCAACCCATAGTGACACTTGAGGACTGTGATATTGCCTATGTGATCTTAGTCGTGCAGACACTGGCACACTTTTTGACTGAACTTCAGTATTTTAGTTCATTCTATTGATATAATTACCTGTGTGACAAAGTTGTGCAGAATTTGGCACACTTTTTGTCTCTACTTTATCATTTCAACATTTTTTTTCCCTACTTACTAAACCAGTTTGGGATTTGGAGAAAACCTTGATTATGTCATTTGTTTACCTTATTGTTTTACTTCCTTCGTATCTATGTATATGTATGTAATAAATCATGGTTGTTTGCCCAAACTGGTTGTTTGTTTTCTTCACAGGCAAGTCAGACCCACCTCTATAGAGAGTGGAATTAATGTAATATAAAATGTAATTTAATTGTTATTAATTTATGATCATGGCCCTTTTGTATGGGAGCCATTACCCATGTTGTTTTTATTATTTAAACTAATCAGATTTCAGCTAGTAATTGTCCGCTTTATTCAAGACCCTCTAGTCCTAATGGGGATCCCCCTAGGGGACTATTGAGGGCGCCCTCTATATTTGGAGGGCGTCCTCTATTTACGTAATTTTCCTCCAATCAGGATTGTCCTATACCAAATTTCCAAAAATAACAACTTAATTGACCAATCAGATTCCTATTATCAATATTAATTATTTAAGCTGATCTGTAGATAGCGTCACTTTCAAAAAAATCTTTGAACCTGTAGGCCACGCCAGTCGTAAAAATTAATTTTTGTTTTTTGTTTTTGTTGACTATTTGTAATACAATTTCAAGTCCTTTAATTCTAATTAAGCAATCAAACATTCAGATGTTGTATTTGTAGATCTCCTGCACAGAGTAGCAAAACTTTTCCAGGAGATGGAGATGATTCTTCGAGCTGCAATGGAGGAACTGGTTCTAGCAAGAAACTCAAGTCCACAGTTTCTACTGATGACCTGAACACAACAGCCAATTTTAGAGGCGTATGTTTTTTTTTCTTAGCTAAGTCAAGAATAAAGTTAAAAAAGATTCTTTAAAAAATAGTTTTTAGAGCAAGTCCATTTCCAGTTACCTTATTTGGCCGAATATAATACACACTTTTTTCCTAGAATATATTTTTGTGAGAAAGGGGTGCATTAATAGGATGTTGACAGGTTTTTCTTTCGGGTGATGCACGGCTATCATACTGACATAACGTAGTATTATCTAGAGATATAGCCAATATTTCTTGTTGTTCACCACTATATTTAAAACCTCAGTAAATTATTGTTGGAACATAAACTTGTGGAAAATGTTATATTTATAATCTGTTGATACAGACCCTGAAACGTGCTACTACCCCAAAAAAGCGTGTGACTTTCGTGCGCTTTTCGTTTCGTGCAAACCGTGTAGCGTTTTGTGTAAACCGTGCAGCGTTTCGTGCAAACCGTGTAGCGTTTCGTGTAAACCGTGCAGCGTTTCGTGTAAGCTCCAAAGCGTTTCGTGCAAACCGTGTAGCGAGCGTGCGAGAAGCGTGTGAGAAACGTGCGACTTTCGTGCAAGAACCGTGTGAGAAACGTGCGATTTTCGTGCAAGAATCGTGTGAGAAACGTGTAGGATTCATTCGGAAGTCCTCTTATTTTGAATATGACTATTGTTGGATCAACATGTCATTCTGTGTTGTTTATAGCTAATATTATTCGGGTATATCATACCGGTGGTATTTTAAGAGTAAAAAAAAATACGGAAACAACAAAATAAAATTATTCGGTAATGTATTACATATTTGTTTGATTTTCTTTCTTTATTTATTTATATAAAGATGGACAGAAAATGTGTTAAAAGTATTTAATTATATGCACATCAATTTAAAGGTAATTGATTCAATATTTTTTAAAGGGAGCAATACTTAATATATTTTTTTAAAAGAAAATTCATTAGGAATCCGGTCTTGTCCTTTTCATTCAGTTATTTGAATACCTTCACCATTGTACATGGGATATAGAGATTACAAGAACATATCGGTGATTCATACAAAATAATAGAAACATGTAGATACATGTATGGCAGGCATGAAAAATAAAATGCAAAATTTAGTGCGTTGCTATAAATGTGAAGTATAAGATTTCTAGGCCGGGGAGCACAGTTAATTGATTTTCTTTATGAACGAACATATTTTTCTTATATTACAAGATTGTGATACAAATAATTTTGAAATTGATGAGTAATTTATTGTCTTTTTATGCATAAAATCGGTTGATTAATAAAAGTCTTGTAAATGAATTATAATTCACATACATCAGCAAATACAAGGTTAAATACTTCAAAGGGGGGGGGGGGGGGTGATCAAATGAAAGCAAAAACTGAGTTTTTGTTGTAAACAAGTGTTTTATTGATATTTTTCTTTTGTAAGAAAATTATTGCTTTTTTCGATGGGGTGCGCCCAATTCACCCTTAAAAAAATATATTGGATTCTTCTTTACACTTTCAACACTCTACTTACGACTGCGATCAAGGTCATTTACGACAGCGATCACGGACTCCACGTGCCGGGATTGAAAACTTGTTCTGCTATTATCTCTTGTCAATCATAGCTAAGATGACACCCGACAATAACGATCGATTAATTAAACGGTAATACCCGTTGATTTTATTTCTTAAATTTATCCGATTGTCTGTAAGCAGTGAATTAATTTGCCAGTGAATTCGTGAATAAAATAATATAAAGAAATAAATCCTATATAATTATATATCAATTGTTTTTATTAGTCATGCAGTTCTAGGACATAGGACATGTATACATATATATTGAATGTATTGTTAAGAGCTGCGACTATTGAGTACATAATTATTGATTTTTTTTTCTAGACGGGGTTTGAAATCAAGGATTTTAAAAGGCGGTTGGACATTGTATATTGATATTTAATAAACACAATACCGGAAGAGAGAACGAAAGAATTACAATACATATCCCCCGGCTTCTCTACCATATTAGATTTTAATGATAAATTAAAGTTTACCTCTGTAATGAAAATATATATTTACCATTCTGAATAAAGTGCATATTAATGAATAGCATGTATCGGGTCCCGCTGAAGACATGAATATCTTTTTTTTTCTTAGAACGGGCACTTGTTTCTATAATAATTTTTTTCCCGATTGTTTACTTACTAAACCAAGTGCCCGTTATATTTAGCCATGTACAGATTTGAAGATACAACAGTAAGATCTCGGTAATCTAACCACCCCCCCCCCCTTTCCTGCACAATGTTCCTGTTTGAAGCAGTGTACACATTACATTTGAAAATTTTAAACAGAGCCTAATTTAATCAAATGAAATTATTTTCTTTACTAAATAAAAAAAATATGTATAAATCAATCAATAATAAAAAAGGAAAAGAAAATCAATCCGTTAACAGAAATCATACGCAATTTAATCAATATTTTTTTTTCAAATATAACTGTGAAACTGAGTTTATTTATCAGTAATAAAGTCAGTAATGGAACGTCCTTTTATTGTCAAACTATAATTGTAAAAACATTAAGGTATGTCACTCGTGAAATTTGTTATATCAAGGATTTTTTGAGAAGTATATTTTGGATAAGTACTCATATAGTATGACTCAAAATTGCAGAGAAAATGGGGGGTCAGTGTGCATTTAACTGAGCTACGGTACAATTAAGTTGACCTTTTTGCACTTAAATTGTAACACTTTTGTTAATCACTTTAACCATTAACTTATTTTATAAGATGTAACTATGGCAATAAGCATAATCTTATTTTACGTAAAATAATTTGAACAATATTTATCATTGAACAAATCATGCAAATTAATGCGCGTAAATTATTGTGTGACCTTTTTGCACTAAAAAAGTCTCATATTTGGGGTATTAAAAATCTAAATAGGCAATAGAATATTTTCTTGTATCAAACTTTTTACGACTTAAGTGCTGATCGGTCAAAAGTATCGAGTAGTTTAAAATAATGAAAGAAAAAGTTGGGGTCAGTGATGTAAATTTTGAATTATTGGTCAAAATATGCGATTTTCTGGCAAAAAACTGTGTAAATTTTATCTCGACTTCCTTAATATATCTTCATTTCTTGGCAATGTTTGTTGAGCGAAGGTGTAAATTTTGTTATAAAAATATAAATTGAGACCTATATTTAATATTCCAGGCATATCATAACAGAAAATATTCTCTGAGTAAAAGTGTGTGAGGCTAAGGATCCAAAATATGAAATTTAATAAATGTGTAGATTTGCAGAATTTTCTGCTAAATATCCTTACGCCACAAGAAATAGCCCCTTATAAATCTTGCTTCTTTGTGAATTTTTGAGCAGTTTTTTAATTGAATGTTGAACATTTTACATTGTTTAATTTAAATATGTTATAAAGATTGAATTGTAATCAATAGTTTTTAAGTAAGAGGTTCTGACTGAAATTTTCTAAAAGGCTGACGAGTGATATACCTTAAATGCTGTAAAAAATGATGAATTACAAATATAATTTTTTTTTTCAGTGCATAATTTAGAGTCTAGTGAAAAAAAGTTTGACGATGATGAGCATTTCATCGGGCGGGTCACATACTCATTGACAACTATTAATTAATTACAACTGAACATTGAGTATTTTATCTTTTAATGTAGTTCTGGTGTAGCGAGTTTTAATCATAACTTAATCTGAATGATTGTAATTCTTAACTACTCGTTGATTAATCCGTAATAACTGAAATAAATCCAAGAGATTCCGAATAGAAAATCCAGATCGAGGCCAAAGCGTGCGAGAATCGTGTACAAAGCGTGTGAGAAACGTGTAGAAAGCGTTTCGTGCAGGTTTTCGTGTAAAACGTGCAGCCTTTCGTGCAAAGCGTTTCGTGTAAACCGTGTAGCGTTTCGTGCAAACCGTGCAGCGTTTCGTGTAAACCGTGCAGCATTTCGTGCAAACCGTGTAGCGAGCGTGTACCGTTCGTGCAGCGTGCATGTGGGGTAGTAGCACGTTTCAGGGTCTGTAGTTAAATTATATTGAAAAGTCAGTTAAATTAATTTGAGTTGCATGTTCATCGTATCCGTGTACGCCGCCATTAATGTCTAAATGATGTTATTTATAGACGTTAATTTACACATCCCATTGCCACATGTTTGTGTATACACTTAATCAGCTAGACACTCAGGTTAAAAAAAAAAGAAAATAAGCAATTTCGTAATGAAATACAATGAAAAAAATAATTTTGGTTTCAAAAAAACGCAGTGAAAATTCATTTCAACATTAACAATAAGGGCTTAAAAAACAGTTAGCCTGTTATAATTTAATGGATTCGAACTGTTACAATAGCTTGTGCTTTGTTGAAACAAAATTATACTGCAATTTTAAATCAACGTTGCTGTTAGCTTAAAAAATTAAATATAATGCAAAAATATTTCTTGCTTGTTGAAATTTAATTCTTTCTGCGAAGAATACCGCCATGCATAAAATCAGGACTACCCTTAGCTCAAAAAACAAAATACCTGTACGAAAAATGATCGTGCTTAAATTTGCTTAAATAAATACATTATTTCCACAAAGATTTTAAGGAAAAATTACCATGATGTAAATTATTATTATTATAAAATTTATATAGTACTTAATATAATTTAAATTACTCTAAAGCACTTTTAAAAACAATAAAATAAATGTAAAAATATACAATAATCAACACACATAATTAAGAATCTGAAATTCTTTAAATAAAATGTAAAAAAAAAAAAAAAAACAAACAAACAAAAAAAAAAACAAAAACAACTAGATGCTGTCGTGAGACAGTAATACCCGCACTAAGGTGTTTGCCTCTAAATGCACACTCCTTCATATTGGGCCTACCAAGGAAAAAGCCAAAATAATTCTATAAATTACACAGTACATGTATTTGTCAAATCGAGCATAAAATGCTCAGGTGACCATGTGACCTATGAGCCTCTTATAGGTATTTCCTTTACTTAATTCATTACCAGTCTGAAATAATTTAATTAATGATGTAAATTAGGTTTTGATAAAAGGGGGATATAAATTTTTGGCCCATAATTGAACTTTTTTAATTTATTTCCTCAACAACAAATAATATAATTTTAGTACAAAGCGTTTTTAATGAATTTATCAAAATGTGCAAACTTTTTTTTAGTATTTAATTAGGCAAAAACCCTCTTGAAAAGCCATACCCAATCAATTTTGTCACCCCCCCCCCCCCCCCCCCCCCACACACACACAATTCGCCTGTTTTAGGAAATAGGCCTAGATGGCAAAGTTATGTTAAAAACATTGTTTGTTATGATAATTTAAAAGTTGTTCTTGTACTGTACATGTATGTGAACACCTTATTGAAAATTTCTTCATCACATTGGGCTTGCGTCACCCTAATAGTACTAGTTTTACCATTATCATTTTTAGATTGCACATGCATTCGGCAAACCTTGGCTGATTCCGTCACCTTCATCAAATGTTAGAACGTTAGATAAGGTACGAATTGGCCGAGGTGTGCCGAGTGATTGCACATGGTTGCAGTGTGGTGAAAACATCATTACATGTATATCAGTAGGAATTAATTCATTTTGTGTTTTAATTGGATTATATTTCATGAAGTTGACAGGACCTATGACAGTCCGTAAGTACAGATTTAAGTATAGACTGGGGTAAAATAAACCGAAATGCAAATGGTTAGGTTAAAGTTTAAAAAGGATCAAAGATCAAAGATTATCAGATGCCACAGTAGACCAATTTCACATTCTGAAGAGTTATCTCCCGTTGTCGACATAACATTCAATTACATGCACAGATCCAGGAATTTTTTCGGGGGGGGGGGGGGGGGGGTCCCCACACCTTAGTCAAAAAAATTTCCAGCCCAGAATTTCCTGTGAAGCAAAAAAAAAAACAAACAAACAAACAAAATAAAAGCAATGATGGTGGGGTCCGTTTTTTTTTTTTTAATAGGGGGGTCCAGTCTGCAAATTCCAGGGGGAGGGGGCAATCTCCCTAGCCGCTCCCTGTCCCTGAAATGACAAATGGTCATGTGACTCCAAAAAAGTAGAAAACTTTTCCATTTGACTATGCATAATTTTGTTTCTTGTGTTATTATGTTATGTATATCTAATGGTTTAAGGTTATGAACCTCTGGAGGTCATCCCCACTCTCTTAATGAACTGGAAATGTTCACAATATGACTACATCAAATTAAATAAAAGTGCATCAATGATAAGATTGCTTTACATTTCATTGATGAATTTGGGTCAACCCATGTACCCTCCTAGAATTAGGAATGAAAATCATTCAAAGAGATGGACTATTAAACTATTTGTATATATTCACATTTTTTTTATGTCAAAGCAAAGTATTAATTTGCATACATAAACAAACAGGGGTCTGGGAAGGGGAAGGGGCGAGGGGAAGGAGTTATCTCTTTATGTCTTAAGGTATGTCACTCGTCATCTTTTTGGAAAAGTTCAGTCAGAACCTTTAACTTCAAAACTATTTTTTACAATTCAATTTTTACAACATATTTAAAATAAACAATGCAAATTATTCAACATTCAATTAAAAAACTGCTTACAAATTCATGAGGAAGCAAGATTTATGAGGGACTATTTCTTGTGGTGGAACGATATTTAGAAGAAAATTCTTCAAATCTACACTTTTGTTAAATTTAATATCTTGGAACTTTAGCCTCACATACTTTTACTCAGAGAATATTTTCCGTTATGATATGCCTGGAATATTAAATATAGGTCTCAATTTATATTTTTTTTTAACAAAATTTACACCTTCGCTCAACAAACTTTGCCAAGAAATGAAGATATATTAAAGAAGTCAAGATAAAATTTACACATTTTTTTGCCAGAAAATCGCATATTTTGACCAATAATTCAAAATTTACATCACTGACCCTAACTTTTTCTTTCATTATTTTAAACTACTCGATACTTTTGACCGATCAGCACTTAAGTCGTAAAAAGTTTGTTACAAGAAAATATTCTATTGCCTATCTAGATTTTTAATACCCCAAATATGAGACTTTTTAAGTGCAAAAAGGTCATTCAAAAATTTACGCGCATTAATTTGCATGATTTGTTCAATGATAAATATTATTCAAACTATTTTACGTTAAAAAATATTATGTTCATTGCCATGGTTACATCTGATAAAATATGATAATGTTTAAAGTGATTAACCAAAGAGTTACAATTTAAGTGCAAAAAGGTCAACTTAATTGTACCGTAGCTCAGTTAGATGCACACTGACCCCCCATTTTCTCTGCGATTTTGAATCATACTATATGAGTACTTATCCAAAATATACTTCTCAAAAAATCCTTGATATAGCAAATTTCACGAGTGACATACCTTAATTGTTGAAAACTCCTAAAATGAATGTTAACCTCTAATTCGACTTGTACGTCTTCATTATTTTTAAGTGGTGGTGTCTCCATATGAGTGAAAAATTCCCGAGAGGGACAATTAACAACAAACAAACAAATGACTTAAAAAACACAATATACATGTACATGTTTATTAGTCAACAGATATACTTCTGGTCATATATCTAGTTCTCCCTTGAATCAGAAATGATGATATAAATATTTTAAGAATGATTAAGAGTTGAAAAGGTTGTGCATCTTAAAATTGACCTAACCTAAGCTCTGTAGTTAAATTAGCTATACCACTTTAGCTTATTTTGCTACTCAAAGCACCTTAACATGCTTAAGATTAATTATTTTTAATCATACTTTTTTCTAAAATGTGCAGTTTTTTCAACATGGATACAAGTCATACATTTTCAGCTTCTTAAAACAATGCATGAAAAAAAAACTGCTTTTCAAATACTGTAACTCTTTCCAAGTACTTGTGATCATAAGTTTTTCTCACTTGAAACAGGGAATTATTTAATCTTAGACTAATTATAAATCCTGGATTTTCAGAAAATTTTGAAATCAGGTGTAGTGCCTGAAGACTAACTTAGTTTTGCTTGAAATATCAGTTTTCACTGTAGTAGATACTGTCTAAACGGGTAAATGTGTAAATAAGAAGGTAATATAATTGAATTATTGTTTATTTTTATTCATTTGTGTTTTTATTGTGTTCTAATTTCATATTTTTATTGTTTTTATTGATCATAATTATCATTTCTAGGGTAAATGCCTTTAATGCAGTGTATCTGGTGTTCTACTGTTGTATCTGTAGAAAATAATGACGCATGGGCAGATGGGGGTTAGTCGATGCCTGGCATCAAAAATCGACTAACCCCCATCTGCGCATGCGTCATTATTTTCTCGCTAAATTCTGCAGTTTTCTGCAATCAAACGGCGATATTAAAATAATCCATCGAATGTCCATCATTAAATTATACTACCACTCCACTGTTATCGCAAAACGTTCCTTCCGAGTTGTAGATATCCATTAAACATTGCCAACAACGCACGGCTTCATAGTCCCCATGAATGAAGACCTGACTGTTCAAAGAAATGACTCGCAGCCACAGGCACTTGTTTCGGTAATAAATTTTTAACTAACGAAAATACATACCGATGTGTAATCAGCACGACAACTGTTAACACCTACATGTGTTTTCACAACCGTAACAACTTTTAAATCCCATAAAACGCCCAGAAAACGCAGCGATGTAAACACTACCAAATTCCTAATGCAGACAACCACTACTCGACGTCACAGTCGTAAAATACGACGTCACAGATACACTGTTTTCCCGAACTTTTCTAAAGCAAAATGGTGATTAAGCATTGTGCGTAATATAAGGCATACTGTCTTTGTTGTTCAACACACGTACTTTTAATTGTTTGCAAAAAGTTCTCCTTTAACCAGGTAATTAAATATCACAAGAGGAAAGGAAACTGGAATGTCTTTAGTACAGAAATCGGTCTTTGAAAATTGAAGATTCATGATCCGCCCACTTGTTTCACCTCAGCTAAGAGGTGCATATTTAGTGTGCAAACGAGAGTTTTCAAGCCATTGTGACGTCACTGTCAATGATTTGTAACAGATCAGTGAAATCTTATAAATGAATCATTAAAAAAATAATAATAAAGAGTTAATCTGTGAAAAAGTCTTGAGAAATATAAAACAAATTTTTACTGATTAAACAGGTGATATTTTTAGCTGTGATAGTCGATATAAGAGCTTTACAGAGCTTATGTTATCTGTTATTTCATTGTACAAAATGCCGACTTTGAATAAAACTTACTTACTTACTTTAAGGTGTAAGGCACAACAATTCTCCACAAGGCAGCATTAATATTGTAGTACTTGATGTACATGTAAATATACTGTAGATAATCCGTTTATTTGAGATACCCCACATGCCCCCGAAATAAATTTGTATTGAACCCTTTTTATCGATCGATTTGTGTATGATCAAGAACTAACGAGAAGTGGGTTGACTGGAACAGGGAGAGGGGTGTGACTGGAACAGGGTGGGGGTCGACTTCTTATCGTTTATACAGCTCCCTTAGCAAATAGCAAATGGATTTCTGTTAAAATATCTATAAATCCACAGTGATTTTATATGATATTGGATAATGATCCCCTTTTTTTATATTAAATATTCAAAAAAAAAAAAAAATTCTAGAAACCTACCCCCATCAGGAAAAATGCTCCCGTATACTCGGTGAAATTCGTAAGTTTCTCTATTAAAATATCGAAAGCCACACATGCTTTTGTTCACACTTTATTTATAGAGTCTTATACAAACAAAATTAAGATGTATTATAAGAATTTTTAGTGTGTGTCTGTGTGTATTTGTGTGTGTGTGGGTGGGGGGGGTAGGGGTGTTTGCGGACATCCTTCCCAACATCCCCTTGAAATTCTCCATTGAGCACAGGTGCAAGAGACATTTCTATAAATATTTACCGTTGGTTCAGCCGAGATATATGAATATAAAATCGCTTTTTATAATTTTTAACTAGTCTTTATAGGTTATAAGTTCGACTAAAATCTTAGCTATATTGTCACTTGCCGAAAAATCGAAGTATATGGAATGAGTAAGATATATGTTACTGTCGATGTATTTTAAGTACATGTATGATATCCCCTGAAAATACTATTAGTTACTCCATTCTTTCCCTATAATTTCTAGTAGATCTGTCATTAACGGGGAAAAAATCTTCAAATATACAAATTCGGTGTAATACATGTAGCACATTTTCATCAAAACTCTTGTGCTACACATATCTATTTAATTATGAAAAGCAATATAGAGATATAACATGCTCATCAGTTTTAATAGAACTATTACACCTGCCAGGCCACCTGTGAAGGAAATGTCACTCAGAATTGCCGAGGAAAAGAAGGGCGGTGGGGGGGGGGGGGGGGGTACCAAACCCTGCTCAAGGAAGTGCTGCGCTTTTAGTTCCGTTAAATGACAATCGCTCAATTTTTATCGTCCAAGAGAGCAGTTCTTCTACATTAAAAAATAATATTAAAAACATTTTGACGTTTAAATCTTTGTTTACGATTTTTGTTTCACAGAAGCTTATATATATTTTTATCAAGTGAAAACTCGATCACTAAAAGATACTTTATAAATCGATTAGTCTGTCAAATGGTCTAGGTGCTGGCCGTGAGTGTTTTATTTTGTTCTTCGCAAGTTAGATTCCTTCAAGAACCATTTTAATATTTATCAAAATTACCATGAGAATATTTTGTCGACCTTTACGGAATAATCCATTCAACAAACATTTTTAAAAAAGGGGGAAGGGGGGTACAGTACTTGTATTTCCAGAAGTTGCATGTTAAGTCGTTTATTATTATTCTAATAACTGTCATCCTCATCGGAAAGTCTAAGTGAATTAAACAAAAGTAATAATATAAGATGTCTTTGCCTCCTGAATTTTGTAAAGACAAAAAATTAAGAGATTACACACACATTTCGTCCTCATTTGACTCGCGTATCAAGCCTTGGCTTTCGGTTAAATGAAATATAGTGATACTGTATTTTGTATATTTTTATCTGATACCATTTTAATTTACTGAGTATGTAAAATTAGAGGTGAAAATCATGTTACAGAAACTTAAGGTAACGTATTATGTATGCATCTCAATACATGTACCTGTAATTCCATCTGTATTTAAAAAAAAAATGAAGTGTCTGATGAGACTGTAGCTTTGCTGTTTTGTACTTAAGGCATTAGCAAGGTTCCTGGCTACTGTATAGAAGTCACTTCAGCAGGTTTAATGGTACTAAATTGACCCCCCCCCACCCGAAATAAGTTTTGCAAGTTTTGGTATTTTTCTTTCATTTCTTTTCTTTTTTTGAGGAAGCGGTATGCTTGTCAATATTTTTCAGACGTCATCAATTATCCCCCCATTTCTTGAAAAACGATGCTTCGTGCTTGGTTTATTCCTCATGATGCCAGCAAATCATTAGTGAATTCTTTTGAATGATTTTTTTTCTTTGTGCAATCCAGATAAAAAGTTTTGAAGTCATGAATTTTGTGGCCACAAACATGAATTAATGCTTTACCCTTTGTTTGTAAGAATAAGCATATAGTTACTCGGACGATCGCCCCCCCCCCCCCCCCCCTTTTTTTTAAACACATGATCAATCCACTCTGTAAAGTATGCTTGATAGTATTTTCACACAAAACGTCATATATCTAATGTACTGTCATTTCATTTTTAAGTGATTATGCTTTGCGCTTCATTTTCAAGCCCCTGTTTAATACACAAATAAAGCAGCTGAGGATTTTTTATTTTGAAAGTAAAGATAATATTTGAATATCCTGTGAACTCTAGTTTAATGAATTACAAACATAAATATTAGCATTTGTATAATATTTTAACTAGTGATTAGATACATGTACTTCTTTTTGAGTTTGTCGTTAGAGTGGCGCAGTGGTTAGAACGTCAGCTCTAGAGTTGCGGAGTATGTAGTTGATCCTTACGTCGCGGGTTCGAATCCACTACGGGACGTGGAGACCAGTCCTTCGAATAAGAATATTTAAACCGAGGTCCCATGTCGCGGAAGGTGCTGGCACGAAAAAGATCTTTTTCTGCTCAATGGCCCTGAGTGCCTAGTATAGGTCAAAATTTACAGCTGTCCACAGGCAAGTGGTGGCGTCTCCATACGAGTGAAAAATTCTCGAGAGGGATGTTAAACAACATACAGCCAAACATACAAACAGACATTTTGAGTTATGTATCCAAACTATTGAGATTTGAATGCATGCTTGTATAAATGAGATTGAATGTGCCAACAATTTTAACTATGAAACTCAGAAGAATTTGATAGAGGAATATTTTTCCCCCGACGAACTTAGATGGTGGCATAATGCTTTTGTCCTGTATGTCCTTCTATCTGTCTCTATCTGCAAAAACTTCAATTGAAATTTGAACTGCTTAGTTAAGCTCTTCATTTTTCAAATATTGATGTTGTTTTAAGTGCTGTTACCTTACCTCTCCTGGATAAGCCCAATGTTTGTGTTCACATCGAAGTACTGAATATATGCATTTATTTATTTAAAATAATTTGAAGTGTACTTTGCGTTTTCACCATCGGTAACATTTGAGTAAAATACAGCGAAAATACAACACCATCCAAGTGCAAGTGTGTTCATTTTAGGCATTACCGTGAATTTTAGAATATTTTTTTCTTTGTTTATTATGAAAAACACTTAGTCTTCCTTTTGTCGATCCATTATCGCTCCAAAAATAGTAAGAACTATATAGATGGGTAGATTTTTGGAAGATGAATGGACGCTAAACAGAAAAAAAAAACTTAATTAAAATGTTCTTGCTGCCATTTTGCCAATTACAGTTGGAGAAGGAAACAGAATATCTTTCCACGTGTGATCATCATACTACCCTGGAAATATGTTATGTGATGATACCAATATGAATGATTTCTAATGAAATGTGATGTATCAAAAATAAATTATCGTGGTGTCACAACAAATTTTGCTACATATTTTCTCTCTTTATTATTTTTTGTGAACGGTTCGCTAACAACTTTTTTTTCTTGAATACGCATGCTCGACCTCACGATAGGGCATCCTGGGAATACAACTGTAGATAAACTGTACCATGACAATTTCATTTCATTATCTGTAAAAGATTCATGCTTTATTGTTCAACATGTACATAAATGTACGAAAAGTAACAGTTACTTATGTCTTATAATGCAAAGACTGAAGATATCAGTTAATTCTAAAATTATGAGAAATATCTAGCTTTTCTTAACTACTTTCCAACATGCTCGGATAACAACCTCGGATATGCTTGCCGACCTTGCTGGAAAGACCCGAGAAGATGCTATTGCTACAAAACAGTACCACACTGCATAGAATATTTTAAACTAGGTGCTCATTGGTTCTACTGATCTCTTATTTTCACCTTAAAATTTAAATTACAGTGAACTACAGAATGCTTATAACACGACTAATGAGTAATGCCATTGCCGATGTGAAGCCCACTCTAGATTCACCTTTCTGACCGACCCCCCCCCCCCCCCCCCCAGTTCACCACTATGCATTTTTATTTATAATTAATCGATTCAGCAACTTAAACCAATGGTTCAGATATCTACTTGTGTGTTTCACGATGGCCACAGCACTAGGCCAGCTTTCTTTTTAAAGGATAAGCTTGTAGCTGATTCCATGTTACGGCAAATATAAACAATAACGCTTACATTATACGACGAACTACTTTATTTGATATATTATGCACTGACAGCTTGATTATAAATCTATCATAAGCATTTACTGAGATTTTTTTTTGGCAATTACTTTGAGATGCAATATTTATCCTGTTTATGCAGTAAAAAAAAAAGGCTAAAGTCTCCAAACGTAAAACACCTATTTAGAAGGGGGGATGGTACATTAGTACATTTCTTTTTCAACTGCAGGAGTTTTGGAGTGCTCGATGTAAATGCTACAACAAAACGCGGAGACTGCAGGAAGCATTTAAATAAAAATTTACAACAGTGAAAAACTATACTAAGCCCCCCCCCCCCCCCCCCCCAGCATTCTACTGGGCTGCATTGTCAATAAAAAGAAATCTCTCTTTTTATGCATCAGTTGAAACGAGATATTTAAAGATAGCATATAAAGACAAAGGGTTTACATTATCGATAATATTTAAGAGCCCTCTATACACTGCACACTAGAGAGTTCTGATTTTGTGGTATTTTTATGCAAATAGAGTGATCTGCCCTTTGATCAAGAGTAAAATAAATTGCAATGTACAATTTATTACTTAATTTGTGATCAAATCAAGCATTCATAACACTTTAATAGGCCAAGATGAATAGATAAAACACTTAATTTGCAGTTATTTTGCCCACTTACGTAAACAACAGTGATTTATGTTCATCAGTACTTCATTGTCTTTGAACATTTTTCCTAGGGGTAAATGCAAGGCACCCTATGTTGAAAATGTGATAGATAAGCTCAATACTTACACCTTTACACACTATAATTTTCTCAATGTCCATAAAATATTTTCCTCTAGTGTATAGAGGGTCCTTAATCTACATTAGTATCGACAAAATTAAGGAATTGTAAACCTCCATGTAAAGTGTTAATTGTTGTTCGAAGAAGAAATAATACTGTGCATATTATAAAAGCATTACTCAAGTCTATTATTATATATTACCAGGAAATTCTGATTCCTTTATTATTTTCTGGGAATTTCGGCACTTTTCAACTTAGATTTTTGGCCATATCTTGAATATAGAGTGGACAGTTTGTCAGCGCAACTCCTCATAAACCGCTGCACAGAATTTGGTCAAACTTTGCAGATATTTAGGACACAATGTGTAGATGTGCATATTACCAGGAAATTCTGATTCCTTTATTTTTTCTGGGAGTTTCGGCACTTTTCAGTTTAGTCGAGTGTTGGACATGGACTTACACTCATTAACAAATCGAAATCACTGAGGAATCTAAATAACAGAATGTCAGCATAACTCCTGCACTGAATTTCCTGAAACTTTGTAGGTATTTCAGACATAATGTATAGATTTGTATATTACCAAGAAATTTTGATTCCATTATTTATCTAGAAACTTCAGTCCAATTAAATTTGTAACATACAAAGATTTGAATGTCCTTGTATGCAAGAAGTTTTGATGTGATGATATTTTGCAAGTAATGCCCCTTTTTAAATTATACTGTGTATTTAAAATGCACTGTGCCATTCATTACATGTTGCATTGTCGAGTTTTGGGGGAGCGTGGGGTATGTGAGCTTGCTCACTTTTTCTTTCATTTTTTTTTTTTTTTACAAAATATTTTATCAAAATGTGACATGATCTTTTTCCTATACAATATTGCCACGCGATTGCGAGTTTGAAAATCTAGCACTGCATTACTAGTACTACAAGTCGAGCCTGTGAACATCGACCAGGAAAACCATCATCAATGCAGGGACGCTATATGGAGAGACAGGATTTACATTTAGAAGGATTAATTTATGTGAAATATAAACAAATTAATATTTCTTACACGATGGTGTGTTTTGAAACGTGATATTTTTTTTCTGGGGTTAGGAGAATGAGGGGGCTACTCCAACTGGAAAAAAAAAATCCGACTCCAATTTTTTGGAGTAGCCAAGAATAAGTGAACAACCTATCTGGGAACGAATGTTAGGACATGTAAATGACTCATTCGATCACATTTTACCAGGTGTCCTAAGTGTCTGAGTTTTTTTAATGGGGGAGGGGGCGTTCATTTTGGTTTACTTTGCTATTTAAATTTTATATCCCAGAAAATATCCGAGGGTGCAGTTGGACACTCCAGATAAATCTGCGCAATAATAGTTTGTCTGAAAAGAGTCCTTGTATGGACAATTTCATTCAAAGGCTTACAGCCCCTTCCCATTCCCATGTTGTTGAAATATGATGTATGATAGTATGTTTATTCACCAATCAAGGGCCCTCAGAGGGCAAATACAATTATTACAATAAGATCACATTTAATTAAATAATATTAAACTATCGTAACATGGTAGAATATTAAACATGTTATATTTAACATGTATGTTTAAATGGAAGATTACAATACCACAAATAAGATACTCGTGAAAATGCAAGATTTGTTACATATCCACAATTGTCTGAAACTGGGACAAAAATATTGAGAAGGTAGAAAACCACATGAAGCTAAAGAAAATGATAATAATAATAGATTAGCAGCATACTATTATATAGTGATCGAGCTGCGCAATTTATTCTCCATAAGCCAAGGCAGCATCCGACATCGATCCCAATGCAAATTATGTCACTTCCGTTTTGCACAGAAGTATCTCACTCACCCACAAACAAACATGCAACTCCGTTGCAAGGGGATAAAAAATACACAGAAAAATCGAACAAGTGTAAAAATCTATCACAAAGATGTACTTTTCTACATGGGAAGAAATTCTGTGGATTTTCTCTGGTGTAACTGCATTCAATCAAAGCGCAATTAACGCTGGCTTACGCTTATCTTCATATTATCAGAGACAAATGATGTCAGATGAAGAAGCGTGCCCTCTAGTAAGAGAGTACATGTAATATGAATTTCTTCAAAACGAATCATCTAACTATTTTTCCCAGAATTATCAGTGGCGGATCCAGGAATTTCATAACGGGAGGGCGCAGTAGAAGGCAGGGGGTCTGGGGGGCTGTATTGAAACCCCAGTGGGTCCAGGGCAAAGCCCTGCTGGGAGTTAGGGGGCGAAGTCCCCGGAAGCTGACGAATTCTTACAAATTAGAGGTGTTTTTTTTTATTTTAGGATAATGAACATATAAGTTCTACATACAAAAAATTCAAACGGGGGGAGGGGGGGGGGGCACACGCCCCGCGCGCCGGTGCTGGATCTGCCTTTGATTAAAATCTACGCTAGCGCACTTGCAGTTTCATCCCAACGTAACTAGTCTGCCCGTTTGCTAACTAATAAATGCCCAAATAGTGGCATGTCTTAGATATTCATTAATCTGTAGTATTTGGTTATGACATTTGAGAAAGTCAGTTGTACATCCTGTGAAATGAAGTATCGCAACTATATGTCACTCCTTGTTTAGCACCTCTCCTGCATATACATTCCATAGATATTGATTGATTAGTCAGGCAAGCTTTTTGAAAAGTTATTACTTGTATATTTTTGAGGTCGATTTGATGGGGGGGGGGGTTATTCTGTCTAAAAAATACGTTTGTGAAGTACAAAGAAAGAGGACACGGGGTGGATTAATCTGACTGGTGTATTTAAATACTATTATTATATTTATGACGCAGTATTTTTCTCTGTTTCCCGTCTTTGCAAGTTTAAGAGTAAACTCGCAAAGGCTTGGAAATTTGTTTATGGTACACAAGACTTCAAACTTATGTTTTCCACAGTTTAACTCTTTATTATTATTTTTTAATTGATTCATTTACAAGTAAGATTTCTCTGTTACAAATCTTTGACGGTGACGTCACAATGGCTTGAAAACTCTCGATTTGCACACTAAATATGCACCTCTTAGCTGGAGGTGAAACAAGTGGGCGGATCATGGATCTTCAATTTTCAAAGACCGATTTCTGTACTAAAGACATTCCAGTTTCCTTTCCTCTTGTGATATTTAATTACCTGATTAAAGGAGAACTTTTTGCAAACAATTAAAAGTACGTGTGCTGAACAACAAAGACAGTATGCCTTATATTATGCACAATGCTTAATCGCCATTTTGCTTTAGAAAAGTTCGGGAAAACAGTGTATCTGTGACATCGTATTTTACGACTGTGACGTCGAGTAGTGGTTGTCTGCATTAGGAAGCTGCTGTAAATTTGGTAGTGTTTACATCGCTGCGTTTTCTGGGCGTTTTGTGGGATTTAAAAGTTGTTACGGTTGTGAAAACACATGTAGGTGTTAACAGTTGTCGTGCTGATTACGCATCGGTATGCATTTTCGTTAGCTGCGAGTCATTTCTTCAGTCAGGTCTTCATTCATGGGGACTATGAAGCCGTGCGTTGTTGGCAATGTTTAATGGATATCTACAACTCAGAAGGAACGTTTTGCGATAACAGTGGAGTCGTAGGATAATTTAATGACGGACATTCAATGGATTATTTTAATATCGCCGTTTGATTGCAGAAAACTGCAGAATTTAGCGAGAAAATAATGACGCATGCGCAGATGGGGGTTAGTCGATTTTTGATGCCAGGCATCGACTAACCCCCATCTGTGCATGCATCATTATTTTCTACAGCTACAACAGTAGAACACCAGATACACTGCATTAAAGGCATTTACCCTAGAAATGATAATTATGATCAATAAAAATATGAAATTGGAACACAATAAAAACATGAATGAATAAAAATAAACAATAATTCAATTATATTAGCTTCTTATATACACACTTACCCGTTTAGACAGTATCTACTGCAGTGAAAACTGATATTTCAAGCAAAACTAAGCTAGTCTTCAGGCACTACACCTGATTTCAAAATTTTCTGAAAATCCAGGATTTATAATTAGTCTAAGATTAAATAATTCCCTGTTTTGAGTTTTTCTGGTTTTCTGATCACATTTTGTCTGTCATCCATCTGTCCGTCTGTAAACTTTTCACATTTCTGTCTTCACTAGAACCACTGGGCCAATTTTAACCAACCTTGCCACAAAGCATCTTCGGGTAAAGAGGATTCAAGATTGTTCAAATGAAGGGTCACACCCTCTTTCAAGGGGAGATAATCAAGAATTAGTGAAAATTTGGTGGTATCATTTAAAAAAGTGTTATCAAGAACCACTGACTGGGCCCAAAAAGTTGAAACTTTCTTTTACATAGACTTAATGTAGATTCAAATTTGTTCAAATTATGACCCACTGGGGTAGGGTGGGGCCACATATGGGGATCCAAAGATTTACATAGTAAAATGCAGGGGATTTTTTCCATCATAAATCTTCTCAAGAACAGCAAGGGCACTATTGTCCCCCATTTTCGTGAAAGGGACCTAGGGGACATTAAATCTCATTTTCTGTCAGTCTGTCTGTTTGTCAGTCTGTCTGTCTGTCACAATAAATTTAACCTTGGTCATAACTTTTGAATAATAAGAGATAGGGCTTTCATATTTCAAATAACCTACAAGAACTTTCTAAATATACAATGATCTTTGAACCCATGACCATGACCTTGAAGTTTCACATACTTTTCAAAATATTAACATTATTTAAAATTGATCATTTTGAAAGAGAAAAGATAGGGCATTCATATTATGTAATGGATATATGCCGAATACTGTTCTATGTGTAAAATTATCAGACTGTTTGAGGCCCGTTAGGGCCGAAAACAGTCTGATAATTTTACATATAGAATTGTATGAGGCATATATCTTACTTAAAACATTGCCATTTAAATGTCCAAAAGTTACCTGGAGGAGTCCAATAATTACACAATAGGAGTTCAGGCATCAATAGTTTTCTACCTGAAACCATCTAATAGGTAGACAAAAGAAAAGAGAAAGTTTTTTTTTTTTCTTCAGACAGTAAAATCAGTGAGTGAACTCTTTTGTTTCATTCATTCAATGGCAGTCATTTGGCTTAGCAGGAACTATTGACAGTGGTCAGGTGATGAAGGAATTTTTTATGATTCGGAATATTTTTTTTTTTTTTATTAAGTGCGTTTGACATTGATACAGATACAGTGTTGGATGATATCTTCAAAATGCATTTAAAGTAAAAATGCGGATTTTTATCTAAAATTTTGATTGGATGATATAATGAAAATCTTGGGTTTTAAAAGTGCCGTCATTGGCGAACAAACCTCATTAAATGAAGAGATTCGCAGACTGGTTCTTTACCAGAAATGGATTTAAATTGGCTTATTCACAGTGCTGTATTGAAAACGCTTTGCAAAAAATCGAATGGAAAGTGTTACTTTTGAGGAAGGTTAAAACTCCAGTTTCTTCTCGAATTTGCTATTTTAACAACTTAATTTCCTCGCGTTCGCTTTCCCTGAATTTTTTTTCCCTAACTTTTTTTTTGGTTTCTGGACAAATTAAACCTTGATTTCACTCTAGTTGTTGTTTTTTAACTACTGTCCGATTTTGTTATCACTGCCGTCTGATAATATATTATTGGACTGCTAATTATTATTATCGGACGGCTACAGGTAAATTTTTAGACTGTAAGAACAAAGGCATGACATCACAGCAATGTTTTAAACATGTATATTACCTGTGACAAGACCTTTATAAATATATCACGACTTTTGACTCTGTGACATTGACCTTGAAGTTTAACCTACTTTTCAAAAATGTTATATTTCCTTATAACTTTTGATTGAGAAGAGATAGAACTTTCATATTTGACATGTCCTTCCGTCTGTCCTTCTGTCATGCTTTGCTTTTAGCTCAGTTCAAAGCTCAGTTTAAAGAAACCATCCAAGATATATATTTTTATCAAACTTCATATGCTGATAGATATTGATAAGAGCTATGCAACTGCATCAACATTTTTTAACCTTGACCTTTCCTTTGACCTTGACTTCACTTTTCTTAAACTAGTGTTTAGCTCAGTTTTAAAGATAACATTAAAGATAGTGTAATCAAACTTCATATGTTGATGCATACTGATGTAAGCTATTCAACTGCACCAACATTTTTGACCTTGACTTTTCCTTTGACCTTGACTTCACTTTTCTTTAAATTAGTTTTTAGCTTAGTTTTAATGAAATCATTCAAATCACTGTAATAAAACTTCATATGCTGATACATACTGATGTAAGCTTTTCAACTTCATCAACCTTTTTGACCTTGACCTTTCATTTGACCTTGACCTCACTTTTCTTAAATTAGTGTCTAGATCAGTTTTGAATAAACAATTCAAGATATATTTATCAAACTTCATATGCAGATACATACTGCTTAGAGCTATGATTATCATCAACTTTTTTGACCTTGACTTTTCCTTTGACCTTGACTTCACTTTTTTAAATTAGTGTTTATCTACATTTTAAATAATCCATTTATGATATTTTTATCAAACTTCATATGCTTATAGTAAATACATACTGATGTTAGCTTTTCAACTGCACTAACATTTTTACCTCAACCTTTTCTTTGACCTTGACCTCTCTTTTCTTAAATAAGTGTTAAGCTCAGTTTTAAATAAATCATTCAAGATATTTTTATCAAACCTAATATGCTGATATGTATTAGTGAGAGCTATTCAACTGCATCAAAACCGTTCACGGTAGCTCAGTCGGTAGAGCGCTCGCTTCGTGATCGGGAGGTCGTGAGTTCGAATCTCGGCCGCGACAGACCTAAGTCTATAAAAAATAGGTAGCAACTGTTCCTTCACCCTGCGCTCGGCACTTTGGAGTGAAAGTTGCAGGTCTTTCGGATGAGACCTTAAAAACTGAGGCCCCGTGTCACGGCAGGCGTAGGCACGATAAAGATCCCTCACTGCTCAATGGCCATGAGTGCCGAGTAAAGGTCAAAATTTGAAGCCCTTCACCAGTATATGGTGACGTCTCTATATGAGTGAAAAATTCTCGAATGGGACGTAAAACAATATACAATCAATCAATCAATCAACTGCATCAAAAACTTTTCACCTTGCACTTTCCTGTGACCTTGACCTCCCTTCTTTTTAATTTGTGTTTTTCTTAGTTTTAAAGAAACAATTTAAGATATTTTTATGTAAGCATGCACTTATACATAATTTGGTGAGAATTTATCAACTATATCCAATTGTTTTTAGATTTTAGTTTCAATTTTAAAGAAACTGTTCAAGATATTCTCATCAAACTTCATACACTCATACAAATTTTCATGTTGCATTAGTAATATACATTCGGCTGGGCATTCATGTCCTATGGACATATTTCTAGTTTTCAAATCATGACCTCCAAGGGTAGGGTCAGGCCACAAGAAGTTTTATATAGGAATAAAAGGGGAAAAATCTTCAAAATTCTTCTTTTCAAGAACAAGAAGAGCATGATTAATATGGAAACATTCTGAAGAAATGTAGATTCAAGTTTGTACACATCATGACCCTATGATTAGGGAGGGGCCATTTTTTTTCCTGCCCCTATTTGCCATCCACATGGAAATACAAATTTTGAAACCATTTTACACATCCACAGGACAAAACCAATCATCTTCCAAATGATCATGATTTAAGGCTAATGCATAAAATATAAGGGAAGTTCTGGGAACCAGGGTGTTTAAACATGTTAAATATTTAGAAAAAAATTGACCCCCATTTGACCCCCAGGGTGAAAATGAAAATTCCGAAACCTTACTGCACATCTACATGACACCACCAACCATCTCCCAAAAGATGATTAGGCTACTATGTAAAATGTGAGAGGAGTTCAGGGAACCAGGGGCTTTTTTGCATGAAAAGCATCATTTTTCGACCCCCATTTGACCCCCAGGGTGAAAATGAAAGTTCCGAAACCTTACTGCACATCTACATGACACCACCAAACATCTCCCAAAAGATGATTAGGCTACTGTGTAAAATGTAAGAGGAGTTCAGTGAACAAGGGGCTTTTTGCATGAAAAACATCATCTTTCGACCCCCATTTGACCCCCAGGGTGAAAATGAAGATTCCGAAACCTTACTGCACATCTACATGACACCACCAAACATCTCCCAAAAGATGATTAGGCTACTGTGTAAAATGTAAGAGGAGTTCAGGGAACCAGGGGCTTTTTGCATGAAAAACTTCATTTTTCGACCCCCATTTGACCCCCAGGGTGAAAATGAAAATTCCGAAACCTTACTGCACATCTTCATGACACCACCAACCATCTCCCAAAAGATGATTAGGTTACTGTGTAAAATGTAAGAGGAGTTCAGGGAACCAGGGGCTTTTTGCATGAAAAACGTCATTTTTCGACCCCCATTTGACCCCCAGGGCGAAAATGAAAATTCTGAAACCTTACTGCACATCTACATGACACCACCAAACATCTCCCAAAAGATGATTAGGCTACTGTGTAAAATGTAAGAGGAGTTTGAGAAAGAAGAGTGTGACAGACGGATGGACAGACATGAGTAACAACAATATACCCGAACTTTCTTTAGAAAGTGCGGGTATAAAAACATATTTATCTACTATGCCCACTATTGACACAGGTAAGGTGCTTGTGTGCGTCCAGCCGTAACTAATCCCCTCATTGTCGTACTCAAACTAGTCAAGGTAATTGGTGTCAAACTGTGTAAACAAAGGCTTCACATACGAAGTTGGAGGTGTGAACAAGGTGCTGATTATCAACAAACACTATGATAGTCCAAATTTTTGTATCAGATAAAACGAAATTCCAATATTTTCTCATCAGAATATCAGGTGAAATTATTAATAAATATATAAGAAATGGTTTTGTGCTCTGATATTATATTGAAATAGCTGAAATATTCGTTAAACCGCTATCCGATAAAATGGAAGCCACTGTATATATATATATATATATATATATATATATATATATATATATATATATATATATATATTTATATATATATATATAGCATCTTACTTCCGCGCTCCCTAACTAAGCGACAGCTAGTGGTCCGAGTTAGACTATATCTGGACGTTAGGTGGTTGAAAAAAGTAGCAGTTCAGAAGAAATGCAGTATTTACACTTGTCGTATAAATATTATTTTACATCTAGTTTATTTAATACCCAGTGCCTTTGTCCATATTCATGTCAAGCTGAACATTATAAAACAATATACGTCATTTTTGAAAATTGACGTCACAATGGTTTCGCCAATCTATTTGGCCTGTTGGGAAAATGGACCTATGGTTTTGCCTCACTAGAATTTAAAGTCAAGCTTTGCCACTGATGCCATATACATCACATAAATGTATTTTGTCACATCATTTCTCGAGATGGTCAAAAAGATCTGATATAATGCATTTTGTGTACTTAATAGCAATTGTAATATTTACATAATGTAAAAAAAAAAAAAGAAAACAATAAACTTTGGGGGGGGGGGGGGGGGGTGTAAATTACTATCGTCATGTCCAGTTGCTCCTCTTAATTTATATTCTTAATAGATCGACAGACCTATATGAATTGTATGTAGAAGCATAATATAGAAGTAACGAATGGCAGAGGATAAAAAAGTGTTTCCCTTTGATTGTCAAGAATCACATCCTTCTGTATTAATATCCGAAAAAGTATTGCCTTTCTGCGCGCACATGCAAAACTGAAATTCTGACTTGTTTACTAAAACAGATATTAATCTTTGCCAAGAAATGATAAGTATATATCCACTGATATCTGTGCATAAGTGAAATATTCTCGAACGGGGCTCGTACATGTAATGCAGTGATCGTAGAAAATATAGCTGATTTTATTCTTGTTAATTGTTTCAACTGGAGGGAAAAATTAAAATGAAATATAAACAGGGTGTCATAGAACATAGAAAATGATTTATTTAATAAATGCATTTACGATGTATAAGCATCGGGTTTATTGTGAAATGGATTCCATGGTGCTGGATTGTGTAGAAAATGTCGTTCTCACTATGCTTACAGGTAATTGAAATTATAACTTCCCGGATATCAATATCAACAATCTAGTACGTACATGTATTCAAAGGCGGATCCAGCACCGGCGTGCCAGGTGTCCCCCCCCCCCCCCCCCCCCCCTGGTTGAGATTTTTTTTTTTTCTTGTGTACATTTTGTTTGTTTGACCTGTTTATACTCTCCATTTATCCACACGTAATGTTCAGGCACGTAGTTTCAATGCTGATTTGAATTGGAAAAATATTTCATGTCGAAAAAATCTTAACCTACCCCTACATATGTAAATGGTACACCTTTACTAGAAATTTCATCACCACTATCAACAAAATGATACTTTTCCCACTACTTTTTTTTAACTTTTTTATTTTTTTGTCATTTTGAAAATATACATTTTATTAATTATCAATAGACTGAATGTAGAACTATTTTGCTTTAATTTCTATGCCTACAATATGTGATACAGGAACTATAAATGTTTCATGTAATTGAAGTTCTCATTTAATAGATCCCCCCCCCCCCATAGAACATGTAATAAAGTATCAACTGTATACTGTCTGCTTCCTTTCCCCGAATAACAAAATAAAATCAATATTACTTTCTGTTTGTAAGGAACAAAAGGCCATCTACTTTCAAGGGTTAACTTAGGTTCACAATATTAAATTGAGGTATTCTAAACTTTATATTAGACCAAGATAAAGTAATTGAATACAGTATTTACATATTGATTACCAATATAAGTAAACAACAGTGAAATCTGTTAACTAACACTTGATTGTCTTTGAACAAGTTTCCTGGGGAAATAATTTATGGCAGGCACTTTATCCTTGAAATGAACTAGATTAGCTCATAATGTACACCTTTATATGATAAGATGTTCTCAACGTCTAAAAAATGTTTTTTCCTAATTGGTGTTCAGAGCTTTTAAATTAAAACACACGCTTGTGTAGGTTGTTGTCACAAAGATATAGTTTATGTAGAGGAAGTAGTAAGGGATCTGCAGTGGGGGGGGGGGGGGGGGATCTGGACCCCACCCCAACACCCACCACTTGTATAAAATTCATATAGTAAAATACAAAAAATATGAAGGGGAAGGGTTAAGAAAACTTTGAAAAGTTTGTAAGATATGTAGGAAGGTAAAGTGACCTCACTTCAAAATAGGTTTTTCAGGTTTGGGTTAGTTTTCTTTTTTTTAAATAAGGTTTTCTCCTTTGGGTCGATCTTTTTTTGGGGTGGGGGTGGGGTTGGGGGGTTGGTATGGAATACCTTACTCCCTTTTCTGGGAAAAATTACACGAAAATTCCTCAACTGCCCTGTTACACTTTTCCACGAGTCGACATTGCTTTTCCGTGAAAAATATTTCTTTACCGTGAAGTACTAGTATTTTTTTTTCTTTTCCACGAAATCCTCTATGAACCAGGTAGTACTTTTTGCTCCCCCTCTACCACGAGGATGAATTAATGTGAAAGTCTCTTAAACATCATTAAAAGACCAAGTAGATTGTACATCATCTACGTATTAACCTATACATCTTCACAATGTCAAGGTTTTGTGAAATCCTTCCTATTTAAAAAGGTTTTAAGGGAAACGATATTATTACACACAAAATCATTTTCTTGAACACCTGCAATCAAAATTCAAGAAAAAGTCTACCGGTCTTCAAGTCTTTTTTACAAAGCTTGGCAATTACAGTTCGTCAAGTTAACAAACAAAGCTTAACAATAACTTTGCTTGTGCCAATGTGAGGCCCGGAAAGTGAGAAATCCGTTAAGAATGTACTGTACATGTACACCCCTTTTTTCTCTTATGATTAAAAAATTTTCAAAGCCAACCATACCAATTGATTTGAAGATTTGTCTTTAATTATAAAAAATAATTTAGAAAACATGATATCCTATCACATGTATATACCAATACATCAAAATGTACGTTTATGAAAATGAGATTTAATTAACGTACATTATACATATATGACACGGCTTCGAGGGTGACATACCAGAATATTTGCCCCAAGGTGACAGGAAAGCCCTGGAATATGTCACCCGATGCCGAAGGCAGAGGGTGACATAACACTCCAGGGCTTTCCTGTCACCGAGGGGCAAATATTCTGGTATAGTCACCCAAGAAGCCGTGTGGTATATGTTATATGACATTTTTAAAAACAAAAAAGCACTAATTTTAAAGCTTGAACAGATTTTTAATTTGTTTAACATTGAGACATAATAATAATCTTTTAAAATTTTGATTCATACATGTAATATGTAGTGTCAATAGTAATGGTAATGGACGTTCACGGTACTTCCGTGAAAATTCATAACTGGAGCTGGCTGAACTTTCAGATTCCTGTTTTCTTTTCCTTCATGCTTAGATAGTAATGGAATGTTTCTTGAGTCTGCAGGTACATGAACTACTTCACCATTCACGGATGTTTTCCTTGTTTCGCTGATGAAAACGGTTTCCAGCATTCTTTGTTCTTGAGAATTTGTTATTTTAAGGAAATCCATGTCTGTAAAAAAAATGTAACAAAAATAAAAATCCATATGCAGAGTAGTAAAGTTAAGTTAAAAAAAAATGGACAAATTTCGTATACATACTTTCGAATGTGAAATCATCCTCACCACCCACATTCAGGGGCGGCAGTACGGCAGCAGAGTTAGCAGTTGAACCCAAGATTTCTTTTGTGTTTTCCGCTAAATTAAAGATAAAAGATTGCTTATATATGTACTTATAAGTAATAAAATTGAAGCTTATTTTGATTATATTAATAAGTTTACATACCAAGAACTGAATCTCCTTTAATTGCCTTTGAAATAGACATTGCCATGTCCATCTTCTTCTGGTCAGAAACGTGAGCTGAGTAACTCCTAATACTGCTCTCTGATTGATGTCCAGATATGGACATAATATGTCGGGCTTCGAATCCGGATCTGTGTAATTCTGTTATAGATGTTGCCCTCAAACAGTGGTTCGTGTAAACTTTTGATAGTTCGGCATTTTTTGAGAGGTTCTTCATTTTTTCTGCAAGAGTGTTCTTTCCTACGGCTATTTTATCGTACTTCAGTTGATTTTTGTTACTCGGTCTTTGCCAAAGCACATCAAGATCTTGATTAAGCTTATCAATGTAGGTCACAAAAGAAGAATATGGACAAAGAGGTTGGTCTTTTAGTTCATACATTCTCCCACCTTGACTCTGATTGTCGTCATTTCTGTGGTTTTTGGTGGCATGGTCTCTTGATTTGAAAACATATCTCCTACCTTCACCATCGGTACCAGTTCAAAAGTCGCTAATTTTTAAATCTCTAAGATTCTCACGTGCTCTGTTACAGAAATAAAGCATGTAATCCAGAAAAACTTTGTTTTGTAGTCCTTCAGCCGTTTTCAAATTGAAAAAAGTGTAAAGTTTCTGTAGATCTGGTCTTGTTATTGGCTCTTTGTGCACTACAACTCCTTTGCCTTCCTTTTTAATTTTTGCACACATAGCAAGAAATACACTGTTTGCCTCTTTAAACTCAGAATCGTTTACAATGTCTATCTTTCTTTTCTTTAGAAAATGCTTTTGCAAACCATATCTGATCGATATCATGCTTCTCTTTGCGTATATTTCTCCCTCTCCACTTCGCAAACCACCATAAAATACTTTAAGAAATTCCTGGAGCTCTGATTTTGGTGCAACGTACAATTCAGAAACATCTCGCCCAGTTTCATCACAGAAGCTCCTCAATACACTTACACTTGAGTTGATCACCCGAGTAGTATTCACCGAATTTTTTTCATCAATAAGATTGTCTAAATCACTGGCGTTAAGACATACAAAGCGAAGTTGTTTTTCTGTCATTTTGAATCGCCCTCCACTGTTTACATTTGCTTAGCAACTGGATACTCTGTATCTCGAACCCGAGCTACAAATGCGTAACATTAAAACAGGTGAAAGTGATCGAGAGGGTGTTATAACTGTTTCTGTCGGGTGACATAACTGTTTCTGGCGTGTGACATAACTGTTTCCGGTGTGATTCAGCATTCTTCAGGGTTTATAGTGAAACTTATTACATTTATGATATAATAGGAAAACTTATTCAAAAATGTTATAGAATAAAATATACATGTAAGCTGGATTTATTTTAAAACATGACGTTAAATTCTTGTTCATGACGTTGCATAAAGCAACGTCAAAATATCGTAACGTTAGTGTAAACCATGCTACCTTTACGTTTATATAAAACAAAAATAAAGTTTTGTACATGTATATATTGATAATTTCATGAAAATATATACTCTCTCAAAGAGTTTTGAGGAATATTATTTAATTTTGACATGGGGCTGAATTTCGCACCAAACACACCTTGTCCTTTAAAAAGTTCAATTACGGGCCAAAAATTTATATCCCCCCTTTTATCAAAACCTAATTTACATCATTAATTAAATTCTGTTATTTCAGACTGGTAATGAATTAAGTAAAGGAAATACCTATAAGAGGCTCATAGGTCACATGGTCACCTGAGCATTTTATGCTCGATTTGACGAATACATGTACTGTGTAAATTATTGAATTATTTTGACTATTTTCTTGGTAAGCCCAATATGAGGGAGTGTGCATTTAGAGGCAAACACCTTAGTGTGGGTATTGCTGTCTCATGACAGCATCTAGTTTTAAATTAAAGATTCAATTATTATGATGAAAAGACTTCTATTCATGCTAAGAAATATTCTTTAATTATTAAAAATCTATTTGAATAATTTAGTACTAAATTAGGCCAACCTTAAAATAATCTTTGGTTGCCCTTTCCTGATTCAGGATGAAAAATATGGGTCAGTAGGTAGGTGGGAAAATTTTTTTTTCACAGACAATTTTCAAATCAATGCTGAATTTTCAAAATCTATTTCCAGAATGTATAAAAATAATTAGGGATGTCAAACGTCCGAGAATTGAATACTAAAACTGGTACTCGGTTACTTGGATGTGTATTTTTTCTTCTTTCAAAGTACATATTTTTATCAAAAACTTACCAAAAATAACTTAAACATGCATACGGTAATTTGCGTGTTGTCATCTACACCTGTAAGACCTCGCCTGGGGCTGTGTATATACAGTAATTAGTGACCAATCACCCAGCTGTTCTCACCTATTGTGGTCCATAGTTTTTGGATGGCTTCAATGATTGTCGTCAACGATGGTCTATTATCTTCAAATCATTTTAAAATTATTTAGTTAATTAGTTAATTATTTAGTTAATGTACGGCAGCAAAATCGGACATGCATAGAAATGCCGCTATCCACTTCAAATGTGAAGAAATAAATAAAGATTGAAAAAAAATGTTGCAAGTCAGTTTGCGTAGTAAGTTTAGTGTATACGGGGGAAACAATCAACATATGAAATAATAGAAGACTAGCGATCCCAACAACGGCCGTTCCTTCTCTTTCGCTAGTCTAATCATCATGCGTAACAGATTGTCCTCCTTTTGATGAAATAGATCCTAAACAAGAACTGTAAACCATTTGTAATTCTTGATGCATTAATTGTGTCTTATGTGTTTGATAAATAAATTTAGACCAAAAAATCATTTCCGTTGGAATTGATGTTTATATACGTACATTTATAAACGTGATAAAAACAGCTTTGTGATTTAACAAAGCTAAATAAATACACAAGTTTTACCGAGTACCCGGGTACTCGATCGGAAAAAGTCAGAGTAACCGATTATCAAAAATTGACCGATTTGACACCCTAAAAATAATAATTGCTTCCTTGAGGTTTTATAGTTTTGAGTTGGGTCACTTTGAGCCAGTCAGTCAGGAGAGGGCAACCAAACAAATTTTTAAAGATGGCTTTATTGACAGTTTTATTATTTAAATCCTTCTCTTTTTTCAATTTTATCAATTCAGATGTGTTTTTGTATCTATTCTTTTATTTTTTTAAGAATGTAATAAATAAACACACTAAAAAATTGTTATAAAATTCAAGTAATTCTACCTCAAATTCACTGAAACAACAGAACAAGTTCTGATGTAATTTTCACTTCACAATTCTACTTCAAAGACTTCCATGCTCTTGGTCAGGAGTGCAACAAATATGTTAGAATTATTGCTGATCAAATATGAATAAATATAAAGAAAAAATTGATGAGTAGAATGTTTCTGGTTGACCTCAGTTGATTACAGTGTTTGTCCTGTTAAGGAAAATATACTATAAAATATATGTTATCTTCTAAAGATATTTTAGCTAGTATTTTGATATGAATAGGGAATATTGTGTTTCATGTGTTTTAATTATAAAGTATTGGACTACATGTATAAATATTGCACAATTTCATTACCACTTGACGCTGCAAACACTTTATGAAATTTTGTGTTCTATGGTATTAATTTCTAATTTTACTGCAGTCTGAGGAGTGCAACAAAACTATTTATATAATTATTAATGATCTTCATCTATCTTTGCTAAAAAATAAATTGAAAAAAAATGTTTGATACTATTTGATGTTCAAAGCATTATGCCTATCAACTAATTACAGACATTTTAGTCAATTCAGAGAATAATTTACATCACTTAGCACATATTTTTAACTCTTTCCCACTCAGAGCTTTTAAGATAAGGCCTTACTGTATACTCCCGTAGCAAGCCACTGCTGCAGCCTTATCTCCACAGCAGTGTAGCATCAGTGATAACCCCATTTACTCAGGCATTTTCAGAAATAAAGAAAAAAATCACAGTGCTTTATATTTATTCTTAATACTCTCAAATTATTGGGTAAAAATATATAAAACCAAGTATTTTTATTTTCAGCACAATCTCATATTTACAATGATGATAATTTAAAGCCAATCCATTATTTTCAAACTATGAAAAAGTTGGGTAAATGTCAAGAGTAAGTGTATATACACACATTTTTCATGACAAAATATTTAGAATTTAATCATCTTACAGTCATTAAAAAGGTTTCAATGTCTATTTTGGTATGTGAAAAGATCCACTTTTTGCATAGATGCACACTGCAAAGTTTACACACAGAGATAATCTTTTTAATTTCTTTTTTTGGCCAAGTAAGCCTTCTTTTCTGCTTCAGTGATTTTATACCAGACACGGTTTTCCTTTCCCTTCTGTGCATTTATTCGCCGTGCACTTTTATTCTAGTGATGCACATAGTTTGTAATAATGTTTGGATAAAACATATCACTCAAGAAATCTTTTGTTGCAGTTGTTTTCACACAAAAATCGGCTACGGAATACTGACCATGTGACTTTCACACGCTAATCAACTCGCACGCCATGAAATGTCGAAGGTTTTCTGGTCAATTATAATGTTCCGAATTATTTTTTTCTGCACAAATGAATTCTTTATGAATATATGTATTCGATTCAGCATCCTAAAACCCATAAAAGTTTATCTAAATCGTCGCGTGAATAGAAATAATCTCACCGTACATTGTTCGTAATCCGCCATTTTGAATAAACAACTTTTGTTTTTCCTACCATACAAGGTAAAAACCATCTTTATTTATAGGTACACGTGAATTGATGACAGTGCACATACTTTATTTTTGTAGGCCAATAATAACGCTTCAATTTGATACCTGCCCCAAAGTTGTCGACGTCATAGTCTCGTTTTCACATAGTCTTAAAATAACAAGACGTCAAAAGGCGCTTGTGCGGAAATTCTGTATAGGCGTCGAGAGACACTAGTGCGGTAATCATGGATGGGCGTCGAGAGACGCTTGTGCGGAAATCCTGGCTAGGCGTCGAGAGGCGCTTGTGAGTGGGAAAGAGTTAAACACAAAGTCCTGAAAATATGAAAAACTTGCCATAAATGATAATAAATATCAAAACGACAAACTGATTTACAAACTAAGAATGGGTTATTGTGTGTTATAATTTTTAAAACAACATTAAATGAAATATGTAACAGATGTCAGGGGTGCAACACAATATTTACAATAGGGTCACTTCAAAATCTAGTAATTTTTTTTAAGCAAACTTGTTTATCAAAATTGTTTTTTGGCTTAGATGTAAAGATCAAGTATGGTAAAAATAGATCTTTAAAATAATGTTTTTAATTCATTAAAAGCACAAAATGACAACTTATGGCTGTGTTTGTTTAAAAAAATCCAGATATAGATGCCAAATACCTGTTCAAATATTAATTGTTATTTATAGATGCGAGCGATAGAGTTATCTCTCTTTTTTATGACATCATCAGAGACAATTGCTGCAGGTGCTATTCTGTAAACAGCTGATAAACTGTGAGTTTCAACACTACCATGATAGAGATGGTGAACTATCGGAGATAGACTTTAGTCTAAAGATTCAACCATATGTGTTTGAGCTCATTACGAAGCAAATAGATGGTATATGATAGGCTTATACATGGATAAGTCATCAAAGTTAGAATCCGAGAATAATAAAACTAAAACAGAAAATTTTCCAAGGGCTAATAATTGATGTTGTTGACAAGTGTCATTGAACTGTCTGCTAGAAATAAATAAAAAAACTTTTTCATATACTATAAGGTGTTAATGCACTAAGTTATTCATTATAATTATTATAATTCATAATTATAGTGTAGTTTATATATGCTACTTCTTTGTATGTAGACCTTAAGAGCACCTCATATCTGCGAGTACTACAAATTCTAAATCCCACTTTGTTGTAGTGGGAAGATACATTTGCTATTTGTAGAACATGTATCAACATATTTTTTTTTAGGAACACATATAACTTTTATAGATAGGGAATTACTGATGGGATGGTTTCATAATGTGATTTCTCACCTTGACCTTTCAGGACCCTCATATTTCTCCGTTTGAGTGGCATACATGTAGAATACAAGTATTTTATATTACCTGGTTGTTGAGAGGACTCAATTTATTTGGCGTTCAGGATGTAACACACATTATGATCCTTTAGAATATAGATAGGTACAATGGGTTCCTACATTATTCTACTAATAAAATTGAATGCAAGGATGTTCATGCAGATGTGCTGAAATCTGATTGGCTAATACTTTATAGGCTGTATCTCTCTTACTTTTCAGTAAAATACTTTGAAATTTAAGACATGGGTATACATTATAATTAATAAGGCACGTACTATATGTTATAATATATACAGTAATTGGCCATAATTTAGTTCCCAAAATGGCCGCCGATGTTTTCGTGAATCTTTTTGGCGATGATATTTTGTCCATAGTTTCTCAATACGTTAAAAACTCTTACCTTTCTGCATCCGGATATAAGCACCAATATCGAATTTGGTTTTAAATTTATTTTCCTAATTCTATTTCCAATTTGTTTGTTGATAATCGTCTGCTAACAAAATGGGTCGCCGTGGAAAAGATTTGACACCAGAGGTGAGAAAAATCATCATAAGTTTATCTGAGAAAGGTTATTCTGGCCATAAAATCTCGAAAATCACTGGAGTTAATGCAAGGACTGTAAATAAATTTATAAAACGAGTGAAAAAAAGGGGAAACGAAGAAAACCTTCCAAGAACTGGCAGGCGGAGAAAAACTGACAACAGAGCCATTCGTCGACTTTTTCGGATGGTACAACCGAAGGCAGACTTTGGAAGACCTCACAGATAAATTTAACAACAATTCTGTTGAAAATATTTCTTCAAGGACTGTTAGAAGAAGATTGTTTGAAAATAATTATAAAAGACATGTTGTTTCTAAGAAAATCATGATAAGGAGAGAAAACAGATCTCGGCGGACCAGTTTTTGTAGACAGAAATTGTGTTGGACAGTTGAAAATAACTGGTCTAAAGTAATTTTTAGTGACGAAACAAAAGTGGTAATTGGAGAGGACAAAAAAGTTTATGTGTGGAGAAAATCTAATGAATGTTTAATGGGAGAATGCACAGGAATGTTTAAGGACATGCAGAGAGAAGCAAGGTACAATCTCTGCTATGTTCTGGGGCTGTATCAGCTATAATGGTGTTGGAACAATAACACTTATAAATGGAAACATGAATTCCAATATTTACATTGAAACTTTGGATAGATATTTGTGGCCAGTGGTAACAAAAAACTTTGGAAATCACCCTTGGATATTCCAAGAAGATAATGCTCCTTGCCACGTATCAAGACAATGTAATGCCTGGAAAGCAGACAACAATATTCCCATTTTACCTTGGCCTGCACAAAGCCCAGATATGAATATAATAGAAAATGTGTGGAGAGTTTTGAAAATCCGCATCAAACGCCGCATAAATGAAATCAACAACAAGTCAGATCTTGAAAGAGTAGTGAATGAAATCTGGGCATCACTTCCTTTGCATTATATAAAAAGCCTATATCAAAGTATTCCAAAGAGAATCAGAGCCGTAATTAAAGCAAAAGGATATATAACAAAATACTAGTAATTTAAGGTAAGTGTGTATTGTTGTTTGCATGCTATTTAAGTTTTACATTACAACAGGCTAGCCAACATTTCACGGTGGCGGCCATTTTGGGAACTAAATTATGGCCAACTACTGTATGTGAGGAATCTGGAAAATAAGTGCAAGCATGTGTGCTTTAATCTGAGATTGTAAGTATTTATTAATATTTTTTTTTCATTTTCATTAATAAAGAAAAAATATGAAATTCAGAAAGTATGTACATAATATGAGTCCCTAAGTTAATTAGGTTTCATCAGACATAAACATGAGGACTTGCATGCACTTGTGCTGAATTCTGAATGGTCAATATTCAGAGTGCTGTAACTTTCTACATTTTTGGTGAAATTCTTTGAGATCTAAAATGTAGCTCTACAATATTATACTATGAGGTGATGTATATGAAAATGTTTGAAATCATATGCATGCACATGCACTGAAATCTGGATCTGGTAATTTTGCCACTTCCCCTAAAATACTTAGAGTTGTTTGTCTAAAATACAAAGACTTTACCTAATTTATTGAAATTTTTAGGGAATGAGGCACCAAAAGGGAGTAGGGGAATGTTTTGGAGACATCTAAAATGGTCTCCATTACAATGAGAACTAGTTCATCAATAAATAACCTTTTCTTTTCATACTTTGAATTGGTGCTGTCAATTGAAAAAAAACTAGATGTTTTGCAGATATGGACTAAAATGTACATATGACCTTTGTGACTGTTTTATTTGTAGAAGCCCTTGACTTGTGATGCCTCTGCTGGTGAGGTTACAGCTTGGTTACAGGCCAATCGATTTAACAGCTACAAAGAGATATTTCAGAACTTCTCAGGTAAAATACTTCAACAGTTCCATACAGAAAAACCCAAACAGTCCCTTGGTCTGCTCTCAGACTTTACTCTGAGTTAGCTAGAGCAGTCCCAGAAAGCAAGCATAAAATTCAGGTAATTGACTTGGATAGTAAATCGAGCAGTGTTAATGGTCCCAGCAGACCCCACCCCCACCCATAAGACACAATTAACTTTGAGAAATTAAAGATCTAAAACAGATCACCAACTCTTCATGAGAATGCAGCAGTAAATTTATTTTATTCACTTTTTAATACTCTACTAGACAAACATGCAAAAATGAAAACAAAAAGAGTGAAGTATGATGCAAGAGGGTGAATTAAAAAAAATGACCAAACACATATTTATCAACCCACACTAAAAATACAGGCAATGAAAATAGATTTCTATGTCTCAGCATATGTCTTTAGATAGTGTCTAAATACCTGCCAAATATCTCGTTGATATCTCAATTAACAAAAAAGTTATGCCCAAAAATGATGCTAAAATTGTCAGGAGTGCAACACCTTTTTGTGACATTTTGAAATTTCAATATTTTTTAGAGATCTGTGAAATAAAAATCAATGCTTCATGTTAAAAATAAAGACTTTCCTGATAATATTCAAAGTATTGAGCTTTAAATGTGGACTGTCATAACTTTTGTTTAATCAAGTTGTGGTCATGCCTGATGTTTAAAAAAATGGTATACCATGTCAGGAGTGCAACAGAAAAAATGTAGTGTTGCCAATAAAACATCAATTGTAAAATTCTGATAGAAAATAAAGACAAAATAGAATTTTGGAAGTGTAAAACAATAACTGATATACATTTTAAAACTTAAAAATGTTATATAAATCACAAGCAGCATTAATGAGAGTCAAGTATATGTGAATACCCAAAAATGTCAGGAGTGCAACATTTGATGTTTTGCTCCCAAGCATGAAAAAACTATTATCATTATATAATTTTCTGATTTTTATTTTGGATAATAAAGACACAAAGAACATTTTTACCAAATAGATTTATCAATTACAGGATCTGTCTGTGCTTCAGATCCATATTTCTATGGTCAGGAGTGCAACACATTTTTTTAAAGATTCAAGTTGTGTGTCAAAAAGACTTCTATTCATGCTTAGAAGTATTCATTAATTAATAATGATCTTTTTGTATAATTTAATGCTAAATTATTGATAGTTCTATTAATAAAAATCCTTCATTTTTCAATTTTATCAATTCAGATGTGTCTTTATCTTTTTTATGATTTTTTTAATGAACGTTAAAAATAAACACAGTAAAACATTGTCAATAAATTCAAGTTATTCCTCCTCAACTTCACTGAAACAACAGAAAAAGTTCTTATGTAATTTTCACTTCACAATTTTACTTTAAAGGCCCCAATGCTTTTGGTCAGGATTGCAACAAATATGTTAGAATTATAAATCATCCAATAAGAATAAAAATAGAGAAAAAGTGATGAGTAGAATTTTTCTGGAGGGTTACTGTGTTTGTTCTCTAAAGGAAAATATGCTTTAAAATATATTTTATCTTTTAGATATACATTTAAGCTAGTTTTTTGGTATAAAATAGGGTATAATTCCAGATAAAATGCGAATTTTAATACTTTCATCTGTTTTAATTATGAAGTATTGGACTATGAATATTGCACAATTTCATTATCACTTGATGTTGCCAACACTTTATGAATTTTTGTGTTCTATGGTTTTAATTTTCAATTTTACTGCAGTCAGGAGTGCAACAAAACTGCTTTATAATTACCAATGCTTTTTAACTATCTTTACTAAAAAATAAGTTGAAAAAAATGCTTGATACTATTTGATGTTCAAAACACTATGTCTATCAACAAATTACAGAAATTTTACAGTCAATTCAGGGAATAGTTTTAATCATGTCACATATATTTTAAATAAAATTTATTTATATTACACTTTGCAAATAATCATGTTTTAAGGTCTTCAAAATGTGAAAAACCTGCTGTAAACGATGAAAAAAATCAACACGACAAATTGATTTACAAAGTATGAATGGGTTATTATGTGTTATAATTCTTAAAACAATGTTAATTAAAATACATATCAGATGTCAGGAGTGCAACACTATAATGTAACATAGGGTCACTTCAAAATCTTGTATTTTTTGTAAGAGAACTCGTTTATAACAATTCTTTTTTGGCTTAGATTTAAAGAATTAACTTGAACGGACAAAAAAGTGAATTTTGTGGAATTTTATTGCTTCATATTTTTTTCATATTAAAACTTTTCAAACCAGAATTGAAAAAATAATGTAAAATAACACTCAAAAAGCCAATTTTTTGTCACATGTACAAGAGAAGATACTCATTCAAGGTCAAGATTTAATCATTTATACCTCTTTTACCATTTTTAAGGATAAAAAACTATAATTTCTTGTGATTATGTATTTAAGAAAGTCTTTAAGGGTGTAATGATATTTTCTTTTTTCAAAAGAAAATTTACTAATAAGAATTCTGAAACTTTTTAATCCAATTGTCTATTCTATTGCCACTTCAGGATTTTAAACTAGAATGCATGTGCAATATGATGATACAAGTGAAAAATATGTTATATGTAGTTGAATTTTGCCAAAAAAATTCAGTTTGGTGGTCATTTTTTTTTAATTCACCAAGACCAAAATGGTTAACCCAAGAAATTCTTGAAGCACAGCACATGTGCAATAACTTTCATAAAAATAAAGACTTTGAAAACTAGAGAATATGGCAAAATAAAGTAACATCACTTATTGAAAATGCAAAAATTAATTATTATTAATCAACTATAGACAAAAATCCACGTCAGATGTGGGATGCATTAAATAAATTAACTTCTACCCCACAAAATTATATTCCGACTGCACTGGCACAAAAAAAATAATGTTACAGAGGATACACAAGAAATTGCAGAGATGTTGAATTCTCATTTTTAAAATGCCTCTGCTAAATTTCTTGAAGGTGTAAGTAAAGAGGAGTGTGACTTTAAGGGCCTTTTGAATTTTGTACAGTCTAAATTGGGTACAGAAATGTTTGGAATTCCGCTTATAAGTCCTGATGAAGTGCTTTCCTTACTTAATAAGCTAGATGTTAGTAAATGATCAGGTGTAGATACCGTCGGTTCACGTCTTTTAAAACTTACTGCACAAATAATACATAAACCTGTGACCCATATAATAAAATACTAGTATTACATCTGGGAGTTTTCGTAAGAGTTTTAAACTTGCCAAAGTTACACCAGTCTTTAAAAAGGGAAACAAACTAGATCCAAATAACTACAGACCTATTTCTATTTTACCGACATTATCAAAAATTATAGAAAAACATATGGCAAAATATATACCATCTCTATTTTCAGACTTTGATTTTGTAATTAAAAATAGAATCTTAATCAGGTTTCAGAGAACTGCACTCATGTCAAACAGCTCTAACAATAATTACAGATGAATGGTTATATGAAATGGATCAAAGCAAACTTGTTGGTACTGTCTTTCTTGACTTCAGTAAGGCATTTGACCAAGTAAATCATGTAATTTTTCTTAAAAAGCTACAGTGTTATGATTTTAATGAAATAACTTTACAGTGGTTCCGATCATATTTAAGTGACAGACTTCAAAGTGTCCATCTGTCTAACAAACAATCATCTTATCAGCAAGTCACAGCAGGAGTTCCACAGGGGTCTAAACTAGGGCCTCTTCTGTTTTTACTTTACATTAATGATCTTCCACTTTATATTAAAAATTCAAACATAGATTTGTTTGCTGATGATGCCACTCCCCGGCGAAGATTCCCAATCTATTGTAAATGCCTTATCAATGGATATTGCTTGTATAGAAAAATGGTGCTATCAGAATCAAATGGTACTTGATGCTTCAAAAACTTAATGCATGTTAATAAGCACACGTCAGAAGAGATCAAAATTCTCAGAGCATGATTTCTCTTTATACATATATCATATCAGAAAATAGACAACGTAACACATGAAAAAATTCTTGGGAGTATATTTAGATAAATCTTTACAGTACAATGTACATATCGACCATGTGTGTAAATCGCTGTCACATAAAATTTCTGCCCTCCAAAGAATTAAAAAGTATCTTCCCATTCAAACACACAAGCTGTTTTATAATGCAGATATCATGCCTACTATTGATTACTGCCTTACAATTTGGGGCAATACATCCCGATCAAATCTTGACAGAGTTCATAAGCTTCAATAAGCTTCAAAAACGTGCTGTAAGGTATATTTTAAATGCTCCCCCTGATGCACCCTCGCGACCTCTTTTTGATGAACTTGAATTGCTAACTGTCTATGAAAAACTTACTGTAAATAAATATGTATTGTTATATAAATCCCTGTTTAATTCTTGTCCTACTTATTAAATGGCATGTTTCAATTTCAAAGTAATAACCAATTCAATCTTCCATCTGAATCCAATGTTGACTTGTGTGTGCCAATGTAAATTTTTGGAAATTTCTTTGAGTACTCTGGTGCCATGTTATGGAATGATTTACCTGTACATATAAAAATGTCACCAACTCTCAATGCTTTCATGAAACAAGTAAAACATTATGTAAAACAATGTCAGAATAATTTGTGATTCATATTTATTTGTGTTTTTATGTTTATGTATATACAGTGTATTTATTATATGTTTGTATTTGTATAACTATGTTAACTTTATAATGTTTATTGACAGAGGGCCCTGGGGAAGAATAGTGCCTGCACTAATCAGGTTACCTTCTTTAAATAAAGTATTATTATTATTTTTATTTTGTTGACCGGTTTCGACCAGGGACGGTCATCATCAGAACAATTAAGCATGTAAATTTATCTATTGAAGTAAAAAATGTAAGATTAAGATTTAGTAAGACTATACAGAAGAAGAATTTTATGAAACCATACTATATTTTATGTTATCCCAAATTTTATAGAAAATGTAACCCAATTTCCTCTGTTATAATTTTTTAAGCAATCTATATGTACAAACCTCCCGTATTTTACATTGTGACGTCACACGTCTACTGAAACAGCCTGAACTTAGTTCTGAAGTTGACCGTTCCTGGTCAAAACCGGTCAACAAAATAAATTTACTGCTGCATTCTCACGAGGTGTTGGTGAGCTGTTTTATATCTTTAAGGTACAGACCCTAGTGAATACCGCTCGTTATCCACACGTGAGAATCTTCTGCAATTTCAACCTCAAGGTGTTGGTCTCCAGTTTTTTTTGTTTTGAGAAATTAAGTTGGCAGAGCCAATTTATGGATCTAAGTTATTAAAAACAAACTAGAACAAAGAGTTTTATCTGGAATAAAATCACAGTGTTACCACTCACCTTCATAAGGCACAATTCACTTAATTAAGGTCTTCGGTCTTCAGCAGAAGACCTTCTTGTTATTCTTAGGTTTCTTTTCCACTGTTTTTAGCTCTTCCGTTTTCAACAGAAGACCTATAGTGATTTTACTGTTTCTTATTATTATTAGGTCTTCCGTTTTCAATGGAAGACCTATAGTGATTCTACTGTTTCTTATTAGGTCTTCCGTTTTCAACGGAAGACCTATAATGATTCTACTGTTTCTTATTAGGTCTTCCGTTAACGGAAGACCTATAGTGATTCTACTGTTTCTTATTATTAAGGTCTTCCGTCTTCACGGAAGACCTTATAGTGATTCTACTGTTCCTTATTATTATTATTCTTATTTTTTTCCCTAAATTTTGTGCACGCGATTTCTCAGCAACTATTCAGTGGTTTTCAATGAAATTTTCAGGAATAATGCGCATCTATAGGAACTTGATACGTCTTGGAAAAATTTTGAAAATTCGCTTCCGGTGCCAAGTTATGGACAATTTCCTGATTTTGAAATGAAATTTTGTCGCCCCTTTTTTTCAAAAATGGCTAAAGATATGAACTGGAGACTTGTTGGAGACGATAGTGCATGACTTATAGGTGAACAGAATCACCTTTTCGTTCGTCGTCGGCACTTCCGGTCTCTTACGGAAGTGATCAAAGAAATCATAAAATTTCAACTAACCTTTTTTAAATCAATACTTACATCACATTATTGCATCTCTTTTGTAGTTTCGAAATATGTTGGTCCCACCGGAAATAAAAACGTCAACTTCCGGTTATAAGAGAAAAACTACATAATCTGAGTATTTTTCTTTCCCATTAATATCCTTTGTAGATAAAGTATTTGAAATGAAATTTAAATACGTTATTAGGACTGCAAATATCTAGAGTAACGTCAAATATCTTTGTAAAATTCACTTCCGGTCACGCGTTTTTCTGTTCTCAAATTGAGAAGTTGTCTGAACAAGATCTCGGAAATGGTAAGAGATTAAGACACCAAACTTATATGAGCAACAGACCTTATGATGTAAGCAAAACCATTTGGGTTCAGAGCGTCAGCCATCACTTCCAGTCGCCAAAGGAAGTGATCGGAGAAATTGAAAATTTCAACTTTTTTTTTTTCATTAAAAATTGCATTACTTTATTGCATCTTTTTTGCAGATTCGAAAGATGTTGGTCCCACCGGTAACAAAAACGACAACTTCCGGGTATAAGAGAAAAACTAAATAATTTGAGTATTTTACTTTCCCATAAATATTCTTTGTAGATAAAGTATTTGAAATGAATATTCAGAGTGCAAATGTCTAGAGTAACCTTAAATATCTTTCAAAAAATCACTTTCGGTCTTGTGTTTTCCTGTCCTCAAAATAAGAAGTTGTCTATGCGAGATCTCAAAAACAGGTAAAAAATTAAAACACCAAACTTGTATGAGTAGTAGACCTTCAGGAGTAGGCGAAACTATTTGGGTTAAATGCGTCAGTCGTCATTTCCGCTTGTCACAGGAATTGATCAAAGAAATAAAAAAAATTAACTTTTCTTTTTTGAATTAAAACTTGCATCACTTTATTGCATCTCTTTTGCTGTTTTGAAATATGTTACATTCAACCGGAAACAAAGACGTCAACTTCCGGTTTTAGGAGATAAACTACTTTATTTTTATATTTAACTTTCTGATAAATATTGCTTATGGATGAAGTACTTGAGATGATTTTTTGCATGTTGTAGATACTGCAAATGTCTAGAGAAAAGTCATAGATTTATATAAAATCCTCTTCCGGTCGCGTGTTAACCTGTCCTCAAAATTAGAATTTGTTCTCACAATATTGCTCGGCATCAGTAAACGACTGAAGTCTAAAGGTCTAAAACTTTCAGGACTGATTGTCAGTCATCAGTTTATATGAATATTGAGAAAATGTTTTATTGCCTTTAATTCCGGTAGCGACAGGAAGTGATGCAAAAAAGTTAATGGTTAGCACGTTGGATTATCACGCTGACGACCAAGGTTAAATCTATAGAGTGTCTTAATTTCTTTTATCACTTTTTCAGCTTGAATTTTCTTTTTTTTTTTAGAATCGGACGGAAGACCTCTCATTGCTCGCAATGAGTTTCTTGTTATTATTATTATTATTTTTCATTTTTATTTTTTTGACCTTTTTAAATTGCGATATCTCAAAAACTACTCATTCATTTTCAGCCAAATTTTCAGGAATTATGTGTTATCTCATGCCATTTTGAAATATTGAAAAAGTTCGGAAAAATTTACTTCCGGTCGGAATTTATTACGATTTTTCACTTTTTCCACTAAAAATCTAGTCCGTGAATGTTCTCAGAAAATGTTAAAGGTAGGAGTCTGAAACTTTTAGGTATGATAGAATTTGGTTTGTAGATGTGTGTAGGAAACATTTCGTGTCGTTGTCACTTCCGGTTGTCACAGGAAGTGATTTAAAAAGGGTAATTTTTTAACTTTTTTGTTTTTCATTGTTTTTTTTATGACGTTGATAGGCTAAATAAAGAGTCTTACAAGAATGCTAAATATGTAGTTTGTTTAAAAATTGATTAACTCATACTCTAAATATTTATCATTTTTCAATTTTAAGCGATGATATTTAGCGTAATGGTTAGCATGTTGAATTTTCACGTGGGCGATCCGGATTTAATCCAAAGAATGTCCGAATTTTTTCTCACTTTTTGGGGCTCAAATATAAAAATTTAATCTTTAAAGGGGGGGTTATATCGTTCGACGTCAGAGCAGCAGTGTTTGACGGCACAATATCAGCATGTCTTTTTACTCCCACATAAATAGTTTCCAGTTGAATTTTGCACTAATTAATGTGCATAGATGCAATTGTGATATGAGAAAACGAGGAAAACATGTTGATAGAAATGTATATGTAGCTAGATACCTATGCAATTGTATCATAAATTGAAGAGTTGCCGAATTGTATTTTGAAAGTAGAATTTGTTACTTTCTCATGTAAGAAAACTTAGCGCTGCCTTTATGTTACTTGTCCGTATACGGTATGTTATATGTACAGTGTGATAAATGTACATTCTTAGGCTAGAAAATCAGGCTATAGCAACATATTTTTTTTTAAATTTCATTGAAGCTATCACGTACACTTATTCAATTGAAGATACATTCCAAAGAAAAGGCGTAAAGATTTACTCGTGACGTTTGGCGCGAAATAATTATCTTGACCCGCCTTTCACAAATGGTCTGATACAGTAGTGTAAAAGTACAGAAAAAGATTACATGGAAATGTCTGAATTTGGAATTGCATAGAATAGAAAGTTGAATGCATAAAGAATAAGTAGTTACTTCAGGGAATGAGTGCAAGGTAAACATCGATGATGGATGGTACATTGCGCTAGTGTAGTGGTTTCAATATTAAAGAACAAGGTTCACTTAGGGCCTTTTTTGGCCCTGTGAATTTCAGAAAAACTGAAACTGCTTGGTTTTTAGTTGACAATGCATTAAATATCATTTAGACCTTTGATGACTGCGTATCTATCAAAAATGACGTAATTTTCTGGCTAGCCTATGCATTAAGACGTCACGAAATGCGTCATTTTCCTCATATCCTGAAAATTTCTACAAAACAGCCAATTTTTAAAGCTATTTTTCGATATTTAATATAGAATGTAACCTCTGATCTTAAATATGCAACTATTAAATGATAGAACTATTTCTGAGGATTACAAAACCTGTTTTATTTTTTAGATCAGAGGAGGCGCTCATATTATTTCTCTTCTTTCTTTTTTAAACTAAAACTTGCATCACTTTATTGCATCTCTTTCGCTGTTTTGAAATATGTAAGATTCCAACGGAAATAAAACGTCAACTTCCGGTCTATTGCTCGGCAACAGTAAACGACTGAAGTCTAAAACTTTCAGGACTGATAGACAGTCATCAGTTTATTTGAATCGTGAGAAAATCTTCTATCCCCGTTACGTCCGGTCATGACAGGAAGTGATGCAAAAAAAGGGAATGATTAATGGTTAGCACGTTGGATTTTCAGGCTGACGACCATGGTTAAATCTCCAGAGTGTCTGAATTTCTTTTATCACTTTTTTCAGCTTGAGTTTTCTTTTTTCAGAATCGGACAGAAGACCTTTCATTGCTCGCAATGAGTTTCTAGTTTTTAAGGTCTTCCGTTTCAGACGGAAGACCTTATAGTGATTCTACTGTTTCTTCTTTTGCTTTTTAAGGTCTTCCGTTTCAGACGGAAGACCTTATAGTGATTCTACTGTTTCTTCTTTTTTAAGGTCTTCCGTTTCAGACGGAAGACCTTATAGTGATTCTACTGTTTCTTTTTATTATTATTTTTTTTTTCCCCTTTTCTTGTCGGAGCGATTTCTCAGAGATGGCTGGACGGATTTTCTTGAAATTTTCAGGAATGATAGAGAATGAAAATACCCCCAGGCGTTTTTTTCATTTTTTCAAAATTCACTTCCGGTCGTCAGATATCTCCGATTTCCGTCTTTTTAAAAAATATTTTGTCCCAGTCATATCTCAAAAACGGTAAGAGATTAAGACACCAAACTCTAATGGTTAATAGATCTTGAGGAGTAGGCAAAACCATTTGGGATAAGAGCGTCAGCCGTCACTTCCGGTTGTCACAGGAAGTGATAATAGAAATCGAAAATTTCAACTTTTCTTTTTTGAATCTTTTTTTGCATCACGTTATTGCATTTCATTTGTAGTTTTGAAATATGTCAGTCCCACCGGAAACAAAAACGACAACTTCCGGTTATAAGAGAAAAACTACATAATTTGGGTATTTTTCTTTCCCATAAATATTTTTTATAGATGACGTATTTGAACTGATTTTTACTTATGTTATTAGGACTGCAAATGTCTAGAGTAACGTCAAAAATCTTTGTAAAATTCACTTCCGGTCGCGCGTTTAGGTGTCCGTAAAATGAGAAATTTTCGGAGTGAGACCTCAGAAACGGTAAGAGATTTTGACACCAAACTTTTATGAGTAATAGACCTTGAGGAGTAGACAAAATCATTTGGGTTAAGAGCGTCAATCGTCACTTCCGGTCGTCACAGGAAGTGATCAAAGAAATCGAAAATTTCAACTATTCTCTTTTGGAATAAGACTTGCATCATATAATTGTATCTTTTTCACAGTTTTGATATGTGTTGGTTCCACCCGAAACAAAAAAACAACAACTTCCGGTTATAAGAGAAAAACTACATTATAGGGTTTTTGGATTTTCCCATACATATCGCTTATATATAGAGTTCTTTAAATGATTTTTATATATGTTATTGAGACTGCAGATGTCTAAATTGACGTCAAACATCTTAGTATAATTCACTTCCGGTTGCGTATTTTCCTGCCCTCAAATTGAGATTTTATTCACCTAATTGCTCAGCACCAGTAAACGACTGAAGTCTAAAACTTTCAGGACTGATAGTCAGTCACCAGTTTTTCTACATCATGTGAAAATCGTACGTTGCCGTCAGTTTCCGTCGTGACCGGAAGCGATGCAAAAAAAGTGAATTTTCCAAGTTTTGTTTTCTTTTTACAGAAATGTTTGGCTAATGCAGATGTTAGATAGACTAAAACCATGCAAATCATTTTCACTGGGAGTGCCGGCCTAAAAACCGGACGTTGTTTCAAACATGAGTAGTTTTTCATGGAAACTTTTAGGGATGATCAGTTGTGAATAATTTAGGTGTAGAATGAACATTTTATTTGTTTGGAGTAATTTCAGTCTTGATGAAGTAAAAAAAAAAACATAGAAAGTAAATTTATTTCCGGGATTTTCTCATGACCTTGACCTTTGATCTTAACCTTTGATCTTGACCTTGAACTTCGATGACCTTGACTTTTGACCAAAAGGTCAGAATCAATAATAAATTTACTCCCCTTTCTCCCCTCCCCTTCCCCAAAAAAATCAAAAAAAAAAAAATCAGATTAATATCAGCCTAGAATATTTCTCTAGAACTCATACAACACCTCGAATCGACATAAAATTTCGGGGTTTTGCAGAAGATACCTGAAAGAAAGTTTCCTGAAAATTTGACAGTGAATCTCTGAAGTATATAGAAATTATGAATGTTAACGGCAAACACTACATCTTTTTTTCGTATCTGAAATTTAGGTGCTGATGAACATAAAAATTAATTAAAGCTTTTCTCGCTTATTTCTTCAGTTGTTATGAATAGCACTCGATTCTCTTGATATGATATGATATTTTAACACCAAGCATTCTTGCTTTCTCTAGTATGTGGAATTTATTTCAATTTTATTTAGAATTAATATTAATCGAATGAATGTCGAAAACAGCGATTTTTTCCCAGCAAATAAATTTTCACTCTCTCATTGGCACATTTTTCTTTCTAAAATGCATATCTGAAATTTTGATTCATGCTACTTACATTTAATTCAATCCACACAGAGATGCTTACCTATTATTTCAGGATATTCAGTCACATCCGAACCCGATCCGACATTTTCATATATTTGTAAACAAAGTCTCGACACTGCAGTTCTAATGCATCATAGGCTCTGAATGATTAATTCAATGCATTCCAAATATAGACCAACTCAAATAATTTTTTAAGCCGACAATCTGCATTTGCATTATACACCAATCGTGTTTCTCAATCTATTCAATACTGATCACTACATTCCATAACAAACAAAAGAACACGTGCTTTTATTCCTATTTATTCTTAAACAATTAATTTACTACCTCCATCTTCATCGGAATACGTGGTCTAGTGGTTAGCGCACAGGTCTTATAACCCGAAGGTTTTGAGTTCGATCCATGCTGGGAGAACTTTTTTTTTTTTTTTTTTTTTTTTGCATTTTCTGCTTTTTTTTCAGAACAGTTGACAAAAGAATCAAGAAAACGGAAGACCTGTTATTGCCTAGGCAATAAGTATCTAGTATTCTTAATATTATTGTATAGACGAAATTTGGTAAAGGACTATGTCCGCTCCATTTCTCCAGAACAGCTTAAGATATGAAAGTTAACTTTGTCAGATATCATAGATAATGACTTGTAGATGTCACCATGAATATTCTTTCCGTCGTCATTACTTCCGGTCGTCACAGAAATTGGATTAAAAAGTCGATTTTTTCTATTTCTTCGTCTTTCTAACTTCTTTTTTCTGTAATATTCATAGGGTATGTAAAGGCCCCTCTTTGAAGATTTTACGTATTACCAGTTTCCTGATAGGATTAAGAAGGAATTAAATATCTTTAAATATCTTAGAATTTCCGAAAACGTAGGACCAACGTTTCTTAAACACTACAGAATATTGATTTTTCCCCCGTATATATAGTTTGCGAGGACTGCTCAGTGCTCATTTACGTAGGAACTGGTGTAGAGTTAAAACCTACTGGGTGATTGGGATAGGCCAGAAAAACCTTGCCGTTGCCATGGAAATGAGTTTATATTAAATAAAAACGGTAGTATATGATATGTGTGTGCATTTTATTCGCCCCTATTTTTGTCAACTGTAGAAGACATTGCCATCTTTACACCCCCCCCTTTTTCTCTTTTTCGCTTTTATGTTTTGCATTCTTTATAAAATGACCTTGACTTTCATATCACAAGCAACTCTTCTTGACGTTTTTAAAATTATAAGCCTTAATTCTTTCTACAAAGTAATGCTAATTTACATGTTTATGTTCAAGACCCCCCCCCCCTTTCCTCGAAGCAACCAGGTAGAATACACAGATATAAAATTTACAACTTATAAGGAACTTCTTAAGAGTTTCATTAATAAAGTTCGGTTCCCCTGATGTGATTTGATATTTTACTACCATTCATTCTTCTTCTGTTTTGTCTTTAGAATTTATAATTATTTTATTTAGAATTAATTTATCTTTAGAAAGTAGTGATTGTCAGCTGCATTCATTAGCATTTCGCGTTTTCTTCTATATCTATTACTTGCATATTAATAATTTCATTAAATAATATTTAAAAGTATTAAGACTTCATTTCTATTAAATTTTATTCATTTGTAAATCCTTGGATCCGCTCCTGCAGGTGCGCGAAAGCCTCATCACTACTGTAAACAAATTATTCATCACGCCGAAAATGTTCATGATTCCGCTAAACTAAGAAAGCTTACACATAGTTTTTCATCTCATAAACAACCATCAGCCCTGTCCAATGCAGAAATGCTCGAATTGAAGGGGAAAATTCAGGAATTGTTTTGCGTCAACCATGTTTTGACATGAACCTTACACCGCATTCTGTTATTAGGGTCTTCCGTCTTCAGCGGAAGACCCTTCTATTATTGTATTGTTTCTTTTTCTTATTATTATTATTATTTTTTTTCCTACACCGGTATCTCAGTAACGGTTCGGTGGATTTTTATGAAACTTTTGGAGATGATAGGGAACGATGTTCCCTCGGGACGTTTTTTTCATTTTTGATGATTTCACTTCCGGTCGCGAAATATGACGTATTTTTGACGTTTTTCTGCAATTCCGGTCTGTCCTACTCCGAAGAAACTGCGCAAAATAGAAATTTGAAATTTTCAGGAATGATAGAATTGAGACCTTGACATGTGCACCTGACTTTTGAAATTTTGAGAAGATGTTTAAATTTTTCAAATTTTAAAGTTAAATTTTTCAAAAAAAAATTTTTAATCGAATTTTGAAATTTTTTATATTGTAAAATAGATCTTGGCGAGAACTTTCCAAAAATGTATTTGTTTTGCATGTGAGTACATTAATAAACAATATATAAGCTCAGGTGTGTTAGGTTACTTGAGTGCAAGTGTACTTTAAGAACTTTTCTTTAAAAAATCATTACTCTTTTATTTCTTGACCGATTTTAAAACTTTTTACACCGTCAAATAGATCTTTACGAGACCTTTCCAACAGTATATTTGGTTTTATTGTAAGTGCACTAATAAAGAAAATATGAGCTCAGGTAAGTTAGCCTTTTGTTTTGACAGGACATGTCAAAATCATTGTCAAGGACACTTGCGTATGACCGTACTCTTTGATCTTTGGCAGATATCCTTTGATTTCTTTTAAAAAGCATTACTCTTTTATTTCTTGACCGATTTTAGAACTTTATACACCATCAAATAGATCTTTACGAGACCTTTCCAACAATGTATTTCTTTTGTTTGTAAATGCACTAATAAAGAAAATATGAGCTCAGGTATGTTAGCTTTTTTTTGACAGGACATGTCAAACTCATTATCAAGGACACTTGTGGATGACCGTACTCTTTCATCTTTGGCGGATATCCTTTTATTTTTAAAAAAATCTTTACTCTTTTATTTCTTGACCGATTTTAAAACTTTTTACACCGTCTGATAGGTCTTCCTGTGACCTTTCTTACAGTATATTTGTTTTGATTTTAGGTGAAATTTTTAAGAAAATATGAGCTCAGGTGTGTTAGAGAATTTTTACGGCCCATGTATAAGTTATCGATTTTCTTCAGCGACGTTTAATACACAGTGACCTAGAAGAAAGCAAGGACATTCAATTAAGTCGGAAATAGTGATTTCATAATGTACCTGTGATTATGAAAATTTGCGTATTCAATTTAAATCATTGAAAGTTTTGAATACTGTAATTTCAAATTTTAAAACCTTTAAAATCGTAAGATTTTGATATATCCTCTAATGTTGAAAGCGGTAAGCTCCTACTTGATGAATTTTTATTCCAGCATTTAAAACTTCAAAAATTTTCAAATTTGGAATAATTTAAAAGCCTTTAAATATGAAATCAAGGACATCTAAAATAATGAGAACATGAATGAAAGTGATTTGGAGTCTATTGGAGGTCAAAAAGAGTGAAATTTAAACTATTTAAATTTTTTTTAAAAAAATTCAAAACTGCTTCCAAAGATGGAGAACATCATACAATGAGGTGAAATCTCTCAAAGGTCAAAGAAAGTAAAATTTTATCGATTTAATTTTTTTTCAAAAAATTTAAACTGAATCCAAATGTTAAAACAAGGACCGTCTCTGTATTTTGAAAGATGTAGAACATCAAACAATGTGTTTTGAATCTCTAAAAGGTCAAATAAAGTGAATTTTAAACGATTTAAATTTTTCAAAAAATTTAAATTGAATTCAAATGTTAAAACAAGGACTATTTCTATATCTTGAAAGATGGAGAACATCATATAATGTGTTTTGAAATCTCTCAAAGGTCAAATAGACTGAGATTTAAACGATTTAAATTTTTCAAAAAATTTAAATTCCTTCCAAACGTTAAAACAAAGACTATCTCTGTATTTTGAAAGATGGAGAACATCATACAATGTGTTTTGAAATCTCTCAAAGGTCAAATAGACTGAGATTTAAACGATTTAAATTTTTCAAAAAATTTAAATTCCTTCCAAATGTTAAAACAAAGACTATCTCTGTATTTTGAAAGATGGAGAACATCATACAATGTGTTTTGAAATCTCTCAAAGGTCAAATAGACTGAGATTTAAACGATTTAAATTTTTCAAAAAATTTAAATTGAATCCAAACATTAAAACAAGGACTATCTCTGTATTTTGAAAGATTGAGAACATCATACAATGTGTTTTGAAATCTCTCAAAGGTCAAATAGACTGAGATTTAAACGATTTAAATTTTTCAAAAAATTTAAATTCCTTCCAAATGTTAAAACAAAGACTATCTCTGTATTTTGAAAGATGGAGAACATCATACAATGTGTTTTGAAATCTCTCAAAGGTCAAATAGAGTGAAATTTAAACGATTTAAATTTTTCAAAAAATTTAAATTAAATCCAAACGTTTAAGCAAGGACTATCTCTGTATTTTGAAGGATGGAGAACATCATACAATGTGTTTTGAAATCTCTCAAAGGTCAAATAGACTGAGATTTAAACGATTTAAATTTTTCAAAAAATTTAAATTAAATCCAAACGTTTAAGCAAGGACTATCTCTGTATTTTGAAGGATGGAGAACATCATACAATGTGTTTTGAAATCTCTCAAAGGTCAAATAGACTGAGATTTAAACGATTTAAATTTTTCAAAAAATTTAAATTCCTTCCAAATGTTAAAACAAAGACTATCTCTGTATTTTGAAAGATGGAGAACATCATACAATGTGTTTTGAAATCTCTCAAAGGTTAAATAGAGTGAAATTTAAACGATTTAAATTTTTCAAAAAATTTAAATTGAATCCAAACATTAAAACAAGGACTATCTCTGTATTTTGAAAGATGGAGAACATCATACAATGTGTTTTGAAATCTCTCAAAGGTCAAATAGACTGAGATTTAAACGATTTAAATTTTTCAAAAAATTTAAATTCCTTCCAAATGTTAAAACAAAGACTATCTCTGTATTTTGAAAGATGGAGAACATCATACAATGTGTTTTGAAATCTCTCAAAGGTCAAATAGAGTGAAATTTAAACGATTTAAATTTTTCAAAAAATTTAAATTGAATCCAAACGTTTAAGCAAGGACTATCTCTGTATTTTGAAGGATGGAGAACATCATACAATGTGTTTTGAAATCTCTCAAAGGTAAAATAGACTGAGATTTAAACGATTTAAATTTTTCAAAAAATTTAAATTGCTTCCAATTGTTAAAACAAAGACTATCTCTGTATTTTGAAAGACGGAGAACATCATACAATGTGTTTTGAAATCTCTCAAAGGTCAAATAGACTGAGATTTAAACGATTTAAATTTTTCAAAAAATTAAAATTGATTCCAAACGTTAAAACAAGGACTATCTCTGTATTTTGAGAGATGGAGAACATCATACAATGTGTTTTAAAATCTCTCAAAGGTCAAATAGGGTGAAATTTAAACGATTTAAAATTTTCAAAAAATTTAAATTGCTTCCAAAAACATAAAAAACGCAACAAATGATTTTCTCTTCCTTCAAAATATGTAAGTTGACTTTTGTTTAATATTTCAGTGCAATTTAAATTTTTGGAAAAATTTAAATCGTTTAAATTTCACTCTATTTGACCTTTGAGTGATTCCAAAACACATTGTATGATGTTCTCCATCTTTCAAAATACAGAGATAGTCCTTGTTTTAACATTTGGATTTAATTTAATTTTTTTTAAAAATTTAAATCGTTTAAATCTCACTCTTTTTGACCTTTGAGTGATTTCAAAACACATTGTATGATGTTCTCCGTCTTTCAAAATACAGAGATAGTGCTTGTTTTTACATTTGGAAACAAATTGAATTTTTTGAAAAGTTAAAATTGTTTGAATCTCACTCTATTTGAACTTTGAAAGATTTTAAAACACATTGTATGATATTCTCCATCTTTCAAAATACAGAAATAGTCCTTGTTTTAACATTTGGAAGCAATTTAAATTTTTTGAAAAATTTAAATCCTTTAAATCTCACTCTATTTGACCTTTGAGAGATTTCAAAACATATTGTATGATGTTCTTCACCTTTCAAAATACAGAGATAGTCCTTGTTTTAATGGTTGGTTTTAATTTAAATTTTTTGAAAAATATAAATCGTTTAAATTTCACTCTATTTAACCTTTGAAAGATTTCAAAACACATTGTATGATGTTCTCCATCTCCCAAAATACAGAGATAGTCCTTGTTTTAACATTTGGATTTAATTTAATTTTTTTGAAAAATTCAAATCGTTTAAATCTCACTCTATTTAACCTTTGAGTGATTTCAAAACACATTGTATGATGTTCTCCATCTTTCAAAATACAGAGATAGTCCTTGTTTTAATGGTTGGTTTCAATTTAAATTTTTTGAAAAATTTAAATCGTTTAAATTTCACTCTATTTGACCTTTGAAAGATCTCAAAACAAATTATATGATGTTCTCCATCTTCCAAAATACAGAGATAGTCCTTGTTTTAACATTTGGATTTAATTTAAATTTTTTGAAAAATTTAAATCGTTTAAATCTCACTCTATTTAACCTTTGAAAGATTTCAAAACACATTTTATGATGTTCTCCATCTTCCAAAATACAGAGATAGTCCTTGTTTTAACATTTGGATTTAAATTAAATTTTTTGAAAAATTTAAATCGTTTTAATCTCACTCTATTTGACCTTTGAGTGATTTCAAAACACGTTGTATGATGTTCTCCATCTTTCAAAATACAGAGATAGTCCTTGTTTAAATGGTTGGTTTCAATTTAAATTTTTTGAAAAATTTAAATCGTTTAAATTTCACTCTATTTGACCTTTGAAAGATTTCAAAACAAATTATATGATGTTCTCCATCTTCCAAAATACAGAGATAGTCCTTGTTTTAACATTTGGAAGCAATTTAAATTTTTTGAAAAATTTAAATCGTTTAAATCTCACTCTATTTAACCTTTGAAAGATTTCAAAACACATTTTATGATGTTCTCCATCTTCCAAAATACAGAGATAGTCCTTGTTTTAACATTTGGATTTAAATTAAACATTTTGAAAAATTTAAATCGTTTAAATTTCACTCTATTTAACCGTTGAGTGATTTCAAAACACATTGTATGATGTTCTCCGTCTTTCAAAATACAGAGATAGTCCTTGTTTCAATCAAAATGACACCTCATCGAAATCGGACGGAAGACCCACTCGTTGCTCGCAACGAGATCGCATCTAGTATTCTTAATATTATTGTATAGACGAAATTTGGTAAAGGACTATGTCCGCTCCATTTCTCCAGAACAGCTTAAGATATGAAAGTTAACTTTGTCAGATATCATAGATAATGACTTGTAGATGTCACCATGAATATTCTTTCCGTCGTCATTACTTCCGGTCGTCACAGAAATTGGATTAAAAAGTCGATTTTTTCTATTTCTTCGTCTTTCTAACTTCTTTTTTCTGTAATATTCATAGGGTATGTAAAGGCCCCTCTTTGAAGATTTTACGTATTACCAGTTTCCTGATAGGATTAAGAAGGAATTAAATATCTTTAAATATCTTAGAATTTCCGAAAACGTAGGACCAACGTTTCTTAAACACTACAGAATATTGATTTTTCCCCCGTATATATAGTTTGCGAGGACTGCTCAGTGCTCATTTACGTAGGAACTGGTGTAGAGTTAAAACCTACTGGGTGATTGGGATAGGCCAGAAAAACCTTGCCGTTGCCATGGAAATGAGTTTATATTAAATAAAAACGGTAGTATATGATATGTGTGTGCATTTTATTCGCCCCTATTTTTGTCAACTGTAGAAGACATTGCCATCTTTACACCCCCCCCCTTTTTCTCTTTTTCGCTTTTATGTTTTGCATTCTTTATAAAATGACCTTGACTTTCATATCACAAGCAACTCTTCTTGACGTTTTTAAAATTATAAGCCTTAATTCTTTCTACAAAGTAATGCTAATTTACATGTTTATGTTCAAGACCCCCCCCCCCCTTTCCTCGAAGCAACCAGGTAGAATACACAGATATAAAATTTACAACTTATAAGGAACTTCTTAAGAGTTTCATTAATAAAGTTCGGTTCCCCTGATGTGATTTGATATTTTACTACCATTCATTCTTCTTCTGTTTTGTCTTTAGAATTTATAATTATTTTATTTAGAATTAATTTATCTTTAGAAAGTAGTGATTGTCAGCTGCATTCATTAGCATTTCGCGTTTTCTTCTATATCTATTACTTGCATATTAATAATTTCATTAAATAATATTTAAAAGTATTAAGACTTCATTTCTATTAAATTTTATTCATTTGTAAATCCTTGGATCCGCTCCTGCAGGTGCGCGAAAGCCTCATCACTACTGTAAACAAATTATTCATCACGCCGAAAATGTTCATGATTCCGCTAAACTAAGAAAGCTTACACATAGTTTTTCATCTCATAAACAACCATCAGCCCTGTCCAATGCAGAAATGCTCGAATTGAAGGGGAAAATTCAGGAATTGTTTTGCGTCAACCATGTTTTGACGTGAACCTTACACCGCATTCTGTTATTAAGGTCTTCCGTCTTCACGGAAGACCTTATAGTGATTCTACTGTTTCTTATTAAGGTCTTCCGTCTTCACGGAAGACCTTATAGTGATTCTACTGTTTCTTATTATTATTATTATTATTATTATTCTTTTTTTTGACAAAATTTTGTGCACGCGATTTCTCGAAAAGTATTCAGTCGTTTTCAATGAAACTTTCAGGGAAAATTAGTCATTGTATGAACTTTGTTCATCACAAGGAAAATTTGGAAAATTCCATTTTGGTTCCAAGTTACGGGCAATTTCCTGATTTTAAAATGAAATTTTGTCGCCCCTTTTTCTCAAGAATGGCTAAAGATATGAACTGGAGACTTATTGGAGAGCATAGAACGTGACTTCTTAATTTGCAGAATCGCCTTTTCGTTCGTCGTCGGCACTTCCGGTCGTTTACGGAAGTGATCAAAGAAATCGTAAAATTTCAACTTTCTTTTTTTAAATCAATACTTACATCACATTATTGCATCTCTTTTGTAGTTTCGAAATATGTTGGCCCCACCGGAAACAAAAACGCCAACTTCCGGTTATAAGAGAAAAACGACATAATTTGAGTATTTTTCTTTCCCATTAATATCTTTTGTAGATAAAGTATTTGAAATGAATCTTAAATATGTTAATTAGACTGCAAATATCTAGAGTAACATCAAATATCTTTGTAAAATTCACTTCCGGTCGCGTGTTTTCCTGTCCTCAAAATGAGAAGTTGTCTGAGTAAGATCTCGGAAACGGTGAGAGATTAAGACACCAAAGTTATATGAGCAACAGACCTTAAGATGTAGGCAAAACCATTTGGGTTCAGAGCGTCAGCCGTCACTTCCGGTCGTAACAGGAAGTGATCAAAGAAATCGAAAATTTCAACTTTTCTTTTTTTAATTAAAAATTGCATCACTTTATTGCATCTTTTTCTCAGATTCGAAAGATGTTGGTCCCACCGGAAATAAAAACGTCAACTTCCGGTTTTAAGAGATAAACTACGTTATTTTTATATTTAATATTCTCATAAATATTGCTTATCGATAAAGTACTTGAAATAATTTTATGTATGTGTAGATACTGCAAATGTCTAGAGAAAAGTCAGAGATTTTTATAAAATTCACTTCCGGCCGCGTGTTTACCTGTCCTCAAAATTAGAATTTGTTCTAAAAATATATTGTTCGGCAACAATAAAGGACTGAATTCTAAAACTTTCAGGACTGATAGTCATTCATCAGTTTATTTGAATCGTGAGAAAATCTTGTATCGCCGTTACTTCCGATCGTGACAGGAAGTGATGCAAAAAGGTGAATGGTTAATGGTTAGCACGTTGGATGTTCACGCTGACGACCAGGGTTAAATCTCCAGGATGTCTGAATTTCTTTTATCACTTTTTAAGCTTGAATTTTCGTTTTTATTTTCAGAATCGGACGGAAGACCTCTCATTGCTCGCAATGAGTTTCTAGTCTTTTTATTATTATTTTTTTCCCTTTCTTGTTTTCACGATTTCTCAGAGATGGATGGACGGATTTTCTTGAAATTTTCAGGGATTATAGAGAATGAAAATACCTACAAATGTATTTTTCATGTTTTTCAAAATTCACTTCCGGTCGTCAGATATGTCCGATTTCCGTTTTTTTCAAAAATATTTTGTCCGAGTCATATCTCAAAAATGGTAAGAGATTAAGACACCAAACTTATATGAGTAATAGATCTTGAGGAGAAGGCAAATCCATTTGGGTTAAGAGCGTCAACCGTCACTTCCGGTCGTCACAGGAAGTGATCAAATAAATCAAAAATTTCAACTTTTCTTTTTTGAATCTTTTTTTGCATCACATTATTGCATCTTATTTGTAGTTTCGAAATATGTTGGTCCCACCGGAAACAAAAACGTCAACTTCCGGTTATAAGCGAAAAACTGCATAATTTGAGTATTTTACTTTCCCATAGATATTTTTTATAGATGACGTATTTGAACTGATTTTTGAATATGTTATCAAGACTGCAAATGTCTAGAGTAACGTCCAATATCTTTGTAAAATTCACTTCCGGTCGCGCGTTTAAATGTCCGCAAAATGAGAACTTGTCCCAGTGAGATCTCAGAAACGTTAAGAGATTTAGACACCAAACTTATAGGAGTATTAGACCTTGAGGAGTAGACAAAACCATTTGGGTTAAGAGCGTCAGCCGTCACTTCCGGTCGTCACAGGAAGTGATCAAATAAATCAAAAATTTCAACTTTTCTCTTTTGGAATAAGACTTGCATCATATAATTCTCTCTTTTTTACAGTTACGATATGTGTTGGTCCCACCGGACACAAATAAACACGACAACTTCCGGTTATAAGAGAAAAACTACATAATAGGGGTTTTAATTTTCCAATACATATCGCTTAAAGGTAGAGTTCTTTAAATGATTTTTATATATGTTATTAAGACTTCAGATGTCTAGAGTGACGTAAAATATCTTAGTAAAACTCACTTCCGGTCGCGTGTTTCCTTGTCCTCAAAATGAAACATGCCACAAAGCATCCATAGGTAAAAGGGTTTTAAGTGTGTTCAATTTAAGGACCAAGCCCTTTTTTCAAGAGGAGATAATAAGGAAATAATGTAAAATTAATGTGGTCATTTCATTATCTTCTTAAAAACTACTGGGTCAGAAAAAAATGAAACTTGTGTGAAAGTTTCCTGACAAATTATAAATTCAATGTTTTTTAAAATCATAACCTGTAGGGGTAGGGTGGGCCCCAAAAGGGGATTAAAGTTTCAGGGGAATGTATTAGAAAGATGTTTAAAACTCTTCTTCTTCTTAGGGACAGCAGGGCTTTGTTAATGATATTGATATCAAGATATGACTATGCTTTTGTAACCCAATGACCTTGAAGTTTGACCTTCTTTTCAAATAAATTTTAATATTGGTGATATGGAATGGGAGAAGCTAGGGTGTTCTCATAAACTACATGTGAAAACTCCTTTCACAAGGAACTATCATTTTTTGACTTCATGATCTTGAACAAGAGTTTTTACCAGGTAACCTACTTATGAAACATTTTAATTTTGGCTGTAATTTTTGCTCCAGAAGATACTTTTTTCACATGTGCATTATTTGTTATCAAAAAGTTTTTTCACATGTGCATTATCTGTTACCTTTTGGATTGTATTATGAAAATTGACTTCATGACCTTGATCTTGAAATTTTGATGCAGTTTTCAGAAACTTCAGTCTTGGTCAGAACTTTTATTAAAATTTATATTTTTTGGTACAATCGACAGACAAGACAGGACACATGGACAAGACATGTAAAATATGCCATAGATATTTGTATGTCAACCACTAAGTCTCCAAAAGAATGAGACAAGAATTCTTTGAATTTTCTTGCTGTGTCTTAGGTTCACTTGTTCCTTCATGTTATACTGTACTGTATCTACTGCAATAAACTTCAATGGATTCAGATATTTTAAGTGAATTTTGATAGCAAATTTACTTGAATATATTTGTAATATGCATGTAAAAATTATTTAAACATGTTGCAAAATTTAAATATGTGTGTGTTCTTTTCTTTCCTTGTAAAACATTTTAATAAATGAACCCAAGATGTACACTCAAACCTCGTTATCTCAACCTCAATGGAACTCAAATTAAACTTCAAGAAATCTGTTGATTCAAGATAATCAGGAAGAGTAAAAAACATGATAAGTGATTTGGACAACCAACTCATTATGACATATCCTGGAATTGAGATATCGGTATTCGAGATAATGAAGTTCAACTGTATTTAAAAGGTTAAGAAAGAGGTTATGTTAAAATATCCACAAGTAATACTGTCTTACTGATACTTTGGTTTTGCGACTTCGCCTTTTTAATCTTTACTGATATTGATTTCCCCCCTCTGGTAAAACTAGAAATCATCCATGTGGGATTCCTTATAAGAGTATTCTCCACTTGCTGATTGTCAAACATTGGAAATCATCAATCAGTTACACATTAGGATTACTTACTATCTAGTAAATATTTTTAAAACAAATTTTTTTTGACACTACTGTAGCAAAGCACATAGTATGTCATTCATCATTTTACTAACATAATTGCTTCAAAGATGCTAGATTAATTTTGAGAGAAGTCTAGGAATTAAAAATCAGAAGTCGTAAAGGTTGAGATATGAGGGATTATTAGTGTTGTGTATACAATTTACAGAGTACTGTTGCAGATGCATGTGAGTTAAGGCTAGGTATAGGCATTTCTATGCAAATGAGCTAATGAAAAAGCATAATTTTAAGGTATATTTATTATTCAGAGAAAGTGTTGATTTATTTTCTTATGCATACTTAGTACCCACGATATGTTATAGCCAGTACACATTATGATGTCATATTATGACTTCACTGATCTTACCTACTGGAGGTAATAAAACACATCAACAAAACAGCTTTGGCGCAAGGGATTATCCTTTTTTTTACGTAAAAATTGTATAATGCTAAGAAGAACATTATAGATTAATAAAACTGCTGCACAGATCCTAGGTATTTTTTCATTTGATTGGAATTTGAGAAAACTTATACCAGACTGTACATTTTCTACCCTTATTCAACTTAAAACTTTACAAATAGAAATTATACAAATGAGCTGTTGATATTTGTGCAGCAATACCAGCAAACTTTGGAATATTTTGCTTCTTAATATACCTTGTTTAAGTTAAATCAAATAGAGCATGCCCTTGCACCGAAGCACTTTTGTTGATCTCCATTATAATCTTGTGTAGTAAAGTACAATGACGTCATAATATGACGTCATAATGTGCACTGGCTTTCTATTGTCATTGATACCAGGTATGTATTAGACAATAAGTTTTAACTTTCTCTGTATAATAGATATAGTTCTTAAGCATATTAATTAGATAATCTGCATAGAAATGCCTATACCTAGCCTTAACTCGCCTGTGAGAGACTACTGTTGGACTATGTAGGCTCAAGATCACTTCAGATTCAGAGTTCCAGAAAGAAGGTCGATATTTGGGTCAAAGTTTCAAAGGTCAAGGGAGAAAAGAATGTTAGAAAATTTGATAATGTAAACAGAAACATTTGACCTTAAGAGGGAAATTAAACTAAAATTAAATCATTTATTTCATCAATTTACAAGCTAATCGCTCCGAAGGAAGACCCAATCGTTGCTTTGCAACGAGCTTTGCTCTAGTCATTATTAATTCTTATTAGTATTTTTTTGACTTTCTAATTTTGTGCACGCGATTTCTCAGAGACTAATGGATGGAATTTAATGAAATTTGCAGGAACAATGTGTTGTAATCTGAAGTTATTTTTTCTGAGAGATTTCTTGTAAAATCACTTCTGGTGCCAAGTTACAGACCATTTTCTGAATTTAAAAAGACATTTTGTCTGCGGATAATCTCAAGAAAGGTTAAACATATCAATGTGAAACTTTCAGGGATTATAGATCGTGATAAATACTAACCAGGACGTGACTTTTCGTTCGTCGTCGGTACTTCCGGTCGTTACCGGATGCTTATTTAAAAAGTCAAATTTTCTAACTTTTTTGTTTTTCAATATTTTTCTTTGATATTAGTAGGGTTAATAGAGGCATTTCCAAAAAGGCTTAATATATAATTTGCTTAAAAATTGATAAACCCAAACTCTAGATATTCGCATTTTAAGATTTGAAGCGGCTCCAAAATGGCGGCCATCTCCGTAAACTCCCTCAAGCAGGTCAGCACTCGGAGCTCCTCGGGTGGCTGGTACCTCGCACACTAACCTCAAACGTCAACGGTGTTCTACCATTTCGGGTTTAATCCCGATTATGTGTGAATTTTCTTTCTTATTTTTTAGCTTTGATTTGCATTGCATTTATGAAAGACCCATGTTATATTTTAAGGACATTGGCAAGTCAAAGTTTTCTGGAGAAAAAAGGTTAAATTCATGGGGTTTTTTTACTTATGAAATAGTGATCTCCCGTGTAGAATTCTTTAGGCGGTAAAACCAAAAAAGCGTATGTTTACAGAGGTAAACAAAAAGCACGTGTACTTCCTTCAACGGGTAGAATCATCTATGCAGCAAGAAAGAAAAGTAGTAATGGATTTGTTGTACATTGTATTCAGGAGGCAAAGAGCCAACAGGTCATCATTTACCATAGTTATGCTCAGTATGCTGGGAAAGGCAAAGATGTGACATATGCTGAAAGGTAGACCGACTTAGATCAGTTTCTAGGTTGTATGAAGGAAGCACCACTTAGTAACTATGAATGAAAATTGAAATAAATCCATGCCAATATTTTTATGACAATGTGTTTCAATCAATTCAGTCAATTACATGATAGAATCAATCAACCAGTCTGACTCTCTTGACTCTTATGAATAATATGTAATTATAGCTGTTAAGGGAAGTAACTCAAAAATAAAGATCGGTGCCGGTATGTCCTTGTCTTGTTTCTATATTTATGTTTTCAGCTGTAACATCTAAAAATCATAGGAAATGAAAATACAATAATGTATATAATACAAAAACTATATGAAATAATCGGGTTTTGGAGAAATATTAAGGTGAAAAATTATGTAGGTCCCTTTTATCAACATTTTACATTTTACAATGAGAATTGCAAAAACACTGATTTGACAAAATGTAAAAAAGAAGGTTGGCTTGGTAGGTTAAACAATCCAGAATATAGCCTGTTTATTACAATTAAAACTACTCAAGAGTTCTTGAAAAATTCTATACGATAATCAGGATACTTGCCAATGTCCTAAAGGCTTCTTTACTACAAGCATATATAAATGTAAATGATTACATGCAAAGAATATCACATATAAGGATGGTTATTTGGACGGAAGACCTCTCGTTGCTCGCAACGAGTATCTAGTTATTATTCTTATTTTTTTTACTTTCTAATTTTGTGCACGCGATTTCTCAAAGACTGTTGGGTGGATTTACATGAAATTTTCAGGAATAGTGTGTTGTAACATGAACTTGATCTATCTGAGAGAAAATTTGGAAATTTTACATCCGGTGCCAAGTTACAGACCATTTTCTTATTTTAAAATGACATTTTGTCTGCGGATAATCTCAAGAACGACAAGAGATATCAATGTCAAACTTTCAGGGATTATAGATCATGATAGATAATAGCCGGGTTGCTACGTTTCGTTCGTCGTCGGCACTTCTGGTCGCTTACGGAAGTGATCAGAGAAATAGTAAAATTTCAACTTTCCTTTTTTAAATCAATACTTACATCACATTACTGCATCTCTTTCAATTCGAAATATGTTGGTCCCACCGGAAACAAAAACGTCAACTTCCGGTTATAAGAGAAAAATGAGATAATTTGAGTATTTTTCTTTCCCATTAATATCTTTTGCAGATAAAGTATTTGAAATGAATTTTAAATATATTATACAGACTGCAAATGTCTAGAGTAACATCAAATATCTTAATAAAATTCACTTCCGGTCGCGTGTTTTTCTGTCCTCATAATGAGAAGTTGTCTGAGCAAGATCTCGGAAATGGTAAGAGATTAAGACACCAAACTTATATGAGCAACAGACCTTAAGATGAAGGCAAAACCATTTGGGTTCAGAGTGCAGCCGTCACTTCCGGTCGTCACAGGAAGTGATCAATAAATCGAAAATTTCAACTTTTTTTTTTTCATTAAAAATTGCATCACTTTATTGCATCTTTTTCGCAGATTCGAAAAATGTTGGTCCCACCAGAAACAAATACGACAACTTCCGGTTAGAAGAGAAAAACTAAATAATTTGAATATTTTACTTTCCCATAAATATTCTTTATAGATAAAGTATTTGAAATGAATTTTAAATATGTTATTCAGAGTGCAAATGTCTAGAGTAACCTTAATTATCTTTCAAAAATTCATTTCGGGTTGCATGTTTTTCTGTCCTCGAAATGAGAAGTTCTCTGAGCGTGATCTCAAAAACAGGTAAAGATTAAAACACCAAACTTTTATGATTAATAGACCTTGAGGAGTAGGCAAAACCATTTGGGTTAAACGCGTCAGTCGTCACTTCCGCTTGTCACAGGAAGTGATCAAAGAAATAAAAAAATTTAACATTTCTTTTTTTAATTAAAACTTGCATCACTTTATGACATCTCTTTTGCTGTTTTGAAATATGTTAGATTCCATGGGAAACATAAACGTCAACTTCTGGTTTTAGGAGATAAACTACGTTATTTTCATATTTAACTTTCTCATAAATATTGCTTATTGATAAAGTACTTGAAATAATTTTATGTATGTTGTATGATACTGCAAATGTCTAGAGAAAAGTCAGAGATTTTATAAAATTCACTTCCTTCCGCGTGTTTACCTGTCCTCAAAATTAGAATTTGTTCTAACAATATTGCTCGGCAACAGTAAACGACTGAAGCCAAAAAACTTTCAGGACTGATAGCCAGTCATCAGTTTATTTGAATTGTGAAAAAATCTTGTATCGCCTGTTACTTCCAGTCATGACAGGAAGTGATGCAAAAAAATGAATGGTTAATGATTAGCATGTTGGATTTTCACGATGATGACCAGGGTTAAATCTCCAGAGTGTCTGAATTTCTATTATCACTTTTTCAGCTTGAATTTTCGTTTTTATTTTGAGAATCGGACAGAAGACCTCTCATTGCAATGAGTTTCTAGTTCTTCTTATTTTTTTCTTACCGATTTTGTGCACGCAATTTCTCAAAAATGGTTCGCTTGATTTTCATGAAACTTTCAGGCCTGATAGAACATTAAAAAATCTTGATACATATTTTTTTATTTTGATGACGTCACTTCCAGTCCAAAGATTTTTGCAATTTAGTGATTTTTGGATGGTCAGTTTGTCCGCAGGTTTTCTAAGAAACCACTCATCACAGGAACATGGAACTTTTGGTGAAGACAGAGCAACATATGTAGATCTGTAATACGTAGTTAACGTTCACTGGAAGTGCCACACGTCAACGCTCGCTATGGCCTGAAAAAAGTCCTATCGGGAATTTAAAAATTTCTAACACTTTTTCTACAGTATCTTTTTACCTGTAAATATTTTGTTAGAACATATAGAACAAAAGTTGTGTAGAATGTCACAATCTTTCAAAGGACATCAACAATAAGGGGCCAGCCCCTAAAATTAGGGAGCTAGAGGGGCCAGAAGTGTTTTCCTGATATCTAAAAAAGTATTGAGAATTTGTATAACATCATAAAAGCAAAGGTGTTCAAAATGACAAGTAGCAGCTAAGAAGATCATTAAAAGTCGTCAAAATGACGTCACTTCCGGTCAAACCGGAAGTAATGGTAGATGGCTCATTCTTGCTCATATGACCGTAGATGTCTCTCGATCTCGATCTTATCTCCTTGAAATTTAGATGGAAGACTTATTTGTTGCTTTGCAACAAGCTTGTCTAGTTCTTTTCATATTTGGCATGGGGTCATTACCAAATTACTTACTTTGCATAATTCTTCAATTAAATTACAATTAATCCAATTTATAAATGTAATTAATTAACTTACAATTACTTTGCTCAAGTAATTAATTATATAATGCACCCCTAATATTTCTGTTATTTGGTTATTTAATTTTCGTTCTTTTTCAATATTTTATACATGATATATCTACAATGTGTATGTACAATTTCGACAATATCATTCATGTCATGTTAGGACAGGATGTTCCTAAATCCTCCCTCCTTGGTTGTTCACATGGAAAAAAATTCAAGCAACTAACTATCAATTCCTGATTTTCAAAAAGAAAGTCAAATTAGCCTTATGAAATGTCAAATTTTATTGACACATTGATTTAGGCCACATAAAATTGAAATTATGGTTCTCAGGCTGGCGCCATCTGTTTTGAGGTAGCCGCATTGCATATTTTATCATAAAAAAATATTGGTAATATGCAGACTAATTTGGAAAAAAATTCTGCCCTTATTTCTTATACTTTTGTATCACTTCCTATAGCCATTTCCAAAAAGACTTGGCCTTTGTTTAAAAGGAACATTAATGGCCTAAAACGTTCACATGTTGATAAGCCATGGATATAAAGCAAACCAATTGATCAGACATTAAAAGCATTACAGTTCTAATCCATCCTCATACTAACGTGTTGAAAACAAAAGTTGGTACAAATGCATTTTTTGCTCACCTCGACGAAATCGAGATGAGCTTATGCAATACCCCTGGCGTTGGGGTCGGCGTCCTGGTTAAAGTTTTAGAGCAAGTCTATTCCCAAGTACATGTACCTATAAGCCCTACCTGGACCAAACTTGCATGGATGATGCATCTAGGGATGGACACTACAACACTTGCTCTGGATGCTGGATCTGACCTACATTTTCCAGATGAGTGACCAGGTTAAAGTTTTTGGAGCAGGTCCATTCCCAAGTAATTATAAGCTCTATCTGGACCAAACTTGTATGGATGATGCATCTAGGGATAGACACTACCAGACTTGCTTTGGATGCTGGATCTGACCTACATTTTCCAGATGAGTGACCAGGTTAAAGTTTTGGAGCAGGTCCATTCCCAAGCAACTATAAGCCCTACCTGGACCAAACTTGCATGGATGATGTATCTAGGGATGGGCACTACCAGACTTGCTTCGGATGCTGGATCTGACCTACATTTTCCAAATGAGTAACCATGACAATGTGTTTGGAGTAGCTCTATAATTATATGGCCTGTTATGATTTAACTTGCATAGATGGTGCATTCCAGACTTGCTTTGGATGTAGGAAATGAAAGACATTTTCTTGATTAGTGAAGAGGTTAAAGTTTTTGGAACAGGTCAATTCCCAAAGAACTATAAGACCTACTTAGACAGAACTTGCATGAATATTGTTTTCAGGATGCACACTAACTATAAAGAAAATATGATGTGAGATTTGCATTACTTTTACTGATAACATTCGTCGAGGTGAGCTTCGTAATCTTTGATTACCTATGTTTTTAGTTTGGACAACCCCTCCCCGTTTTTGATTCTCAATCATTTTTCAGTGAAGACAAAACTAAAAAAAAAAATAGCTCTTGTTATCCTAGAAATAAATATATTTTGTCATGTGAAGGCATGATCTGACCTACAATTTTTGACAGCCCCCCCCCCCTTCTTGAATCAAATGGCCGTCCCCTGAAAAAAATAATCTCTGTCTTCTCTTTTACCTGTCCTTAAGATTATAGAAATTATAGGCTAAAAAGCTCATATGAATATGAATTTCAAACAACATGTATTTGGGAATTGAAATTATTTGTCTTTTGGATCAAACATTCACACTTTGCATTTGAAAACAGCTCAGATGGATTGAAAATGTATTTCAAACTAGAATTTCAATCCAATTTTTTCACGGACGTCCGTGTCGAATTGTACCCACGGGGCACCCATTTCATTGTCTCATTAAATGTTTTGACTGTAACAGATGGAAATGACGTAAGCTGCATATTTCCAATTTTGTTAGTTAATGTTTTGCGGTCTTATATACATTATTGTATCCTCATTTCCTATGACATCTAGATATTTTGGCTGAAAATGCAAATATAGAAACAAGACACAGATATACCAGTACCTTTCTTTATTTTTGAGTTACTTCCCTTAGAATCTATTATCATTCATAATGGTAGAGTGATTTGATTGACTGTTTCTATAATGTTACTTACTTTATTGGAAATCCAATTGTTATAGAAATATTGACATGAATTTTATTTTGATTATTTATTCGTATTTACTAAATAGCACCTCTTCACAAGACCTAAAAACTGCAGTCCTGTTTACTCTTACGATTTCGCCGTATTTTTTATGGATTTTGAGTCCAAAATATGTCTCACGTTTTGCTCTTATGAAAATACAGAAATCGGAAATCCGTTCCTTTGGACTTTAGCTGTTAGTTTTCGTTATGATCTGTCTCAGTTTGAAGCTTTTTTAATCGCTAAAGAGAGATTTCATACACTTAAGTGATTTCGGGTTGCTAAAACGTTTTAAAAAATTACAAAGATGGTAATCAGAAATGTAGTTGTTCTCTAGTAATATATGTAAAATCAACTGAAAGTGAAATCTTACTGGCAAATGCCAAATCTCACTGACAAATCAATTAAAAACTACTGAGAGACAACAATATGGGTAAACAGGTCTGAAACTGTTTTCAGCATTTGTCACATTTTTGCCCATTCCAGCATAGCTACGGTAAATAACAATCTGTTGACTGTCTGTGCCTTGAGTTCAATGTCCAACGAAGCCACCACTGCTTTTCTTTCTTGCTACAGAGATGATTCTACCAATTGAAGGAACCACACATGCTTTTGTTCATCTCTGTAATGTACGCTTTATTGGATTTCATTGTGTAGAGAATTCTACTCGGGAGATCACTCTCAATCACAGTTTTATAAGTGAAAAAAACCATGAATTAAACCTTTTTTCTCCGGATAATGTCCTATAATCAATTGAGCTAATCCCTGCTCAAAAGCTAAGTCCAGGTTATCCATAATTCTTTTATCATATGCTGTCCATGAATGAGGCAGAAGGGGATATCTACTGTCAATAGCCTGAAGATATTTTGGTTGAAAATTGTCAGAGATCATTTAAAATCAGAATACAAGTGCTAGCTGTAGGTGAAATATACAATGCTATTTTTGGTATTGTAGGTGGAGATTTGTTACGTCTGACACGAGATGATCTTATTCAGATTTGTGGTCTAGCTGATGGAATACGATTGAATAATGCTCTACAGGCAAAGTAAGTGCCCATGCAAGTCATTAAACAGCAACAAAATGGAAACTTTTTTCCCTTTGTGTAGATCTCAAAATAAATGCATTGAAAAAGTGAATGCAGCCCAAATCTTGCTATGTTTTTTATATGCTATTCCGTGTTATGTGCTATTTTTCATATTGCTAGTAGAGTAAGGCAGACATATAGTAGGGCTGTCACGGTTCCCCGAAATAACCAAAAATGCAGTCCAAGTTGTTCGGTCTGGTTTCGATTCCATTTTTCCAGATTTCAGTTGGGGTGTGGTTTATATATTAGAGTCTGTTTTATACAAAAAATGGTGTCGAAATCAAAAGAAGGTTACAAGCTACTAATTTTACCCCTATTTCATTGACCACACAAGTAGTGCCAGTTTAAAAATAGAGGTTTTTTCTCAAAAATTCTTGGGGATGTTTATGGGGTGGAATCGGGTTAATTTAGGGCATAGATGGAAAGGAGAGGGTCTGAAAAAAAATTATAAAATTGATAATAATTTTAATGGGAAATTTTGCTTTTAAGTGCTTAGTAGGAAGGGTGTAAAGAGGCCCATGTTTACCCTTTCCTCGAAGGGAAAGTGAAATAAGCAGGGTAGGGGTTATTTGTGATGCCATAGCTGGACTTGCAGACTATGAATTCTCCCAAGAGCCTGAAAAATTTTTGGACTTGAATTGTTCTAACTCTGTGCCAAGTTGCAGGTAAGTTGAGCCGATGTGATTTTTTAAATGAATGTTTACATTCTTAAGGAATGTATAGCAAAATAATTGGTAGTCTGTGTCCTATCATAATGACAATAACAGTGATAAATAAACATCACAACTGAATTATACTTCATTCCATGACAAAACACTTGTTAGAAAGGATTAGATGATTATATAAACAAGCAAGAATGGTCAGGTTGTAGCTAATAGTCAGCATAGTAATCCTAAACACCAATGTCAAGACGTTAACGTGGTTAAATTTGTTTTCAAGGTGAATGTAAAGTAAAAAATAAAGCTTTTTTTAAAGTTAAATTCATGAAATTAAGTTTTAAAATATAGGTAAATAACCAAACTGAAAAACCCAAAACTGAACTGAAAATTTACAGAACCAGCCCGACCCAAAAAATTTTGGAACCGTGACAGCCCTAACATATAGAGATCATGTTATTAGCACACCTGAGTAAAAAGGCTGAAGTGACCTTTCTGATAGAAAGTGTTTGGTGTCCATCTGTCTGTCCGTTGTTTGTCATCTGAAAAACTTTTTGCATTTTTTAGTCTCCAGAACCAGTGGACTCATGTCACAAATCATTTTTGAGTGAATTCGATTTAAGTTTTTTTCAAATGAAGGACCATGCCCCTTTTCAAGGGGAGATAATAAAGAAATGGTAAAAAATTGGAATATTCATTGAAATATCTGTCAGAAAAATGAAACTTACTGTAGAAAATGTTGAAAATCACTGAATTTCATGGGGTCAAATTTCTTGGTTTGTGGAAAAAATACTGATTGATAGGAATTAATTTTGTGGTTTTTAAGACATACATGGTAATGTACTTTGTAATTTTAACATTTCATGAAATACATGAATTTTTGGGTCTAAGCATACTAGGAAAAAATGAAAATTAAACCCCCATGAAAATTTGAAATTTCACAGTATTTTAAACACACCTTCCAACCTTATCAATATTCAGGGTCAAGAACCCTAGGATGCATTCATCGCAACAGATAATTATTTCTACAAAGAGAGACAACTCAAGAATTTTTATTGGTTATAGTCAATTTCTTTTATCATTCAATTATGTTCTTAAAATTTCTGAAGTGTGTTTAATTAGATAAAAAGAATTATGATGTTATATCCTATGGAAGCCTATTTAGGACCTTTCAAAAAATATTTTTAAATTCAATATAACAAATTAAATTTGTTACAACAGATTTCTTGAATTCGTTATAACGAATTCAAAAATTTGTTATAACAGATTTGATTTGTTATAATGAATTCTAAAATTTGTTATAACAAAGTAAATTCTTTTCAACAATTTCTAAAATGTTATAACAAATTAAATTCATTTGATCAAATTCAACAATCAGAACCTATAGAAATATATATATGAATTCAATATAACGAATTTTGGAATTTGTTTTAACAAATTTAATTCGTTATTACAAATTAAAGAATACATTTCAATGAGTTTAATATGTTATAACAAGTTTTAGAATTCATTTAAACAAGTTTAATTCGCTATAATGATTTTTTAATTTGTTATAATGAATTCAACAAATTTGTTATAACAGATTAAAATTGTTATTATGAATTCAAAGAAATTGTTATAATGAATTAAATTCGCTATAACAAATTTGATATAACGAATTTACGGATATAGTGAACTGATTTTCTATCCCGTAGAGGTTAAAAATTACGAAATTATATCTTTTATACTGAATTTTCAATATCTTAAAATTCAAAATATTAAAATGACTTTATTTTTTATAAGTATTTAGATCTGAAATTCCATTCATCAAAAACATGTAGTATCCCAAGTAAAATTTTGTATTTAATGCCTCCCAAAACATATTTGGTTGTCATACTTGAAGGAAAAGTTGCATATTGTGAATTCATTATATATACATGTACCTTAATGAATTCATTATAACGAATAACGGATATAGCGAAGTAAATTCACAGGTTCCCAGGACTTCGCAATAACCGAGTTTTTACTGTATAAATATAACAAAATGGTTCATCAACAGTTTATCTACTTTCAGTACACATGTGCAAGTTAATTTCCATTTAATAAACACAGGAAGAAACAAGACCTTTCAGTTAAAACTGAAAGGCGGCTTTCAGTGACTTTTCAGTGGCCATTCAGTGACTGAATGGCAGGTACATTTCACTGATCTTTTAGCCACAATTCAGATACCTTTCAGTCAACATTCAGCAGACACATTTCAGGTATCTTTCAGTGACCTTTCTGTCGTCTTTCAGTGACCTTTCCGTCATCTTTCAGTGACCTTTCAGTTGTAATTCAAAGACCTTTACATTGGCTTTTCATTAGTTTATCAATAGTTATTCCATAATTTTTTTATTTAAAATTATTCACATCTTTAAATGTGTTTTTGTTTTCTTATTGTGATAAAATTTAGGTACGCAGAACTGGTAATGGTTAGATGTTCAATTGTCTTTAAATTGTTTACTAAAATGTTAAAATTGTGATTATTAACTATAACATTTATGTCTATATAGAATTTAGTTATCATTAAAGATTACAATTCAACTGTGGACTCATAAAATTCTAAATGTTTTTTGAATTTCTAATTTGTTGCATGAAAATTGATTTAGAGAAAGAAAATTATTCAAATGATGAAAAATTACCTATGTATCAGAATTTAATTAATGGAAATAGGATTGTCTTTTTTTTTCTGTAAAATCTCTAAAGCAGTGATAAATATTTTCACAAGCTTATTCAATTTTACATGTATAAGCTGGTGTTAAATGAATAAACAATCATTCAGTCTGAAAAAAAAAATTGAGGATATCGGTCAAAATGCTCTTAATATAATACAATATCTTTAATATAAACATAATAAGAGTTTTCTTATTTTTTCTGCTCTAAAATAGTTTTTCATTATTTTTATATCCATCTAACACAGTGTATAATGCGGTTAGTCTTCATGGAAATATCTGGTTATGAACCAGTACCTCAGATTTCCAGATATTCTCCATATTCAAAATAAGCAGAAAATGCGGACAGGAGTACTTGGACTCTTTTTCCATATTCAATCCAGATTTCCTTAGATTCAAATTTCCAGATTTTCTCCATATTCAAAATATGGAGAAAATGCAGATGGGAGGATTTGGACTCTTTTTCCGAATTCACTCCAGATCTATGAATTTCCATATATTCAAAATATGTAAAAAATACGGAGGTATTTACATGGTTGATAAAATGAGGAAATACAGAAATCTGGAGAAAATACGGAGCTTAGTAATTTTAAAAATAAGAATGTAAGAGTTATCCCCCTTTGCAGAGCTCTAGTGAGAATTACATACCCTTTAGGTTTTTTTTTATAAGTATTTGAAAACTTGATCCGGTCTGATGATTTTTTTTATGATTTTCATTTTGTTAGAGTTATCGCTCTTTAAGGTCCTTGAGATTTTAAGTGTCAAAAAGCCCTCCATTTTTGTTGAACGACAAAAAAGGTCTAGTTATTATTGTTTTTTTCTTACCGATTTTGTGCAGGCGATTTCTCGAAGAACGGCTTGATGGATTTCCGTGAAACTTTCAGGACTTATATATCATCACTTGAGCCTTATGTGTTTTTTTCTGTTTTGATGACGTCACTTCCGGTCCAGAGATATTGTCGATTTAATGATTTTTGAAAGGTTGGGTTGTCTGGAAATTTTCTCATGAATGGCTCTAGATAGAACCATGTAACATTCAGGTATGATAGACCATGTCTGCAGATATGCGTAAGGCATTTCATTTTTACCGGAAATGCCGCAAGTCGGCGCTCGCTATGGTCCGAAAAAAGGCATATCAAAAATTTCAAATTTTTTAACGCTTTTTCTACAATAGCTTTTTACTTGTAAATATTTTGTTAAAACATATAGAACAAAAGTTGTGTAGAATGTCACAATCTTTCAAAGGATATCAACACTTAGGGCCTGACCCCTAAAATTAGGGAGCTAGAGGGGCCACCAAAAGTGTTTTCCTGATATCTAAAAAAGTATTGAGAATTTGTATAGCATCATAGAAGCAAAGTTGTTCAAAATGGCAAGTAGTAGCTAAGGGGACCATTAAAAGTCGTAAAAATGAAGTCACTTCCGGTCACACGGAGAGTAATGGTAAATGGCTCATTTTTGAACAAATGACCGTAGAGGTCTCTCGATCTCGATCTCATCTTCTTGAAATTTAGACGGAAGACTTATTTGTTGCTTTGCAACAAGCTCGCCTAGTTATTATTATATTTTTCTTACCAATTTTGTGCACGCGAGTTCTTGGAAACGGCTCGATGGATTTTCATGAAACTTTCAGGTCTGATAGAACATTAAAAAATCTAGACATATTTTTTTTTTAGCTCTTCTGAGCCAAAGGCTCAAAGAGCTAATGCTATGGCCATTTGTGCGGTGTGTGGTGTGCGTAAACTTTTTAGAATATGGGCCATAACTCAAGAACCCATTGGCCAATTATTGTCAAATTTGTCACAGGGTATCCTTGGCCCAAGGGCTCCCTTTTACATGAAAACTAGGGTAGTGACCCTTAAACAAGATAATTAGGAAAATAGAAACAAAAGTACTGGTGGCTAAAAAATCTTCTCAAGAACCACTGGGCAGATTATCACCAAACTTACACACAAGTATGAAGATATGTTGTAGATTAAAATTTGCACGGGGATTTACCCTGGGGCAAAGGGCGTGGTCTTAAGGTCACTTCAAAGTTGACCAAAAATAACATTTTATTAAAATGTTGATATTTTGCTTACTATAAGGACTAGGATCATCAAATCTTGTCAGCTGATGCATCTAAGGACCTCATATCATGTTGACTCAAAAGTAGGTCACGGTGATCTACTTTTGAAATTTTGCGGCCATTCTTTTTCAAAATGATTAAGAGGCATATTTTGAACAATTAAAGGCCTGTGATCATCAAACTTTGTCAGTTGATGTATCTTGGGACATCAAAGTACATCAACTAAAATGTAGGTCACCTTGACCTACTTTTTGAATTTTATGGCTAATCTTTTCCAAAACAATTAAGGTCATTAATTAGAATACTGAGAGGTTTAGAATCATTAAATCTTGTAAGATGATGCATCTTGGGGCCATAAAACATATTTAAAAAGTAGGTCACAGTGACCTACTTCTTGAACTTTGCAGGCATTCAATTTCAAAGCATTTTAGAGGCATAATTTGGACATTTTAAGGCCTATGATCATAAAACTTTGCAAGTTGATGCCTCTTGGGTCCTCAAAAAACGTCAACTGAAAAGTAGGTCACGGTGACCTACTTTTCAATTTATATAACTATAATTAAATATTTCATGTACTTATTGACTTAGAATCATCAAACTTTGTCAGTAAATGCATCTTGGGTCTTTGGAGTAGGTCAACTGAAAAGTAGGTCACTGTGACCTATTTTTTAAAGATTTATGGCTTTAATTAAATATTTTGGGTACCAATTGGCTTTGAATCATCAAACTTTGTCAGTTGATGCATCTTGGGTCCTCGGAGTACAACAATTGAAAAGTAGGTCCCCGTGACCTACTTTTTAAAATTTATGGCTTTAATTAAATATTTCAGGTACTAATTGGCATAGAATCATCAAACTTTCTCAGTTGATGCCTCTTGGGTTCTTGGGATATAACAACTGAAAAGTAGGTCACGGTGACCTACTTTTGAAATTTTATGGCTGTTTTTAATATTTTTGGGCACTATTTGGCTTAGAATCATCAAAATTTGTCAGTTGATGGTCCTCAGAGTAGGTTGACTGAAAAGTAGGTTATCGTGACCTACTTTTGAAAATTAATCGTTTTAATTAAATATTTTGGGTACTAATTGGCTTAGAATCATGAAACTTTATCAGTCGATGTATCTTAGGTCCTCGGAGTACAACAACTAAAAAGTAGGTCACTTTGACCTCCTTATAAAATTTATGGTTATAATTTTAAAAAATATTTTAGGTATTAATTGGCTTAGAATCATCAAACTTAGTTGATGGGTCCCCAGAGAATGACAAGTGATAAGTAGGTCACCATGACCAACTCTCAGGTACTAATTGGCTTAGAATCATCTTGGGTTCTCAGAGTGTGAATTGGAATTTCAAGGGTTTATCTAAATATACACGATACTTAGAGGCTTCAAATAGAACTGATAGGTTGTACAGTTTATCAGAAGAGCGATTCAAGGCCCTTGGGCGTCTTGTTGTTTTTGGATACATTATTGAAGCAAAAATGTTTATCTCCACTATTTGCAACCATATATTTTAAAATTTTCATCAAATATTACGAAATTAGGGGCCATAAGGGGCCAGAATGCTTAATCTTTGATGATTTATATCTTGAAAACGGGAAACATTTTGAAAAGCAATATTGAACAAATGTTGTTTAGAACGATGTTCTCAACAATGTGCATCCTTTTAATTTTTCCTAAACAGCCCCTATAAGGACTTAAAGGGACGGCCCCTAAAATTTTCAAGTCTACATATCTCAAAAATGAAACGAAACTTCTGAATAGTTGTTGAACTAAAGGTCTTCAGAATTACAAGACCTTTCATGTGATATCAAGAAAAAGGGGCAGACCCCTCAAATAAGGGGCTCAGAGGGGGAAAGTCTTTCATCTATAACTCTTTAACATTAAATATTTTGATATTAATAATTGAAGCAAAAATGTTCATCTTCACAATCTGCAACTGAATATCTTAAAGTTTTCTTCAAATATTACGTATTTAGGGGCCATAAGGGGCCAGAATGCTTAATCTTTGACAGTTTATTTCTCGAAAAGGGGAAACATTTTGAAAAGCAATATTAAACAAAAGTTGTTTAGAATGATGTTCTCAATAATGTGCATCCTTTTAATTTTTCCTAAACAGCCCCTTATAAGGACTTAAAGGGACGGCCCCTAAAATTTTCAAGTCTACATATCTCGAAAACGAAATGCAACCTCTGAATAGTTTTTGAACAAAAAGTCTTCAGAATTGCAAGACCTTTCATGTGATTTCAAGAAAAAGGGGCAGACCCCTCGAATTAGGGGCTCAGAGGGGCCAAAAGTCTTTCATCTATAACTCTTTAACGTTAAATATTTTGATATTAATAATTGAAGCAAAAATGTTCATCTTCACAATCTGCAACTGTATATCTTAAAGTTTCAAATATTATGTATTAAGGGGCCATAAGGGGCCAGAATGCTTAATCTTTGACGATTTATTTCTCGAAAAGGGGAAACATTTTGAAAAGCAATATTGAACAAAAGTTGTTGAGAATTATGTTCTCAACAATGTGCATCCTTTTAATTTTTTCCTAAACAGCCCCTTATAAAGACTTAAAGGGATGGCTCCTAAATATTTCAAGTCTACATATCTTGAAAAAGAAATGAAACTTCTGAATAGTTGTTGAACAAAAAGTCTTCAGAATTACAAGACCTTTCATGTGATATCAAGAAAAAGGGGTAGACCCCTCAAATTAGGGGCTCAGAAGGGCCAGAATTCTTTCTGTAACTCTTTAACAGTAATGTTCATCTTCACAATCTGCTACTATATATATTTTAAAATCTTCATGAAATACTACGTTTTTAGGTGCCATAAGAGGGGCCAAAAACCTTTTATTTTTAACTCTTTAATGATCTGAACTGAAACAAACGTTTTGACTATTTATTAGGGATGGCAATCGAATACAGAATTGCTAATCGGTTAACCGCAAGACGTTCCGACCGATTAACCAGTTAATCGTATCAAAACGGACATTTTCTTGACATTTTTTTCTCAAGTAGCTCTATTCATATACACAAGAAGACTGAAAAGAAGTTAGAAGTTAAAAACATTCTATTTATTTTTATCAGGAATATACATGTAAATATATTTTATTTCAATAAACAAGAAAAAAAAGAAGAAAACCATGAAACCTGTCTGAGAAATCGGACATTGATAATTTTCAGAGTATATGTCACACAGGTTCATTTTGCATTGTCACAATAATCAAAACTATGACTGAACTTTCACATAATGCACAATGTTTGTCTTATAATATAATTTAATAGATAACGGCAAAAGACACACATACCAATTCATAGTGCTCATCCGTGATTTAATATCATTAAAGAATTACAGGACGATCGGCGTAACAACGTGGTGTTTTTAAAAACAGTAATTAACTTCACAAACTGACCAATTACTCCTCGATCTCAAACCATGAAACCATAATTACCTCCAAATCAGCTTAAACAGATATATAAGAACGCTAAATTATCAACTTTTATGCAAGGGTTTCTATTTTAGAAATGAATTTTAGGAAAATTGCAGTCAAATTTATATATATTTTATTTTTTTTTCGACTAATCGATTACAAATTTTCTAACCGATTACCATCGTTCCGACCGAGTATTTGGTTAACCGGTTACAAATTGCCATCCCTACTACTTATATATTTATGAACAAAAATCTCAGTCAAATTCATATCTCATCTTATCAAAATTCGGAGGGAAGACCCACTCGTTACTCGCAACGGGATCGCATCAAGTTATTAAGGTCTTCCGTCTCCACAGAAGACCTTATAGTGATTCTATTGTTTCTTATTATTAATGTCTTCCGTCTTCATGAAAGACCTTATAGTGATTCTATTGTTTCTTATTATTATTAAGGTCTTCCGTCTTCACGGAAGACCTTATAGTGATTCTACTGTTTCTTATTAGGTCTTCCGTTCACAATTGATCAAACCATACTCCAGATGTTGGCATTTCTTAATTTGAAGCGGTGGTCCAAAATGGCGGCTGTTTTCGTAAACTGCAACGAGCAGGTCGGAGATTACGGAGACAGCCGAGCTTGCCAAAGAAAAGGCGTGAAGATTAACTCATGATATTTGGCTTGAAGTAATGTATCGTGTCCCGCCTTTCATAGTAGACAAATGGACTGATGCAGTTGATTAGAAGTGCAGAAAAGGATTACAAGGACATGTTTGTTTGGAATTGAATGGAATTAGAAAAAAGAATGAATAAAGGAATTTAAAACATCAATAGTTTTAGATATTCACATTTCTAAATTTGAAGCAGTGATCCGAAATGGCGCTGTCTTCATAAACTCCAACGAGCAAGTCGGAGTTTACGGTGACAGCCAAGCTTGCCCAAGAAAAGGCGCAAAGATTTACTCATGATATTTGGCTTGAAATAATGTGTCGTGTCAAGCCTTTCATATTAGACAAATAGACTGATGCAGTAGTATAGAAGTGCAGAAAACGATTACGCGGACATGTCTGTTTGTAATTGAATGGAATAAAAAATTGAATGCATAAAGAATAAAGGAAGTAAACACATCATTAATCAATAACAGATTATTTCTTCTGCTAATAGTTATTGTTAAAACTCAAGTAACAAATTCAGATGTGAATCTGCTTGCACAAGTTTTGGCTGGTAAGCTAATATCCTATAATTCCGTACTATGAAAATATTAACCTTCCTGACGCTCTTTAATTCAGGCAATGAGTGCAAATAAACATCCACGATAGTTGGATTATATTGCGCTGGTAGAGTGGTTTCCATATTAATTTTTCACGCAGGCGATCTGGGTTAAATTTTGTGCACGCGATTTCTCAACAACTATTCGGTGGTTTTCAATGAAATTTTCATGAATAATGAGCATCTATAGGAACTTGATACGTTTGGGAGGTAATTTGAAAATTCTCTTCCGGTGCCAAGTTATGAACAATTTCCTGATTTTAAAATGAAAATTTGTCGCCCCTATTTTCAAGAATGGCTAAAGATATGAACTGGAGACTTGTTGGCGATGGTAGTACATGACACCCATAGGTGAACAGAATTATCTTTTTGTGCGTTGGCAGTACTTCCGGTCGCTACAGGAAGTGAATTTATAAAGTCAAATTTTTCAACTTTATTGTTTTTGAATATTTTTTGATAATAAGAGGATGGTTAATCGGAACATTTAGCGTTTATATTCTTAGTATTATATAAAAAAAACATTTCAAAAGATTTGAAAATGCTTCTGATAGTTTTTTTTTTTACGTAAAATAGTTTCGTTTTAAAACAAAATACACATTCTACAATAAATACATGTACAGGATCTGAACGTGACATTAAAAAAAATTGCTGCACGTCGATCATCGTGATCTACTGCCGTAGTATGTAAAATGAATTCCTGTAAATACATTAATTGTTTATGGCATCGTCGGTGCTAAAACTTTCGCAATTTGTACTGCATCACTATTTTTTAAAGCAAATATATATTGATCGAAGTGTTTGAAGTCGAACTAATATCGTTTTGGCAAACTCAAGTTTAACAACAACGGCACATGACTAAATCATATTTATTAAGGCCAGGTAAAATTAATCTTTAGATTCTCATCCCCGCCCGCCCCTCTCAAAGTGCCCCGCCCCGTTGTTTTTTATTTTGTTTTTTGGATGCCAGGTAAAATTAATCTTTAGATTCTCATCCCCGCCCGCCCCTCTCAAAGTGCCTCGCCCCGTTGTTTTTTATTTTGTTTTTTGGATGCCAAGCGTATTATTTTCATGTATTTTTATGCAGCAAGAATCTGGGTCAAAATTTAAGAGTTATCTCCCGTCTGTATTAAAAGTCGCGTGGCGCTATTTATAGCAAAAAAAAACTATGTGAAGAATGGAGAAAAATCGGCAATAAAAGCAGTTTAAATACGTAAGGAAAAGATAATTTGTCAGTAAAGAGAAGGCAGAAAAGCAAAAATAACATATAAACACATCTAGATACCATCACTGGCATGGGCAAGTTTTTAAAGAGATTTTAACCAAGTAAAAACAGACGAAGAAAATACACATGGTCAAGTTTTAAATAACGATCTCCAGTTGTATGTGATTTTGCATTAAAAAAAATAATAAAACATCGTCCAAAGACTTTAGAGAATAATGGTGCTAAGGAAATGTTAAATCTTAAAACTGTTAAGGCCTAGGCTTTTCAGTAGAATATTTTACAGATTTACACAATCCTGTTTTTGTAAATATGATATATTTTAATGTCGAACATGTCAAGTCTCAAGAACGATTGAATGTATGAGGACAGTAGAAGTCTGTGATATCTGTATATCACACAGAATAGAAGGAGTTGTTGGTAAAACTATAAGGTATTTGGGGAAAGGTCGCTGAGAAAACATGCATATGCAATTTATTAGGATCAGCACCTCATTTTGTTTGGCGTGTGCCGTATCTGTGTACTTGATTATTTGTTAATAAAACTATAAATATTTTAATTTTCTATAACAAGAATCTTCTGTAGATATTTAAAAGAATATGAAAACAATAAAATTTATTCATATTGGCATTAACATAATGTAAAAATTATGTGTACGAATGTTTTGTTGATACATTCATTTATAAAAAATAAAAAATAAAACCCGCCCACCCGCCCCAATTTTTTAGCAAATTAGGATGAGAATCTAAATTTTAAATTTATATGGCCTAAACAGAAAACAAGATTATTATAACAGTTGAAGTTAAAAATTATTGTTTATTTAATTCTTTAATATATGTACCTTGTCTGGCTTTACAAGGGTGATCTAGATAGTGACAACCAATTAGCCGCTTCACTGACCACATGCACCTGTGGCGGTATATCGAGATAATTGACACTTTGAAATGCACGTTTGTTGTGAAAACAAGGTGGCGGATGGCGGTATGCGAATTTGGAGTTATAAAGAGAATTTTATATAGCAGTAAAAACTTTCTTGAAAAATCATGGCGTTATTGCGAGAATGGCGATGAATCGAATGGCGGTAATTCGAGAATTGACTGTATTATTAATATTATTTTTTAGACAAATTTAAAGCACGCGATATCTCGAGAACTATTCAGTGGTTTTTCATAAAACTTTCAGAGATAATGCGATATTTAATGCCATTGTTACAATTGGAAGATTTTTTTGAATAATTCGCTTCCGGTTCCGAGTTATGGACAGTTTTCTGATTTTAAAATGAAATTTTATCGCCCTTTTTTTCAAAAATGGTAAAAGACATGAACTGGAGACTTGCTAGGGAGTATAAGGCATGTCTTTTAGATATGCAGAATCTCCTTTTCATGCATCGTCAGTACTTCCGGTCGCTACCGGAAGCGAATTAAAAAATCATTTTGTTTCAACTTTTTTGTTTCTCTATATTTTTCTATGATTTAAGAAGGAATAATAGAGAGCTTATCGAAATATGTAATATATATTTTGTTTTAAAAGTAGATTTTTTTCGATAAAGTTTGTGCACACAATGTCTTAAGAACTATTCAGTGGTTCAGTGATAATGTGCTGTAAAAAGCCATTGTTACACTTGAAAAAGTTTTGAAAATTCGCTTGTATAATATATAATTTGATTGAAAATTAATAATAAATATTAGAATTATTTTCTAAATATTTTTTAGACAAATATTATGCACACGATATCTCGAGAACTCGTCAGTGGTTTTTCGTCAAACTTTCAAGGATATTGCCTTTCTTACATTTGAAAGAATTTTGGAAAAATTTACTTCCGGTTCCATGTTCCGGGCAATTTCCTGTTTTTTTAAATGGAATTCTTTCCGCGACACATCTACAGAACGGCTAAAGATATGAACTGGAGACTCATTGGAGAGCATAGAACATGACTTCTAATTTGCGGAAATTTCTTTTTGTGCGTCGTCAATAGTTCTGGTCGCTACCGGAAGCGAATCAAAAAATCGATTATTTCAACTTTTTTGTCTCTCAATATTTTTTAAATGATATTACTAGCGATAATAGAGACTCTTATTAAAATTTGTCCCACTAGCGTAATGGTTAGCGTGTTCAATTTTCACGCGGGGGACCTGAACTCAATCCCCAAAATGTCTGGATTTTTTGTGCCATTTTTCAGCTGAAATATAATACTGTATCTTTGAAATGATATCTGGTATAATTTTCTGTTCGAATTACGCAATATATTTTTACAAACAATTTACGTGTTATAGTATTTAATGTATGAAGGAGTTAAAAGGAATGCACAACGTAATACATATAGTGTTATGAGTGAGGAATTATCTTCTCCAATAACGGAGATTTTAAAATGTAACTTTTTCCGTGAGTGTTCTCAAGAATGGCTAAAGATATGAGCTGGAGACTTGTAAGAGATAATAGAACATGATTTCTAAATTGGCGAAGTGGCCTTTTTGTGCGTCGTTGTTACTTCCAGTCGCTACCAGAAGCGAATTTAAAAAAATCGATTTTTTCAACTTCAATATTTTTCTTTAATAGGATTAAGAGAGCCTCTTTTCAAAATATTAAATATATAATTTGTTTTCGAATTCATAATTCTAAACTGTAGATATTCGACATTTTCACTTTGAAGCGGGAGTCCAAATGGCGTAATTGTTAGCGCGTTGGATTTTCACCCTGACGACCAGGGTTAAATCTCCAGAGTGTCTGATTTTTTAAAATCACTTTTTCAGTGAGTTTCTAGTTATTATTATTTTTTTTTTTTTTTTTCCCCAAAATTTTGTGCAGGTGATTTCTCAAAAACTATTCAGTGATTTTAAATGAAACTTTCAGGAATTATGCGTCGTCTAATGGACTTTGTTCACCAGAAGGAAAATTTGGAAAACTCGCTTCCGGTGCCAAGTTATTGACAGTTTTCTGATTTTAAAATGAGATTTTGTCCCCCCTTTTTTTCAAAAATGGTTTAAGATATGAATTGGAGACTTGTTAGAGATGATAGGTTATGTCTTCTAGATGAGGGGAATCACCTTTTTGTGCGTCGTCAGTACTTCCGGTCTTTACCAGATGCAAATTTAAAAAAGTCGAATTTTTAAACTTTTTTGTTTTTCTATATTTTTCTTTTATTTTTATAAGGTTAATAGAGGCTCTTCTGAAAATGCTTAATATATAATTCATTTTAGAATTGATCAATCCAAACTCTAGATATTTGCATTTCTAAATTTGAAGCGGGTCCAAAATGGCAGCTGTCTCCGTAAACTCCAATAAGTAGGTCGGAATTTACGGAGTCAGCCGAGCGTTTGTTTGAATGAAAGTACCATAAGGATCAAAGAAATGTGAAGGAATTGTTGGATTGTCACATCACAATTACGTTGCAATTCTGTTTCGAACTAGAGTTTTAATCTGGGGTTTCCTCAAACGTCTACTATAATTGTTCTTGTCTGTATCTCAAAGTAGAAAAACGACATGACTACAAGTGGAAATACGATAACTACAACCTTTTGTTTTACACCATGGAAAAACTGATCCTAAACCATGGTTATAAGTAATAGCTTTTCAAGAAACTTGCCTGACTAAAGCAATCAATATATAGTAACTAGAGCAGAGCTCGTTGCAAAGCAACGAATAGGTCTTCCGTTGGAGCTGCGAACAGGAAGAAGTGACCTTGAGTCAAGGTCATGCCACATTCTAAGGTTATAAGCAATCTTGTAAGGGGTATCAACTTGCAATGTCTCACCAGTAGAAAGACAGTTAAGGAATGTTGTTTCTCCGTTGATGACCTTGAACTCGTTCAAATGACCTTGCATCAAACCATGACACACTCTGTTTATAAGCAAACCCCATCTATGTGTAACCGACTCGACAAGTTAACACATGTTCTTTCAGACCATTCATCCAGTCAAAACATTCTTTCCTTAGTGACCCTAAATTTAATCAACATGGCTGTAGGAACCGGGGGAGGGGGGGCACAGGGATGGGGCGTACCCCCCAATAATTTTGCCGATATATAGATTACTATAGTAGACATAGACATAGATACTATAGCTTGTGCCACCTCAATAAAAACGTTGATAACCTTCTTTTTTTTTTTTTGCTTGTTGAATTTTTGGTAGTTGGTGACCTTTTTTTTTGCTTGTCAGGAAATTTATGGTAGTAGTGCCCCCTCAACTGTCAACTGAAAATGTATGGCTGTCCCCCCCCCCCCCCCCCCCCCAAAAAAAAAAAAAAAACTGAATTTGCTTCCTCGTTTCATTAAAAAAAATCCTACGTGACAAGTTTGTGTGATCACACCAGTAACATTCAAACACCACTATTTCATTTTTACACATTTAAATCGACACAATCAATCAACGATAATATGTTGACGGTGCGACCGTTGGGGGGAGTGCATTGTTCACTTAATTTTAAGATCCGCCTCTTCAAACAGCACGAGACATTTGGAACGTCTAGACTGTGACGTCTCATGACATATGTTAGCTGTATTTCTTTAAACGAATTTTGAAAAGTGCAAACATTTTAACAAAGAACGTTTAATCTACTATCTGTATGCAATTCCATTAATTAAGGTGATTTTTTTGGGTGAATTTTTAGTTGTTGTTACCGCGCGAACGAAGTTAGCAGCGTCGCTATAAACAATCTAACTCCTCACTCATTTAATTGTGACGTCACAATCGTGAAACACGACGTTTTGTTGCAGGGCAAACATGATGGACACGTGACTTTCTCGGCCAATCAAATTCTACTAGTGATTTTTCACTTGTAAGCTAGTTTTCACAGAGGTATAATAAACGTTTTTTAGACCATACATCGAAATATATTATCATAATTTCTATAGTTGTAATTTATTAGGTTCAACTCACTGCTTTAAAGGATCATTGTAAATGTTTTATGCCCAATTTGGATACTGAACAACGTGTGATTTTTGAAACACTGATGCCCCCATATGGCATCTTATGGCAAAAGTTAAAAGTTTCTCAAATGCAAGTCAAACTCCATGGTCAAGATCAAAAGATAAAAAAAATGTTATTACCCAAATAAAGGTCTTGAACAAAGAATATACTGTGAAATATATACTAGTATGAAAGCCACAGCAGCAACAGTTTAAAAGTTATGGCCAAGGTTAATTTCTTTAAAAGGTCAAACTCCAAGGTCAAGGGATCATAATTGTTTGTACTTGAGGGAAGGTCTTAATTGTTACAAGGAATACACATGTGGTATTAAAAAAGCCTTAGCACCAACTGTTCAAAAGTTAAAACCAAGGTTAAAGTTTTTCAAAAGTAGGACATACTCAAAGGTCAAGGTAAAATGGTCAAAATTATAGGTATACAATGACAGGCCTTGTCACAAGAAAATTACCTATGTAATATAAAACCCCTAGTACTAGTCATTCAAAAGTTATTGTCAAGGCTAAAGTTGTATAAAAGTTGGTCAAACTCCAAGGTCAAGGTCAAATGGTCAAACATATTTATACCCAAGGAGGAGACTTATCACAAGGGATACAGATGTGAAGTATAAAAGCCATAGCACCAACTGTTCAAAAGTTTTGGCCAAGGTTATAGTTTGGTAAAATTTTGCGAAAGAGGATCAAACTCCAAGTTCAAGGTCAAGAGGTCAAATATGTTGGTACCTGAAGGAAGTCCTTGTTACTAGGAATACACATAAGAAATATGAAAGCAGTAGTTCCAACCAATCAAATTTTATGGGCATAGTTAAAGTTTTTGTGGACAAAGAGGCTAACACAGTCTAACAGACAAATAGACAGGTCGACAGGACAAAAACTGCATGCCCCCGGATCTTCGATTACAGTAGCATAAAAAAATGTCGGCGTCTTTGGGTTTTCGCATTGGCCTTAAATCTGAAAATCCAAAGGATTACAAGGTGCATTACGATACGCTTTCACATCATGTTCTATAACCCAGAGCATATTGTCTGCAAAGATAAATATTTAATTCAGTATTTAATTAGCTATGCATAATTATCTATGTTGTTTTAAAAAGGAAATATAAAAAAAAAATATTTGTTTTATATTTTTCGATGTAGAGATATACAGAAAATGTTTTCCAATTTTAAGTCCTATCGCAATACACATTTTAAAAAAAGTGTGTGTTGGAGGGGGGGGTCATTACATTTTTGCTGGGATTCGCCTATGTATGACCGTAGAGAAACAAAGAGTGGGGAGGGGGCAAGCAGGAACTAAATCAAAAAATTTACATATTAAAACTACAGCAAAAGACTATTTTCAGAAGGTCTGCCCCCCCCCCCCCCCCCCCCCCGTACAATCCGCACAACGGACCTGTGAAAAAAAATACTGATCCTACATTCAGAGTCCCAGGGCACCAGGAAAGAGTGGCAAAAAGAGAATATTGGTTTATTTCAGTCTATAAGTCGAATCAAAATATCTTTTCCTCAAGAGTTTTCTTTCTTTGAGTCCATCCCAGTGATCGTGTGATTTATTTCATTTATTTTATGTTTTGTACTGGACTTGGAAAATGAGGACATCTTTAGGTTCCTGAGCTGGCCTTGAAGCCCACAGAACAGATTTTCTGCTTTATGATAAATTCAAGTGATATGTAATTCGGTATTAATTTTGTGTTGATTTTTTAATGTTAATTTCATCAAGAAATATGAAAAATTAATGTTTTAACTGTACAAAGTGAGGCATTTTTTGTGTGGAACGATTATTTTGGGGTTTTCACAATTTTTTCATATGGTACACATGATGAGTAAGTGCAATAAATATAATTTGTGGAAAAGATATCCAACAAGCCTCGGGGTTGAATATCGGGGGGGGGGGGGGGGTCTGTCCACAAGTACCTGTTGTCAAGCCCGTAGAAAACAATTTCAGTTTTTTGGGGGGGGGGGGGCAAATAGAAATTTCCACAGGTAATTGTTCTCGATTTTTTCCTATGGTACACATGATGAATAAGTGTAATAAATATAATTTGTGGAAAAAAATGTCCAACAAACATTGGGGTTGAATTGGGGGGGGGGGGGGGGGATCCTGTCCACAAGTACCTGTGGAAATTTCTTGATACATAACAGAATTTAAAAGCATGTATAAGACATCAATTGAAGGGGAGAGGGCACGGCCGTAATTAAAAGTTATATAGAGACTAGGAAGGAATGAACTGTCGTTAAATTTTAATTGGTTAAGAACTATTACCTAAACTCTTCACTTTCACATTTTCAATTACAGATTCTTGTTTTTAAAAAGCTATACATGTACATTTATATGTATCTATTAGATGCATAAATTATGTTATTAATCATTTTATCTTAAAGGAAAAGTAAAAATCTCAATCAAACTTGTTCCGCACATTATGCTCTCTGATTCATTATGTTGTTCAATTATAATGGCAAATTTGCTGAAACACAGAAACATTTTTCATGTCAGGGTAAAAAAGCTATGTATGGTGTAAATTGTAAAACCAGGGATCTGCATTTTAACGTAGAAACACAATTAGCAGTATTCGATACCTATATTAACAGTGTAATGAGTTATGGAGCTGAAGTATGGGGATTTCACAAGGGTCAAGATATAGAAAATGTTCACTTAACTTATTGGAAAAGAGTTTTAAAAGTCAGACAAAGCACCAGTAATGATGCAGTTTATTGTGAATTAGGTAGATTTCCACTTATACTAGAAAGGAAAAAGAAAATTTTGAAATATTGGGTGAAATTAAAAAACAGTGATAATTGTATTTTACAATCATGTTATCAAGATATGGTGGAAAATAATGATGAATGGATTGTAAACATTAAGAAGGAATTTCAAAGGCTTGGTTTAACTGACATGTATAATAGCAATTGTATTGATAACAATTCTCTGAACATCGTATTTCAAAGAATGTATGACGGTTATAAACAAGATATTATGGCAAGAATTTGTAATTCTCCTAAATATTTTTTATATCAACATTTAGTGGATAATGTTGTACTACAGACGTATTTAAGAAAACCATTACATTCAAAGTATAGAATACCTATTAGTCGTTTAAGACTATCAGCGCATGATTTAAGGATAGAGAGGGGAAGGTATTGTAACATAGAAAGAAAAGATAGAAAATGTGAAATATGTATATCAGATGAGATAGAGGACGAATTTCACTTTGTATTAAAATGTCCTCGATATGAAGAACTAAGAATTAAATATAATTATGAAGAGTTATTATTTTAAAAAACCATCAGTATTTAAATTAGTACAGTTACTGAATTCCACAAATACTAAAGAACTATGTAACCTAGGTAAATTTCTGTATTTTTCTTATCAATTAAGAAATGATGTTTTAAATAGTGTACAATAAGAAGTGATAATACATTAAATGCTATTGTTTATGTAAATGCCACATGTAATGTATATTGTATAGCATATACTACACTTATCCTGTGCAAAGCTTATGTATAAATATTTATGTACATATTTTGTATACCTATGAGATGTAATGTCTCTGGTTGAAATAAAACAACAATAAAACAACAAACAACATTACTCAACAGATGCTTCATATACATGTAAGATGGGAAGACTGCAGACTGCAGGTGTGATAAATTCACAGCATGCAGCTCCAGCCTTAATTCCAACTTTGTTCCAAAATTTTATTATACAACGCAAAAAATTAGAATAAGCCGAAAGAATATTTTGAATCACTTCGGAAATGCTGCCGTAGCACCAGACTGAGTTCACAATATCGAGTGATTTTGATTGACAGGTGTAGCGCCGTTGTGCATGGATTTCGTGTAACTATACATGTACTGCAGATTGTGGTTGAAAATAATAAACAAACAGATCTAAAGAAAAGATATTGTATACTGTAGAACCAGTTCATTCATGAAACGAATTTAGTCGTATTATGTGGGCCCATGTTAGATTTGACAGGTTAATTCAATGGACCACAGTCATTTAGGGTATTCCGAATCACCCCACATATCGCGACTCTCGGTAATTTACCTTACCGCTGTACCTTGCACGACACGTGCACAGGTGTGACAACCAAACAGTCATTATTAGTAAGGTCTATACTTATTGCATACAACAAATAAAGAGGTAAACATAATGCGTTAACTAAAAGAATTAATTATTTTAATTCATTAACTTCCTATCCTTTTCGAAGAAAATGCCCGTGTAGAAACGTTGCATGGTATTTCTCATCGACGTCGTGGCGTTGTTGGTGGATGAAACATGGCATATAAGGTATCGATAGAACGGCAATTTTATAAGCTTTTGTGAGTATTATTTGTTTTTAATATCACCTCAAAAATAAACTAGGTATGGCCGCATTTGTAGCCCCCTACAGTTTCGAACCACGTGTGTACATGCCCCTAGCCAAATAAATTGCACACGCTACATGTATACTTGTTATATGTCAGATTATTATTTTTTTTTATAACATTGTTTTTCTTAAATGCAAGGGGTATGAAAGTAATGATTTGACAAAGCAAGAGCTATAATAAGACTATCCCGGGTCCCGGTATACACGTGATCAGTGTTGATCAATGTTGATATGTACGAGTACACGTATGCAGTGATATACGTCATTCTTAATAATCATGAAATCTAAACATGAGTTGGTTTAATTCCTTTTCACAATTTTTTTTATCATCATTATATCATTATTTGGTAGCCTACTCGTAGAATTATGACAGTTCAGTGTTAATTATTTGCATTAAAAAAATCACATAGGTAAAAAAAAAATTACATAATTATCATGATCAGGCCCGTAGGAAGCAATTTCACTTTGAGGGGGCACAACCATACATTTTCAGTTGGGGGGCACTATCACTTACCAAAATTCCTTGACAAGCGAAAAAAAAAAATGTCATCAGACGTTATTATTGAGGGGGCACAAACACATAGCTATATTTTCTATAGTATTCTATAAATCGGCAAAATTATTGGGGGCATGGCCCCCCCCCGTGCCCCCCCCCCCCCCCCCCCCCCCCCCCCCGGTTCCTACGGCCATGATGATTATATTTACAGGACAACAATTTACAATCAGGTAATTTCAGAAAGTAATATTCTGTTGGTATTTGCTTTTCTGCATGATCCGCCTCTGTGAACGCTGTTTTATAGTGTGTCTACAGAAAGGGGGGGGGGGGGGGAGCTTTAATAACTTAATAAAAAAAACAACAACATTCAACAAGAAAATAATTCTTTTTATTTTTTTATACTTTTGGTAAACAATACCAACTAATTCATTAATTATAATGTTGTTATCTGACTGTTTTTAGCCATTTACCTGGTGATTCGAAATACCCGGAAGTGACCTGCAATACACTAAAAAGGTGATGTAAATATAACCCCTGTCAAGGCCTGTATCGTAGATAGACTCGCCATGTAATGTAGATTTGATTTTTCATTGAATTGGCTTTCCTTTAATACCAACCAACCATTTATAAACTTGTTAATAAAATCGTTTACAGTCAAAATGTAAAAAGTGATTCGGAATACTCTAAATGTACCCGTTATAAAAACAACTCATTATCAACTCAGTGGACCGATAATTTACTTCAAAATAAGCTATAGATCAATAAAATTGATTTCAGATTAACCAATATTTTGTTGCAAAGATAATGTAAAACAGAGACCGGGGATTTTGTATTTCTCTGTATTTTAAACACTCGATATGCGTACATTTGGGGCGCTCTTGCATATACATGTACACTTGTACATTCGAATTCAAGATCGTGCTTATAAAAAGAGCATGTTCTGTACTTGCATGCATGTATGTATGTATGTATCCATAAAACTTTCCGATTTTCCCGAGAATTCATCCTCACAATGTCAATTAAGGTTCCGAAATCACAATACCTTGACATTGTGAGGATGCCGAGAATTGAAAAAGTCACCTCCACTTACAATTATCATGCATGTGTACATGCAGTTTAAAACACGAGACAGAAAAATAAATTGTTGCAAACTTAATGGTTAAGTCGGCAATTAAAATGCGTAAAATTTGAAATGAATAAATGCACGGGCGGTAAGGATTGATAAAAATAAGCGTGAGATAAAGTAAAATAAAATAATATGTAAGATTCGAAATGATTTCAAACCCAATTTTCCATTAATCGCTATGAGTACACAATGTATTTTAACACCGATATGACCCCGGCTCTCTGCGGCCACGTGTGCACGAAGACTGGGTTACAAAGCGACAGAGCAGAATGTAAACTGTGCTGTAAGAAGGCGTGAATTATTGTATGTTTAAAATATTTGATGTATATAGTTTAATATTTAATGAAAAATTAAATGAAGAAACAATTAAGAGACTGATAGTAAAAATTATACTTTACACAAGTATTAATACTTAATACTTCTATCACTAATTGCAATTATTTGCCTTAGCACCTTTTCAATAACAATTGAATACAATTACACTGGACAGAGAAATAAATTGTTTGTTTGTTGTTGTTTTTTTTTTAAATCGTATTGTTGTGTTGACAGTGAACAGGCCGGTAAAAGTGATTAAAATTCGAAATGATTTTATGCACTAGTGTTTGGAACGCTTAAGATTAAATCAAAGATGAGATTAAGTTATCTTAAAGATTCAATATAAATTTTAAAAAAACATAATGTTTCATTAGTCGTTGTTTCTGCACGATGGATTAATGATCATTAATTATTCGATGCTTAAAGTTTAATATTACTTATATAGTTATATAGATACATTTAATTCCTTCCTTTATTAGAAGACGCTGTTCCCTTTAAAACTAAATTAAAAAAGAAAAGAAAGTTGTAAAAAATAATTTATGAGTTAACCATAGAACACGTTTAAAACCTTATTTAGAAGAAAATTAACATTAAATACAGTAGGGTATATTATTTATAGCGAGTTTGTTTAAGTTATACACACGAAGAGTTCTGATTTACTTGCCGAATGAAAACGCTTACCTGTTTAAACATTGTTCTAAGTGTTATACATTTACTTTATTTTGTTCTTATAAAATTTTAAAATGAATGCTTCGTAGCGAACACATGCCAGTTTATATTTTTCAAACAATCTTTGCCAATTACTACACTGCATGTACACGTTAGTTGTTTGTGCTGTGTAGAGCAACTATCAGAGTACACAATGTATTTCAACATCGAGGTGCCCACGGCTCTCTGTAGCCACGTGTATGTAAACGTGTATGTAAACGAGGACTGGACTACAACACTTAAGACACAAAGCGGCAGAGATGGATGAAACTGTTTGCTATATTACAAAGACTTGAATTATACTACATGTATATTTGAAGGAATTTTTATTTATGTTAATGTTTATTTAATTCTATAAATAATAAATGGACATTCACAAGAGTGATGGTAAAAATAATATGTGCGTAGCATGCGTAGTAATTACAATTATTTACCTAAGCCCCCATTCAATTACAATTGCAGATGAATTAAAATACAACAACACGGGATAGAGCAATACTTTTTTTAAATGTATTGTTGCATGAACAGACAAAAACAGCGATTAAAATTCAAAATGATTTTTATGCACCAGTGTTTGGAATTAAGATTATAAAAGATCAGTAAAGTAATCTTACTGATTCGATATAATTAAAAACATAACTTTCCATTAATTAATAGCTCTTTGTACAAAATTGACATTATACGCGATCACAAATACTAGCTTTGTTTATGGCCACAGGTGGCTAGTACACTGGTGACCTCGATCAACAGCGTGGGATTCGCGCATTAGGTTACATAACTAAACATCGAGCTGAACATGGAGACCGTAATATGCATACAGCTAATGATCGTGAATTATTCAATGCATACAGTTTAAAATCACTTACAAAGTTTGTTGTAATAATAAACGTAGAAAGATAGATTTAATATTCTCCGCTTTTGAACACTATTAATCTAATTTAAAAAAGAAGAAAAGAAAGACTAGTTGTAATAAATAATTTAATAGTGAACCATAAACCACGTTTTAAACCTTATTAAAAAGAAAATTAACATTAAATACCGCAGGGTATATTATTGATAGCAAGTCTGTTTAAGTTATACACATGAAGAGGTCTAATTTCCTTGCCGAATGAATAACGTTACCTGTTTACCTGGCCTGCTTTCTAATACGTATTACGCAATACCCATGGTATACTCGAACAAAACAACATTTTCATTAGATCAAAAAGGTGTAAAAGAACAATTTTGTTCCCAAGATCCAGATCAAAATATTTACCGTTTTTGAGTTATAAAGCAAAAATTTTTAAGGGCCCAAGATCCCTAATCATAGGGGCCAGCCCCTTTTAAATAGTATAATATGAAAGCCCTTGCAATTATGCACAACTTTTGTTCTACATGTCTTAACAAAATATTTCTAGTTTTCAAGATATAAAGGAAAATATGTCAAATTTTTTGCTGTTTTCCTCGTTCTAACTTTTGACCCCTCTCTAGCGCCATTTTTAATGCAAAAATCAAAAAACAAAAACCGATGTGCACAACTTCAATGCTTCCTCTTTTCAATTTCAAAGGGTTTTGTGCTCCAATTATAACCATTTCTGAGCCTTTGTCTGGAAATCGGAGGCATGCAAAATTCAATCAAAGGGGAATAACTCGTGAACAGAAGGTAATTTCCGAATTGTATTACGGTATTCTGAGAGTGTTTTGTAAAGTCTAAAAGCTCTGAAAATTTGAACAAAATCTGTTTAAAAATGAGGAAGATATGAAGCGTCAAAGTTGGCGTCTAGGAAAAAAAAAAAAAAGAATAATCTTAATCATCACAATCAGTAGAAGGTCTTCCGTTGGAAACGGAAGACCTTAATTATTACGTGGCCATTGTTTTTTCCCATGCAGGCTTGTGTCATATTAAATGAACAGAAAAGACAAAAATAAGAAAACCATTTTTTTAAAGATTGTTTAATGAAGTTGATATAAATATTTTTTTTTCTAAAAGATGTTGTTATTGAACATAAATGGTATCAGATTCCTTGACCGTCGCAGGACGAGACATGTTTTTAGGCGAAACATTCCAGTCTTTTCATGAATGTGTAACTAATCGGGATAGTCCACTTTGGGGGTAAACAGGAAAATAAAACTTGTAGAAAATCTTACCTAAATCACTGCTTTAGTGTTACTTATCCATACGATATATAATAAGTACAATATGATAAATATACTTTCTCAAGCTCGATATTCAGGTTATAAGAACATTTTAAAATTTCATTGAAGCTATCACCATTCAATAGAAAATACATTCCAAAGGAAATGCGCGAATATTTACCCATGACGTTTCGCGCGAAATAATGTATCGTGACCAACCTTTCGTACTAGACAAATGGTCTGATGCAGAAGTACATAGAAGTGCAGAAAAAGATTACATGGACATGCCTGTATATGGAATTACATGAAATAAAAAGTTGAATACGTATATAAAGAATAAAAGAAAGTAAACAGTATCATCAGAGAATGGCTAAAGATATGAATATGAAACTTGCTGAGGTGATAGAGCATCAAATGTAGATATGGTGATTGACCATTATTTTTCGTCGTTCTTACTTCCGGTCGCAAACGGAAGTGAATTCAAAAATGTTAAATTTGCAACTTTTTGTTTTTCAATATTTTTCTCTGGGATTTACAGGGTTAATAGAGAGTCTTCTAGGAGTTTTATGTATGTTTTCATCTTTTTGATTGAAAAAGTTTGCAGAGATTTTTATAAAATTCACTTCCGGTCGAGTGTTTTCCTGTCCTCAAAAGTAGAATTTGTTCTCACAATATTGCTCGGCAGCAGTAAACGACTGAAGTCTAAAACTTTCAGGTCTGATAGTCAGTCATCAGTTTATTTGAATCATGAGATAATCTTGTATCGCCGTTACTTCCGGTCGTGACAGGAAGTGATGCAAAAAAGTGAATGGTTAATGGTTAGCTTTCTTGGATTTTCACGCTGAATTTCTTTTATCACTTTTTCAGCTTGATTTTTTGTTTTTATTTTCAGAATCGGACGGAAGACCTCTCATTGCTCGCAATGAGTTTCTAGTTATTATTAGGTCTTCCGTTCACAACGGAAGACCTATAGTGATTGTATTGTTTCTTTTTATTAAGTCTTCCGTTCACAACGGAAGACTTATAGTGATTGTATTGTTTCTTTTTATTATTATTAAGTCTTCCGTTCACAACGGAAGACTTATAGTGTTTGTATTGTTTCTTTTTATTAAGTCTTCCGTTCACAACGGAAGACTTATAGTGATTGTATTGTTTCTTTTTATTATTATTATTATTATTATTATTATTCCTCCCAAATTTTGTGAGCGCGATTACTCAGAGATGGTTGGATAGATTTTCACAATTTTTCACATGATAGTAGGCTGATATATGAAGTTTATATAAAATTCCGTTTTTTGAAAAATTCACTTCCGGTCCGAAGTTACGGCCGAATTTCCAATTTTTAAATGGACTTTTGTCCGGAATTTTTCTCGGAAACGGTTTGAGGTAAAGATGTGAAATTTACAGGAGTATTAGATCATGACATTCTCTTTGTTTCGAAGTTGTTTTCGTATGTGTCCGGTACTTCCTGTCCAAACCGGAAGTGAACTTGTGTTTGGTCAATTTTCAACTTTTTTGTTTTTTAATATTTTTTCAAGATATTATTATGTATAACAGAGGTTATTCTACAAATACTAAATATATAATTTGTTTTGAAATCAGATTCCACATTTTGCAGATTTTCGGTACCCTCATTTTCCCTATATACCTAGTGTGTAAACAATGGGCAAAGAAAGATAACTCTGACTTGTAAGTGAGAATAGAACTTTCGAGATAAAGGCGGAAATAGTATCGATGACGTCAGAGACATATACACTCTCCATATCAAAATATTTAGACGTTCCATATTCACTCTTCTAAATGTAAGAGTACGTTGGTTACCGCTTCCAGTGCGTGTATAGTTTAAAGTTGCCAGTGTAGTGTAAGTCTGTATTGACAGTTAATTGATTTACACATGAATATATCTAAAAAAAAAATTTAATATATATGCTAGGTAGCTAATTCAATTAAATATATTATAAGCACTGAATATACATTTATAGTGATGGACAGGCATGCAATTTTATCTATCTCGTATAGTAAGTTCAGAATACGATAGTTATAAGCCTTCTATAATGCAGACGATTTATTATTCTCTATGATTTGAATGCGAAATTATCCCGATTTCCGAGTTTTATTTTCGATATTAAAAAATATTACATACACTCAAACAGGAATTGAGCGATAGAAAATTGTAATACAGTACTGTTTTAAAGCCTTTATAAATAAATTGATATCTGCCACTTAAAAGAAAGAAAATCAATCTATAGATTAGATTTGGTTATTACATGTACGAGGGGTTATCAAAAAGTTCGTGGACTGATGCGATAAAATTAATACTATGTAGTGTGTGTTTACAAAATTTATAAGGAACATTAAACAACAAAAGTTTAAGAAGTATTGAAAATTTTAGCTTGATACGTTGATAATTAGTGAAATTATTTTAAAATAAAGAAGATATTATATGATCACCCGGCGCTGTCGTGTTTTAGTTTCATGACGTCTGACAACGTCATTATTTCTCAATATGCACTCCCTCTGTCTCAGTACCCTTATCTTGATGAGATTCCCTGGAGTTAAGTAAAGCTGAAATCTGTTTGGTTTATATGACATGACAATGTCATGAACAGCTGATTTCAATGCATATAGAATTGTAAATGAATCTATACATAGGGAAAGATTCTCGGTTGATTATGCCAGCATGTTTTGCTTGATGGAGTTCAATATCTACCACACATGATCAACGTTACTCTTTGACGTGATTGACTTTTCACACCTTGACTACAAATCGACATTAACTGTGCATCTCTCATCTTACTGAATCTCTTTTGGTATTTAAAAACAAGTACTCTGGATGGATTTTATTTCTCTATAGACAGTTTAAACATTCCCTAGGCTCATACAAGTTTTTTCAGGGCAAAAACTTTACAGAATGTTGGAAAAAGAAACCCCTCCCTCTTTTTGAAGTCATTTTAAGCCCTTAATTATTTGGGCACTCCTTTTAAAATATACCATAAAATTTCATAGAACTTACAGAATGAGATTAAAATTGCACATTTTATGGAACAATTGTGTCCCGTCACATGTCTGAATTAATGGGATTTTTGGATGTCAAGTACTCATATCAAAAGAGTTTTTCTCAGTTACACTCAGGTTGAAAAAACGTCCTGTTCGAGGTTGCGCCGCCTGGACATACCATTGCTTACAAAACCAATACTAATTTATTAAAAATTAAAACTTATGATTTGTGGTTTATTCTATAGATAGAAAAGATGATGCTTACCAATTATTTTAAAATTCATTGATGTACTTCTAGCGGTTTTAATTTTATGGCGCTAGTCCACGAATTTTTTGATAACCCCTCGTATATTTGATAAAAAGTTAAATTATTTATGACATATGATTTATACTCTATATACCCAAGGAATTATAAAAGACGATTCTTGGATTCTTGTGAAACACTCAAAGAGTTTAAAAAAAATATGTGAAAACGCGATTCTGTGTGAAATAATGGCACGCTATATGTTTCTTTTGAAAAAAAAAAACATGAAAAAAAAATTGCACAGGTCTGTTGATATGTGGGATAAGTAAACCTGAATGAACACAATTTTATGCAATGATATATAATTATGTACATGCAACTGACATCCATACTTTTCCTTATAATTCATAAAACATAAAACTATCTAATTCCTTTGAAGCCCCCCCCCCCCCCCCCCCCCCCCGGTCTTGATTAATATTTGGAGACATTCGTGCAGCTAGGCATTTGAATTATATATTCGTTTTAGATTTAAATCTGGAACATGTGAATATAATTACCATTTACATGTATACAGAATTTCATATTCTATAATGGTAGATTTATCATTATGAAATGTTCAGTTTACGACTGAGAGAGAGAGAGAGAAGGGGGGAGAGATTCCCTCTTAATCCCGATCCTCCTATCCATTTACATAGACCAAAAATTTGTTCTATATCCGTCACACCCATTCTTTATTAGATGTTTTCTGATTTCATAGTCAGTCATGGTCACATCCTGTATATTTTTCAGCTCAAAAAGTATCACATAAAGTGCACGTGTGTTGTCCTGTCAATCAAAATCACTTGACGCTGTATGCACTGCAATTAAGTAGCCTGAGTTCGAAATGATCTTGAAGTATGATCTTTAAGTAAATCTGACGCAACAAACTTGTGAAAAAATAGAATAAAATAAAAAATAAAATATCTCGGTATTATGAACTTCGATTGTGGGACGTGGAGACCGGTCCTTTGGATGAGATCGTATAAATCGAGGTCCCTTGTCGCAGAAGGTGCTGGCATAAAAAAGATTCCCCACTGCTCAATTGCGATAAGTGCCAGAGTATAGGACAAAAAATTTGCAGTCTCCACCGGCGAGTGGTGGCGTCTCCATGTGAGTGAAAAATTCTGGAGAGGGACGTTAAACAACATACGTATATTCAATCAATCAATCAATCGATTGCTGAAGAATTACTGTAATTGAATAATCTGTCTTATAGGTATGCTGTCAAATCTTGATATTATAACTTTACAAAACTCAGTGACTTTACGTTTAATGTGATACTAACTTAATTCATTATATTTTTTTATAACACCATCACAATTATGCCAGAACATACACACAGTGAAGTTTATGATAGTATGGTGTTCATTCGTCTGTTTGTTTGTCTTAGAAATGATTGCAAACAATTTTTTTTTAAATTGCTAATGATATACCTATATCTTTTATAGGTGCTAAATGTTTTATACAAGATTGATAATGAAAATCAAAGTACCTTAAGTACTGAAAGGACTTTTTTCCAGTTATTTTTTTCTTTCACAGTAAATATGATATGTATGTTTTTTACACAGAAAAAATGCAAATTCTTACAGATTTAGAAGAACGGAAGACTTTTTTGTTGCCATGGCAACAAGAGTCTAGTTATTATTAAGGTCTTCCGTCTTCACGGAAGACCTTATAGTGATTCTACTGTTTCTTATTATTAAGGTCTTCTGTCTCCAACGGAAGACCTTATTGTTTTCGTTCGGTTTCTTTTTCCCTATTATTATTAAGGTCTTCCGTCTCCAACGGAAGACCTTATTGTTTTCGTTCGGTTTCTTTTTCCCTATTATTATTATTAAGTCTTCCGTTCACAACGGAAGACTTATAGTGATTGTATTGTTTCTTTTTATTATTATTATTATTATTATTATTATTCCTCCCAAATTTTGTGAGCGCGATTACTCAGAGACGGTTGGATAGATTTTCACAATTTTTCACATGATAGTAGGCTGATATATGAAGTTTATATAAAATTCCGTTTTTTGAAAAATTCACTTCCGGTCCGAAGTTACGGCCGAATTTCCACTTTTTAAATGCACTTTTGTCCGGAATTTTTCTCGGAAACGGTTTGAGGTAAAGATGTGAAATTTACAGGAGTATTAGATCATGACATTCTCTTTGTTTCGAAGTTGTTTTCGTGTGTTTCCGGTACTTCCTGTCCGAACCGGAAGTGAACTTGTGTTTGGTCAATTTTCAACTTTTTTGTTTTTTAATATTTTTTCAAGATATTATTATGTATAACAGAGGTTATTCTACAAATACTAAATATATAATTTGTTTTGAAATCAGATTCCACATTTTGCAGATTTTCGGTACCCTCATTTTCGCTATTTACCTAGTGTGTAAACAATGGGCAAAGAAAGATAACTCTGACTTGTAAGTGAGAATAGAACTTTCGAGATAAAGGCGGAAATAGTATCGATGACGTAAGAGACATATACACTCTCCATATCAAAATATTTAGACGTTCCATATTCACTCTTCTAAATATAAGAGTACGTTGGTTACCACTTCCAATGCATGTATAGTTTAAAGTTGCCAGTGTAGTGTAAGTCTGTATTGACAGTTAATTTATTTACACATGAATATATCTAAAAAAAAAAAAAAATTAATATATATGCTAGGTACCTAATTCAAGTAAATATATTATAAGCACTGAGTATACATTTATAGTGATGGACAGGAATGCAGTTTTATCTATCTCGTATAGTAAGTTTAGAATACGATAGTTATAAGCCTTCTATAATGCAGACGATTTATTATTCTCTATGATTTGAATGCGAAATTATCCCGATTTCCGAGTTTTATTTTCGATATTAAAAAAAATATTACATACACTCAAAAAGGAATTGAGCGATAGAAAATTGTAATACAGTACTGTTTTAAAGCCTTTATAAATAAATTGATATCTGCCACTTAAAAGAAAGAAAATCAATCTATAGATTAGATTTTGTTATTACATGTAAATTTGATAAAAAGTTAAATTATTTATGACACATGATCTATATTCTATATACCCAAGGAATTATAAAAGATGTGAAAAGACGATTCTTGGGCATGGATTCTTGTGAAATACTCAAAGAGTTAAAAAAAAATATGTGAAAACGCGATTCTGTGTGAAATAATGCTACGCTATATGTTTCTTTTGAAAAAAAAAAACATGAAAAAAAATTGCACAGGTCTGTTGATATGTGGGATAAGTATACCTGAATGAACACAATTTTATGCAATGATATATAATTATGTACATGCAACTGACGTCCGCACTTTTCCTTATAATTCATAAAACATAAAACTATCTAATTCCTTTGAAGACTCCCCCCCCCCCCACCCCACCCCCGTCTTGATTAATATTTGGAGACGTTCGTGCAGCTAGGCATTTGAATTATATATTCGTTTTAGATTTAAATCTGTAACATGTGAATATAATTACCATTTACATGTATACAGAATTTCATATTCTATAATGGTAGATTTGTCATTATGAAATGTTCAATTTACGTCTGAGAGAGAGAGGGGGGAGAAAGAGAGACCCTCTTAATCCCGATCCTCCTATCCATTTACATAGAGCAAAAATTAGTTCTATATCGGTCACACCCATTCTTAATTAAATGTTTTCTGATTTCATAGTCAGTCATGGTCACATCCTGTATATTTTTCAGCTTAAAAAGTATCACACGAAGTGCACCTGTGTTGACCTGTCAATCAAAATCACTTGATGCTGTATGCACTGCAATTACGTAGCCTGAGTTCGAAATGATCTTGAAGTATGATCTTAAGTAAATCTGATGCAACAAACTTGTGAAAAAATAGAATAAAATAAAAAATAAAATATCTCGGTATTATGAACTTCGATTGTGGGACGTGGAGACCGGTCCTTTGGATGAGATCGTATAAATCGAGGTCCCTTGTCGCAGAAGGTGCTGGCATAAAAAAGATTCCCCTCTGCTCAATTGCGATAAGTGCCAAAGTATGGGACAAAAATTTGCAGTCTCCACCGGCGAGTGGTGGCGTCTCCATGTGAGTGAAAAATTCTGGAGAGGGACGTTAAACAACATACGTATAATCAATCAATCGATTGCTGAAGAATTACTGTAATTGAATAATCTGTCTTATAGGTATGCTGTCAAATCTTGATATTATAACTTTACAAAACTCAGATACTTTAGGTTAATGTGATACTAACTTAATTCATTATATTTTTTTATAACACCATACACAATTATGCCAAAACATACACACAGTGAAGTTTATGATAGTACGGTGTTCGTCTGTTTGTTTGTCTTAGAAATGATTGCAAACAATTTTTTTTTAATTGCTAATGATATGTTACGTATATCTCTTATAGGTGCCAAATGCATTATACAAGATTGATAATGAAAATCAAAGTACCTTAAGTACTGAAAGGACTTTTTTTCCAGTTATTTTTTTTCTTTCACAGTAAATATGATATGTATGTTTTTTACACAGAAAAAAGCAAATTCTTACAGATTTAGAAGAACGGAAGACTTTTTTGTTGCCATGGCAACAAGAGTCTAGTTATTATTATTATTATTCCTCCCAAATTTTGTGAGCGCGATTACTCAGAGATGGTGGGATAGATTTTCACAATTTTTCACATGACAGTAGGCTGATATATGAAGTTTGTATTAAATTCCGTTTTTTGAAAAATTCACTTCCGGTGCGAAGTTATGACCGATTTTCCAATTTTTAAATGGACTTTTGTCCGGTGTTTTTCTCAGAAACGGTTTGAGGTAAAGATGTGAAATTTACAGGAATATTAGATCATGACATTCTCTTTGTTTCGAAGTTGTTTTCGTGTGTTTCCGGTACTTCCTGTCCGAACCGGAAGTGAACTTGTGTTTGGTCAATTTTCAATTTTTTTGTTTTTTAATATTTTTTCAAGATATTATTATGTATAACAGAGGTTATTCTACAAATACTAAATATATAATTTGTTTTGAAATCAGATTCCACATTCTGTATATTTTCGGTACCGTCATTTTCCCTATTTACCTAGTGTGTATACAGTGGGCAAAGAAAGATAACTCTGACTTGTAAGTGAGAATAGAACTTTCGAGATAAAGGCGGAAATAGTATCGATGACGTCAGAGACATATACACTCTCCATATCAAAATATTTAGACGTTCCATATTCAATCTTCTAAATGTAAGAGTACGTTGGTTACCGCTTCCAGTGCATGTAAAGTTTGAAGTTGCCAGTATAGTGTAAGTCTGTATTGACAGTTAATTGATTTACAAATGAATATATCTAAAAAAAAATTAATGTATATGCTAGCTATAGGTAGCTAATTCAATTAAATATATTATAAGCACTGAATATACATTTATAGTGATGGACAGGCATGCAATTTTATCTATCTCGTATAGTAAGTTCAGAATACGATAGTTATAAGCCTTCTATAATGCAGACGATTTATTATTCTCTGTGATTTGAATGCGAAATTATCCCGATTTCCGAGTTTTACTTCCGATATTAAAAAATATTACATACACTCAAAAAAGGAATTAAGCGATAGAAAATTGTAATACAGTACTGTTTTAAAGCCTTTATAAATAAATTGATATCTGCCACTGAAAAGAAAGAAAATCAATCTATAGATTAGATTTGGTTATTACATGTATATTTGATAAAAAGTTGAATTATTTATGACACATGATCTATACTCTGTATACCCAAGAAGTTATAAAAGATGTGAAAAGGCGATTCTTGGTTTCTTGTGAAATACTCAAAGAGTTAAAAAAAAAATATGTGAAAACGCGATTCTGTGTGAAATAATTCTTCGCTATATGTTTCTTTTGAAAAAAAAAATGATAAAAAATTGCACAGGTCTGATGATATGTGGGATGAGTATACCTGAATGAACACAATTTTATGCAATGATATATAATTATGTACATGAAACTGACGTCCGTACTTTTCCTTATAATTCATAAAACATAAAACTATCTAATTCCTTTGACCCCCCCCCCCCCCCCCCCCCCGGTCTTGATTAATATTTGGAGATGTTCGTGCAGCTAGGCATTTGAATTATATATTCGTTTTAGATTTAAATCTGGAACATGTGGTTATAATTACATTTACATGTATACAGAATTTCATATTCTATAATGGTAGCTTTGTCATTATGATACTGAAATGTTCAATTTACATGTCTGAGAGAGAGAGAGAGGAAGAGAGAGAGAGAGAGAGAGATTCCCTCTTAATCCCGATCCTCCTATCCATTTACATAGACAAAAAATTAGTTCTATATCAGTGACACCCATTCTCTATTAAATGTTTTCTGATTTCATAGTCAGTCATGGTCACATCCTGTATATTTTTCTGCTTAAAAAGTATTACACGAAGTGCACGTGTGTTGACCTGTCAATCAAAATAACCTGACGCTGTATGCACTGCAAAAAAGTAGCCTGAGTTCGAAATGATCTTGAAGTATGATCTTTAAGCACATCTGATGCAACAAACTTGTGAAAAAATACAATAAAATAAAAGATCTCGGTATTATGAACTTCGATTGTGAGACGTGGAGACCGGTCCTTGGGATGAGATCGTATAGATCGAGGTCCCGTGTCGCAGAAGGTGCTGGCACAAAAAAGATTATTCACTGCTCAATGGTGATAATTGCCAAAGTATAAAAAAAAATTTGCAGTCTCCTCCGGCGAGTGGTGGCGTCTCCATGTGAGTGAAAAATTCTCGAGAGGGACGTAAACAACATATAATAAATCAATCAATTAATCGATTGCTGAATAATTACTGTTATTGAATAATCTTTCTTTCTAATAGGTATGCTGTCAAATCTTGATAGCTTTACAAAACTCAGTAACTTTACGTTTATTGTGATACTAACTTAATTCATTATATTTTTTTATAACACCATCACAATTATGCCAGAACATATACACAGTGAAGTTTATGATAGTACGGTGTTCGTTCGTCTGTTTGTTTGTCTTAGAAATGATTGCAAACAATTTTTTTAAATTGCTAATCATCCTTGCTCTATGATATACGTATATCTCTCATAGGTGCCAAATGCATTAGACAAGATTGATCATGAAAATCAAAGTACCATAAGTACTGAAAGGACTTTTTTCCAGTTATTTTTTCTTTCACAGTTAATATGATATGTATGTTTTTGACACAGAAAAAAGCAAATTCTTACAGATTTAGAAGAACGGAAGACTTTTTTGTTGCCATGGCAACAAGAGTCTAGTTATTATTATTATTATTATTATTCCTCCCAAATTTTGTGAGCGCGATTACTCAGAGATGGTTGGATAGATTTTCACAATTTTTCACATGATAGTAGGCTGATATATGAAGTTTATATAAAATTCCGTTTTTTGAAAAATTCACTTCCGGTCCGAAGTTACGGCCGAATTTCCAATTTTTAAATGGATTTTTGTCCGGAATTTTTCTCGGAAACGGTTTGAGGTAAAGATGTGAAATTTACAGGGGTATTAGATCATGACATTCTCTTTGTTTCGAAGTTGTTTTCGTGTGTTTCCGGTACTTCCTGTCCGAACCGGAAGTGAACTTGTGTTTGGTCAATTTTCAACTTTTTTGTTTTTTAATATTTTTTCAAGATATTATTATGTATAACAGAGGTTATTCTACAAATACTAAATATATAATTTGTTTTGAAATCAGATTCCACATTTTGCAGATTTTCGGTACCCTCATTTTCCCTATTTACCTAGTGTGTAGACAATGGGCAAAGAAAGATAACTCTGACTTGTAAGTGAGAATAGAACTTTCGAGATAAAGGCGGAAATAGTATCGATGATGTCAGAGACATATACACTCTCCATATCAAAATATTTAGACGTTTTATATTCACTCTTCAAAATTTAAGAGGACGTTGGTTACCGCTTCCAGTGCATGTAAAGTTTGAAGTTGCCAGTGTAGTGTAAGTCTGTATTGACAGTTAGTTAATTTACACATGAATATATCTAAAAAAAATTAATATATATATGTTAGGTAGCTAATTCAAGTAAATATATTATAAGCACTGAATATACATTTATAGTGATGGACAGGCATGCAGTTTTATCTATTTCGTATATTAAGTTCAGAATACGATAGTTATAAGCCTTCTATAATGCAGACGATTTATTATTCTCTATGATCTGAATGCGAAATTATCCCAATTTCCGAGTTTTACTTTCGATATTAAAAAATATTACATACACTCAAAAAAGGAATTAAGCGATAGAAAATTGTAATACAGTACTGTTTTAAAGCCTTTATAAATAAATTGATATCTGTTACTGAAAAGAAAGAAAATCAATCTATAGATTAGATTTGGTTATTACATATATATTTGATAAAAGGTTAAATTATTTATGACACATGATCTATACTCTATATACCCAAGGAATTATAAAAGATGTGAAAAGGCGACTCTTGGATTTTTGTGAAATACTCAAAGAGTTAAAGAGTGTGTGAAATAATGGTACGCTATATGTTTCTTTTGAAAAAAAAAACATGATAAAAAAATTGTACAAGTCTGTTGTTATGTGGGATAAGTATATCTGAATGAACACAATTTTAAGCAATGATATATAATCATGTACATGCAACTGACGTCCGTACTTTTCCTTGTAATTCATAAAATTATCTAATTCCTTTGAAGCCCCACCCCACCCCCCACCCCCACCCGTCTTGAATTTGAATTATATATTCGTTTTAGATTTAAATCTGGAACATGTGAATAACATTACCATTTACATGTATACAGAATTTCATATTTTATAATTATGAAATGTTCAATTTACATGTCTGAGAGAGAGAGAGAGAGAGGAGAGATTCCCTCTTAATCCCGATCCGAACCAAAAATTAGTTTTTTATCGGTCACACCCATTCTTTATTAGATGTTTTCTGATTTCATAGTCAGTAATGGTCACATCCTGTATATTTTTCAGCTTAAAAAGTATCACACGAAGTGCACGTGTGTTGACCTGTCAATCAAAATCACTTGACGCTGTATGCACTGCAATTAAGTAGCCTGAGTTCGAAATGATCTTGAAGTATGATCTTTAAGTAAATCTGCTGCAACAAACTTGTGAAAAAAATAGAATAAAATAAAAAATAAAATATCTCGGTATTATGAACTTCGACTGTGGGACGTGGAGACAGGTCCTTTGGATGAGATCGTATAAATCGAGGTCCCTTGTCGCAGAAGATGCTGGCATAAAAAAGATTCCCCACTGCTCAATTGCGATAAATGCCAAAGTATAGGACAAAAATTTACAGTCTCCACCGGCGAGTGGTGGCGTCTCCATGTGAGTGAAAAATTCTGGAGAGGGACGTTAAACAAGATACGTATAATCAATCAATCAATCAATCGATTGCTGAAGAATTACTGTAATTGAATAATCTGTCTTATAGGTATGTTGTCAGATCTTGATATTATAACTTACAAAACTCTGTGACTTTACGTTTAATGTGATACTAACTTAATTCATTATATTTTTTTTATAACACCATCACAATTATGCCAAAACATACACACAGTGAAGTTTATGATAGTACGGTGTTCGTTCGTCTGTTTGTTTGTCTTAGAAATGATTGCAAACATTTTTTTTTTTAAATTGCTAATGATATACGTATATCTCTCATAGGTGCCAAATGTATTATACAAGATTGATAATGAAAATCAAAGTACCTTAAGTACTGAAAGGACTTTTTTCCAGTTATTTTTTTCTTTCACAGTAAATATGATATGTATGGTTTTTACACAGAAAAAAGCAAATTCTTACAGATTTAGAAGAACGGAAGACTTTTTTGTTGCCATGGCAACAAGAGTCTAGTTATTATTATTATTATTCCTCCCAAATTTTGTGAGCGCGATTACTCAGAGATGTTTCGATAGATTTTCACAATTTTTTACAGGATAATAGGTTAATATGTGAAGTTTATATAAAATTCCGTTTTTTGAAAAATTCACTTCCGGTCCGAAGTAATGACCAAATTTCAAATTTTAAAATGTACTTTTGTCCGGTGTTTTTCTCAAAAGCAGTTTGAGGTAAAGATGTGAAACTTACAGGAATAATAGATCATGACATTCTCTTTGTTTCTACGTGATTTTCGTTTGTGTCTGGAACTTCCTGTCTGAACCGGAAGTGAATTTGTGTTTCAGTCATTTTTCGACTTTTTTGTTTTTAAATATATTTTGAAGATATCTTTAGGCATAATAGAGATAGGTCCATAAGTGCCAAATATATGATTTGTTTTGAAATCGGATAACACGTTTTGTAGATTTCAGCTACTTTCGTTTTGGTTTAAAAAATCAAAGTACTGAAAGTACTGAAAGGGCATTTCTTACTTTAACTTACATGAAGGTTATGTTTACATGTTTCTCTGCTTACAAAAATCAATACATACAGTATCATATATAAGAATGAAGACTACATTTAATTGCAGTAAATATCAAAGTACCTGAAGTACTGAGAGGACTGTTTTAGATACCCAATTTTTTCAAACTACAGTGTAGTATAAATAGGCATGTTTTTCTATACATAAAAATCAATGCATACAATAAGTTATCTATGGAAGCTATTTTCATTAGCCAATAAAAATCAAAGTACCGTAAGGACTGAAAAGATATTGAGTATTGTTTTTTTTACTTTGACTTACATATAGATGCTTCTCTAAATGCAAAATTCAATTCCACACTACATGTTTTATAATTTATTATGTTTATATATAAGGATGGTGGATAGTTTCATTTTAGTAGTGAAAATCAAAGTACTGTAAGAACTGACAGGTTGTTTTCTAGATCCCCCACCCACCCACCCACCCCCCCCCCCCCTCCAATTTAACTTTTAAATTTAAAAATAGTTTAAATACGCTTCTACTAATGAATAAAAACATGCATACAATTTCATATAAAAGGACAACAAATACATTCATTTTTGCAGTAAAAATCAATGAACTGCAAGTACCGAAAGGACAAATTTTAGATTCCTTACAACTTAATTATTACATACTGTACACGTTTTTCTACATAAAAAAACAATGCAAACGGTATCATATAGGAACGGAAGACCTTTTTGTTGCCATGGCAACAAGAGTCTAGTTATTATTATTATTCCTCCCAAATTTTGTGAGCGCAATTACTCAGAGATGTTTTGATAGATTTTAATAATTTTTCACTGGATAATAGGTTGATATGTGAAGTTTATATTAAATTCCCCTTTTTGAAAAATTCACTTTCGGTCGGAAGTTATGACCGGATTTCAAATTTTTAAATGCACTTTTGTCCGATGTTTTTCTCAGAAGCGGTTTGAGATAAAGATGTGAAATTTACAGGAATATTATATCATGACATTCTCTTTGTTTCTACGTGATTTTTGTTTGTTTCCAGCACTTCCTGTCTAAACCGGAAGTGAACTTGTGTTTCGGTCAATTTTTGACTTTTTTGTTTTTTAATATTTTTTCAAGATATTGTTAGGCATAACAGAGATTAGTCTACAAACACCAAATATATAATTTGTTTTAAAATTGGATTGCGCATTTTCTAGATTTTAGGTACCGTCATTTTCCCCATTTATGTTGTGTGTATACAATGGGCAAAGAAGGATAACTCTGACCTGTAAGTGAGAATAGAACTTTCGAGATAAAGGCAGAAATAGTATTGATGACATCGGAGACGTCTCCATATTAAGACATTCCATAATCACTCTCTTCTACATGTAAGAATACGTTGGTTGCCTCATTCAGTGTATGTATAATGTAAAGTTGCCAGTGCAATGTAAGTCTGTATTGACAGTTATTGAAGAATGCTTTTGTATTTACATATGTATATACATGTATTTTAAAAAAAAAAACATGATATATTCCAGCTAGCACATTCAAGTAAATATATTATAAACAGTTGAATTTATAGTGATGGTGTGCATCTAGCATACTGGATTACATCTTTTGACATTTGACCTTGAAATTCAGATCAAGGTCAAAAGTCAAGGCCATTGGAAATCTACATAAATTGTTGGTATTAGCTATTTACCCAAATGACCTTGACCTTCGAACTTGAAATTCGACCTTGACCTTTGACCTTGACCCAAGGTAAAAAAGAAATATGAAGTACATGTATCTAGATTCAACTTTAAGTGTTTATTTCGGTGAGCAGGATAGAAGGTAAAGAGTTTTTTTAATGACCTTCACCTTTTCCATAAAGGTCACAAACAATCAATCTTAAGTTCTTGGAGGTAGATACAAGATACAAATCCCACTTTAAATTAGAGTAAATTTAGAGTAAAATACCCCCCCCCTCCTTTCTTCCAAAGAAAAAAAATCAAACTAATAGCAACGTAGAGAATTACTGTAAAACTCAAACATCACCTTGGATTGACATAAAATTTAAGCTAACTGCAGAAAAGATCCCAAAGAAAGTTTCCTGAAATTTTACGGTGAGTCTCTAAAGTATATAGAAATTATGAATTTTTAAGGCGAAAATTACAAATTCTGTCGTGTTTGATATTTCAGTGCAGATAAACAAAGACATGATAAAACCCTTTTATAGCCTATTTCTTCAGATGTCGTTAACAGCATTCAATTTTACTGATATGAAGTAATATTTTAATACCAAGCATTCTTCTTTTATTTTACATTTGAAATTTATTTGATTTTTGTTTTTTTTAGAATTACGCAATCCCCAGAAATGGTGATTTTCGGTATATTAAAAAGCAATACACGTTTCTTCCCCGTGTTTCCCATCTAGAAATACATACTAAACTAAATATCTTCATCCATTTAAAACATAAAACAACTCAAATAAGATATCTTCAAACAACTCTTATTATGCACCTGTCATGCATGTACATTCCTAAACGTTTTCTCCTATGCTCAATCTTTACACGCTTCTTACTACGCACTTTAAATGCACAATTTCCCATTAATATCAATTTTATAATTTCTTTCTGACCCTTGCCTTTCCACCTAGGCCCTAAAACCATCCCATTCCAACCCATATACATACGCAAGAATTTGTCCGATATTTTTAAACTGGCACTACTTGTGTGGTCAATGAAATAGTGGGTACCATTAGTCGACTCTAACCCAGTACATCTTGTCTGGGGAATAAAACCAACTCCGAGCCCGATCTTAAAATCCTAGTAGAGAAATACGAATTTTGCTGTTTTATTTATTTCCTTGCTTTTCTCTCCTTGTTTTCCAGCCCAAATCTGTGAAAAAGACTTCTGTTTATTATGTTCCCCAAACGAAGTTTGGGAACATATCGTTTTTACTGTGTTTTTAGCTCTACTGGTCAGAGACCAGAAGAGCTTATGCGATAGTAATGTGTCCGTCGTCCGTCCGTCCGTCTATCTGTCTGTCTGTCTGTCTGTCCGTCCGTCTGTAAACAATTTTTCAAAATGCTACTCCTACTACAGTTTTGGTCTGATTTCAGTATAACTTGGCACACAAGTAGACTTCACAATTCTGTGTATCGGTTTTTGATTTCAATGAACGGTGTTGCCATGGTTACTAAAAATAGAAATTTCTGTGAAAAACATTCAAAATGCTACTCCTCCTACAGTTTTGGTCTGATTTCAATATAACTTGGCACACAAGTAGACTACACTAAGATGCATAATTCTGTTTATCGGTTTTTGATTTCAATGAACGGTGTTGCCATGGTTACTAAAAATAGAAATTTCTGTGAAATACTTTCAAAATGCTACTCCTCTTACAGTTTTGGTCTGATTTCAGTATAACTTGGCAAACAAGTAGACTACACTAAGATACATAATTCTTTATATTGATTTTCTGATCGATGAACATTGTTGCCATGGTTACTAAAAATGGAAATTTCCTTGAAATACCTTCAAAATGCTACCCCTACAGTTTTGGTCTGATTATAGTATTACTTAGCTCACAAGTAAACTACACTAAGATACATTATTCTCTGTACCAATTTCGGATTTCGATGAACAGTGTTGCCATGGTAACTAAAAATAGAAATTTCCTTGAAATACCTTCAAAATGCTACTCCTCCTACAGTTTTGGTCTAATTTTAGTATAACTTAGCACACAATTAGACTACACTAAGATACATAATTCTCTGTACCAGTTTTGGGTTTCAATGAACGGTGTTGCCATGGTTACTAAAAGTAGAAATTTTCTTGAAATACTTTCAAAACGCTACTCCTCCTACCCTTTTTGTCTGATTTCTGTATAATGTGGCATACAAGTAAACTACAGAGATACATAATTGGTGTTATTGTTTTTTGATTTTGTTGAATGATGTTGCCATGGTTACTTAAATCAAAATTTCTGTAAAATTGTTTTAAAAGGCTACTCCTCCTACAGTTTTAGTCTGATATAATAATAAATCTTGCCACAAAAGAGACTAAACCAAGGATCATTATTCTGTTTATTGCTGCTGCAAAGTTTCAAGTCAAAGTGCTATTTTTATCTTCCTTTATAAATACAACCAGTAGAGCTACAGTCTCGTCAGAGACTTCTGGTTTATTATTAGGTCTTCCATTCACAATGGAAAACCCATAGTGATTGTATTGTTTCTTTTTATTATGTCGCCCCGAACGAAGTCGGGCGACATATTGCTATTGTACGCCTAAAAACCTTGTCCAGGAATTTTCTCGCGGATGGCTGGGACAATCTTCCTGAAACTTTCCACCAAAGACGATAACTAGTTTTACTTGTGCAGTGCAGACTTTCAGTTTCAAAATGGCTACCGTTGCTGTTGAAACGTACGAAAAGTGACGAATTTTGTCCGGGAGTGTTCTCACTGGTCTCTTAAACATTCATCATGAAACTGTACAGAAATAATGATCAGTAATTGTAGTTGTGCGATTCGCATTTAAAATTTTCAAATTGTCAATTGTTGCCATGGAAACAGAGGAAAAGTGACAATTCTTTAACTTCGATTTTCTCTGTAACTGCTCAAGCAATCATTTTGAAACTTTAATGGATGATTCCTTGCATTGTGTCAAAGTGATTTCTATTTTTTCAAAAACCTGGAATTAGCCGCACACAGTTACCATAGAAACAAAACAGAAAAAAATGTATTATGCTCACATATGTTCTCAGAGGTAGCTTGGACAATCTTGATGAAACTTTACAGAAATTATGATTAGAAACTCTAGGTGTGAAGTCAACATTCAAATTTTTCTAAATTCTTACCGTTGCCATGGAAACGGACGAAAAGTGAAAATTCTTTAATTCCTATTTTTCTCAGTAGCTACGCAAGCAATCTTTCGGAAACTTTAAAGCTTTATTCCTACTACGAGATCGAACTGTTTTCCGCAAAAAAAATTGGAGCAGCCCCGTTGCTTCAGCCACCGGAACGAAATCGTATTTTGGTTCACCTTAGTTTTGTACTCGAGCGTTCTCATAGATGGCTTTCAAAATCTTCATGAAACTTTACAAAAATAAAAATCACCAACCCTAGTTGTGCATAGGATATTTTATTTTTTCAAAGTTTGTTGCTGAAGCCAGGTAAGAAACAAATGATTCAAGAAAAGTCGCGGTCATGTGACCATTGTATGCTACCAGACGTTTCTGTTAATCAAAGTACTGAAAGGACTGATACGAGTTGATGTTGTCCAAGCTTAGCTAATGGGTATTGCTTTAGTGATGAAAAAATGAAATGTCTATTTAGAAACAGAAATTTAAATTTCCATTTGATTTTTGATGTCAATTTCATGACATGATGCAATGTATTTTTAAATCCAATTAACTTACAATATTTTATGAAATTATAAGACAACAATATTTCTTTCTTTTAACAGTATAATTATACAAGTTATACATTTATACAACAATTTTTGACATTCCTTATAGTGTATGCAGCAAGTATGTTTTTGATAAGTGTCGTTTTTCTCTGATAATTTTTGTTCTTGAGTAATGCTTTATTTTTGCATGCAGTTTTCAAATAAAATTCTGTTAACTAATAATGTAAAGTCAAAAAAGTTTTTGTACAATATTTTTACTACCTTCCCCCTTACACACACACACACGCCAGTTCGGGGCAACATATGCTATTGCTTGCAATAGCAGACTTTCTAGTTATTATTATTATTCCTCCCAAATTTTGTGAGCGCGATTACTCAGAGATGTTTTGATAGATTTTAATAATTTTTCACTGGATAATAGGTTGATATGTGAAGTTTATATAAAATTCCGTTTTTTGAAAAATTTACTTCCGGTCCGAAGTTACGGCCGTATTTCAAATTTTAAAATGGAATTTTGTCCGGCGTTTTTCTCAGAAACGGTTTGAGGTAAAGATGTGAAATTTACAGGAATTTTAGATCATGACATTCTCTTTGTTTCGATTTTGTTTTCGTTTGTTTCCGGCACTTCCTGTCCAAACCGGAAGTGAATTTGTGTTTCGGTCAATTTTTGACTTTTTTGTTTTTTAATATTTTTTCAAGATATTGTTAGGCATATCAGAGATTAGTCTACAAATACCAAATATATAATTTGTTTTAAAATTGGATTGCGCATTTTCTAGATTTTAGGTACCGTCATTTTCCCCATTTACCTATGTGTATACAATGGGCAAAGAAAGATAACACTGACTTGTAAGTGAGAATAGAACTTTCGAGATAAAGGCGGAAATAGTATCGATGACATCGGAGACGTCTCCATATTAAGACATTCCATATTCACTCTCTTCTACATGTAAGAATACGTTGGTTGCCTCATTCAGTGTATGTATAATGTAAAGTTGCCAGTGCAATGTAAGTCTGTATTGACAGTTATTGAAGAATGCTTTTGTATTTACACATGTATATACATGTATTAAAAAAAACATGATATATGCCAGCTAGCACATTCAAGTAAATATATTATAAACAGTATACATTTATAATATTGGCATGCATCTAGCATACTGGATTACATCTTTTGACATTTGGCCTTGAAATTTAGGTCAAGGTCAAAAGTCAAGGCCTGTTGAAAATCTACATAAATTGTTGGTATTAGCTATATACCCAAATGACCTTGACCTTTGAACTTGAAATTCGACCTTGACCTTTGACCTTGACCCAAGGTAAAAAAGAAATATGAAGTACATGTATCTAGATTCAGCTTTCAGTCTTTATTTCGGTGAGCAGGATAGAAGGTAAAGAGTTTTTTTTAATGACTTTGACCTTTAACCTAAAGGTCACAAACAATCAATCTTAAGTTCCTAAGTTCTTGGAGGTAGATACAAGATACAAATCCCACTTTAAATTGGTTTAGAGTAAAATACCCCCCCCCCTTCTTCCAAAAAAAAAAAAATCAAACTAATAGCAACGTAGAGAATTACTGTAAAACTCAAACATCACCTCGGATTGACAAAAAACTTGATCTAACTGCAGAAAAGACCCCAAAGAAAGTTCCCTGAAAGTTTTACGGTGAGTCTCTAAAGTATATAGAAATTATGAATTTTTAAGGCGAAAATTACAAATTCTGTCGTGTTTGAAATTTAAGTGCAGATGAGCAAAGACATGATATAAACCTTTTATAGCCTATTTCTTCAGATGTCGTTAACAGCATTCAATTTTACTGATATGAAATAATATTTTAATACCAAGCATTCCTCTTCTATTTTACATTTGAAATTTATTTGATTTTTTTTTTTTAGAATTACGCAATCCCCAGAAATGGCGATTTTCGGTATATTAAAAAGCAATACACGTTTCTTCCCCGTGTTTCCCGTCTAGAAATACATACTGAACTAAATATCTTCATCCATTTAAAACATAAAACAACTCAAATAAGATATCTTCAAACAACTCTTAGTATGCGCCTATCATGCATGTACATTCCTAAACGTTTTCTCCTATGCTCAATCTTCACACGCTTCTTACTACCCACCTTAAATGCACAATTTCCCATTAATATCAATTTTATAACTTCTTTCAGACCCTTGTCTTTCCATCTAGGTACTAAATCCATCCCATTCCAACCCATATACATACCCAAGAATTTGTCCGAAATTACTTGCGTGGTCAATGAAATAGCGGGTACCATTAGTCGACTCTAACCCAGTACGTCTTGTCTTGGGAATAAAATCAACTCCAATCCCGATCTTAAAATCCTAGTAGAGAAATGAGAATTTTGCTGTTTTATTTATTTCCTAGCTTTTTTCTCCTTTTTTTCCAGCCCAAATCTGTGGAAAGACTTCTGTTTATTATGTTCCCCAAACGAAGTTTGGGAACATATTGTTTTTACTGTGTTTTTAATTAGGTCTTACGTTCACAACGGAAGACCTATAGTGATTGTATTGTTTCTTTTTATTATTATTAAGGTCTTCCGTTTTCACGGAAGACCTTAGAGTGATTCTACTGTTTCTTATTATTATTTTTGTTATTCTTATTTTTCCTCCCATATTTTGTGCACGCGTTTTCTCAAAAACTATTCTGTGGTTTTCAGTGATTTTTTCAGGGATAATGGACATTATTATGAACTTTGTGCATTTGAGGAGAAAATTCAAAAAATCTCTTTCGGTCCCATGATATGGCCAATTTTCTGATTTTGAATTGGATTTTTGTCTTCCTATCTCCCCTAGAACGGCTAAATATATGAACTGGAGACATGTCAAAGATGATAGAGCATGACTTGTAGATGTTCTGACCAATTTTTTGTGTGTCTTCGATGCTTCCGGTCAACACCGGAAGCGAATTTCAAAAATGGATTTTTTCATCTTTTTTGTTTTTCATTATTTTTCTTTGATATTATTATGGTTAATAGAAACACTTCTAAAAATACTTAATATATATTTTGTTTTAAAATTGATAAATTCAAACTCTAGATGTTTGCATTTTAAAATTTGTAGCGGGGTCAAAATGGCGGCCGTCTCTGTAAACTTCGACGAGCTGGTCGGAGTTTACGGAGACACCCGAAAGTCTTGTTGAACGAAACTAGCATAAGGATCAATAAAATGTACAGGAATTATTGGATCTGGCAGATTTTGGAAATGGATAATCTGTCTTTGAAAACATAAATACTCTGACCTCCAAATGCAATAAAATTAGTAATTTCTACGGTACATACAATAATATACATAATGATGGAAACCATTCAATAGAACATTTTAAAGAAAAGCGCGAAGATTTGCCCGTGACGTTTGGCGCGAAATAATGTATTGTAACACCCCTCCCTTTTCATAGTAGACAGATGGTCTGATACAGAAGAGCAGAAAAAGATAACATATGCATGGACATGAAATACATGTATATAGAATTGCATGGAATAAAAAGTTGAATATATATGTATAAGGAATAAAAGAAGTAAACAGTATCATCAGTTCATCAGTAATAGATTATTTCTTCTGCTGACAGTTATTGTTTAATTAAACTCAAAGAATTCCGATGTTAATCTGCTTGCAAAAAATTTGGCTAACTAGTTCGGATTCTATAATTCCGCCGTATATATAAAAAAAAGCCTTCATTCTCCTTGACGCTTGTTACTTCATGCATTAATACAGAAATCGATGATGGATGGTAAAATTGCGCTGGTATACTGGTTTTCATATTGAATTTTAAAGCAAGCGATCTGGGTTTATTCCCACTTATGTCTGAATCTTCTTTCTCATTTCTTAGTTTTAATTTACGATTTCATCTTTATAAATGACATTGAGCGTTTTTTTCTTTGTGAATTCTGTGCTATTCTCATTTTTTAAAAGAAATCTTTAATATCCTTGCATATTGAAAGACCCATGTAATATTTTAGGCGTCTTTACTACGAGCATATATAAATATAATTTTACATGCAAAGAATATCACATTATCAGTTGTCTGAGCAAGATCTCGAACACGGTAAGAGATTAAGACACCAAACTTATATGAGCAACAGACCTTAAGATGTAGACAAAACCATTTGAGTTCAGAGCGTCAGCCGTCACTTCCGGTCGTCACAGGAAGTGATCAAAGAAATCGAAAATTTCAACTTCTCTTTTTTTAATTAAAAATTGCATCTTTATTGTATCTTTTTCACAGATTCGAAAGATGTTGGTCCTACCAGAAACGAAAACGACAATTTCCGGTTATGAGAGAAAAAACTAAATAATTTGAACATTTTACTTTCCCATAAATATTCTTTATAGATTAAGTATTTGAAATGAATTTTAAGTATGTTATTCAGAGTGCAAATGTCGAGGGCAACCTTAAATAGCGTTCAAAAATTCACTTCCGGTCGCGTGTTTTTCTGTCTTTAAAATGAGAAATTTTCTGAGCGAGATCTCAAAAGCAGGTAAAAGATTAAAAGACCAAACCTTTATGAGTAATAGACCTTGAGGACTAGGCGAAACCATTTGGGTTAAACGCGTCAGTCGTCACTTCCGCTTGTCAAAGGAAGTGATCAAAGAAATCACGTTGGATTTTTACACTCACAATCAGGGTTAAATCTCCAGTGTCTGAATTTCTTTTATCACTTTTTCAGCTTGAATTTTCGTTTTTATTTTCAGAATCGAACGGAAGACCTCTCATTGCTCGCAATGAGTTTCTAGTTAAGTCTTCCGTTCACAACGGAAGACTTATAGTGATTGTATTGTTTCTTTTTATTAAGTCTTCCGTTCACAACGGAAGACTTATAGTGATTGTATTGTTTCTTTTTAAGTCTTCCGTTCACAACGGAAGACTTATAGTGATTGTATTGTTTCTTTTTATTAAGTCTTCCGTTCACAACGGAAGACTTATAGTGTTTGTATTGTTTCTTTTTATTATTATTATTATTATTATTATTCCTCCCAAATTTTGTGAGCGCGATTACTCAGAGATGGCTTGATAGATTTTCACAATTTTTTACAGGATAATAGGTTGATATGTGAAGTTTATATAAAATTCCGTTTTTTGAAAAATTCACTTCCGGTCCGACGTTATGGTCGAATTTCAAATTTTAAAATGGACTTTTGTCCGGCGTTTTTCTCAGAAACGGTTTGAGGTAAAGGTGTGAAATTTACAGGAGTATTAGATCATGACATTCTCTTTGTTTCGAAGTTGTTTTCGTGTGTTTCCGGTACTTCCTGTCCGAACCGGAAGTGAACTTGTGTTTGGTCAATTTTCAACTTTTTTGTTTTTTAATATTTTTTCAAGATATTATTATGTATAACAGAGTTTATTCTACAAATACTAAATATATAATTTGTTTTGAAATCAGATTCCACATTTTGTAGATTTTTGGTACCGTCATTTTCCCTATTTACCTAATAGGCAAAGAAGGATAACTCTGACTTGTAAGTGAGAATAGAACTTTCGAGATAAAGGCGGAAATAGTATTGATGACGTTAGAAACATATACGCTCTCCATATCAACATATTCAGACGTTCCATATTCACTCTTCTAAATGTAAGAGTACGTTAGTTACCGCTTCCAGTGCATGTATAGTTTAAAGTTGCCAGTGTAGTGTAAGTCTGTATTGACATTTAATTGATTTACACATGTATATATCTAAAAAAAAATTATATATGCTTGGTAGCGAATTCAAGTAAATAAATTATAAGCACTGAATATACATTTATAGTGATGGACAGGCAGGCAGTTTTATTTATCTCGTATAGTAGTAAGTTCAGAATAAGATAGTTACTAAGCCTTCTATAATGCAGACGATTTATTATTCTCTATTATTTGAATGCGAATTTATCCCGATTTCCGAGTTTTATTTTCAATATTAAAAAATATTACATACACTCGAAAAGGAATTGAGCGATAGAAAATTGTAATACATGTACAGTACTGTTTTAAAGCCTTTATAAATAAATTGATATCTGCCACTTAAAAGAAAGAAAATCAATCTATAGATTAGATTTGTTTATTACATGTATATTTGATAAAAAGTTAAATTATTTATGACACATGATCTATACTCTGTATACCCAAGGAATTATAACAGATGTGAAAAGACGATTCTTGGATTCTTGTGAAATAATCTCAGAGTTAAAAAAAAATATGTGAAAACGCGATTCTGTGTGAAATAATGGTACGCTATAGCCTATGTTTCTTTTGAAAAAAAAACCATGATTAAAAAATTGCACAGGTCTCTTGATATGTGGGATAAGTATACCTGAATGAACACAATTTTATGCAATGATATATAATTATGTACATGCAACTGACGTCTGTACTTTTCCTTATAATTCATAAAACATAAAACTATCTAATTCCTTTGAAGCCTCCTTCCCCCCCCCCCCCCGTCCCGTCTTGATTAATATTTGGAGACGTTCGTGCAGCTAGGCATTTGAATTATATATTCGTTTTAGATTTAAATCTGGAACATGTGAATATAATTATCATTTACATGTATACAGAATTTCATATTCTATAATGGTACATTTGTCATTATGAAATGTTCAATTTACGTCTGAGAGAGAGAGAGAGAGAGAGATTCCCTCTTAATCCCGATCCTCCTATCCATTTACATAGACCAAAAATTAGTTCTATATCGGTCACACCCATTCTTTATTAAATGTTTTCTGATTTCATAGTCAGTCATGGCCACATCCTGTATATTTTTCAGCTTAAAAAGTATCACACGAAGTGCACGTGTGTTGACCTGTCAATCAAAATCACTTGACGCTGTATTCACTGCAATTAAGTAGCCTGAGTTCGAAATGATCTTGAAGTATGATCTTGAAGTAAATCTGATGCAACAAACTTGTGAAAAAATAGAATAAAATAAAAAATAAAATATCTCGGTATTATGAACTTCGATTGTGGGACGTGGAGACCGGTCCTTTGGATGAGATCGTATAAATCGAGGTCCCTTGTCGCAGAAGGTGCTGGCATAAAAAAGATTCCCCACTGCTCAATTGCGATAAGTGCCAAAGTATAGGACAAAAATTTGCAGTCTCCTACGGCGAGTGGTGGCGTCTCCATGTGAGTGAAAAATTCTGGAGAGGGACGTTAAACAACATACGTATAATCAATCAATCAATCAATCAATCGATTGCTGAAGAATTACTGTAATTGAATAATCTGTCTTATAGGTATGCTGTCAAATCTTGATATTATAACTTTACAAGACTCAGTGACTTTACGTTTAGTGTGATACTAACTTAATTCATTATATTTTTTTTATAACACCATCACAATTATGCCAAAACATATACACAGTAAAGTTTATGATAGTACGGTGTTCGTTCGTCTGTTTGTTTGTCTTAGAAATGATTGCAAACATTTTTTTTTTAAATTGCTAATGATATACGTTTATCTCTTATAGGTGCCGAATGTATTATACAAGATTGATAATGAAAATCAAAGTACCTTAAGTACTGAAAGGACTTTTTTCCAGTTATTTTTTTCTTTTACAGTAAATATGATATGTATGTTTTTTACACAGAAAAAAAGCAAATTCTTACAGATTTAGAAGAACGGAAGACTTTTTTGTTGCCATGGCAACAAGAGTCTAGTTATTATTATTATTATTATTATTATTATTCCTCCCAAATTTTGTGAGCGCGATTACTCAGAAATGGTTGGATAGATTTTCACAATTTTTCACATGATAGTAGGCCGATATATGAAGTTTATATAAAATTCCGTTTTTTGAAAAATTCACTTCCGGTCCGATGTTACGGCCGAATTTCCAATTTTTAAATGGACTTTTGTCCGGAATTTTTCTCGGAAACGGTTTGAGGTAAAGATGTGAAATTTACAGGAGTATTAGATCATGACATTCTCTTTGTTTCGAAGTTGTTTTCGTGTGTTTCCGGTACTTCCTGTCCGAACCGGAAGTGAACTTGCGTTTGGTCAATTTTCAACTTTTTTGTTTTTTAATATTTTTTCAAGATATTATTATGTATAACAGAGGTTATTCTACAAATACTAAATATATAATTTGTTTTGAAATCAGATTCCACATTTTGCAGATTTTCGGTACCCTCATTTTCCCTATTTACCTAGTGTGTAAACAATGGGCAAAGAAAGATAACTCTGACTTGTAAGTGAGAATAGAACTTTCGAGATAAAGGCGGAAATAGTATCGATGACGTCAAAGACATATATACTCTCCGCTCTCCATATCAAAATATTTAGACGTTCCATATTCACTCTTCTAAATGTAAGAGTACGTTGGTTACCACTTCCAGTGCATGTATAGTTTAAAGTTGCCAGTGTAGTGTAAGTCTGTATTGATGTAGTGTAAGTCTGTATTGACAGTTAATTGATTTACACATGAATATATCTAAAAAAAAATTAATATATATGCTAGGTACCTAATTCAAGTAAATATATTATAAGCACTGAATATACATTTATAGTGATGGACAGGCATGCAATTTCATCTATCTCGTATAGTAAGTTCAGAATACGATAGTTATAAGCATTCTATAATGCAGACGATTTATTATTCTCTATGATTTGAATGCGAAATTATCCCGATTTCCGAGTTTTATTTTCGATATTAAAAAAATATTACATACACTCAAAAAGGAATTGAGTGATAGAAAACTGTAATACAGTACTGTTTTAAAGCCTTTATAAATAAATTGACATCTGCTACTTAAAAGAAAGAAAATCAATCTATAGATTAGATTTGGTTATTACATGTATATTTGATAAAAAGTTAAATTATTTATGACACATGATCTATACTCTATATACCCAAGGAATTATAAAATATGTGAAAAGACGATTCTTGGATTCTTGTGAAATACTGAAAGAGTTAAAAAAAAAAATGTGAAAACGCGATTCTGTGTGAAATAATGGTACGCTATATGTTTCTTTTGAAAAAAAAACATGAAAAAAAATTGCAAAGGTCTGTTGATATGTGGGATAAGTATACCTGAATGAACACAATTTTATGCAATGATATATAATTATGTACATGCAACTGACGTCCGTACTTTTCCTTATAATTCATAAAACATAAAACTATCTAATTCCTTTGAAGCCCCCCCCCCCCCCATCTTGATTAATATTTGAAGACGTTCGTGCAGCTAGGCATTTGAATTATATATTCGTTTTAGATTTAAATCTGGAACATGTGAATATAATTATCATTTACATGTATACAGAATTTCATATTCTATAATGGTAGATTTGTCATTATGAAATGTTCAATTTACGTCTGGGAGAGAGAGAGAGAGAGAGGGGAGAGAGAGAGAGATTCCCTCTTAATCCCGATCCTCCTATCCATTTACATAGACCAAAAATAAATTCTATATCGGTCACACCCATTCTTTATTAAATGTTTTCTGATTTCATAGTCAGTCATGGTCACATCCTGTATATTTTTCAGCTTAAAGTGCACGTGTGTTGACCTGTCAATCAAAATCACTTGACGCTGTATGCACTGCAATTAAGTAGCCTGAGTTCGAAATGCTCTTGAAGTATGATCTCTAAGTAAATCTTATGCAACAAACTTGTGGAAAAATACAATAAAATAAAAAATAAAATATCTCGGTATTATGAACTTCGATTGTGGGACGTGGAGACCGGTCCTTTGGATGAGATCGTATAAATCGAGGTCCCTTGTCGCAGAAGGTGCTGGCATAAAAAAGATTCCCCACTGCTCAATTGCGATAAATGCCAAAGTATAGGACAAAAATTTGCAGTCTCCACCGGCGAGTGGTGGCGTCTCCATGTGAGTGAAAAATTCTGGAGAGGGACGTTAAACATCATACGTATAATCAATCAATCGATTGCTGAAGAATTACTGTAATTGAATAATCTGTCTTATACTGAGTAGGTATGCTGTCAAATCTTGATATTATAACTTTACAAAACTCAGTGACTTTACATTTAATGTGATACTAACTTAATTCATTATATTTTTTTTATACCACCATCACAATTATGCCTAAACATACACACTGTGAAGTTTATGATAGTACGGTGTTCGTTCGTCTGTTTGTCTGACTTAGAAATGATTGCAAACAATTTTTTGTTAAATTGCTAATGATATACGTATATCTCTTATAGGTGCCAAATGTATTATACAAGATTGATAATGAAAATCAAAGTACCTTAAGTACTGACAGGACTTTTTTCTTTCACAGTAAATATGATATGTATGTTTTTTTACACAGAAAAAAGCAAATTCTTACAGATTTAGAAGAACGGAAGACTTTTTTGTTGCCATGGCAACAAGAGTCTAGTTATTATTATTATTATTATTATTATTCCTCCCAAATTTTGTGAGCGCGATTACTCAGAGATGGTTGGATAGATTTTCACAATTTTTCACATGATAGTAGGCTGATATATGAAGTTTATATAAAATTCCGTTTTTTGAAAAATTCACTTCCGGTCCGAAGTTACGGCCGAATTTCCAATTTTTAAATGGACTTTTGTCCGGAATTTTTCTCGGAAACGGTTTGAGGTAAAGATGTGAAATTTACAGGGGTATTAGATCATGACATTCTCTTTGTTTCGAAGTTGTTTCCGTGTGTTTCCGGTACTTCCTGTCCGAACCGGAAGTGAACTTGTGTTTGGTCAATTTTCAACTTTTTTGTTTTTTAATATTTTTTCAAGATATTATTATGTATAACAGAGGTTATTCTACAAATACTAAATATATAATTTGTTTTGAAATCAGATTCCACATTTTGCAGATTTTCGGTACCCTCATTTTCCCTATTTACCTAGTGTGTAGACAATGGGCAAAGAAAGATAACTCTGACTTGTAAGTGAGAATAGAACTTTCGAGATAAAGGCGGAAATAGTATCGATGACGTAAGAGACATATACACTCTCCATATCAAAATATTTAGACGTTCTATATTCACTCTTCAAAATTTAAGAGGACATTGGTTACCGCTTCCAGTGCATGTAAAGTTTGAAGTTGCCAGTGTAGTGTAAGTCTGTATTGACAGTTAGTTAATTTACACATGAATATATCTAAAAAAAAATTAATATATATATATGCTAGGTAGCTAATTCAAGTAAATATATTATAAGCACTGAATATACATTTATAGTGATGGACAGGCATGCAGTTTTATCTATTTCGTATATTAAGTTCAGAATACGATAGTTATAAGCCTTCTATAATGCAGACGATTTATTATTCTCTATGATCTGAATGCGAAATTATCCCGATTTCCGAGTTTTACTTTCGATATTAAAAAATATTACATACACTCAAAAAAGGAATTAAGCAATAGAAAATTGTAATACAGTACTGTTTTAAAGCCTTTATAAATAAATTGATATCTGCCACTGAAAAGAAAGAAAATCAATCTATAGATTAGATTTGGTTATTACATATATATTTGATAAAAGGTTAAATTATTTATGACACATGATCTATACTCTATATACCCAAGGAATTGATGTGAAGATGTGAAAAGGCGATTCTTGGATTCTTGTGAAATACTCAAAGAGTTAAAGAGTGTGTGAAATAATGGTACGCTATATGTTTCTTTTGAAAAAAAAAAAACATGATAAAAATATTGTACAAGTCTGTTGATATGTGGGATAAGTATATCTGAATGAACACAATTTTATGCAATGATATATAATCATGTACATGCAACTGACGTCCGTACTTTTCCTTGTAATTCATAAAATTATCTAATTCCTTTGAAGCCCCCCCCCCCCCCCCCCCCCCCCCCCCGTCTTGAATTTGAATTATATATTCGTTTTAGATTTAAATCTGGAACATGTGAATAACATTACCATTTACATGTATACAGAATTTCATATTTTATAATTATGAAATGTTCAATTTACATGTCTGAGAGAGAGAGAGGAGAGATTCCCTCTTAATCCCGATCCAGACCAAAAATTAGTTCTTTATCGGTCACACCCATTCTTTATTAGATGTTTTCTGATTTCATAGTCAGTCATGGTCACATCCTGTATATTTTTCAGCTTAAAAAGTATCACACGAAGTGCACGTGTGTTGACCTGTCAATCAAAATCACTTGACGCTGTATGCACTGCAATTAAGTAGCCTGAGTTCGAAATGATCTTAAAGTATGATCTTTAAGTAAATCTGCTGCAACAAACTTGTGAAAAAAATAGAATAAAATAAAAAATAAAATATCTCGGTATTATGAACTTCGACTGTGGGACGTGGAGAACGGTCCTTTGGATGAGATCGTATAAATCGAAGTCCATTGTCGCAGAAGGTGCTGGCATAAAAAAGATTCCTCACTGCTCAATTGCGATAAGTGCCAAAGTATAGGACAAAAATTTGCAGTCTCCACCGGCGAGTGGTGGTATCTCCATGTGAGTGAAAAATTCTGGAGAGAGACGTTAAACAACATACGTATAATCAATTAATCAATCGATTGCTGAAGAATTACTGTAATTGAATAATCTGTCTTATAGGTATGCTGTCAAATCTTGATATTATAACTTTACAAAACTCAGTGACTTTACGTTTAATGTGATACTAACTTAATTCATTATTTTTTTATAACACCATCACAATTATGCCAAAACATATACACAGTGAAGTTTATGATAGTACGGTGTTCGTTCGTCTGTTTGTTTGTCTTAGAAATGATTGCAAACAATTTTTTTTTAAAATTGCAAATGATATACGTATATCTCTTATAGGTGCCAAATGTATTATACAAGATTGATAATGAAAATCAAAGTACCTTAAGTACTGAGAGGACTTTTTTCCAGTTATTTTTTTCTTTCACAGTAAATATGATATGTATGTTTTTTACACAGGAAAAAGCAAATTCTTACAGATTTAAAAGAATGGAAGACTTTTTTGTTGCCATGGCAACAAGAGTCAAGTTATTATTATTATTCCTCCCAAATTTTGTGAGCGCGATTACTCAGAGATGTTTCAATAGATTTTAACAATTTTTTACTGGATAATAGGTTGGTACGTGAAGTTTATATAAAATTCCGTTTTTTGAAAAATTCACTTTCGGTCCGAAGTTACGGCCGTATTTCAAATTTTAAATTGCACTTTTGTCCGGTGGTTTGAGGTAAAGATGTGAAATTCACAGGAATATTAGATCATGACATTCTCTTTGTTTCTACGTGATTTTTGTTTGTTTCTGTACTTCCTGCCCAAACCGGAAGTGAATTTGTGTTTCGGTCAATTTTTGACTTTTTTGTTTTTTAATATTTTTTCAAGATATTGTTAGGCATAACAGAAATTAGTCAACAAATACCAAATATATAATTTGTTTAAAAGTCGGATTGTGCATTTTCTAGATTTTAGGTACTGTCGTTTTCCCCAATTTGACTAGTGTGTATACAATGGGCAAAGAAAGATTACTCTGACTTGTAAGTGAGAATAGAACTTTCGAGATAAAGGCGGAAATAGTATCGATGACATCGGAGACGTCTCCATATTAAGACATTCCATATTCACTCTCTTCTACATGTAAGAATACGTTGGTTGCCTCATTCAGTGTATGTATAATGTAAAGTTGCTAGTGCAATCTAAGTCTATATTGACAGTTATTGAAGAATGCTTTTGTATTTACATATCTATATACATGTATTTGAAAATCTACATAAATTGTTGGTATTAGCTATTTTCCCAAATGACCTTGACCTTTGAACTTGAAATTCGACCTTGACCTTTGACCTTGACCCAAGGTAAAAAAGAAATATGAAGTACATGTATCTACATTCAGCTTTCAGTGTTTATTTCGGTTAGCAGGATAGAAGGTAAAGATTTTTTTCAATGACCTTCACCTTTGACCTAAAGGTCACAAACAATCAATCTTAAGTTCTTGGAGGTGGAAACAAGAAACAACTCCCACTTTAAATTGGTTTAGAATAAAATACCCCCCCCCCCCCCTTCTTCCAAAAAAAAAAATCAAACTTGTAGCAATGTAGAAAGTTTCTGTAAAACTCAAACAACACCTCAGATCGTCATTAAATTTAAGCGAACTGCAGAAAAGACCTCAAAGAAAGTTTCCTGAAAGTTTTACGGTGAGTTTCTAAAGTATATAGAAATTATGAATTTTTACGGTGAAAATTACAAATTCTGTCATGTTTGAAATTTAAGTGCAGATAAACAAAGACATGATAAAACCCTTTTATAGCCTATTTCTTCAGATGTCGTTAACAGCATTCAATTTTTACTGATATGAAATAATATTTTAATATCAAGCATTCTTCTTTTATTTTACATTTGAAATTTATTTGATTTTTTTTTAGAATTAGGCAATCCCCAGAAATAGCGATTTTCGGTATATTAAAAAGCAATACACGTTTCTTCCACGTGTTTCCCATCTAGAAATACATACTGAACTAAATATCTTCATCCATATAAAACATAAAACAATTCAAATAAGATATCTTCAAACAACTCTTATTATGCACCTATCATGCATGTACATTCCTAAAGTTTTCTCCTAGGCTCAATCTTTACACCCTTCTTACTACACACCTTAAATGCACAGTTTCCCATTAATATCAATTTCATAACTTCTTTCAAACCCTTGTCTTTCCATCTAGGCCCTAAAACCATCCCATCCCAACCCATATACATACCCAAGAATTTGTCAGAAATTTTTAAACTGGCACTACTTGCGTGGTCAATGAAATAGCGGGTACCATTAGTCGACTCTAACCCAGTACGTCTTGTCTTGGGAATAAAACCTACTCCGAGCCCGATCTTAAAACTTAGTAGAGAAATGAGAATTTTGCTGTTTTATTTATTTCCTTGCTTTTTTTTCTCCTTTTTCCAGCCCAGATCTGTGGAAACACATCTGTTTATTATGTACCCCAAATGAAGTTGGGGAACATATTGTTTTTACTGGGTTTCTTATTAGGTCTTCCGTTGTGAACAGAAGACCTATAGTGATTGTATTGTTTCTTTTTAAGGTCTTCTGTCTTCAGTGGAAGACCTTATTGTTATTCTTAGGTTTCTTTTTCACTTTTATTAAGGTCTTCCGTCTCCAGCGGAAGACCTTCTTGTTATTCTTAGGTTAATTTTTCACTTTTGTTATTATTATTGGGGTTTTTTTCTTACCGATTTTGTGCACGCGATTTCTCGAAAATGGCTCGATGTATTTCCATGAAACTTTCAGGGCACATGTAACATCAATTGAACCTTATGCGTTTTTTTCTGTTTTGATGACCTCACTTCCGGTCCGAAGATATTGCCGATTTAATGGTTTTCGAAGGGTCGGGTTGTCCGCAGATTTTCTCATATATGGCTTTAGTTAGAAACATGAAACTTCCAGGTATGCTGGACCTATCTCTGTAGATATGCGGAAGGCGTTTCATTTTTATCGGAAGTGCCGCGCGTCGGCGCTCGCTATGGCCCGAAAAAAGTCCTATCGGGAATTTTAATTTTTCTAACACTTTTTCTATAATATCTTTTTACCTGTAAATATTTTGTTAAAACATATAGAACAAAAGTTGTGTTGAATGTTACGATCCTTCAAATGATACCAACAATAAGGGCCTGGCCCCTAAAATTAGGGAGCTAGAGGGACCAAGTGTTTTCCTGATATCTCAAAGAGTTTTGAGAATTTGTATGGCTTCATAGAAGCAAAGTTGTTCAAAATGATAAGAAGCAGCTCAGGAGACCATTAAAAGTCATCAAAATGACGTCACTTTAGGTCACACCGAGAGTAATGGTAAATGGATCATTTTTGCATATATGACCGTAGAAGTCTCTTGATCTCAATCTCATCTCCTTCAAATTTAGACAGAAGACTTATTTGTTGCTTTGCAACAAGCTCATCTAATTATTATTGTTTTTTTTCTTACTGATGTTGTGCACGCGATTTCTCGAAAACGGCTTGATGGATTTCCATAAAACTTTCAGGACTTCTGTAACATCAGTTGAACCTTTTGCGTTTTCTTCTGTTTTGATGACCTCACTTCCAGTCCGGAGATATTGCCGATTTAATGGTTTTCGAAGGGTCGGGTTGTCCCCAGATTTTCTCATATACGGCTTTAGTTAGAAACATGAAACTTTCAGGTATGGTAGACCTATCTCTGTAGATATGCGGAAGGCGTTTCATTTTCACCGTAAGTGCCGCACGTCGGCCCTCACTATGGCCCGAAAAAAGTCCTATCGGGAATTTTAAATTTTCTAACACTTTTCTATAATATCTTTTTACCTGTAAATATTTTGTTAAAACATATAGAACAAAAGTTGTGTTGAATGTTACGATCCTTCAAATGATACCAACAATAAGGGCCTGGCCCCTAAAATTAGGGAGCTAGAGGGGCCAAAAGTGTTTTCCTGATATCTCAAAAAGTATTGAGAATTTGTATAGCTTCATAGAAGCAAAGTTGTTCAAAATGATAAGTAGAGCTAAGGAGACCATCAAAAATCGTCAAAATGATGTCACTTTAGGTCACACCGAGAGTAATGGTAAATGGATCATTTTTGCACATATGACCATAGAAGTCTCTCGATCTCAATCTCATCTCCTTCAAATTTAGACAGAAGACTGATTTGTTGCTTTGCAACAAGCTCATCTAATATTCTTAATTTTATTGTATAGACGAAATTTTGTAAAGGACCTTTGTCCGCTCCATTTCTCCAGAACAGCTTAAGATAGGAAAGTTAACTCTGTCAGATATGATAGATAATGACTTGTAGATGTCACCATGAATATTCTTTCCGTTGTCAATACTTCCGGTCGTCACAGAAATTGGATTAAAAAGTCGATTTTTTCAATTTCTTCATCTTTCTAACTTTTTTTTCTGTAATATTCATAGGGTATGTAAAGGCACCTCTTTGAAGATTTTACGTATTACCAGTTTCTTGATAGGATTAAGAAGGAATTAAATATCTTTAAATATCTATGAATTTCCGAAAAACGTAGGACCAACGTTTCTTAAACACTACAAAATATTGATTTTTCCCCGTATATATAGTTTGCGGGGACTGCTCAGCGCTCATTCACGTAGGAGGAGGTGTAGAGGTAACACCTACCTGGTGATTGGGATAGGCCAGAAAAACTTCCTGTTGCTATGGAAACAAGTTTATATTAAATCAAAACGGTTGTATATGATATGTGTGTGCATTTTATTCGCCCCTCTTTTTTTGTCAACTGTAAAAGACATTGTCATCTTTACCGACCCCCCCCCCCTTTTTTTCTGTTAATCGCTTTTATGTTTTGGATTCTTAATAAAATGACCTTGACCTTCATATCACAAGCAACTCTTCTTGAAGTTTTCAAAATGATAAGGCTTAATTCTTTCTACAAAATAATGGTAATTTACATGTTTATGTTCAAGACCCCCCCCCCCTTCCTCGAAGCAACCAGGTAGAATACACAGATTTAAAATTCACAACTTATAAGGAACTTCTTAAGAGTTTCATTATTAAAATTCAGTTCCCCTGATGTGATGTGATAATTTGCTACCATTCATTCTTCTGTTTTGTCTATAGAATTTATAATTATTTTATTTAGAATTAATTTATCTTTAGAAAAAAGTGATTGTCAGCTGCATTCATTAGCATTTCGCGTTTTCTTGTATATCTATTACATGCATATTAATCATTTCATGAAATAATATTTAAAAGTATTAAAACTTCATTTCTATTAAATTTTATTAATTTGTAAATCCTTGGATCCGCTCCTGCAGGTGCGCGAAAGCCTCATCACTACTGTAAACAAATTATTTCTCACGCCGAAAATCTTAATGATTCCGCTAAACTAAGAAAGTTTACACATAGTTTATCAACTCATGAACAACCATCAGCCCTGTCCAATGCAGAAATGCTCGAATTGAAGGGGAAAATTCAAGAATTGTTTTGCGTCAGCCATGTTTTGACGTGAACCTTACACGCATTCTGTTATTCAGGTCTTCCGTTTCAGACGGAAGACTTAATAGTGATTCTACTGTTTTTTAAGGTCTTCCGTTCCAGTCAGAAGACCTTATAGTGATTGTACTGTTTATTATTTTTTTTTCCCCTTTTTTTTGTCGGCAGGATTTTATCAGAGATCGCTGGATGGATTTTCTTGAAATTTTCAGGGATTATAAAAAATTAAAATACCCCGAGGCGTTTTTTTCATTTTTTCAAAATTCACTTCCAGTCATCAGATATGTCCGATTTCCGTTTTTTTCAAAAATATTTTGTCCAAGTCATATCTCAGAAACGGTAAGAGATTAAGACACCAAGCTTATATGAGTAATAGATCTTGAGGAGTAGGCAAATCCATTTGGGCTAAGAGCGTCAACCGTCTCTTCCGGTCGTCACCGGAAGTGATCATAGAAATCGAAATTTTCAACTTTTCTCTTTTGAACTTTTTCTTTCATTACATTGTTGCATCTTAATTATAGTTGCGAAATATGTTGGTCCCACCGGAAACAAAAACGTCAACTTCCGGCTGTAAGCGAAAAACTGTATAATTTGAATATTTTACTTTCCCATAGTCGCCCGCGTGGCGCAGTGGTTAGAGCGTCTGCTGTAGAGTCGCGGAGTAAGGAGTTGATCCTTATGTCGCGGGTTCGAATCCCACTGTGGGACGTGGAGACCGGTCCTTCGGATGAGACCGTATAAACCGAGGTCCTGTGTCGCAGTAGGTGCTGGCACGAAAAAGATCCCTCACTGCTCAATGGCCGTAAGTGCCGAGTATAGGACAAAATTTGCAGCTCTCCACCGGCAAGTGGTGGCGTCTCCATATGAGTGAAAAATTTTCGAGAGGGACGTTAAACAACATACAAACAAACAAACAAACAAAACTTTCCCATAAATATTTTTCATAGATAACGTATTTGAACTGATTTTTATGCCCCCGGATCGAAAGATCCCTGGGGTATATTGTTTTTGTCCTGTCTGTCTGTTTGTCTGTTTATCTGTTTGTCTGTTTTTCTGTGTGTCCGTTTGTCTGTTTGTCGTCAACTTTAACCTTGCCCATAACTTTTGATTGGTTGGAGCTATGACTTTCATATTTCACAAGTGTATTCCTTGTGACAAGACCTTTCTTTGGGTACCATCATATTTAACCTTTTGACCTTGACCTTGGAGTTTGACCCACTTTTGCAAAATTTTATGAGACTTTAACCTTGGCCATAATTTCTGAACAGTTGGTGCTTGGGGTTTCAAACTTCACATGTGTATTCTTTGTGACAAGGCCTTCCTTTGGATACCAACAACTTTGACCTTTTGACCTTGACCTTGGAGTTTGACCTACTTTTGAAAAACTTTAACCTTGGCCATAACTTTTGAACAGTTGGTGCTTGGGGTTTCAAACTTCACATGTGTATTCCTTGAGATAAGACTTTCCTCTGGATATCAACGCCCTTGACCCTTTGACCTTGACCTAGGAGTTTGACCTACTTTGGGAAAACTTTAACCTTGGTCATAACTTTTGAATTGTTGGTGCTAGGGCTTTCATACTTCACATATGTAATCCTTGTGACAAGACCTTCCTTTGGATACCAACCACTTTGACCCTTTGACCTTGACATAGGAGTTTGACCTACTTTTGAAAAACTTAAACCTTGGCCATAACTTTTGAATGGTTGGTGCTAGGGCTTTCATTCTTCACATATGTAATCCTTGTGACAAGACCTTCCTTTGTATACCAACCGCTTTGACCCTTTGAGTTTGGCCTACTTTCGGAAAACTTTAACCTTGGTCATAACTTTTGAATTGTTGGTGCTAGGGCTTTCATACTTCACATATGTAATCCTTGTGACAAGACCTTCCTTTGGATACCAACCACTTTGACCTTGACCTTGACATTTGACTTTTATTTTTAAAAACTTTAACCAACACCATAACTTTTGAACAGTTGCAGCTAGGTCTTTCAAATTTCACAGGTATATTCCTATATAGACAAGACCTTTCTTTGGGTATCAACATTTTTTATCTTTTGGCCTGGATTTTGACTTGCATTTGAGAAACTTTAACCTTCGCCATAAGCTGCCATACGGGGGCATCAGTGTTTCACAAACACATTTTGTTGAATATGTTGTCAAGACTGCAAATGTCTAGAGTAACGTCAAATATCTTTGTAAAATTCACTTCCAGTCGCGCGTTTTGAATGTCCGCAAAATGAGAACTTGGCCGAGTGAGATCTCAGAAACGGTAAGAGATTTAGACACCAAACTTATAGGAGTATTAGACCTTGAGGAGTAAACAAAACTGTTTGGGTTAGGAGCGTCAGCCGTCACTTCCGGCCGTCACAGGAAGTGATCAAAGAAATCGAAAATTTCAACTTTTCTATTTTGGAATTAGACTTGCATCATATAATTGTATCTTTTTCACAGTTTCGAGATGTCTTGGTCCAACCCGAAACAAAAAATGACAACTTCCGGTTATAAGAGAAAAACTACATAATAGGGTTTTTTTAATTTTCCCATACATATCCCTTATAGATAGAGTTCTTTTAATGATTTTTATATATGTTATTGAGACTGCAGTTGTCTAGAGTGACGTGAAATATCTTAGTAAAATTCACTTCTGGTCACCTGTTTTCTTGTCCTCAAAATGAAAAGTTTTTACAGCGAGATCTCGGAAACAGCAAGAGACTAAGACACCAAACTTATAGGAGTAATAAACCTTGGAGAGAAGGCAAAACACATAGGGTTGAACTCGTCAGCCGTCACTTCCGGTTGTCACAGGAAATGTTCAAAGAAATCGAAAATTTCAACTTTTCTTTTTAAAATTAAAACTTGCATTACTTTATTGCTTCTCTTTCGCTGTTTTGAAATATGTTAGATTCCATCGGAAACAAAAACTTTAAACTTCCGGTTTTAAGAGAGAAACTACATTATTTCATGGTTTAACTTTCTCATAAATATAACTTATAGATAAATATTTGAAATGTTTCTTACATATGCTGTAGATACTGCAAAAGTCATGAGAAAATTCTGAGATTTTTATTTAGTTCACTTCTGGTCGTATGTATTCCTGTCCTCTAAATTAGAATTTGTTCTCACAATTGTTCAGCAACAGTAAAAGACTGAAGTCTAAAACTTTCAGAACTTATAGTCAGTCATCAGTTCATTTGCATCGTGTAAAAATCGTGTGTCGTCACTACTTCCGGTCATGACAGGAAACGAAGCAAAAATGTAATTTTTTAAGTTATTTTGTTTCTACATAAGTTTTAGGTTAATACCGACGTTGGAAAAGACATGTTCATGCAAACAGGAAGTAGTATAATGGAAGACCTTCTCATTACTAGTAATGAGTTTCTAGTTATTATTAGGTCTTCCGTTTTCAACGGAAGACCTATAGTGATTCTACTGTTTCTTATTATTATTATTATTTTTATTCTAATTTTTTTGACTTTCTAATTTTGTGCACGCGATTTCTATTGGATGGATTTACATGATATTTTCAGGAAAGATGTGTCGTAACATGAACTTGATCTATCTGAGAGAAAATTCACCTCCGGTGCCAAGTTACGGACCATTTTCTGATTTCAAAATGACATTTTGTCCGCGGATAATCTCGGTTAGGTAAAAGATATCAATGTGAAACTTTCAGGGATTATAGATCGTGAAAGTTACAAGCCTGGTCGCTACTTTTCGTTCGTCGTCGGCACTTCCGGTCGTTTACGGAAGTGAATAAAGAAATCGTTAAATTTCAACTTTCATTTTTTAAATCAATACTTATATCACATTATTGCATCTCTTTTGTAGTTTCGAAATATGTTGGTCCTACCGGAAACAAAAACGTCAACTTCCGGTTATAAGAGAAAAACTACATAATTTGAGTATTTTTCTTTCCCATTAATATCTTTTGTAGATAAAGTATATGAAATGAATTTTAGATATGTTATTCAGACTGCAAATGTCTAGAGTAACGTCAAACATCTTTGAAAAATTCACTTCCGGTCGCGTGTTTTTCTGTCCTCAAAATGAGAAGTCTGAGAAAGATCTTTGAAACGGTAAGAGATTAAGACACCAAACTTATATGAGCAACAAACCTTAAGATGTAGGCAAAACCATTTGGATTAAGAGCGTCAGCCGTCTCTTCCGGTCGTCACAGGAAGTGATCAAAGAAATCGAAAATTTCAACTTTTCTTTATTTTAATTTAAACTTGCATCACTTTATTGCATCTTTTTCGCAGATTCGAAAGATGTTGGTCCCACCGGAAACAAAAACGTCAACTTCCGGTTATAAGAGAAAAATTTCATTATTTGAGTATTTTTCTTTCCCATAAAGTATTTGAAATGAACTTTAAATATGTTATTCAAACTGCAAATGTCTAGAGTAACCTTAAATATCTTTTAAAAATTCACTTCCAGTCGCGTGTTCTCCTGTCCTCAAAATGAGAAGTTGTCTGAGCGAGATCTCAAAAACAGGTAAAAGATTAAAACACCAAACTTTTAAGAGTAATAGACCATGAAGAGTAGGTGAAACCATTTGGGTTAAACGCGTCAGTCGTCACTTCCGCTTGCCACAGGAAGTGATCAAAGAAATCAAAAATTTGAACTTTTCTTTTTTAAATTAAAACTTGCATCACTTTATTGCATCGCTTTCTCTGTTTTGAAATATGTTAGATTCCATCGGAAACAAAAACGTCAACTTCCGATTTTAGGAGATAAACTACGTTATTTTAATGTTTAACTTTCTCATAAATATTGCTTATCGATAAAGTACCTGAAATGATTTTATGTGTGTTGTAGACACTGCAAATGTCTAGAGAAAAGTCATAGATTTTTATAAAATTCTCTTCCGGTCGCGTGTTTACCTGACCTCAAAATCAGAATTTGTTCTCACAATATTGCTTGGCAACAGTAAATGACTGAAGACTAAAACTTTCAGGACTGATAGTCAGTCATCAGTTTATTTGAATTGTGAGAAAATCTTGTATCGCCGTTACTTCCAGAAAGTGATATAAAAAAGTGAATGGTTCATGGTTAGCACGTTGGATTTTCACGCTGACGACTAGGGTTAAATCTCCAGAGTGTCTTAATTTCTTTTATTACTGTTTCAGCTTGAATTTTCGTTTTTATTTTCCGAATCGGACGGAAGACCTCTCATTGCTCGCAATGAGTTTCTAGTTATTATTATTATTATTCTTATTTTTTAGACAGATTTTGTCCAAGCAATATCTTGAGAACAATCGAGTGGTTTTTCATCAATCTTTCAGGGATAACACGCCATTTAATGGCATTGTTACATTTAAAAGAATTTTGGAAAAATAGAGTATAAAATGAACTGAAAGGTGAAGCTTTGTTGCCCAAAAGCAAGAAAAATAGGGTGATCAGGATCAACAAAATAATTAGTCTAGTATTCATTAACAGTTCATAAATTAGGTTCAAACTGTTCCCCATTTATCACTCTCACCAGACAGTATATTAACAAACTATCAGTGCTTCTGTACTCTTTTAATTCCTTGTGGAAATCTCTTACATTGGTCTGAGTAAGACTCTTGGTCTTTGATGAACATTTAAGGTACTGGTATTCCATCCCTAATAGCCTCAGATTCAATGAATTTGAATACATAACAGATGTGTACGGATGGAATACTCAGTATATTTAGACATAATCTCCATTTATTATTTTTACTTTTAGCATGTAAGAATGGAATGTGTCCTAATTTATGACTTGACCTTTGTTGAAGAGTTATCTCCCTCTTTTTTTAAGTAATAAAAATCAATTTTAAAAAAAAAGTATACGGTAAAAAAATTGTTTTCAATTGTCATTCTATTTCTAATGATTTGATGCATCTTTCCACCACAGTATTTATTGATATTCTTATTATTTGAATTTTTATTTTTAAAAAATCGCTTGTCTCCATAGAATTCAATGCACTTTCTATTAATTAAATACTGCTTAGTTAATTACATTTTTGAAACTTTCACTTGGTAAGTCCTTTTCTACTGTAAAGTTCTTTGAATTAATATCAGAGTATTATATACGTGATTGATATTTAAGGATAGAGAATTAGGTCCTATTAGGAATGGAAAACCTTAATAAGACAAGTCTACCTGATCATTAAAACTATAAAAGTACTTTTTGTATTATACAATAAAAATTCTTGCATAATTCTCTTATTCTGTTAACCTTTCAAGTACATTATTTACAGTGATTAATTATCACAAGTAAATGGCAAAGGGGAATAACTCCTCTCAGTAGAATACAAATTAATAGAGCACTGGCCTGGACTAGAACACTTGACCAAATAGTCTTGATGTTCAAAAATCTGGTAAAAATATTCTTCCTTATTAAAACTTTTACTCTTTTTGCCTCTGATATGCCCAGGTGCAGAGAAGATTTTTAAAGCATTAATGCATTTTCACTATATAATAAATAGAGCCCCGCCCTAACATCAGAACCTCTGATCCAGAGGTCATGAAATTCACAATTTTGGAAAAGGCATCCTTGCTTATCATAACCATGTATTTGTTTAAATAATACCCAGGAGAAGAGAAGAAGATTTTCAAAGAAATAATGCACTTTCACTATATGATCTATATAGCCCCGCCCTAGCACCAGAACCCCTGACCAAAGGGCCATGAATTTCACAATTTTAGTAGAGTCACTCTTGCTTATCATAACTATGTATTCAATTTGTTTCAATAATACCCAGGAGTAGAGGAGAAGATTTTCAAAGAAATAATGCACTTTCACTATATGATCTATATAGCCCTGCCCTAGCACCAGAACCCCTGACTCTGGGGGCATGAATTTCATAATTTTGGTAGAGTCACCCTTGCTTATCATAACTATGTATTCAATTTGTTTCAATAATACCCAGGAGTAGAGAAGAAGATTTTCAAAGAAATAATGCACTTTCACTATATGATCTATATAGCCCCGCCCTAGCACCAGAACCCCTGACCCTGGGGCCATGAATTTCATAATTTTGGTAGAGTCACCCTTGCTTATCATAACTATGTATTCAATTTGTTTCAATAATACCCAGGAGTAGAGAAGAAGATTTTCAAAGATTTAATGCATTTTCATTATATAATCAACAGACCCCCGCCCTAGCACCAGAACCCCTGACCCAGGGGCCATGAATTTCACAATTTTGGTAGAGTCACTCTTCCTTATCCTAACTATGTATATAATTTGTTTCAATAGTACCCAGGAGTAGAGAAGAAGATTTTCAAAGAAATAATGCACTTTCACTATATGATCTATATAGCCCCGCCCTAGCACCAGAACCCCTGACCCTGGGGCCATGAATTTCATAATTTTGGTAGAGTCACCCTTGCTTATCATAACTATGTATTCAATTTGTTTCAATAATACCCAGGAGTAGAGAAGAAGATTTTCAAAGAATTAATGCATTTTCATTATATAATCAATAGAGCCCCGCCCTAACACCAGAACCCCTGACCCTGGGGCCATGAATTTCACAATTTTGGTAGAGTCACTCTTCCTTATCCTAACTATGTATATAATTTGTTTCAATAGTACCAGGAGTAGAGAAAAAGATTTTCAAAGAAATAATGCACTTTCACTATATGATCTATATAGCCCCGCCCTAGCACCAGAACCCCTGACCCAGGGGCCATGAATTTCACAATTTTGGTAGAGTCACTCTTCCTTATCCTAACTATGTATATAATTTGTTTCAATAGTACCCAGGAGTAGAGAAAAAGATTTTCAAAGAAATAATGCACTTTCACTATATGATCTATATAGTCCCGCCCTAGCACCAGAACCCCTGACCCTGTGGTCACGAATTTCACAATTTTGGTAGAGGGCTCAATGCTTATTACAATCATGCCAATAGTTTGACTGCTTGATGTCCAGAAGTAAAGAAGAAGATTTTAAAGATTGCATTAATTTTGATGGTTTTGGCCCCACCCCTCAGGCCCCAGGGGGGCAGGGACCAGGAATTTCATAATTTTTGTTCCCCTTCACCCATAGATGCTATATGCCAAAATTGGTTGAAATTGGTTCACTGGTTCCAGAGAAGAAGCTGAAAATGTTCAAAAGTTTACGACCGATGGACGACGTACGACGACGGACGAAAAGAGATAGCAATTGGTCACCTGAGTGACTCAGGTGACCTAATAAATACATAAAACATTAAAAAATAACTTTGAAACTATTAATTTTTATAAACAATTGTCTGTCAGAACATTGACTTAATAATTCCTGGTAAATAAATATTCATTCATTTACACAAAATAATTAATATGTACGTATTTGAATATAATGAAAATTTCACATTTAATTTTCGTTCTTTCCTTAAATACTTCATTGTCATTTTTCATTATTCGTTTTTCTTTTTTCTTAATCTGTAATTTATATACATAGGAATACCTCCATCTCTTTCCTGATAAAGACAGTAAAATTAGATGCCTTCCGAATGTACATGATAAATGGAAAACCTGATGAACGGAAAACCTGATAAACGCAAAACATGATAAACGCAAAACCTTATAAACGCAACATATGATACGATAAACAGAAAACCTGATAGGATACAGGCATGGTACGATAGGATACACGCACGATATGATAGGATACACGCACGATAGGACATGATAGGATTGTCAAGAATACCATTGCGGTTACTGGATGTGGAATAGGAACATACATGTATGACTGTATTTTAATATTACAAAGTAATTTGACACCTAACCATGAAAAAATTATTATTATTTTCTACTAAAAGATACAATTATTTATAGGTCCCTGTTATTTTTTCTAAAAATCAGAACGCCCTTAACAGCTCTCTTAAGCTTTTGTGGATACATACATACATGCATGCAAGTACATGCACTTTTTATCAGTACAATCATGAATGTACAAGTGTATGTGCAAGAGTGCCCAAACATACGCATATTGAGCATTTAAGATACCAAAAAATAGTCTGTATATTTTCATCCTTTTTTCATAATAATAAAATTAATAAATTACCGGGAGGAATCTTATTTTCTCTGATGATCATATATTAATTGACAGTGCTTATGAACAGCTGTTACATGTACAACACACGCCTGTGATACTGTAAACAGGTAAATCACAAGAAAGAAAAAACTGTAATGTATATATCTCTCTTTATATAACATTGTCTTTATATAGCTATTTAAAATAAATTAATGTCCGACGATTTTCGGATAAATCCAAGCATTCATGTGTACTTATACAAGGAGTGTGTCACTGTTTTTGAATCCTTCATCCAAATGAACAATAAATCTTGAATGAACAATTTATTTCATTTCACTGTTCAAGTCTCCTAAATTTTTTATAAGCCCGTCTTAAGACGTCTGTTATCTTTTTTGTGTCCGACTCATATCTTTAATACTATTAGGCCTAGAATTACCAAACTTTGTCAGCTGATACATCTTAAGGTAGAAGGTGTATCGCACATTAAAAGTAGGTCACTTTGACCTTCAATTAAGATGCTATGGCCAAATATGGAAAAATCCTGTCCGGCTCACAACTAGAAAACTATTGGACCTAGAATCATCAAACTTGGCCAATTAATGCATCTAAGGTAGAAGGTGTGTTGCACCCTACTTCAAGGTCACTGTGACCTTTAATTTAAATGAAATTTTAAAAAAAACTGTCTTTTATCATTTAAATTACACAATCCCAAAAGATGTAAGAGTATTGCAGTATCCTTATTTTAAAAGATGTTAAATCAGGAAAATACTTATTTTTTCACGACTGTGTGGCCGTAAGGTAAAAACTAATTATAGGTGTGCCATATTCACGTAGGTCCACCAATATGCAATTCCAGAGATAAAACAAATGATGAAGGATTCTGTATTTATTAAACGAGTTTCAATGATGACAACAGATTACATCATCAACAAATCAACAGAATCAACAAAGAGACATATTAAAAGTTATCGAGTCGGATTGGCCGAAGTGGCCTCTGAACTCAGAGTCCTGACAAGTCGGACGTGGCCGAGACTGGCCCTCGTATATTCCAGACTAAAGATTAAAATTATACATGACTATTTATAAGAATGAGTAAATAATTGACAGGTGTTGACATTAAGTAAAATGAGTGAAAGATTCACAGGTATAGAGTATTTAAATATACTTAATGACTCCTTAAGTTTGGACATGAAAAACAAATAATTACACTATGTTATAAGAGATTAACAGTTCTTGAGACATAGCACTCTGTCTCTTTGTAATTCAATTGTCACTTGTAAATTAAATTAAACAATTTGATTCGTTAAACATATCGTGAATAATAAGATATGACAGATAAGAAATTAAAAGGTAAAGTCCAAAATAAAGGGGTTTTTTCTGAAACAGTGAATTTTTCACTGTGATAATACGACTAAAATTTATTTAATAAATTATATGGTTCTTAATAGATATATGTACTAAACCTTAACTGAGCAACTACACAATTACTTTCATTGTTCTAGCAAATGTTAATTTGGTTCAAAGCTGCCAGTAATTTAAATTCATAAATTAATACAATCAAAGTACTAAAGGTACTGAATCGAGGTGACATCTTCCAGTAAAATGTGAAATCTATCTTTGATTTTTAGCTCACCTTGACGAAGTCGAGATGAGCTTATGCTATACCCCCGGCGTCGGCGTCGGTGTCGGCGTCGGCGTTAGCGTCGGCGTCCCAGGTTAAAGTTTTAGGAGCAAGTCCCATTCCCAAGTAACTATAAGCCCTACCTGGACCAAACTTGCATGGATGATGCATCTAGAGATGGACACTACCAAACTTGCTTCGGATGCTGGATCTGACCTAGATTTTCCAGATGAGTGACCAGGTTAAAGTTTTAGGAGCAGGTCCATTCCTTAGTAACTATAAGCCCTACCTGGATCAAACTTGCATTGATGATGCATCTAGGGATGGACACTACAACACTTACTTCGGATGCTGGATCTGACCTAGATTTTCCAGATGAGTGACCAGGTTAAAGTTTTAGGAGCAGGTCGATTCCCAAGTAACTATAAGCCCTACCTTGACCACACTTGCATGGATGATGCATCTAGGGATGGACATGGCCACACTTACTTCGGATGCTGGATCTGACCTAGATTTTCCAGATGAGTGACCAGGTTAAAGTTTTAGGAGCAGGTCGATTCCCAAGTATCTATAAGCCCTACCTTGACCAAACTTGCATGGATGATGCATCTAGGGATGGACACTACCAAACTTGCTTCGGATGCTGGATCTGACCTATATTTTCCAGATGAGTGACCAGGTTAAAGTTTTAGGAGCAGGTCCATTCCCAAGTAACTATAAGCCCTACCTTGACCAAACTTGCATGGATGATGCATCTAGGGATGGACATGGCCACACTTACTTCGGATGCTGGATCTGACCTAGATTTTCCAGATGAGTGACCAGGTTAAAGTTTTAGGAGCAGGTCCATTCCCAAGTTACTATAAACCCTACCCGGACCAAACTTGCATGGATGATGCATCCAGGGATGGACACTACCACACTTGTTCAGATGCTGGATCTGATCTAGATTTTCCACATGTGAGACCAGGTTAAGATTTAGGAGTAGTCTCATTCCCAAGTAACTATAAGCCCTACCTGGACCAAACTTTCATGGATGATGCATCTAGGGATGTACACTAACCAACCTGCTTCGAATGCTGGATCTGACTTAGATTTTCCACATGAGTGAATTTTAGCCATATTTTAACCAAATTAGCATGGATGATGTATCTAGGGATGGACACTTCCAGACTTGCCTTGGATTCTGAATCTGATGTACATTTTCCAGAAGAGTGACCAGGGTAATTTTTTTGGAGTAGCTATATAATATTATGGCCTGTTATGATTAAACTTGCATAGATGGTGCATCTAAGGATGAAAACTTCCAGACTTGCTTTGGATGTTGGAACCAGGGATGGGCACGATTACTGAAAAATGTAATCGATTAATAATCGATTACTTAGAGGAATTTGTGTAATCGATTATTAATCGATTACACCCATTTTTGTCCTGTAATCGATTGTAATCGATTACTTTGGAAGATGTAATCGATTAATAATCGATTACTTCCAAGTTTTTATCTCTTCAAATATCAAAGCAATATTTGAATGGTAAATGTTGATGTTATCCACTGAAGTCTGAATGTGTTTCTGCAGTTCCAGTGCAGATTCTTTTAAGGTTTTATTCTGGCTAATGTTCTTACTAATGCCCAAATGAGGGATTGAGATTCGATAGCCCTACCATGGAAAGTGGAGACATGATTCTTGCAATAAAATATGCCAAGGAATTAATTATTCCTTTCAACTTTGGATCTGAACCTCAATATTTATTGACTTGTTGCAAAAATTATTTAATATTTTATTGTGAATTACTTCATTAGAAGTATTTGGGCTGCCCATATGTTGACAGTTCACATTAAACATTCCTGTACGTGTCTTTTTTAAAACAAAATAAGTAAATTAGATCGAACTCTAAGAAATAAACATGTAAATTAAATGTGTCTTTAAGTAATTTAACTAATAGCACAATTTCATTCTGCATTGAAATAAGTGTTTTGAGAGTTATTAATTTTTATATTAAATAATATTGTTTGTCTTCAATGGAATGAAAGTTAAACATTGGGTAGTTCACAGCTTACACCTCATTATCTGCAATCAGGGATATCTCAGTCAATTAATTAGCCAATTAAGATAAGCAAACAGTGACACACTCCCTCTTTTACAGATGCTTATAACCTCTCACAGATATAAAAGCAACGTACGTTACAATTTTGAATGAAAACATGAGAATGATTTTGCAAATTTTAAAGTTACTAAAACACAAGTTTGAAGTTGTTTCAACATTTTCAGATATGAATAAGTATTTCCATCTTTTTTTTTTTCGAGTACAATGTAGTTTATTTACCAAATTATTTATATTTAATACAGAACTTAAATTTTTTTTTGCTATTTATAATTTTCTATTACAAGACAAAGTTTTTCAACATCTGAAATATGAAAAAGGACATGCTGCAAGAGGACAGTGGGTCAAATGTAAAATGCACACGAAAAATCTATATTTTATTAATAAATGGTTGAAATACACTTCTGAATTATTTAATACTAGACCAGTAGGTCTATAATGCAAATTTTATTTAGAACATTATTAAACTTCTGATAATAAAAGTTAGGAAATCCAAACATTACACTAGGTGGTTTATATTTGATATTTATGTGTAACTGACTGGAAATATATCTCCAAAATAACATCCATTTATGTATAAAATAATCGAAAGTAATTGAAAAAGTAATTATAATTACATTGAAAATTTTAGCTGTAATCGATTAAATTACGATTACAAGTAATTGAAAATCTCTTCGATTACAGATTACTGTCGATTACTTGAAAAAAAGTAATCATTACAATCGATTACGATTACTCGATTACGATTACCCCATCCCTGGTTGGAACTGACCAAAATTTTCTTGATTACTAAACAGGTCAAAAGTTTTTTGAGCAGGTCTATAATTAAATCAAACTTGCATGGATATTGATCTTGGGATGTACCCTAACTAGAAAAAAAATATGATGTGAAATTTGCCTTACATGTAGATAACATTCATCGAGGTGAGCTTCGTAATCTTTGATTACCTATGTTTTTTTTGGGGGGGGGGGATGCAAAAGCAGGCCCATTTAGACATTTTTTTAACTAAATTGGTATAATTAATTTTATTTAATTATATGAAGCATTGTAGACTCAAAATATCTTCAGATCCGTGGCACACTAGTCGAAAATGGTGTTCAGATAACTAATAAAGTTCCATGCATTCTTTCTGAGCACAAAAATGTACAAAATTTTAGAGCTAATTCTCCATATTTCAAGACAGTCATGTCAAAATGGAACTTAGCCCTTTTTCCTAAAATATTGCTTTACTACAGGTATATGCTTTCAAAACCAAATCAATCCCACAATAATTGTAAATAGCCCTTTTGTGCATTTGCTTGAAACTATTTCCAATGTCATTTTCTCCAAATACATTAATTGTGCTTGTAAAAATGTGAAATACCAATGAGGTGCAAAAATAGAACTAGTGGGTATTGTTTTTTTTTTTTTACAAAAAAACACGTCTCCCCTTCTTTACCAACATTAACGAGTGCAAATATATGATCAGGGTCAAAAATAATAATGCAGTGCATCTCAACTCAAATTCTGTGTACAAAATTTCAAGTCTTCATGTCAAACGCATCTCAAGTAATGGTCTGTGTTTTTTAGCTCTACTGGTCAGAGACCAGAAGAGCTTATGCGATAGTAATGTGTCCGTCGTCCGTCCGTCTGTCTGTCTGTCTGTCTGTCCGTCTGTAAACAATTTTTCAAAATGCTACTCCTCCTAGAGTTTTGGTCTGATTTCAGTATAACTTGGCACACAAGTAGACTACACTAAGGTACATAATTCTGTGTATCGGTTTTTGATTTCAATGAACGATGTTGCCATGGTTACTAAAAATAGAAATTTCTGTGAAAAACATTCAAAATGCTACTCCTCCTACAGTTTTGGTCTGATTTCAATATAACTTGGCACACAAGTAGACTACACTAAGATACATAATTCTGTGTATCGGTTTTTGATTTCGATGAACGGTGTTGCCATGGTTACTAAAAATAGAAATTTCTGTGAAAAACATTCAAAATGCTACTCCTCCTACAGTTTTGATCTGATTTCAATATAACTTGGCACACAAGTAGACTATACTAAGATACATAATTCTGTGTATCGGTTTTTGATTTCGATGAACGGTGTTGCCATGGTTACTAAAAATAGAAATTTCTGTGAAATACTTTCAAAATGCTACTCCTCCTTCAGTTTTTATCTGATTTCAATATTACTTGGCACACAAGTAGACTATAATAAGATACATAATTCTGTGTATCGGTTTTTGATTTCGATGAACGGTGTTGCCATGGTTACTAAAAATAGAAATTTCTGTGAAATACTTTCAAAATGCTACTCCTCTTACAGTTTTGGTCTGATTTCAGTATAACTTGGCAAACAAGTAGACTACACTAAGATACATAATTCTTTATATTGATTTTCTGATTTCGATGAACATTGTTGCCATGGTTACTAAAAATAAAAATTTCCTTGAAATACCTTCAAAATGCTACCCCTACAGTTTTGGTCTGATTTTAGTATTACTTAGCTCACAAGTAGACTACACTAAGATACATAATTCTGTGTATCGGTTTTTGATTTCAATGAGCGATGTTGCCATGGTTACTAAAAATAGAAATTTCCTTGAAATACCTTCAAAATGCTACTCCTACAGTTTTGGTGTAATTTTAGTATAACTTAGCACACAATTAGACTACACTAAGATACATAATTCTGTGTATCGGTTTTTGATTTCAATGAACGGTGTTGCCATGGTTACTAAAAGTAGAAATTTTCTTGAAATACTTTCAAAACGCTACTCCTCCTACACTTTTTGTCTGATTTCAGTATAATGTGGCATACAAGTAAACTACAGAGATACATAATTGGTGTTATTGTTTTTTGATTTTGTTGAATGATGTTGCCATGGTTACTTAAATCAAAATTTCTGTAAAATTGTTTTAAAAGGCTACTCCTCCTACAGTTTTAGTCTGATATAATAATAAATCTTGCCACAAAAGAGACTAAACCAAGGATCATTATTCTGTTTATTGCTGTTGCAAAGTTTCAAGTCAAAGTGCTACTTTTATCTTCCTTTATATACAACCAGTAGAGCTACAGTCTCGTCAGAGACTTCTGGTCTTAATTTGACCTTGAAGAAAGTGGTCAAGGTCAAATATTTTGATGCAGTACATTTAGTCTCAATGTTGTCTTTCCTTGTTCCAAGTTTAAAATCCTAATGTCAAAAAGTTCTCAAGTTATGACCTAGACTATATTTTCATGTAAACGATTGACCTTGACTTTATTAATAGGTCAAGGTGAAAAAATGTTGCCATTCACCCTTCCTCTATACCACCTCTCCATGTTCCAAGTTTGAAGTCTTAATGTCAGGGTTCTCAAGTTATGGTCTAGTCATGTTTTCTCTATTTGACCTTGAAGAAAGGGGTCAAGGTCAAAATTTTGAAGCATTGCATCTTGTAACAATGTCTTCTTTCTATGTTACAAGTTTTAAGTCCTAATATCAAAGTGAACTCAAGCTAAGGCCTGGACTCTATTTTGATGTAAAAGATTGACCCTGACATTATAATAATTGGATCAATGTCAAATATTTTGGTGGCATGCATCCTTCCTTCATACCACTTCTGCATGTTCTATGTCTGAAGTCTTCATAACAAAGGATTCTTAAGTAATGGTCTAATCAAGTTTTTTCCCTATTTGACCTTGAGGAAGAAAAGAGGTCAAGGTCAAAAATTTTGATGTGTTGCATCTTATATCAATGTCTTCTTTCTATGTTACAAGTTTGAAGTCCTAATATCAAAGGGTAATAAAGCTATGGCTTGGACTCTATTTTGATGTAAAAGATTGACCTTGACCTTATAATAATTGAATCAAGGTCAAAAATTTTGGTGGCATGCATCCCTCCTTTATACCACCTCTGCATGTTCCAAGTTTGAAGTCTTAATGTCAAAAGGTTCTCAAGTTATGGTCGGATCGTGTTTTTTCCCAATTTGACCTTGAAGGCAGAAAGGGGTCAAGGTCAGAATTCTAATGCAGTGCATTTTGTCTCAAAGTCTTCTTCCTATGTTACAAGTTTGAAGTCCTAATATCAAAGGGATCTCAAGTTATGGGCTAAACTCTATTTTGATGTAAAAGATTGACCTTGACCTTATAAATAGGTCAAGGTCAAAAATGTTGGTGGCATGCACTCATTCTCAATGTCATCTATCTATGTTCCAAGTTTGAAGTCTTAATGTCAAAGGGTATTAAAGTTACCGCCTGGACAAAATTTGGATGACGAAGAAGAAGAATAAGAAAATCGACAAAAACAATATGTCTCCCCTGGAAGGGGAGACATAATTCAAGTCATTGTTTTCACTCATTTTTTAAGCAAAAATTGAATTTCTAAACTGATTTTAATTCTTTCACTTTAAATTACCCCATATCCAATTACATCATAACAACTTCAATCATCACTTTATGAGTCTGACAGTTAATGCCTGCCCGAAGCAGCCATGTAGGAAAATGTCATATTTAAAGAAAGGCAATTATAACGCATTCTAAAATCTGACTTATCAAATAGACAGTGGATTAGGGGATCCATTGATGGATTTAGTCCAACAATTCAAAATCTATGCCTGTAAGGTTTCAAGATCGAAAGGAAATTATGGATATGTGAAATTATGGATATGTGAATATATGAATAGAGGACTGTATTTCTTTGTAAACTGATTAAAATTAACGTTTTAATATTTCCAATCAATCTTGCAAGTGCTCTTGTTTACATATTAGCAACCTATCTCTGATTTGATCCTTGCTTTCTAAGGTATCACGTGTTAACATCAAGAGTAGTGAATTGTCCAGAAGAGTGAAGATAAATAAGAAATTGCAAATGGTAGTGATCAGAGGGGGGGGGGGGGGGGGGCATTGAAGCTGGTCAGCAGCTTACGAGGCTGACTTACGTCACCTCGAAAAAATTGTACATGGATAGCATACATACATGCACTTGAATATCACAAACTTATAAGACACCTAATGATGAAAATAATTAGTAATACAATTTTACAATTTCATTTCATGAAAAAAATACATGTATTCTAAAACATCTTGTTTTGTAACTGAATTAATAAGTCAGAATTGTCATCGCAGCCAAACTACTCTTAATTGTCTCTGTTTTGTTTACAATATCAATCACAATAACTCTTTTCTTTAGATCTGTTTGTTTATTATTTGTAGACTGAATCATACACAAATATTGGAGCTGACCATTGTCAGCTCCATAAATCCAATCCAGCTTTTTCCAACATGCCCTTCTAAGATAAAACACCAGATAACAAAATTTTCACGTTTATCATTAAACATTTTTTAAACAAATTTCTTTTTTTTTTCCACCCCCAAAGTGGCAATTCTTGGTCTTGGCTTTTTTAGGCAATGAGTAAAATTGATGTAATTTTACTGAATGTTAATTACAAAATAATTTTACAATGGAAATGCCATTTGTGCATTGACACCAAATTGGTATAGGTCATAAACACATCATTGCCTGACAACAAATAACTAAATAATATATATGTGCAAATTTATTCTTTCCGGTAAGCGGCAAAGAACCAATTTGCAAATTATTCAAGTTGAAATGTAGCAAACTGCTCAATAATTTTGAAAAAAATTATATATATATATACCTGTCCTAATTCAGTCATTGCAAACAAATGCAGAAAACAAAGTTCAAAAACTCAGATTCCGGTGCAGAGCGGCAAATTGAGACAAAAATGTACACTTCAAATTGAGTGTCAAGTGATGTAAAATGTACATCTTTATTTAGTATACAAATTTTGATAGGAACAACCCACGCATTGTTCATCCATTATAGTCCATTCTTTGCCAAGACTGCTTTTTGTTAATGCCATTCATAATGAAAGATTTCTGTTCATAGGTTTATCTCAAACTTCACTAGTTCCTCGGATTACTTATATGAACTTTTCACAAAGAAAATCTTTGTCCATTGGTTTATTTCTTTTTCTCACCAACACCTCGACTGATTATTGTAGTTATTCACAATGAAAGTCTTTTGTCCATTGGTCCATCTCAAATTACACTGATTACCACCACTGATGTTAAGTTGAAACCTGTTTCCATTTTTTCGACTTTCAAATGATTAGTCCAACCCTGAAATACAAGATACACAGTAAAAATTATTAAATTACAAGGGAACATGGGAGGGAGGGGGGGAAATTGTTTTCTTCTGCTTTTCATGGTTGATTGCTTTGTCAGATGATGGGAAACAAAAGTACACTATTGGTGGAACCGAATTATACAGAATTTCCGGAATCAAGACAGAATAATGATTCACGCTAAAATAAACGGCTTTATTGTTAAATCAATAAATCTTATTATTTGTAGACTGAATCATACAACAATATTGGAGCTGACCATTGTCAGCTCCATAAATCCAATCCAGCTTTTTCCAACATGCCCTCCTAAGATTAAACTCCAGATAACAAAATTTTAAAGTTAAAAACATTTTTTAAACAATTTTCTTTTTATTCCACCCCCCAAAGTGGCAATTCTTGGTCTTGGCTTTTTTAGGCAATGAGTAAAATTGATGTAATTTTACTGAATGTTAATTACAAAACAAGCTAATTCAGAGAATTTGTGTCCCCCGCTTAGGGAAAAAAGAAGAGCATGCGCAGTTGGGGGGGGGGGGGTCACACTGCCCCCCTGTATTTGTAGAATTATTAAATGTATACATGTATATTGAAGCAAATTTAAAAAAAGCCAATATGGATATAAAGATTTGATTGCTTATTCTTTAATATGTGTACATAGAAGATTCTTTTTAATATATACAGAATATTTATCACGCTGTAGTAATGATTTTATGAGTTTGTACACACCAGACATCATAACTTTTTCATTTCACATGTTGAATAGTATCATTTAGTAAATCCAAAAAAAGAAAAAAAAACATTTAAAAAAGAAAGAGAATCGTCCGGGGATTGAACCCTGGCCTCTCGCTTGCTAAGCGAGCATCATACCATTAGACCACAGAGACACTTGAATATACAAGAAATTAAATGCAAACATTAAGTCACATATAATTTTTATTTTCACGTTTGATATTGTCAAAATTTTAATCAATACATGGTGTCTTATTTAGCCTTTACTAAACAGTTCTAATATATGTAATTAGAATATAAAGTCCGCCGACAACCTGTATTATACGTAATTATTATAACACTCCACATGCCCCTGTGCTAAAAATAGTGCCAAGCGACTTTTAATACAATAAATAAATAAAATAAAAAACGGGGTGCGTAGTTAGAATAATGACCCTCACCACAGTTAGAATACCCCCCATATACCCGTAATGTAGCAGAAAATTGCAGAATCGCTCCGAAACGATTTTGGAGAAAATTAATGAAGTTGCATTGAAAATAACAGTCAAATTAATCAGAACAAACCTTTTTGAGACTGTAAATACCTTTCATCTAAAAATTTAATCCATATTATGGAAGAATTCAACACTTTTTCACCCACGTTTTTTACTTGTTTCAAATTTACACACCATGTTGACATTCGGAACACTCGGGATTTTTCATAGTAAATGAACTGAGTTAGAGTTATCTCCCGTATTTTCTTCTGCTACATTGACAATACACGAAACGCATTCTATCGTTAAACCGGGTCCGTAGGACATTTATCATTTTCTGTCTAGGGGTGGGACACTTCGAGAGGGGTGAGAGAGGCTATAGGGAGTTATGGTATAAAATTTCATTTCAAAAGCTTCTTGAGATATGGCCCGGAAACAAAAGTGTTACACACAGACGGAATTTATGAATTTATGACCTTGAACTTTGACCTTTTGACCTCAAAATCTATAGAGGTCTTCCTTAGGCCACAGGGAGTTGTCATGTAAAATTTCATTACAAAAGCTCAAAGAATTCGAAAGATATCGCGCAGAAACGAAAGTGTTAAAACAGACAAAATTTATGAAGTTATGACCTTGACCTTCGACCTTTTGACCTCAAAATCAATAGAGTTCTTCTTTAGGCGATAGGGAGTTGCTATGCAAAATTTCATTGCGAAAGCTCAAAGGGTTCTCGAGATATCGCGCGGAAACAAAAGTGTTACAGACAGACAGAAATACAGACGGACGGACGGACAGACAGACCCAAATTAATATCCCCCACTTTCAGTGAAAGCTGGGGACAATAATTTTACAATGGAAATGCGGTTTGTGCATTGACACCAAATTGGTATAGGTCAAAAATACATCATTGCCTGACAACAAATAACTAAATAATATATAATTTCCAGTAAGCGGCAAAGAACCAATTTGCAAATTATTCAAGTTGAAATGTAGCAAATTGCTCAATAATTTTGAAAAAAAAAAATATATATATATATATATATATATATATATATATATATATATATATATATATATATATATATATATATATATATATATATATACATACATACATGTCCAAATTCAGTCATTGCAAACAAATGCAGAAAACAAAGTTCAAAATCTCAGATTTCGGTGCAGAGCGACAACCTGAGACAAAAATGTACACTTCAAATTGAGTGTCAAGTGATGTAAAATGTACATCTTTATTTAGTATACAAATTTTGATAGGAACAACCCGCGCATTCTTCCACATGGCGAAAATGGCCACATGCACCATGTGGTCATTGCAGCCACCACCACCAAATGGGGGAAGCGGTTAGTTCTTAATGCCAGGACCATGCCACTTTAAAATTATGTGACTAATAGATTTTTGGATAAACAAGTATCCCTGTACTTTTAAATTGTTCAATTGCTGCACAGATTGTATTCAAAATATATTTCATTCCCTGTTTGGGATAAATGAACTCCATCATTTTCAAAAAGCAATGCATTCTTGTAATTTATATCTTGATATTGATGTAACCTCCCCCATTCTTTACTGTTGCTGCAGTGGAGCTATTCAACCTTGTTAAAGTTTTGTTCATTGCATCAATATTTTCTGAATATCTCCAGTTTCTCCTTGGTAGCAACTGAGACCAAATTATCTTTGTATTGGGTAATAATGATTGAAATTTCCCCAGAGTACTTTCAATGATTTGAATAAGAATTCTCAAAGAGATGTTACCCACATCATTACCACCGCAATGTAAAATTATGTAATGTGGACTGTCATTTACTTTCAACAAGGACTTAATTTTGTTATACAACTCTGACCATACCATACCCCCCTTTTCCTTGCCACCACATATTTATACTCCGCCTTTGAAGTCCTAGGCATACTCCACCTGGCCTACTCCTGGCTGCAACAAATGCTCTTTAGACTATTAAGGACCCCACCACCCAGACCTGAAACTCTGAAATAACATTTTAATCAACCATGATTTTAAATTCAGGGTAAAACGAACATAATCATTAGATTCCGATGTACAATTTGTAAGATTTTGATTTCCACCGACCAGCTTTTACAGATTTGATCTTCAGACATACCTAACATTGCCGAATTAGTGGCTGTCCCTATTCTGAATGAATGTGATTTATATCTACTACTGTCTAATCCTACTGCCTTTAAAGCTTTGCTTAAAACTGTTGTGAACTGAATACGTGCAAGTGCTTGACCCTCAAAATGACAAAATAAGTTCCCTTGCTTGATAGGTCTTACTCTTAAGTAGCTTGCCATAATATCCACTGGCTTTATGCTGGTCATTGCTTGACTATTTTCTATAACAATTGTTGCCCCCTTTCCCCTTTGTTCAGCTTTGGAGTGCTGGAGATAAATTTTCATCATATTTTCATTAATTAACATTTCAAGGTTTTTATACTGGACAGCATGACCTGCAGTTTGTTTTTTCCCTTCAGTGATTTCACCACTCTAAAATATCCAAAATAGGCCACACTGTAAGCAGCTGCAAACAGTTTTGCTTCATAATCATTGATGCATACAATAGACAATACTTTCAATATGTTTTCTAAAATGTTTACAATTATTGTAATCTGCCATCTTTTTTTCTTTGACTTTCTCCTGTACCCTTCTAATAGCTTTTTAACCATAAAATTCTGGATTACATCTGTGTAATCATTAAGCTTGAGATAAAATGCAATTCCTGAAATGTAAATTCTTGCTATTGATTCCCCCAAACCCTTCACTGACATGTAGCCTTTGAAATGAACAATTTGCCCTAGCATAGGTGGCCAGAGCTTTTCAAAGCTGAAATTCACTCGAAATTCGTTAAAACAAGTCAATCTTGTTTGTAAGTCTGTTGTGTATTTTGTGCTGTTGCAAGCTGCAGTACAGTGGATCACGTTTTATCCATTAGTCAAGTTGTCAACCTAATTTTATCAGAATAGCCGAACATTAGAATAGCTGATTGCTCCATACCGAGTCCAAAGATAGATGTATAGAGCTACCTGTATTGATAAATACATCCTAGCAAATTTCAAGCTTGCATTTTCGTTTCCGTTTGATTAGTTTACTCAGTGACTTTCCTGAAATAAAATATTTCACTTACTTATCAATTTAATATGATAACATTTTTCAAATAAATTGACGTTAAAAATATATTCTTTGATAGTTATTGCCATCTTTAGTCAGTCCATGTTTACATTCCTTCTTCGATGGTCGCCATTTTGGAAACGGAAGTAGACTAAATGCTTAACTGATAACCGTAAACTATTTTTTCCTGGATATACTATAAATTAAAAATAAACAAAAGTATTAAATAAATGTAATTGTTTCGTTTTTATTTGTTTCTTTAATATGGTTACGTATTTCATACTGCTTGTGACAATTCTTTGGTCAATGAGTTTACCAGTCTCGTACTTATCTGCTAAAGAGAGATTTTAAGAGCCATGTGGAGAAATATGGTGTGAATTTTGAGAAGTATATTTATAGTACGGGCCGTTTGTGATTTTAACCATAAATTTTGCACTTAAAAGTGAACAAATATTAAGCCAAATGACCAAGTTAAGCGATTATAAGCTTATTTCATTATACATACAAATTGTCATACACAAGCTTATCAGTTCAATAATTAAAATTTCACGCTGAAAAAAAATGCAGATAATTGTCATAATTAACAATTGCATCATTGATTAGTAATTAAAAACCCAAGCTGATCACCACAACTGTAAACAACTATGCCCAGTATTAACACAGGTAAGGTGCCTGTGTGCGTTCAGCCGTAACTAATCCCCTCATTGTGTACTCAAGCCAGTCAAGGTAAGAGGTGTTAGACTGTTTAAACAAAGGCTTCACATACGAAGTTGGAGGTGTGAACAAGGTGGTGATTATCAAAAAACACTATGTTAGTCCAAATTTTGGTATCAGATAAAACGAAATTCTAAGATTTTCTCATCATTTTTGAGACAAAAATGGGCATAACTACAAGGTGCCTTGAAACAAGATCCTTGGTAATTGTATGTATAACATTTTCTAATCTGACTCTGGTTTTGTGTCTCTGCAGTCATGAAATTAGAGCTAGGTGTGATGTATAGTAACCATACTCAGGGTCAACTACCCCCCAGGTCCCTGATGGATTTTTAGACATTTTTAATCTGAATTGCTGATCATACTCCATAAACCCTAAACCAGGTGACCTTGCTGCTGCTAAGCGAACGACTTTCATATATTTTAACAAATCTAGAGTCTTGGTCGGATGGGCCTCTAAATATATGCTTGAATAAATGATGAACGCGTCCGTCCATTGCTGTATATTGTTGATTTTTTTCATATTTTTATCGCTTGTTTGAAGCTCGCCATTTGCCAAATCTGAATTTTTATGGTCTTACGACAACTTTAAGTAGGTTTTTTCTTCATTTATATCAATGATATTTTAACAGGTAAACAATGACGTCATGTTACTTTTGCACCAACATCAAAAGTTTTCAGAGTGAACAGGATTTTGACTTAGCATTGTAATGTTACTACGGTATTGAATGTATGTTATTGAGTATTTCCATAATATTGTCTTTTTTTAATGATTGTATAATATAGAAATAATTTAAAGCAATATGAGCTGCATTTTGGAGAATTTTATTTTCTGTTAAAAATGTGCTGTTATGATAAACCTGTTTGTGACCTAAACCTTTATGATCAATTAGACTAAAATATATAGTGTTAAAATATAATATAAATGAAATAAAAATATAAAATAGAATATAGTTTTATATAATAAAAAAAAATCAATATTGTACAGGACGACAATAATGTAAATTTGCTTCAATCAAAGCTTATAAATAGTTCTTCCATTGCAAATATGAACAACAGAAGATTATAAAAGTTCTTTTTTCTGTCATTGAAATAGTTAAGGAGGCTGGGGAGTCAACAAATTAACCACAAATTCACCACCAGATTTTACTTATTTTTTTTAGATATATCTTAAGCTGTCAACTATCATTTGGCAAAGAAAAATTTCAAAAATTTTAGTTTTAAAATTCGATCATTTTCTATATCTTCATATGGAGCTCTTCTTCTAAAGGAGATCAATATAGTCTAAAAATGGCAACAAACCCCCAGCATCTTTAAGTACAATATTGCAACAAATATTTCCGACATCAAAGTTGCAGCTCATATTGCTTTAATAATAGTTATAATAAGTATTATTCATCAGTGGTGTATAGACTTATGAATGTTTGTTTATTCTGCGAATTCTGTTCAGTATCGATATAATTATTCTCTCAAAACCAAAATATTTATTTCGTGTAAGAATCGTTTGAGGAACCTGTAGAATTCATTCGAAAATCATTTCATTTAAAGCATGGCTCCCGATAGCTCAAAATGTCAATTATCTTGTTTGAATCCAGTATAAATGATATGTGAAAGTCAAAAAAATCCCCGTAATTGGCCGAATATAATACGCATTGGTGTAAAATACGCACCCCCCTTTTTGAGCCTGAAACTGGGGGAAAAAACGCAGAAAATTTTACCAAGCGGTGTTCTGAACTTTTGGAAATCGCGGTAATTTGCTATGAAAATCGGCGCGGAGATAAAGTGCCGAAAATTTACAGAACACGATATTTTATTCAAATGCGTTTTTATTTCTTGATCTTGACTTTCCATATCGCGGCAATCCGGAGGAAATTATTTATTTTAACAAAGCACGAGATAATGTTGCATTAAAGTATTAACAGACTTTATTATTAATTTTTTTTTAGCATACGGAGATATTGAAATTATACGTCGCCGTATTCTAACTACTCTTTTTGGAAATAGTTCTATTTCAACAAAGCACGAGATATTGTTGCAAGTTTAACAGTTGTCATATTTATTTTTTGTTAATGTAATCATGTTGAAACGTATGGAAATTTAACAAGGCAAGAGATATTGCGACATCAAAGTATTCATAGACTACGATTTTCCTCTTCTGAACTTGAAATTGATTAATTAAATAAGTAGCTGATGTTATAAAAATAAAATCAAAATTTAACAAGCGTGTAAAGTGTAGTTATCAACACACCTCCAAAGCTGTGAAAAATGATGTACAAATGTGGGATTTATGTCTTCATACATCGAGGTAATCTTCGTGGATATCTTATTTTCTACAGAGCACGAGTAAATGATAACACTTAAGTTTCAACATACTTCATATTTCCTTTTTTAACTCTCAATCATTTTAACACGAGGCCGATATAAGATAAAGTAAAATTACATTTAACAAGCGTTTAACTGTTTAATGTGTCGTAATCAACACACGCTTATACATACGAAAGATCATAAACCAACCCCCAATTTTTAACAAAGAAAATAATCAAATCCATTAATAAGGGCAGTAAATAATCAGTGCTCTAACTGTAAAAACAATGCTTTGTAGTCGGTAAACAATTTAATTGCCTGGAGGGGTGTTGAGGGGTAATTATCAAGTGACAAGTGCATATGTTCACAACATTGGCTTCCATTCATTGGGACGTATAGAGGGGTGTTTATGTTGAAATGAATTTTCACTGAGTTATTTAAAACCTAAAATAAATTTTATTTTATTGTATTTCATTTAAAAATGACATTACTTTTTTGACCGAGTGTCCGACTGATTAGGTACATGTGTACTATGATTACGGAAGCACGTGGCAAAGGAATGCGTGAACATCTATAAATAACATCGTTAATGGCGGCCTACACGGAGACGATGAACATGCAGCTCTAATTTTAACTTGCTTTTAAATTTAATTTAACTATCAAAAGGTTATAAATATAACATTTTTAACAAGCCTACATTCCAACAATAACTTTCCGAAGTTTTAAATACGGCGATAAACAGCAAGAAATTGCATAAGTCTCTTGGTAATACTACGGTATGTGCGTATGATAGCCGTGTTTCACATGAAAGAAAAACCATCAAAATCCCATTGTGGTGTAAAATACGCACCCCTTTCTCACAGAAAATTATTTTGGGAAAAAAGTGCGTATTATATTCAGCCAAATACGGTATATACTGTTCAACAATTTAAGGACATTAAGTTAACTTGATACACTGCATGTTAAAAAATATTCAATAAAAAAATTTCAAAGAAAAATTTAGAAGAACTTCTGTCTATGTTGTAACAAAACTTCCTTTTTTAGGTCACCTGAGTCACTCAGGTGACCTATTGCTATCCGTTTTTGTCCGTCGGCGTGCGTCGTGCGATGTGCGTTAACATTTGAACATTTTTAGCTTCTTCTCTGAAACCGCTCAACCAATTTCAACCAAATTTGGCATATAGCATCTATGGGTGAAGGGGAACAAAAATTATGAATTTCGTGGTCCCTGCCCCCCTGGGGCCTGAGGGATGGGGCTAAAAACACCAAAATTAATGCAATCTTTAAAAATCTTCTTCTTTACTCCTGGACATCAAGCAGTCAAACTGTTGGCATCATTGTAATGAGCATTGAGTCCTCTACCAAAATTGTGAAATTCATGGCCCCTGGGTCAGGGGTTCTGGTGCTAGGGCGGGGCTATATAGATCATATAGTGAAAGTGCATTATTTCTTTGAAAATCTTCTTCTCTGCTCCTGGGTATTAAATAAACTAACTAAGTATATAGTTATGATGAGTAAGAGTGCCTCTTCCAAAATTGTGAAATTCATGGCCCCAGGGGCAGGGGTTCTGGTGTAAGGGCGGGGCTTTATTGATTATATAGTGAAAATGTATTAATTCATTGAAAATCTTCTTCTCTGCTCCTGGGTATTAAATTCAGTAACTAAGTACATAGTTAGGATGAACAAGAATGCCTCTTCCAAAATTGTGAATTTCATGGCCCCTGGGTCAGGGGTTCTGGTGTTAGGGCGGGGCTCTATTGATTATATAGTGAAAATGCATTAATTCTTTGAAAATCTTCTTCTCTGCTCCTGGGTATTAAATTCAGAATTAACTAAGTACATAGTTATGATGAGCAAGAGTGCCCTTTTCAAAATTGTGAATATCATGGCCCCAGGGGCAGGGATTCTGGTGTTAGGGTGGGGCTCTATTGATTATATAGTGAAAATGCATTAATTCTTTGAAAATCTTCTTCTCTACTCCTGTGTATTATTGAAACACATTAAATACATAGTTATGATAATCAAGGATGCCTCTTCCAAAATTGTGAAATTTTTGCCCCCTGGATCAGGGGTTCTGGTGTTAGGGTGGGGCTCTATTGATTATAAAGTGAAAATGTTTTAATTCTTTAAAAATCTTTTTCTCTGCACCTGGGTATTATTTAAACAAACTTAGCACATTGTTATGATAAGCAAGGATGTCTCTTCCAAAATTGGGAAATTCATGGCCCTGGGTACAGGAGTTCTGGTGCTAGGGCGGGGCTATATAGATCCTATAGTCAAGGTGAATTATTTCTTTGAAAATCTTCTTCTCTGCCCCTGGGTATTGTTTAAACAGACTAAGTACATTGTTATGATATGCAAGGATGCCTCTTCCAAAATTGTGAATTTTATGACCCCAGGTTTAAGGGTTCTGGTGAGGGGGCGAAGGGGGGGGGGGGCTTCTATTGATTATAAAGTGAAAAGCAAAATTTCTTTGAAAATATTCTTTTCTGCTTCTGGTTAAAAAAGCAAAGAAGCTAAGTGTATAGTTATGATGAGCAATAGTGCTTCTTTCAGAGTAGTGAATTTTATGACCCCTGGGTCAGATGTGCTGGTGTGAGAGTGGGGCTCTTGATAATATAGTGAAAATGCATTAATTCTATTAAATAATCCTGTTTGCTCCTTAGTGTTAAGCAGATAAACAAAGTGATTAGTAATGATGACCAAACTTATGGTCCCAGGGTCAGAAGGTCTGGTGTTTGGGGGGGGGGGGGGGCTCTATTGATAATATAGTGAATCTGTAGTTAAAATGCATTATTTCTTTAAAAATCTTCTCCGCACCTGGGCATATCTGAGATAAATAGAGTAAAAAATTTTATAAGGAAGGGAATTTTTACCAGATTTTGAACATCCGGACCATTTGCTCAAGTGTTCTGGTCCTGGCCAGGGCTCTATTAGTTTGTATTCTACTAGTACTGAGAGGAGTTATTCCCCCTTGCCATTTACTTTTGATAATTTATCACTGTAAATAATGTACTTGAAAGGTAAATAGAATAAGAGAATTATGCAAAAACTTTTATTGTATAATACAAAAAGTACTTTCATTGTTTTAATGATCAGATAGACTTGTAAGTAGTAGATGAATAAAAATGAGACAAAATAACTTGTCTTAGTAAATGTTCATCAAAGACCAAGAGAGGCCAATGTAAGTGATTTCAACAAGGGATTAAAATAGTAGAGAAGCATTGATAATTTGTTAATATACCGTATGGTGATAGTGATAAATGGGGAACAGATTAGAACCTAATTTATGAACTGTTAATGAATATTAGGACCAATCATTTTGTTGATCATGATCACCCAATTTTTTTTTCTTTTGGGCAACAAAGCTTCACCTTTCAGTTCATATTATACTCTATGCATCCTTTAAATTATTGTATTATACTCAGGTGACCGTTAAGGCCCTTGGGCCTCTTGTTATTGAAACGATACACATTTGTTCAGTCACAGCAATGAAAATTTTTGAATAATTACTTTTTAAGTAAGCAGTTTGACAAATTATAAACAAATTGATGAGTTATAATTCACATGCTTTAATGAAAGGGACAGATCCAAGATGACCAGTGGTTGGATTTTGAGTGGGGGGGGGGGGGGGGGGGGTTAAAAGTTAAATGACAGAAACTTGCAATGCTTGTAGTTAACATGAGTTTAATAGCATGCGAGGATTGTATTTTTTAAAACTTTTAGGTGTACAGTGGGATGCCTCCCCACCACCAACCCCATAACCTTCAAATATGCAGTTTGGTTATAGGTTTGAAGTAATATCATTCATCAATTTATTTTTGCACGTTTTACTCTCTTATTACGTATATTAGCAAGGTCATTTCCAAAACAGGCAGCGATCATAAGCTCCACATGCCTGAAACTGGAAACTTAACTGCTATAAAACCTAGTTACTCATGTGGAAAATGGCACCCTAAAATAACAATTGTGTTTGATCTTGTAAAACTAAATGGTTTTAGAAGTACATGCATGTATACCCTGGGTATTAATAGATACAGTGTATTTTATTATTATAAAACCAATTTTATCCGAATTTCGAATAAAATCAATTTGTCATTTGTTTTTATTAATATAAAATAGATTTTTCCAATAAATAAATCATAAATTATTATATAGATGTTGTTTTTATGAATCATGCATATCAATTAATAGAATTTTTCGGCAGGGGGAGGGGGAGGAAATTAATTGGAAATTTTATATATAGTCAGTTTAATGCGACTGGTTTGTAATATTTCTTGATTGACTTTGTTTTTAAATGACATGTTTTTACGAAGTGGTACACATTTAGGTACATGTAAAATATTGTTACACTGTATGTGATGATGTGTATAGACACACCCCCCTTCCCGTGGTTTCTTTATTGTATGGAATTCTAATGCTATTTTTAGCTCACCTGAGCTGAAGGCTCAAGTGAGCTTTTCTGATCAAAATTTGTCCGTTGTCTGTCGTCGTTGTCGTCGGCGTTGTTGTCGTTGTAAACTTTTCACAATTTCATCTTCTTCTCCAGAACTACTGGGCCAATTTCAACCAAACTTGGCACAGAGTATCCTTGGATGAAGGGGGATCAAGTTTGTTCAAATGAAGGGCCACGCCTTCTTCCAAGGGGAGATAATCATGAATTCATGAAAAATTAATGGCATCATTTAAAAATCTTCTTCTCAAGAACCACTGTGCTTGAAAATATGAAACTTATATGGAAGCATCCTCAGGTAGTGTAGATTCAAATTTGTTCAAATCTTAACCCCGGGGGTAGGGTGGGGCCACAATGGGCGATCAGAGTTTTACATAGGAATATATAGGAAAATTCTTTAAAAATCTTCTTCTCAAGAACAGCAAAGCCATGATTGGTCATATTTATATGGAAGCATCCTCAGGTAGTGTAGATTCAAGTTTGTTCAAATCATGACCCCCGGGGGTAGGGTGGGGCCACTATGGGCGATCAAAGCTTTACATAGGAATATATAGGAAAAGTCTTTAAAAATCTTCTTCTCAAGAACAGCAAAGCCATGATTGGTCATATTTATATGGAAGCATCCTCAGGTAGTGTAGATTCAAGTTTGTTCAAATCATGACCCCCGGGGGTAGGGTGGGGCCACAATGGGCGATCAAATTTTAAATAAAAATACATAGGAAAAATCTGTGAAAATCTTTTTCACAAGAACAACAAAGCCAAGATTGGTCATATTTACATGGAAGCATCCTCAAGTAGTGCAGGTTCAAGTTTGTTCCAATCATGACCCCCGGGGTAGGTGGAGCCACAATGGGTGATCAAAGTTTTACATAAAATACATAGGAAAAATTTGTAAAAATCTTTTTCTCAAGAACAGCAAAGCCATGATTGGTTTTTTTTAATGGGTGCATCCTCAGGAAGTGTAGATTCAAGTTTGTTTAAATCATGACCCCCCAGGGGTAGGGTGGGGCCACAATGGGCGATCAAAGTTTTACATAGGAATACATAGGAAAAAGCAAGCCCTTTAAAATCTTCTTCTGAAGAACAGCAAAGCAATAATTAGTCATATTTAAACGCAAGCATCCTCAGGTAATGTAGATTCAAATTTTGTTCAAATCATGACCCCCCCCCCCCCCCAGGAGAATAGAGGGGCCATAACAGGGGATCATAGTTATACAAAGGAATACAAATGATATATCAATAAAAATTGTCTTCCTAAGAACAGCATAGCCATTATTTGTCATATTAATTCAAAAGCATCCCTTTGAAGAATAGATTCAAGTTCAAATTACCCCCCCCCCCCCTCGAACCACTTTTATATCAAAACTTTTCAAGACTCAACTGATTTCTGCTTTTTCCTAGCCAGAGTGCTCAGTTGAGCGATGTGGCCCCTGGGCCTCTTGTTTCTAATGGAATTGTATATGAAGTTATTTTACAATGTATGAATTCCATTCTGGTCCCATGCCAGAGACTTGGATATGCCTATCCTTGAAAAGCTTTACACATGCACTGTACATGTACCGTAGTTAGGTCCCAGTAATATAAAATACAACCCTCCCCTGGTCTCCTGCACTACCGCAAAAATAAAAACTTGCAAGTATATTCTTCATCTTTTGTGCAGTGTATTTTCAGCATTTAATTTAACTTGTACATTGCATGTATAACTTAACAGAAATTATTTTTTCAATAAATCCATACAACAAAATCAGTTCGTTTACATAATTCAACGGCAAGTTAAGCAGTCACGTCATTATACCAAATTTAATATTTGAGATTATAATTTCAATAAGAAAACAAGTTTGAGATTGATAATAGAACTGTGATGACATACAATGCTAAGATACTATAAATGACAAGGATTACATGTATTTGAATTTTAAGTGACTAAAGCTAAAACCTTTGAACTTCTTTTATGCACAACACGATCGAGTGCCAAAAAGTTATACATGCATTTTCAAGTTCCTGAAAATAAATAGAAAGTTTAAAAAACAAAAGAGATTTCTTTTAATGATACGGTATTTTTTTGTTTTTAAAATTTGCCTTTTCAATAAGATTTCACATTGCTAGGTAATATAATAAACTGGATTAAATGTAACATATATATCTCTCTCTCACACATATAATGTTATCATAAACTTGTTCTTTCTTTTCAAGTTAGAACAATTTTATTTCATTCGCCATTTCGGTAGTATTTGTTTGTTTTCAAGTACTCACTATGTAAAATTAATCGGAAGTGGCAACAATAAAAACAAGACAAAACATTTTTTTTCAAATTCATTTTAAATTACTTAAATACTGAGAAAAAAAAATTAAAAAGTTATTTAGATAATTTCATGTAAAAAAAACTGATACACATGTAACAGATTTGAAAAATAAATTGAAAACTATGGTTCAGTGTTGCATCTGTTTCTTGTTCTATTTTTTTTTCTCTTTCACTTTGACAGGAGCTAGTTCCCAAAGCGTTCAAAAATACTTTGAAAGAAATTATTAAAATAATACTAACAATTGAAACGTGTTTTTAGCTGCTAATAAATAAGATTTTTTTAAAATACTTTTTATATACAGAAGCAAATGGAGTATGATGAGTTGAAATTGTTAAAAATAAAATTTTTAAAAAAAAAATTAAAATGAAATTCCCTCTCTGGTACCTCTCTAGTACCTCGTTTGTCAGAGTTAATTACCTCTCTTGTTTTTATTTATAGTTCTAAAGATAATATTGCGTCTGTCATTCGTTCATATATTTGCAAGATTTGTGAAAACTTACAGGAATACATTTCTTTTCTGTTTGATGAAGTGTATTAAGTTTCAAATTTTTGGCATTAAAGCATTTTACAACAAAAATGTATGCAAGATGCACGGATGATTCAATGTTAACATGATCGATTTTTTAAAGTGTTGAGAATAGTAGAGCGGATCTTATACAGGAAATTGATTTTCTCTGCAGTATTTTGAAAATATACACGTGTATATAACATGTAACTTCAGTTTTGTCTATATATCAAAGTCGCATTCGTTCAACCATATTCAATTATTCAGAAAATCATCTAGCTTGTGTGAATTAAGCTTCTACACATGTACACAGGGGCTTGTCACGAAATATTTACCTTCTCCGTGCACATGTAGGAAATGAATAGGTCTAGGTCAGATCTTCGTCCTCGACGTACGTATGTATATAGCCACATGTGGTAAAGAAACGGGTCTCCAAATAAAATTCTAAATTTTTAAAATAATATCAGTGGACTAGAAGATCCAGACGTGAATTAAAGATATAAATGAAAATAAATAATTATTTCAGTGTTGAGAACAACGACAAAAGCTAGACTTGTCAAAATATGAAACACGTGGATAAAAAAAAAATCTGCATCGACGCTCACCATCTGCAACATCACATCTTTATGACGTTATTTCATTGTTTTAGCGAAATTCATGCATCCACGCTCCGCCCACCGATGGCAATGAAAGTCACGTGGTTGCAGACTCCAACAAACTAACGTAAACAACATGGATGCGAGTTACAGAAATCGCACAGAAAAACTTTTCAATTGGCTTGTTTGCTAACTAATTTATACAGAAACGTTTGTCAAAATGTAAGATATGTTTCAGAGAGATTTCAATCACAAAATTTTAGTAAGTAGAAGTATAATTTTAACCTTTACCGATCTAGATTGGTACTGCATCCGACTTGAAGGTCATTTCAACTGTTCTGATACGTACTGCATAGTAGATCAGGGAACGTTTTTAATTTTCAATGTTTACAATAAAATTGACAATATTTGTTTGTTGTTTATATAGTTAGCATTAAAACCTCAACCGCCGAGAGATTCCCCCCCCCCCCCCCAATATATTCCATGTATCTTCATCGTCACCGACTAGATCTAATCAAGAAAGTGACATGCAGTGTATATGTGTTCATCGATTTTGAAAGGTTGCTTATGCTAGCGCTGATCCGGAAGGGATTCAGGACTCTCCTACCCCTTGAAATTTTCAGAACTGTCATATATTTGGACCACATCCCCCTGTTGATATTATTTTTTGTCAAAGAAATATGTAGCAACTCATTCATCACCACCTCTCTCTCCCAGATCCCCCAATCGTTATGATTTGGACAAACTGATTATAGTTTATTATTATATTTTTTATTTCTTTCATTTTTTTGTCCTCTCTGCACAGCACACTTAAGAGTTCTGATTCTGTGGTATTTTTATGCAATTAGAACATTCTGTCCCTAGATCTAAAAATAAAAGAATTTGAAAACTACAATTTGTAATAAATTTCTTAATATTTTAATAGGCCAAGATAAATTAATTGAATACTTCATGATTTTTCAACTGGATGTATTTTTCTCAAATGTTATAAAGTGAACAATAGAATTTTTTGTTTGTCAATATTATCATTTATTAACCATTTTTCCTGGGGGTAAATGCAAGGCACCCTTGTTGAAAATGCATTGGGCATGCTCAAAATTAACACCTTCATACAATTTTTCTCAATGTCTAAAAAATATTCTGCTTATGTTTATAAAGGGTCCTTAAAACTATAAATGGGATACAAACTTGAGTTAAAAATTCAGATATTATTTCACATAAATTTGAAGGGAAAAAATCTTCCTGTGTTTGTACGTTAGTACAAAATAAATTTTCAAGATTTTAGTCATGTTTAAAATAAACATAAAGATATTCATTCTAAATCCAATGCAGACCCCAGTCTGTTCTCAGTTTATGGTTCTTAAGGCATGGACTTTGATATATATTTCAGAAATCCTTAATGGTTCTAGGGTATCATAAGTAGAAATTACAATGTAAAAGACTGTTTAATGATCAAAACAGTCAGTGTACTTCACTAGTGACACACAAACTTAAGGGGTTAAGGAAAATGTTCACATATTGTTGTACAAATAAATTGCATTCAACAGTTCAGATTGCTAGGTTTGAAGAACAAACATAAGTCTTCCTCAGCATTGCATATTCCAAGAGGAATCAAAAATCAATTCTGTATTGATATCATAGATGTCAATCCAAAGATACCCATAAAAAGATACAAGATGTTCAAAAGAAAATAAAGACAAGGTACTGGTATACAGAAAGTTTACTGATATTGTACATTTCATATATAAGTAATAGTAAAATCGTTTATGTCAAATTCAAAAAGTATTACTTTTCTTCCATCAAATTTCCCTAGGCATTGATATGCATTTATAGGGTTAGATGTTTGAATATTAAATTGTATCAGTTGTTTCTCATTGTATGATCACATCACTGTATAAATCATTTACTTATATCAGTAATGACATATATTTTTGGGAATTTCATCTACATGTACATGTATGACAGTGCTACACATTTCATGTTATTCGTGTTATTCATCACCTTTATGAACTATACACTTGTTTATGCTATTCAGCACATTGTGAATACTATAAGATTACATAAACAAACATGTATTATGCTAATGGAGTTCATTAGATAAGTGAAAAGTCTGCTTCTCCTGAAATTAGTGAAGTCAATGAAAGTCAATCACTCATCTTTAAACCTAACATATTGCATAAGGTCAACACATGCACATAGTCAATCACTGACACACCAAACATTGATGCTACACCTTTATTCCAAAATTGTGCCTTAGCCTCATCAGTGTTGATATACAATTATGGACTATTTACACAAAAAATACCTAAAGTGACCGAGACAATTCTTTTGTCATTAGTATTGCCCCTTTTTTTCTACATACATTTGAATTGTTTTGATGTCAAAAAATCTAATAAATTTTCAATAATGTTTCATGTTGGTGTAAATAATACACACATCACTGACATATATATAATTTTTTACTGTTTTCTTCATGCCAAGTGGGCCTTGTTTTTCTCCTGCTGCTATGTGGAGTTGTAGACGATTACTTAGTCTGTTCTGTAGGTCCTCTCTGTTTTTGTTGTAGTTCTACAACATGGTAAAATTAATCCAAAGATTCCTTAAAATGAAAAATAATATTCTAAAGATCTATGAGTATAACACAAATAAATTTAAGTAAAATATAACAATGTCTAAAATGTGCTTTCTGATTAAATTAGAAAGAGATTTTAGAAGTATTGATATACTTCAAATATTACTTCAAGTGTTGATTTACTTGGTATTTAACTGCATAAAAAACATTGATGTCAAGAATAAGTGGCATAAGAGAATTTGAAGCATTGTGGAAACAGTTACTTTTCTTTTGCAGTTCCCTTTCTCCATAATCATGTGTACATTACATAACTAACTGGAAAAACTAGGGTGATGTTCCTTTTGTATATATATACATACATGTAGCCTGTTGACAATTCATTTTCACATTCTGTTATGACACACGGGTGAAGATTCTGTTTCCTTGTGTGCTCCATCATTGATCCTGAATGCATGTAATATTTTATTAAAATATAAATACATGTAATGCATTTGACTTGGAATTTTTTAAATACTTTTAAAATCTTGATCTATCCTCAGCATTTTCACCAAGACTAAATATCAATTGATAATAGTACAAAAATTACTATTCATCTGTGATTTTACTATGTCAAGTTTTCATGGTATAATGATATCTTTGCTTGAATAAAAACATACTGGCTTTGTAATTAAGTTTCTTCATAACAGATACTTTTCTTAATATCAGTAAGCTTACAACTCGTCTCGATAATTCCAAAGAAGCCTTTCTTGATGACTGTGACCCATCTGGGGGAACTGGACCTTGCTGTATACAGTCAGTATTTCATGGCCCATAAAAGCTACAATTAATTTAGATTCCTAAAGCTATATACAATCACAAAATGTTTCAAAGATGAAGCATTGTAAAATTACCCACAAAAATGTTTTGCAGCATTCTCATTTAATATCGAGAATTATATTCAGTTCACCGAGATTTATAGCTTTGAACGGTTGAGTCATTGTCTGAGCACATTTGTAAATCACTATTGTACATCATAGAACATAATCTAAACATTGCTCTCTTTAATTGACAATTATATGCTCTCTTTAATTGACAATTATATTATCACTAACTTTTACATTAATTAATATACCCGAATATCTTATTTTTTAACAGACAGTTGTGTTTCGGTTTTCCACATGACATGCCTTTATCAGCTGTTTATGCAACGTAAACACTTGTCTTTTGGACTTAGGAAATGAATAAATCTCACCTTGTGTATTCCTTCCGGGTACCTCGTATCATTATTACATCTATCCCATGCATAGGACCTCACAATTTTTCGTTACACAGCGGATATGTTGCATTAAACGATGTCATCTCACACCTCTGACATCTGTGTGTTTTGTCGGAGGTAATGGCGGACAAAGTTTCCGCGATTCTGATTGGCTGTGCGGAGATGGCAACTGCGTCACCCGTGACGACGTGGAAGCGTGAATTGCCATAAGGCCCTTTTGTTATGGGCACAATCATATATTGTTTTTCAATATATTATTTTTTTAATACCTACAGCAAGTGTATTTAACTTGAGATTTTCAAGGAAGTATTTCAATCATGCATTCACACTCATTTACATGTAAATCAGGTCAATCAGGGCATTCAGAAATCATACCCTTTGTAAACTTCAAAAGTGATTTTGAACAATACATAATAGATATTTTCTCTAACACTTAATTAAACTCCTTCACATATCATCTTTAAAAAATATTTAGTCAAATTGTAATACAGAAATTATGCTGAGTTGGGTTAACTAGAAGTTTTTATACTAGCTATCAGGTCATTATACCCCAATCAGGACATTATACCCCTGTCAATTTTCTCTGTCAAATAAAACATAATAAAATATTTTTATTTTGCATTTTCTTCAGAATTCTTATAGAAAATGATAATATTAATCATTTCCAATAAAAATAACATTGTTTGTGCACATAAAAACTCTTTATTTCAGCATATATGTGTAATCATTCAGGTCAATCAGGGCATTATACTATCAGGGCATTAGTAACCTTCCCGCGAAACGCTTGATTTTCATTCCCTTCCTGAATAGTGTAAATACTGCCTGTTTTAAGATAGGGAGGATAATTAAACCATCCTGACACAGACAAAAACTGCCAAATTTTCTCGAAATGGCTATTAATAGCCATGTTTATTTAGCAAAGTGCAAAAGGAAAATGAAAGAAAATGAAATTAATAGAAAATTCAATGTTTTGCAGTTGAGTATGAAAATTATTTCACAAGTGGACAGTATTTTTTTTTTTATTTTTCCACAAGTGTGTGGCATGAGTGAAAATATAAAAGAAATCCTGTCCCACTTGTGAAATAATTTCCATATCCATCTACAAAACCTTGAATATCCTCTATATATGTTCCCACCAAATCGATCTTTCTGCCATGTGTTACAGTTTCTCTTCTTTAATGAGGCATATAGTGCAAGTGAAATATTATGACACCAAGATATTGAAAAGAAAGTTACTGTTAAAAAAGTTTGAATGTCTAACTTTCTCTTTCATTTACAGGGCAATCAGACCAAGGTTGATAATATATGTATGTCAAGAAAGTGACTCAGGTATGTAAACAAGTAAAACAATTAGATATGTCAAAGAACAGTTGACTATTAAACTATTCCTCAAACAAACCAACATTCAAATGGCTAAAAATGTATATAACTAGATACTCATCGGCTTGGCCAAGATCAGGTGCCCATGTTGGTTGCAGATTTACAAAAAAATGAAGTCAAATGAAATGTATTACAAGTATGTTCTATGTAACACTACATCCTTTTGGCAGATTGTCTGAGATTTCTGTCCATTTCTGTCAAGTGGTTAAAAAGATTTCACTCTTACTATAGCAGAAACCCAAGTGGGCTACGGACTATACATATTCAGGCATAACATTTATCTTTATCATATTCAACTTAACAAAAAAGTATAATTCAAATACAAACTCTTCACAAAATATTGTCTGAGCAAAAAAAAATCACATAACTCATTTCCATTTAAATGTTACCGTATATAAAGGACATGGGTAAATTTGTTAATCTTTGAGAGTTTTTCTACTCTTCATATTCGGACATTTGAAATAAAAATACATTAAAGTACTTTCAATTTTTCTAAAGATACCGAATATGGGGATGAAAATTTCAAACCTATTTGGAAATACTCAGCGAAAAACTGTGTCAGAGTTTTTTTGATTGACTATTTTGAGACCTTGGCTACGGACTATACATATAGTATTTTCATTTAATGAGAGACTATAAAAAATAGTTGCTTTTTTCAGTAAAATATTTGTTAAAATTATCATCTTGGAGTTCACACGTGTTTAATAAATCCTTTCAGTTGGATATTAAATCAATTTATACAAAATCCTGTGAAATTTAACAAAATAAAACAAAAACTTTACATAAATTCACAATAAGAGTAAAATATAAATAGTCAGAACAAAATAATACTTGTCAGAATTGCATGTAATTGGTGTTTTGATAATAAAATATTGTTTAAAACCATCTAAAGACCAAGAATGAGCTTTAATTTAGCATCTAAGAAGGATGAATTTCATGTGAGTACGGGGGCTACGGACTATACCATTAAACATCTCTATTGTGGACAATCAACTTAAAGAAAATATAATTGTTTAATTAAATTTTGGGCAATTTTTTTTAATAATTGGTTTTCTATAGCGGTTCACAAAACTTAGTTTGAGTATTTATAATACCATACTTAAAAATCAATTGTCTAATGTATTATGTACTTTCAATGCCAAATGAAATTCCAGTTCAACTAATTAAAGCATAATTGGTGTTCAACTATAGTGAATAAAAGCAACAGGAGCTGAAATTAAATCAAGGCATGTGAAGTGTGTGTGTGTGTGGGGGGGGGGGGGGGGGGGGGTTTATGGACTAAATTGCCTTATATTTTTTTTTCTTCCATTTAATGTAATGTAACTGAAGATGGTCATTCAAAAGGTGTATCAGTATATAATTTATCATAATCATATGGTGTAATTCAATAAAAAAAAATCCAAAAAATAATTGACGATTTGAAGTAAAAAACATAATAGTACAATATTTATCCATAAAGAATCAAAGCTTTTTTTTTTAAATTAACAATTCAGTGACAAGTAGATTGGGTGGCGCAATTATAAGAGTGAAGGCCTCACTTTGTACTAAATTGCAAAGTAAGGAGTTGATCCTTATGTTTTGGGTTCAAATCCCACAATGGGATGTTAAGACTGGTCGATGAGAACTAATAAACCATTTAATCCCCATTTTGCAGTAGATACAAGTAGGAAAAAAATCTCTTGCTAATACAGAAGTACATGTACGGTTATATGGTCTGTAAATTTGCTAAATTTATTTGTAGAGTCCGTAGCCCTTTTGTAAGTAGGATTTGTGTGGTGAAATATTATTTTAAATGGATTGATGGTATGTAGCACAAGAAGGAAAACCTTATCATATATTTAGAAATATGTTGTGACCACAAACGTAACAGGACAGACTACAGAGGCAAGCCTTTAGTTTATGTTGGAAAGAAACCAGAAGAAGTCTGAATAAATGTACAAAGTTTATTAATCTACACTACAACATTCCAGAACACATCTATTAAACATATACAATAAAATGTAACACAAAATACACGTTACTTTGGCATCAGTAGGGGCAGACTCAGCCATTAATTCCAATAGCTAACAACCAGTTCAAGACAGCAGTCCAGTCGCAGGAGCCGGAAGAAAGGTACAGCTCAATTGTACCAGTCAACTCGGTGTAACTAGTGAGTCTTGAGACTAGCCCTACTTCCAGTGGATCTCAACTCGGTGTAGCAGCTGTGGAAGGCTGTGAGAAACCAGTTCCGGGCTACAAGAGCCGGAAGAGAACCATGGAAGGATGTTGATACCTTATTAACTCGGTGTAACTTCCTATGCAGTATTAGCATATTAAGAAATCGTCGTGTTGCGTTGGATATCTACATGGGGAAGTCACAAGAGCCGGAAAATAAGATATTAGTGTCAAAATAAAACAGAATTTTGGGGGAAAATTTAATTAATTGTTACAGCATTTGTAAAATTTATTAAATGGTGGCCAGAAGGCTATGGCTGAATCTACCCTAAGAATTATAAGTACTTGATGTAAACACACTGATAATTAAATAAAGGAGTAGTGGTGGGGTGGTGGCGGTTACGATACAATTTTCTTTACAAACTTAGCGCACTGCTTGTAGCTGAATCCCCACTATAAAAAACAACCAATCAAATTGTAGCAACATAATATTAGAAAAAATAATGGCGGATAGGTCAAATCCGAATAAACCCGTCTTTCCAACATAAACCTGGCTTATAATACCATAAGCCTCCATTTATGTTGGAAAGAAACCAGAAGAAGTCTGAATAAATGTACAAAGTTTATTAATCTACACTACAACATTCCAGAACACATCTATTAAACATATACAATAAAATGTAACACAAAATACACGTTACTTTGGCATCAGTAGGGGCAGACTCAGCCATTAATTCCAATAGCTAACAACCAGTTCAAGACAGCAGTCCAGTCGCAGGAGCCGGAAGAAAGGTACAGCTCAATTGTACCAGTCAACTCGGTGTAACTAGTGAGTCTTGAGACTAGCCCTACTTCCAGTGGATCTCAACTCGGTGTAGCAACTGTGGAAGGCTGTGAGAAACCAGTTCCGGGCTACAAGAGCCGGAAGAGAACCATGGAAGGATGTTGATACCTTATTAACTCGGTGTAACTTCCTATGCAGTATTAGCATATTAAGAAATCGTCGTGTTGCGTTGGATATCTACATGGGGAAGTCACAAGAGCTGGAAAATAAGATATTAGTGTCAAAATAAAACAGAATTTTGGGGGAAAATTTAATTAATTGTTACAGCATTCTTAAAATTTATTAAATGGTGGCCAAAAGTCAGTTGAATAGATATAAATGTAAATACTTATGTACATTATAGATATGAGACTGAGTGCCCCAAAATGATGCCAAATTGTGTATGATAAACCAGTACTATATATAAGGCTAACATTCTAACATCTATAGGTAAAGTTACAAGCTTAATTGTTTTTTACAAGTCTGTAGTGAGATAGGAAGTAGTGTGATCAGCCTATGAATCTACAGTACTAAGGAACGCTGAGCATCTCGTAACACAGATACTGGAGTTCTAATATATCTACAATAGGCATCGGAGGCCCATCTTCCTAATGTTTTAATAATATGGTCCTCCACATGGACAGAAGCTGCAGTCGTAGCCGCACCGATTCGGAAAGAATGTCCATTATACACATCCGCATCACAACCAATACAAGTTAACACATGCTTAAAAGCTGAAATAAATTCAACTCTTGTCAAAGGAGCACCATTTTGATTTACAAACAATGGACTTTGTGGAGAACATGACAATTTGTACCTTGCCTTTAAATATTTACAACATACAGCGAAAGGACAAATAATATTGTCTGTAGAAAACAGTTTAATGATGACTCCTTTCCTGAATGGGTCAGTTTTAGAAATTTTGAGTTGTAAATGTACATAATCCTCAAAGATAGATAAATCACTTATACAAATATGTATAGAAGGATCAAATACTTCTTTACATGTAAATTCTCCACATCTCAAAAAGCCAAAAAATGCAACAGTACATACAGTTTCTAACATCAAATTGTAAAAATTGTCTATCTTTCTTAAATAAAGACAAGCCCTTTTCAAAATGTCGAACGTGACTGGATACCTTAAACTGCGAGATGGTGATTGTACACGTTTAACACCATTCATAATAGCCTTAAGTCTACATAACTGAGTATTGTCAGGATATGCAATGTTATCTTGCAAACACATAAATTTAACTCCACACAAATACAACTTGATAGTTGAGTAGCTTATCTGAAGTTTGCTAACACAGTATGCTACGAATGAAATTTAGTAATCTTCAGATACAGGAACCTCAGAAATACATGCATTTGTAATAATATTTGACAACAAAAGGAATTTTACATATACATGAAAGGCTGTTTGGTATGTGCACCTAGTGCTTGGTGCCACTGCATTGGTCCATAACATGTTCACGGTGTCGTTGAGATCCATAACACTTCCCTCGGATGAGGAACACTGCATGGTTGATCTTGTGCTTGAGGAGCGAGGCTGCGGAATTTGGAAATCTGCAAACGTGATAGAGCATCTGCTATTAAATTTGTTCGACCCGGTACATGTACGGAAGAAAAAATGAAGTTATATTTTGCTGCTATTAGAGTAAGGCGTCTCATCAGGGGCATAATATGATGGGATTTAGATCTACCCTTGTTAAGGATAGCAACTGTTGCTATATTGTCACACATAAATTATCCTTTGTTTTTTCCACATTTCCCCCCATAGAATTGAAGCAACAACTATAGGGTATAGTTCATAGAAGGCTATGGATACGCCATCTTCGTCTTGCATCCAGGTTTTTAATAAAGGTACTAGTTCATCTGACCAAGATGAAGAAAACCATAGTCCTCTGAAGTATCCACCATATCCCAAGGTAGCTGAAGCATCTGTAAACAGATTAAGTTCTTCTGATGTGATCTGCGACACATTGTAGAACAAATTAATGCCATTCCAACCATTCAGAAATGTTAGCCACATCCTTATGTCTTCCCTGCAGGCTGCATTAATTGTGATGTGATAGTGCAGTTCTTTGACTGTTGTAGACAGTCGGATGAGATGCGACACAAAGGATCTTCCCGGTGGTATAACTCTGCTTGCAAAATTAAGGTGGCCTAATAACTGTAAGAGTTCCCTTTTAGTGCAGCTTTTCCGTGAATAAAAAGAGGTAAGAAACTCCTTAATTCTGGACAGCTTGTCACCTGGTAATCTGGCTTCCATAGCTTCAGAATCTAGAATTATACCTAGGTATTCTAAACATGTTGTGGGGCCTTCAGTTTTATGCAGCGCCATGGGTATGTTGAGTGATGTAAATATATGAAACAAAAGTTTCATATTAGTATCTCCATCTTCCTCTGGACGTTCGAAAGTGATGAAATCGTCTAACAAGTTGAGTATATGCTTTACACCATAGTTATTGGTGGCAATCCAACATACTGCTTGGGATAGATTGTCAAAGATTTTAGGGCTAGAACGACATCCAAAAGATAATTTGTTGTAATAATAATAGTTTGACTTCCATTTGATACAGAACAGATGCCACTGAGAGGGTAAGATTGGTACCAATTTAAAAGCATCTGATATATCGGTTTTGCACATGGTTGTTCCCTTCCCCAGGCTTTGAATTGTTTTGATGGCATCATCTATCTTCACATACGATAGGGAGCATTCTTCTTTGTTGATCAGAGAGTTAACACTTGCATGTTCACTGTCATGTGGTGAAGATAAGTCAACTATTAACCGAGGTTTTTTAGAGTACTTTCCCATTGTAATACCGATTGGACTCACTCTATAGTTGGTAAATGGAGGTTCTTCGAAAGGTCCAGTCAAGAAACCTTTCTCAAGTTCACTTTTCACAAGTTTATCTACAACTTCAGGTTGCTTTCTTGCTGATAATAAGTTTTTACATTCTAGTGTTTCTATTCTGGTGTTTGAAATCATAGTATCAAAGCCAAAAATGAATCCTTCGCACAAATATTGGACAAAATTTTTATCTGGATGATTACAGAGTTCTGATCTCAAGTTATTCACATTTACAGGCGTTGAGACTTGAGAAGAAGTTCTTTCACAGTTCACTAGTCACTTTTTACTCGGTATGGATGCCATGGAACTTCTTTTGCTTCTCTTACACAGGGAGGCTCCGTGGTCGTTTTCGTGACACACTGTACATATGTGCTCAAACTGACAGTTCGTTTTCCTACATCTATTATCATTGAAATTGTTGCACACCTCCTTGTTGTTCACCATGGTGCGTGTTCGACCGTATTTGTCAGTTGTTTGGTTTTTGTTGGTTGGATAACTTTGCATGGACTGGCTGATAACCGGAATGATGTTCTGTTGTACTTGAGGACAGAACGCTGAGAGGTGCATGCTTGATGAACAAGTGGAGCATTTGTTTGCAGTAGCATTACCCACTACCATCATGAGAAGGCCAAGATCTTTCACCGACCAGTCAATTTTAACATTATCCCTGAGGGCAGTTGCAGCTCTTGATGAGAATTGGCAGTGGTAGTCATAAAATTTTCCACCATAGACGTTGTGTATATCTACTATGATAGCTTCATATCTATCCAACTCAACCCGTCTCTCTGGAAATCGTTGGCACATAACTCTTTTATATCTACCGAAAGCTGTAATAAATTCAGCGATAGAGAGTTGCTTATGTAGTCTATGGTCCTCTTGTTTCATCAGGTTAATGGTGATGTTGTTGGGTTTGTCTGAATCATATTTGGGGATTAGCAATTCGGCCATGTTAACGTCTTTCCCCTCCCAAATCTTTTTTCTTAACTTTTCAGTACCTACGTCTATGTGTGAGAGAGAGTCTGACGGGACACCAAATTCAGTTCTAGGTAATGTGTACCCACCTGTAGCTGGACCCTGCATTGCCGGTTGTTGACGAATCGCCGCCATTGCTGTGTCCAATGAGTGGTCATCTGTTTTGCTGTTCTTCTTTTCGGCCACCAAACTCATGACTGTGTTTTGAAGTCCAAGTACTGTCTGTTGCATGCTCTGCATGGTGTTCAGCATGCTGCAGACTATGTCACTGTTCGAGGAGGCCGCCATATTGGATAAATTGGCTCTCGATCCCGATGCAACATTGGTTGATGCGCTAGATCTCGATCCTTCCCCCGATGGTGTTTCGCTTGAAATTGTTGCTCTGGTTGTTTCAATTCTGTTAGTATTCTCTGGAGTTGGTTCCGTACTTGGAGGCACAATCACGGCATTTGTGACGTCCTCTTCCCTCGATTCAACGCTTATCCGGGCATCTGCGTTCGCGGGGGGTATTCCTCGATTCTCCAGATATAGTTTCTTCATTACGACTTTCCCAATGTTGGCAGGGACACGAATACCCAGCTTAGCCAGTTCCTCGATATATCGTTGGGTTGTCCAATTGTTTGTGTTGCTCTCATCCCAGCGATTAGATGGGGTAGGACGTCTACGACTTCGAGCGCGGTCAGCCATGATTTGAAACTTGATCCTCAGCGTCCGAAATGTACAGTGTCCACAATCTTATTGATTTGTAACTGTTTCGCGATCACAAATTCACAAAAAACACATATCACGACATCTTGGTAGCGTACGGTGATTATTAGGTATAATAATTGAAAGTCCGTGAAACGGGCCAAATAAATTACGATACAATTTTCTTTACAAACTTAGCGCACTGCTTGTAGCTGAATCCCCACTATAAAAAACAACCAATCAAATTGTAGCAACATAATATTAGAAAAAATAATGGCGGATAGGTCAAATCCGAATAAACCCGTCTTTCCAACATAAACCTGGCTTATAATACCATAAGCCTCCATTGAAAAAAATATTAATTTTCAGATATTTTATTTTTAATTACAGTAGTATTTGTATTTAAAAGCATTGCATTTGTTTTAATAAACATATTTTTGTATTGTAGTAATTGTATCAATAATGTATATGACTTTTTCTGGAAGTAATTATATTGGGGCTACGGACTATACAGGGCTACGGACACCAATCATTCTTCTGTAACTTCTTTTGGTATTAGCGCAAAAGCTATTCATTACTGTTTTTTACTTTACTGGTAACTGTAAAAATATTAAACAAGAGCATGATTAATTCTACATTCTTTTGTTGAACACAAACTATAATGAAATATGGGGCTACGGACTATACAAAATATTAGACCAGTATGGAAAATAAAATACAAAATGCGCACACATTTTACAATATAACCACTATATTTTTCTCATAGTACTTCTTTTCTTAAGTTAAATAAAAAATCAAAGTACTGAAGGTACTGATGGGAGTTGATTTTAAGGACTATTTGAGATAAAATTTTATGTTTTTGACCTTGTGTACAGCTTTTCAAATTATTTACAACATTATTGCTTCTTAATTTGGTATGCGAGTATCAAAAGACTAAAAAAAAGTTACGATTCTATGGAGTCAAAAAAGTAAGGCTTGTTTTGATTTGACCATAACTTTTTAATGATATGCAAAAACGTGTAAGACTTCTTCATTGCTCAAAATTTTTCATAACTTAAGGTATTTTCCTTACCAAAAATTTGTTTAAAAGTGCCAGAGCGACTTTTTTTCGTCAGAATGTGATTCAAGTTGTTGATTCCGCTCCTATATATATATATAACCTTTGAATAAATGATTTTTAAGTGTACATTTGAATTTACATACAGAGAAATGGTGCACGTTTTGCTAATTTGCATAGGCGCCATATTGTTTTCAATTTGGCAGATTTTTGTTCAATGCATTATAAAAGAAAAACTAAAGTATAGATTAAAAAATATCAATTCGGAATAATCTTCCTCATGTGATTCTATCTCAGTTTTATTGTGTCCTGTATCGGAATGCAATCTTTCGTTTACAAAATGACGAAAAGTTGAAAGTTTATTTCGAGTTTGAAAATCTAAAGCGAAGCTTCATTACAACGATATTCATGTAGAAAAAATGTGATGAAATAGCTTACAAGGTCTTTATCAAGCAAATTTAGAAATATTTGTCATTTTCCGATTTCATCCCCATCTTGCGTGAAGTTGTAAAACTTGCAATTTGAGTTTCTAAGATACATATAATCAGATTTTGTTTTCTTTTAAACTGAAAATCCCGTTTTAGACAGAATTCAGAAAAATTGAACAACACTCCCAGTGGGGAAAATGCAGGTTTTTTGGTTATTTTTTTTTTTTACCTGAGAAAATATTGAACTTCATCATTGTCATACGATGAGGGATACGATCAAATAATTACTTATGTTTGATTATATAAAAAGATTCATAATTTATCTATTTATTTTGAAAAATATCACAAATATAACGAATATTCATTGGCAACGGTCACATTGTCATTAATTCATGAATAAGGTGTACAACATTTAACCATGTGATGTACTCTGACCAAAGTCAAATCACGACAAATACCATCTATATTGGTGATGAAAAAATTAATGGAGCAACATGTAAACCAGAAATAGAGATTCTTCTCAAATTTATGCCCTCTTTACAGATTTGTATTGTTTATAATTATTTTTAGATCAATCACCGTTTGCTATCTTCACCTTTTTCATAGTGACTTGGATTCACAATATACATCTTCACTCTTGTAAAGGTGGAAAAGACTTCCCAGATTTTCAAGTCTATACCAATAGCTTACCTTTGATCTTACAACGTCGAAGTGTAGGGGAAATCTACCAAATTCAGATAGTACAGCAAAACTAGTTGCATATGTACACCATGTATTAATTTGCAAAATTTCAGTTTAACACAAAATGATTTGGATAACATCCTGTTTATTGTACCGCCAAGGATGCTATTTTGTTTTTTTAGTAAATGGATTAAAATAAACCCAAATTTCATATGCATACAATAATTAAAATAGTGTTAATTGAATGATTAAAAAAGTGAACAGTGGTTTTAATGTCTAAATTTATTGAAACTATGAATTTTTTCTTCCTTTTTTTTTTAAAAAATTAATTAATTAATCTATTTTTTGATAAAGTTAATATACTTTGAGCAAAAGATAAGAGCATGAGAAATGATACACTTAGGTATTTGTATTTAGATACACTATATGACATAACAGTGTATTTACATATAAATAAATTTCGTTTGTTTATAAATTAAACCTTATTGCGTGGCAAAATTCATTTTTAAATGTTATGGTATCATTTTTATTTTTTATTTTTACTTTTCGCTGGAATCTAACTAAGATTGCAGCGAGATGAAATATTTCATTACAGGTATATTAAACCACAAAGCAGTATATTTGGTCTTTGTTCGCAAATGTATACGAATCACACGATTTTGTATTAGAAGGAAATTGGCTATTTCAACACCCCACTCCACTCCCAAAATACTCAATGTGCCCAAAATTAGCAAAATTCTGGATCCACTCCGAATTCCGTTCTATCAACAGTGAACCGATTACATGCACAGCATTAATATTCCTGCAAAAATAAAAATATGAAACAAGCCATCTATCTCAATTACACATCTAATGAAAATTAATCCTGTGTATACTATCAATAATTATCATTCCAGGCACAAAAGTAAAAGGCTGCTAAATTAAGTTTGTCAAGTAGGTCACGTCTGCTGCAATTTGGAGATCTTGTCTGTGGCTTTAGAACTTAACACATGTTAGAGATACTGGAGGCACATAATGCCCGCTGTGATAATCAGTCTTGCTCGCATATGAACATATACATTATAGGGTTTACATCAGTTGTCTGTATCAATCTAATTGTGTGTTCTCTGTATATACTGACATGCATTTAAACTTATGTCTGATTATTAATCCCGTTATTATGGGACTCATATTGTCGAAGCATGGTGTTTATGCATTGTTATAATCACGAGGATACCTTCAGCCTTTCCCTACAAACTGATGAAAATGACGTATCTAAGTTATTTTAGGAGCGAGTTTCCTATCTTAAAATTAGAATATATGTACTATTTTCTTATTCGCAATATTTGTAAATCTATTTTCTTACATAAGTATTTAGGCCTGCCGTTTACTGAGATTATACATTGCATTTTTAAATCCTTACACCCTGCTCAATTTGTAGTTTAAAACTCTAATTTCAACCTTTCTCCCATTTTCACAACATCCTGCATTTAATCGAGGACACCCCCTTGGTAGCTGTTTGTCATTAGGTCTTTCCACCTTTCTGTGGAAAGACCTATTGATTTTCTTCCGTTTATTATTAAGGTCTTCCGTTTCAGACGGAAGACCTTATAGTGATTCTACTATTTATTATTATTATTTTTTTTTTCCCATTTTTTGTCCAAGCGATTTCTCAGAGATGACTCAATGGATTTTCTTGAAACTTTCAGGGATTATGACAAATAAAATAAACTAAAAACATTTTTAAGGATTTTTCAAAATAAACTTCCGGTCGTTAGATATGTCCGATTTCCGTTTTTTCAAAAGAGTTCATGTCCGGACGTTTTCTCAGAAACGGTAAAAGATTAAGTCACTAAACTTTCAGGGATTATAGATCATGAGAAGAAGGTCTGCAGAATATGTTTAAATCCGGCAGCCGTCACTTCCGGTCGTCACAGGAAGTGATCAAAGAAATCGAAAATTTCAACTTTTCATTTTGGATTTAATCTTGCAAGACATTATTGTATCTGTTTTGTAGATTCGAAATATGTTGGTCCCACCGGAAACAAAAACGTCAACTTCCGGCTATAAGCGAAAAACTACAGAATTTGAGCATTTTACTTTCCCATAAATATCGCTTATAAATTAAGTGTTTGAAATGGTCTTTTGATATGTAATTTAGACTGCAAATGTCTAGAGTAACGTCAAATATCTTGGTAAAATTCACATCCGGTTGCGTGTTTTACTGTCCGCAAAATAAGAATTTGTGCAAGTGAGATCTCAAAAACAGTAAGAGATTAAGACACCAAACTTATAGGAGTAATAGAACTTAAGGAGTAGGCAAAACCATTTGGGTTAATAGCGTCAGCCGTCACTTCGGGTCGTCACAGGAAGTGATCAAAGAAATCAAAAATTTCAACTTTTCTCTTTTGAAATAAAACTTGCATCGTATAATTGAATCTCTTTCACAGTTTCTATATGTGTTGGTCTCACTGGAAACAAAAAACGACAACTTCGGTTATAAGAGAAAACTATGTAATTGGGATTTTTAACTTTCCTAAAAGTATCGCTTATAGATAAAGTTTTTTGAAATGATTTTTATATATGTTATTGAGATTGCAATTGTCTAGTGTGACGTTAACCATCTTAGGAAAATGCACTTCCGGTCGCGTGTTTTTCTGTCCTCAAATTGAGATTTTGTTCACCGAATTGCTCAGAAACAGTACATTGCTGAAGTCTAAAACTTTCAGAACTGATAGTCAGTCCTCAGTTTATCTACATCATGTAAAAATCGTACGTTGCCGTCACTTCCGGTCGTGACAGGAATCGGTGCAAAAAAGTGAATTTTCAAAGTTTTTTTTTTCTTTTTACAGTAATGTTTGGCTAATGCGGATGTTAGATAGACCATAACCATGCAATTTATTTTCAGCGGAAGTGCCAACCGAAAAACCGGAAATTGTCTCAAACATGAGTAGTTTTTCATGGAAACTTTTAGGGAGGATCAGTTGTGAATAATTTAGGTGTAGAATAAACATTTTATTCGTTTGGAGCACTTTCGTTCATGACGAAGTACATAAAGAAAACAGGAAAGTAATTCCGTTTGTTTTTATTTGTGTTTACATATCTTTGGAAGCCTTGAGATAACTTTTGTTAATTATTAAGAGTGATCTTATTGGCAAGATTGTGTTTTTTTTTCCGAAGAAGTCAAGAAAACGGAAGACCTGTTATTGCCTAGGCAATAAGTATCTAGTTATTCTTATTATTCTTATTAGGTCTTTCCACCTTTCTGTGGAAAGACCTCTTGAAATGCTTCTGTTTATTATTATTAGGTCTTTCCACCTTTCTGTGGAAAGACCTCTTGAAATGCTTCTGTTTATTATTAGGTCTTTCCACCTTTCTGTGGAAAGACCTATTGATTTTCTTCTGTTTATTAGGTCTTTCCACCTTTCTGTGGAAAGACCTCTTGAAATGCTTATGTTTATTAGGTCTTTCCACCTTTCTGTGGAAAGACCTCTTGAAATGCTTCTGTTTATTATTATTATTTTTTTTTTTTTTTTTCCGCTACGGCCTTTTGAACCGAAAGACTTATCAAAAAACTTTATAGTTCTTGATACTGGACATCAAAAGTTATTTCGAGAAACTACCCAACGACTATGACCTATGACCCCTTTCAGAGTTCTTGCCCCTGGTACGAAAAATCTTGTTATCACTACTACTTCGAAACCGTAATCCGTAGAGGTACGGAACCTTCACCAATGTCTTCGACTAATTGAGAGGACTCTTCAATCTTTTCATTGCGAAAGTACTCGTCGACCCCTTTTATGAGTTATTGCCCCTGAAAGTTTATGATGTTTACAAATAATTAAAAATTTTCAAAACCATAAGTCGTAGAGACATGGGACCAACTGCATAAGATTCATTGACCTTTGAACTTAAAATATATGCAAAGATCAAAGGTCAAGGTCATTCCAAAAATGAGAAATTAAGCTCTTTTTATATCTTTTTTGTCTTTCAACATATAATATATATCTTTGCATCTTTCATATGTCCTCTTAAAACTATTTCAAATGTTTCATACTTGACCCCAAAGTTTGACCCCTTTAAAAATTATTGCCCTTTTCATTAAAAACCTTGTTATCGCTACTCCTCCGAAACCGTAGACTGTAAAGACATCAAACCTTCACTAATGTCTTCAGGGCCTTTAGACACAACTTCAATCTATTCAGTGCGAAAGGATCCAATAACCCCTTATATGAGTTATTGCCCTTTAATGTCTTTGCGCTGATTGTTAAACCTTATAACTTTAAAACTAAAAGTCGTAGAAGCATGGAGCCAAGTGCAATGTGACCCTTGACCTTTGACCTTTAATATTTGTTCAAGGTCAAAGGTCAAGGTCATGTTAATTTTTTTTAAAATTTTCATTTCTTCCATTTTTCAAGCCATTTATAGTTTCTCTTGTATAAAAATAAACAGTAGAGAGTTAAATATGAAGAATATATGAAATTTAAAGAAGGTGGAAAGACCTCTAATTGTTCGAGAACAATTAGTCTCCTAGTTATTATTATTAGGTCTTTCCACCTTTCCGTGGAAAGACCTATTGATTTTCTTCTGTTTATTATTATTATTCTTATTAGGTCTTTCCACCTTTCTGTGGAAAGACCTCTTGAAATGCTTCTGTTTATTATTATTATTATTTTTCCGCTACGGCCTTTTGAACCGAAAGACTTATCGAAAAACTTTATAGTTCATGATACTCGACATCAAAAGTTATTTCGAAAAACTACCCAACGAGTATGACCTATGACCCCTTTCGGAGTTCTTGCCCCTTTTACGAAAAACCTTGTTATCGCTACTCCTTCGAAACCGTAAACCGTAGAGGTACGAAACCTTTACCAATGTCTTGGACTACTTGAGAGGACTTTTTGATCTTGCATTGCGAAATGATAGTTCGAGCACTTTGATGAGTTATTGCCCCCTGAATGTTTTTGTTCTTTACATATAATGAAAAATATTAAAACGATTAATTGTAGAGACACGAAACCAACTGCATTGGATTTTTCATCATTTGACCTTCAAAATTTGTTCAAGGTCAAAGGTCAAGGTCACTCTGAATATGAGAATTATAACTCTTTTTATATCTCTTTTGTCTTACAACATATATTACATAACATCAAATATATCAAATGTCTTTATAAAACTGTTATCAAATTTCTCTTTTTGACCCGTAGAGTCTGACGCGTTAAAAAGTTCTTGCCCCTTGTGCAAAAAACCTTGTTATCGCTACTCCTCTGAAACCACAAACCGTAGAGATACAGAACCTTCACCAATGCTTTCCACTAATCGAGAGGGCTTTTCAATCTATCGTTGCGAAAGGATTCATCGAAGCCTTGTATGACTTATTGCCCCTGAAGTTTTTTTGCTGTTTACGTTAACTTGAAAAAAATTTTAACACATAGACGTAGAGACATGGGAACAACTGAAATGGATTCTTGCATTTTTGTTCTTCATATTTAGGTCAAGGTCAAAGGTCAAGGTCATCCAATATATGAGAAATACAGAATATATTAAAGGGGGGGGTTAAACCAATATTATTGTATGAAATAAACTATTCCACGCTTTAATTATCTTGTTTTCTTCTTAAAATGCATGTAGAACATTTTATTTATCATAGCTGCATTTAATATAACCCACATGGAAGCTTGTTTCATTCAGGAATCTTCATACTGAACCTGCAACAATCTTAGGATCCACAGTCAGGTCGCTTTGAGTCCAATCCATGTTTTCGAATATGACGACCTACATACCATAAAATATTAGCCTCGAGTCCGATTTATATCATCGGCACTTTTCTAAGTAGTTTAACTAAATCAGAACATTTAACACCTCAAATTAAACCTTCGTAAGCATAATGCACAAAAATAGAATTACGACATGCACAGTAAAACACATGTCATGCATTGTACTTCCATGGTAACTATGTAAACAAATGCCATCAACACGGAAGCAAAAAAGAAAAAAAGAAGAGAGAGAGAGAGAGAAAGGGAGAGAGAAGGGGAAAGAGAGAAAAATTGGCCCCTAAATCGCAAAAAAAAAAAAAAAAAAAAAAAAAAAAAAAACATCTTTTTTTGGAGCTGCGCGAAGACCTTTTGAACTCTACGGAGAAACGAGCCCGACAATAAATCTATAGCAAAAGACGAATTTTTGAGTTTTATTTATTTTCTTGTATTTTTCTCCTTCTTCTTCTTTCTTTGTTTCTTTTGTTCTTTTGAAAGCCAAATGATATGGAAACATGTTTCTCAAAACTATTCAATTCCGATAACTACGTTGTACAACAATTTTTTTATTCTTAAATAGGTAGTTTACTGCATACATCTTCATTGGAATTCGTGGCGTAGTGGTTAGCGCGCCTGCCTCTCAAGCTAAGGGTTATGAGTTCGATCCCTGCTGGAAGAACTTTTTTTTTTTCTTTTTTTTTTTTGCATTTTTCTTCTTTTTTTACAGCCCAAATTACATGGAAACACTTAAAAAGGTGGAAAGACCTCTAATTGTTCTGTGAACAATTAGTCTACTAGTTATTATTATTAGGTCTTTCCACCTTTCTGTGGAAAGACCTCTTGAAATGCTTATGTTTATTATTATTATTATTTTTCCGTTACGGACTTTTGAACCAAAAGATGTATCGAAAAACTTTATAGTTCATGATACTCGACATCAAAAGTTATTTCGAAAAACTACCCAACGAGTATGACCTATGACCCCTTTCGGAGTTCTTGCCCCTTGTACGAAAAACCTTGTTATCGCTACTCCTTCGAAACCGTAAACCGTAGAAGTTTGAAACCTTCATCAATGTCTTTGACTTATTAAGGGGACTCTTCAATCTTTTCATTGCGAAAGTATTCGTCAACCCCTTTTATGAGTTATTGCCCCTGAAAGTTTTTTATGTTTACAAATAATTAAAAATTTTCAAAATAATAAGTCGCAGAGACATGGGACCAACTGCATAAGATTCATTGACCTTTGACCTTAAAAATATATCCAAAGGTCAAAGGTCAAGGTCATTCAAAATATGAGAAATTAAGCTCTTTTTATATCTCTTTTGTCTTTCAACATATATTAAATATCTTTGCATCATTAATATGTCCTCTTAAAACTATTTCAAAGATTTCATACTTGTCCCCTGAAATTTACCCCTTTAAAAGTTATTGCCCCTTTTACTGAAAACCTTGTTATCGCTACTCCTCCGAAACCGTAAACCATATGGACACGAAACCTTCACTTATGTCTTCAGGGTCTTTAGATACAACTTCAATCTATTCAGTGCGAAAGTATCCGATGACCCCTTATATGAGTTATCGCCCTTTAACGTCTTTGTGCTTACTATTAAACGTTATAACTATAAAACTAAAAGTCATAGAAGGATGGGGTCAAGTGCAATGTGACCCGTGATCTTTGACCTTGAATATTTGATCAAGGTCAAAGGTCAAGGTCATTTCAGAATTTTTTTAAAATTTTCATTTTTTCTATCTTTCAAGACATTTATGGATTATTTTTGTATAAAAATTAACTTTAGAGAGAGTAAAATAGGAAAAACATATGAAATTTAAAGAAGGTGGAAAGACCTCTAATTGTTCGTGAACAATTAGTCTACTAGTTAGGTCTTTCCACCTTTCTGTGGAAAGACCTCTTGAAATGCTTATGTTTATTATTATTATTATTATTATTATTCTTTTTCTTCCCGGACTTTTGAAACCACAAGACTTATCAAAAAACTTTATTGTTCATGATACTGGATATTAAAAGTTATTCCGAAAAACGACCCAACGTGTTTGACCTATGACCTCTTACAAAGTTATTGCCCCTTTTGCAAGAATAGCTTGTTATCGCTACTCCTTCGAAACCGTAAATCGTAGAGATACAGAACCTTCACCAATGTCTTTGACTACTTGAGAGGACTTTTCAATCTATTCATTGCGAAATGATTTGTCGACCCCTTCAATGAGTTATTGCCCCTGAAAGTTTTTGAAGTTTACAAATAATGAAAATTTTTCAAAACGATAAGTCGTAGAGACATGGAACCAACTGCATTAGATTCTTTGACCTCAGACCTTGAAATTTTTGTAAAGGTCAAAGGTCAAGGTCATTCAAAATTTGAGAAATTAAGCTCTTTTTATATCTCTTTTGTCTTTCATCATATACTAAATCTCTTTGCATCTTTAATATGTACTCTTCAAACTATTTCAAAGATTTCATACTTGTCCCCTAAGATTTACCCTTTTAAAAGTTATTGCCCCTTTCATTGAAAACCTTGTTATCGCTACTACTCCGAAACCGTAAACCGCAGAGACACGAAACCTTCACTAATGTCTTCAGGGCCTTTAGACACAACTTCAATCTATTCAGTGCGAAAGGATCCGATGACCCCTTATATGAGTTATTGCCCTTTAACATCTTTGCTCTTACTATTCAACCTTATAACTTTGAAACTAAAAGTCGTAGAAGCATGGGGTCAAGTGCAATGTGACCCTTGATTTATGAACTTAAATAATTGTTCAAGGTCAAAGGTCAAGGTCATTTAATTTTTTTTAAAAATTTCATTTTTCCATCTCTCAAGCCATTTCTTGTTTCTTTTGTATAAAAATAAACAATAGAGAGTTAAATATGAAAAATATATGAAATTTAAAGAAGGTGGAAAGACCTCTAATTGTTCGAGAACAATTAGTCTACTAGTTATTATTCTTTTTCTTCCCGGACTTTTGAAACCGCAAGACTTATCGAAAAACTTTATAGTTCATGATACTGGATATCAAAAGTTATTCCGAAAAACGACCCCCCGTGTTTGACCTATGACCTCTTACGAAGTTTTTGCCCCTTTTGCAAGAATAGCTTGTTATCGCTACTCCTTTGAAACCGTAAACCGTAGAGGTACAGAACCTTCACCAATGTCTTCGACTAATTGAGGGGACTCTTCAATCTTTTCATTGCGAAAGTATTCGTCAACCCCTTTTATGAGTTATTGCCCCTGAAAGTTTATGATGTTTACAAATAATTAAAAAATTTTAAAAGCATAAGTCGTAGAGACATGGGACCAACTGCATAAGATTCATTGACCTTTGACCTCAAAATATATGCAAAGATCAAAGGTCAAGGTCATTCCAAAAATGAAAAATTAAGCTATTTTTACAGCTCTTTTGTCTTTCAACATATACTATCTGTCTTTGCATCATTAATGTGTACTCTTAAATCTATTTCAAAGATTTCATTCTTGTCCCCTAAGCTTGGCCCCTTTGAAAGTTATTGCCCCTTGTGCGAAAAACCCTGTTATCGCTACTCCCCTGAAACCGTAGACCGTAGAGACATCAAATCTTCACTAATGTCTTCAGAGTCTTTAGACACAACTTCAATCTATTCAGTGCGAAAGGATCCGATGACCCCTTATATGAGTTATTGCCCTTTAACGTCTCTGCTCTTAATAGTAGGCCTTATAACTTTAAAAGTATAAGTCCTAGAAGCATGGAACCAATTGCAATGTGATTCTTGACCTTTGACCTTCAATATGTGGTAAAGGTCAAAGGTTTAGAGAGCAGAATATAAAAAGTAAAGAAATTTAAAAAAGGTGGAAAGACCTCTAATTGTTCGAGAACAATTAGTCTCCTAGTTATTATTAGGTCTTTCCACCTTTCTGTGGAAAGACCTATTGAAATGCTTCTGTTTATTATTAGGTCTTTCCACCTTTCTGTGGAAAGACCTATTGAAATGCTTATGTTTATTATTATTATTATTATTTTTCCGTTACCGCCTTTTGAACCGAAAGACTTTTCGAAGAACTTTATAGTTCATGATACTCGACATCAAAAGTTATTTCGAAAAACTACCCAACGAGTATGACCTATGACCCCTTTCGGAGTTCTTGCCCTTTAGACGAAAAACCTTGTTATCGCTACTCCTTCGAAATCATAAACCGCAGAGGTACGAAACCTTAACCAATGTCATCGACTAACTGAGTACTCGCTTCAAGGTTTCACTGCGAAAGAATTCGTCGACCCCTTTTATGAGTTATTGCCCCTGGACGTTTTTCATGTTTACGAATAATGAAAAACTTTTCTAAACGACAAGTCGTAAAGACATGGGAACAACTGCATAAGATTCTTTGACCTTAGACCTTGAACTTAAGGTCAAGGTCAAAGGTCAAGGTCATTAAAAATATGAGAAAATTAGCTTTTTTAATATCTCTTTTGTCTTTCAACATATACTGAATATCTTTGCATCTATAATATGTCCTTCTAAAACTATTTCAAAGATTTCATTCTTGTCCCCCGAGCTTGACCCATTCAAAAGTTGTCACCCCTTTTGCAACAGAACCTTGTTATCGCTACTCCTCCGAAACCGTAAACCGTAGAGATTCCAAACCTTCATCAGTGTCTTCGACTCATTTAGTACTCTCTTCATTCTATCATTGCGAAAGCATTCTTTGGTCCCTTGTATGAGTTACTGCCCCTGAAAGTTTACGCTACTTACGTTTAATGAACTTATTTTTAAAACAGTGTATCCTAGAGACATGACACCAACTGCATCAGCATATCTGACCTTTGACCTTGAAATATAGGTCAAGGTCAAAGGTCATGGTCATTTAAAAACATAAGAAATCCCTTATATATGTGTAAAATATAGCAATTCACCAAATGACCTTGAACTTTGACATTGACCTTTGACCTTGACATTGGGTCAAAAATAGAAAAGTTAGGACATGCATCCAGCTCCAGTATCAGGTAAAAATACAGAAAGTAAAGTTTTTTGGGTTTTTTTTTGAATGACCTTGACCTTTGACCTTGACCCAAAGGTCACAATAAGGCTTAAGGATGTGGAAGTAGTTACAATTCTTAGTGTAAAAGAGGCATAAAATAAATAATTCATCCCCCCCCCCCTTCTTAAAAAAAAAAAAAAAATCACGTCAACAACAACGTAGAATATTACTCTAGAATTCAAACCAGACCTCGGATCGACACCAGATTTGGTACAAATGTAGTATAGACCTCAGAGAAACTTTCTGAAGAGTTTTATGGTGAGTCCTATAATTTTATAAAAGTCTTGAAGTTTCACGGCAAAAACTACAAGTTCTGTTATGTTTGAAATTAAAGTGCAGGTGAACGAAGAAATTATCTACACCTTCTATCGGCTATTTCTTCAGATGTCGTTAGTAGCATTCGATTCTCCTGATATGATACGACATTTTAATACCAAGCATTCTCTCTTTCTTTTACATTTGGAATTTATTTGATTTTTATTTAGAATTAATCAGTTTCCAGAAATAGCGATTTTCAGTATATTAAAAACAATTCTCGCTTTCATTGTCGTGTTTCCCTTCTAAAAATGCATGTTGGGAGTTTAATTTGTGCTACACATATTTAATTTAACCCAAAGAAATGCTTGTTTAAATGTTTCATATTTATTTCAGGATATTCAGTCAGAAATGTTAAAATCCGAACCCGATCTTTTAAGGTTACAACAAAGCTATTTTCATAAAATTCAGCATGCTCACAATATCGATGAATCGGGTTACTGTCCATTAATACATTTTCATTAGGGAACAGTGTTAACGTTTTCTCATGCAGTCTGTCCCTTGTTATTTTATATACTGCTTGCAAGTTCAGGAACTATTTTCTTTTACAGAACTTCTTTCTTCCCCCACCGATTCTAAAAATACGCTTGTATTTATTCTATAGTCTTGAACAATTAACTTACCAATTTTATTGCAATGTGTAGCGCAGTGGTTAGCGCACCTGCCTTTCAAACCATGGGTTTTGAGTTCGATCCCAGCTGGAGGAACTTTTTTTTTTGCATTTTTTTGCATTTTTCCTTTTTTTTCAGCCCAAATGACACGGATACACTTAAAAAGGTGGAAAGGCCTGTAATTGTTCTCTGAACAATTAGTTTACTAGTTTGTATCTATTGATGCGCCTCTGGCGCGCTGACTATGAGGAGTTGATAAAATCAACTCCCAAAAATTAAACAAATTATATTAGATCTTTTTGGATGGAAATTATGCGTATATTCAAACATTGATAAATCTTAAATTATATAACAAAGCTATATCTGCACACATTTATTCATAATTTCCACAATTTTTATCCTTTTTCTTTTCTGTAAAAAATAAACTTAACCAGAATGATTTCTCTATAATAAAGTATATTTATTTTGGAATGTTTCATTCAAAATAATTTTAATTAACCATTATTTAAAATGTAAAAAATCAAGTGCAACAGCATAACGCTTCAAAAATTATGAATCTGAGACTTTATTCTCTTGTTTTTTCAAAAATGTAGATACTATATATATGATATTATATACCAATGGAAAGCTCTCATTCTGATCTTTGCAATGCAACAAAAGACATTTAGATTAGATGTAACTATAAAGAGTTACATCTATATAACATAATTTAGTTGGAAATGGGCACCTGATCTTGGCCAAGCCGTCATGCCTTCTGTCAGATTAACCAATCTTATTTGTGATATTGTATGCATGTAAAGTAAAACAACATTTATGTGTGCTAGTAATAAAGAAACCTAAAAAAAAAATAATAATAACACGAGTCTTTAAAAAACAGGACTTTAAAGATTTTTTTTCTTCATAAAAATTTGAAAATAGCGCAGAATTCACACAGAAAAAGAAACCACCAAACAACATTTTTAGCTCACCTCAACGAAGTTGGGGGAGCTTATGTAATACCTTTGGCTTCTGTGTCCCAGGTTAAAGTTTTTGGTGCAGTTTTCTCTTCAAGGACATCTGTGCCCTATATTAATCAAAAATGCATGGAGGATGTCTCTAGTATGTTTCATTGTATCAGTCAAGGTTTCAGATGCTTCAATTTCAGCTGAAGAATGACCAGGTTAATGTTTTTATAGCAGGTTAAAAGTTCTTAGAGCAGGTTAAAGTTTTTGGAGCATGTCTCATTTCCAAGTAACTATAAGTCCTATGCTGACCAAACTTGCATGGATGATACATCTAAGGATGCACACTACTGGACTTTCTTCAGATGCTGGATTTGACCTACATTTTCTGGATGAGTGACCAGGTTAATGTTTTTGGAGCAGGTCTCATTTCCAAGTAACTATAAATCCTATGTTGACTAAACTTGCATGGATGATACATCTAAGGATGCACACTAACTTGCTACGGATGTTGGATCTGACCTACATTTTCCAGATGAGTGACAAGGTTAAAGTTTTTGGAGCAGATCTCATTTCCAAGTAATTATAAGTCTTATGTTGAGCAAACCTGCATGGATGATACATCTAAGGATGCACACTACTGGACTTGCTTCAGATGCTGGATCTGACCTACATTTTCCGGATGAGTGACCAGGTTAATGTTTTTGGAGCAGGTTTCATTTCCAAGTAACTATAAGTCCTATGTCGACCAAACTTGCATGGATGATACATCTAAGGATGCACACTACTGGACTTGCTTCGGATGCTGTGTCTGACCGACAATTTCCAGATGAGTGACCAGGTTAAAGTAAACTATAAGGGCTATCTGAACTAAACTTGCATGGATGATGCATCACAGGATGAACACTCTCAAACTTGCTTCAGATGCTGGATATGACTTAAATTTTCTGGATGAGTGACTAGTTCAAATTTTAGGTAAGTCCATTCCCAAGTAACTTCAAGCCCTATCAGACCAAAATTGCATAAATGTTACATCTAGGGATGCCGACTACTAACCCAAACCACGTGGCTTTATTCAGGACACTTGTGCAGTAAAATAAAAAAAAAATATGTTCAATGCAGTTAAACTGAGAAAAAAATCCAACATTTTTTAACCTCCTTTGGTATAATATACTGATTCTTTTTCTGTTTAGGAGGAATGCATGGATGAAGGATTAAAAAATATCGAGAGATTTTAATTGACAGGTGTACAAGTAGCACCGTGCATGGACTTAATTTTAGTACTACATATTGTGATTGAAGTTGAAAATAATCAACAAACAGATTTATAGAAAAGAGTGATTGTTATTGATATTGTAAATGAAATGAAGAAAATTAAATGAAGTTTGATACGGAAACTATGTACGTACACGAGCAAATGAATCTCTCTCTCTCTATTTGAATTCTTCGTAATTTTTTTTTAACTTACCCAGAAAAGTAATATATGTCAGACACATATAAGTTAAATTTTTTGAAAGAAAATACTCTATTCTATACTGTAAACGATACATATAGTTTGGTTATGCTGCTGATTATGACTTTAACAATTGAAATGAAGTTGTAAATGTATAGAGTGTTTTAATTAATGATAATAAATGTGTGATATTCAAGTAAGACAAAAATTTTTTGGTGCTTAGCTTTTGCGTCCCAATAACTATTAAAAAAATATACATGTAATATAAATTCTGAAATTTATTCTGGGATACGGTACAGGTTTATAGCTATAACCTGCTACCGATATTTAATTACACTACAAAATTATGATGATAGCATACTATACTTAAAAAAAGGAAAGAAAATCATTTACGGGCTTTGGATAAATTATAAAAAGAAATCAAATTTATTGCTTTTAAATCTTGAAATATTTTATTAAAACTTTACGATCTTTATGAAACTTTTACCACCGTAAATAGGCATAGTGCGACACAGAGGTCGCTTATGAAGTTCACATCTTGGCCACGTGCCAGAGTTATCTACCAATGTTTAATCCATTCCATTGTTTTCTTTTAAAAAAAAAAAATAACGAATCATTTTGAAATTAGACTTGTCACCCTTTTGATTCTGACGATTTGCTTTACATGTTTTAAAGTTGGTATAACCATTATAACCTGTGATGAAAAAAATGTGTATGAAAATAATTCTTAATAATTCTTTGTGTTGAAACGGATTTTCTTTTTCACAACGTAGAGAAAGCGCAAAGCCTGTGCGTTTAATGGTTTAAAGTAAAGTAAATGCAGATCCAAGTCCACACGCAATGAATCTCCAAAATGAAACGTAAAATTACATACATGATTGGTTAATAAATTGTTGGCAACATTAAAGCAATGAAATATGGAGATGGATAACAAACAATTAAAATTTAAGACTGATTGACTGCTGTAGTGTTTTGCACTTAAATCAGATCAAAGTTATGAAGACAATTTATTTGAAAAATTCTATTTAATCTAAAGAATGTTTTTCTTTAAATCATCGTGTTTCTAAATTAGATTCAAAAGAATGTTTGGTCACTGATCTCTGGTTCAAATGCACATGATGGTGCCATGACTAAAGGTGATTGTAGGAAGGGTTGGTTGCGTAATTGTAAATAAACACAAAACCTGGCAGCATCTTTGCATTTATATTTAAAATAAAACACATTAACACGAGATTAACAAGCAGATTTTTTTTTAATAAATAATTTAAAGTTGACAGTTGAAACAAATGAGATTAGAAATGATTTTATGAACTAGTCATTTTGGATTAAGACTACATGTATCTTGATCACAGTGATTTAAAACAAAAATAAGCCGAAATAATTTCAAAGATTCAGTATTAACAATTTTCCATTAATTGTTGTGTTTACGAAATAGATTTAATACGCCGATGTTTGTTTTGTTTACAACTGTGAGTCAATGGTCCCTGATCTCGGCCAAGCATGATCGAGGGATGGGTTACGTACATGTAACGGTTAACACAACACAGTCTGGGCTCCAGGTAAATGTAAGAAGCACGCTGTTAATGATTGTGAATTATTTTATGCTTAAAAGTTTCTTTTAAATTAATATTGTTTGCTTTCATATCTAAACAAAGACAAGATATTTATACTTTTTCCTCACTCTCTCTCTTGGAAGGTTTCTTTATTTTAAAACACAATAAAAAGAGAAAGTTGTCTCCGAATAATCTGTAAGGGAACCAAAGAGCATTTTTAAAACCTATAATTCCAAAAAAGAAAAAAAAATTAGGATTCTGTGATATAAGATATATTATTTATAGCAAGTTTATTTCAGTTATACACATGAAGAATTCTCCTTCACTAGCCAAATGAAAACGGTTACTTGTTTACGGCTCCAGCTTTTTATTCCTTCCATATACAAACTCGAACAAAATATTTTCATGAGATAAAGAAGATATAAAGGAACAACATTTTAGCAATACCCATATCGAAATATATATCATTTTTGAGTTATAAAGGAAAATTTTCAAGGGCCCTTGATCCCTAATTTAAGGGGTAGGGGTGAAACGATACACCTCCTTCACGGTTCGATACGTATTGTATAATTTTGTCTCGGTTCGGTTATTTTCGATATGATACATTTTGATAGAAGGAAACAAATTCTACATTGTTTTATGCTTTCTTTTTCTAAATCTAGTCACATATTTTACGAATTTTATTTGCAAATTGACTAGAAGAAATTGATTGAAATTATTTGACTGTCAAAAATTAATTTACAACCTATCAGTCATCAAAAATTTACGTTTTCTATACTTATTTATTCTGAGTAACGTGTTATACCTTATGCCAAACCCGACTGAATAACGATCCCGACCGAAAAATGAACCGAACCGAAAATTAGAGATTTTGCACTGTGTATCAAACCGAGAAAAAATACCGCGGTGCATCGATACCGCGGTGAACCGTTTCACTCCTATTAAGGGGCCAGCCCCTTTTTAGTGGTGTCAAATGAAAGGTCTTAAAATTGTACACATCTTTTATTGTACATGTCTTAACAAAATATTTTTAGTTTACAAAGGAAAATATGTCTAGTTTTTGCTCATTTAGGCGTCCTAATTTTTTATCTCCCTCTAGCGCCACTTTGAGCAAAGAAAACAAAATACAAAAGTCAATCTGTATAACTGCAATGCTTCTATCATTTTAATGATATTTCTGCTCAAGCTTTTATAATTTCAGAGCCTTGGCACAGAAAGCAAAGCCCCTTAGATTTCAATCAAAGGGGAATAACTCGGAAGTGCCAGGGAAATTTTGAAATGCATTACATTATTTTGAAACAGTTTATAAACATCTATAAACTCTGAAAATTTGATCAAAATCCGTTGAGAAATAAGCAAGATATGAGGCATCAAAGTTAGCAACTTGGAAAAAGAAGATAAAAATTTTGGCCTTAGCGACTGTTGAAGTTTGGAATTTCCGGGAAAAATGAACTTCCAAGAACAAATCTACATATGCTATGTAACGTTCCTGTGTTAAGTTCTTTTCTTGAAAATGCCCGGACAAACTAACCCTCCAAAATCACCAAATCTTGAAAATCTCCAGACCGGAAGTGACGTCATCAAAATAAAAAAATATATATCTAGATTTTTTTAATTCTCTATCAGACCTGAAAGTTTCATGAAAATCATGCCAGCTGTTTCCGAGAACTTGCGTGCACAAAATCGGAAGGAAAAAAAATAGTGGAAAAGAAACCTAAGAATAACAGTAAGGTCTTCCGCTGAAGACGGAAGACTTTAATAACTAGTACTAATTGTAATGGAGACCATTACAGATGTTCCCCAAACACTCCCCCTACTCCCTTTGGGGGCCCATTCCCTATAAGCTTCATTTAATTAAGCAAAATCTTTGTATTATAAACTTTTACTACTTATTTTCCAAAGAATTTTTGGGAAATAATAATGCACATATAGCGCAATGAGCATAAGCATACATAAATTACCATATACATGTACATCATTGCATAAAATGCCATAATAAAAAGCTCCATTTGAGATTTCAAAGAATTTCACTGAAATGTAGAAAGTTACAACAACATTAATATTAGCCAATCAGAAATCAGAATACTTGTATGCATGTACTCGTATTCATTTCTGATAATGTAGGAGCTTGTATTATGTACATATATTCTGAATGCCATCTTCTTTCGTTAAAAATGAAGAAAGTTTTAAACAGGGTTGTGGTTAACTTTTGAATCCTTAAAAGCCATGTGGGCTCCTAACTTTTCAAATTTTATGGGCCCACAATGTGATCCACGGGCCCACATCATATGTAAATTAAAAATGACAACAACAAAAATCCTAAATTTTTCTAATTGAATTTTTTTATTCGTAGTATCAATATATTCGCAGTATATGATATTTTGTCAGGTTTTCTCTTTTCTAAAAACTTCGATCCGATAAAATGTTCATTACATTTTGTAGCGTTTAACCTTATACAACTGAAGCGTCTATGGTTTTACAAGGGGGCATATTAAATAATAAATTACATACAACCTGTGAAGTTTGATCCCAACCTTTTAATGTGTGCATTTGACACAGTAATTCAAATTCTATCTGTGAATAACTAGTCGAATGGAGTGTGTGACAACCATAGCTGATTTTTACAATATTTCTATTAAAACAATCTCAAACATTTGCTCTCGTATCATCAGATTTAATGGAGATAAATCACTATTTTTGATCTCAGTCACATACATGATTGAAAAATGTGCTTTTACCTAACACAAATAATCTGGGTTAGTAGAGCGTTTTCTTAAAAACTGAAAGTACAAAATATATAAAACTGAAATGTGATTATGTTCCGGAAAAAAAATCGTTTGCCATGTGAGCGACCAGTAGCCCTTTTCACAAAAAATCTAACGACATATTTTTATCTTAAGTGAAAACCTATGATAAAAATCATTTTCACAAAAATTCTTAAGGAAGTCGTAAGTGCAAAATCTGTCGTAACTTTACGAGAGCCCCAACCCTCTCTTAAGTATTTTAAAACCGATTTTATTGTAAAAATATAATCGCAAAAACCAAAATACATGTTAAATTGAATGTTGTAAAGCAGCTTACAATAATATTTTATATTTTTTTTACAATCATTGTTGAAAAATTAAATGAAATACACTACAAAATATTTACGATGTAAGTTTCACTTAAGATTTTCGTATGACCTCATTTTACGTCAGACTTGTGATTGTGACATCAGATTTTAAACTTCCTTGCTTCACAAATGATTGCATTTGATATTTGTTGTCAATAATGTTTGTTATGCTGACAATTGTTGAAAACTAAGTTTTATTTTATTTTCACCCACTTATTTAAGGATTGTAAAGCATATTGAAGTCGTTGCTAGGGATGAAGTCTGTCATTAGTAAAATCTTAAGTTCAATCTGCTACGAATGCGTTTGTGAAACGCACTTAAGATTTATCGTAAGAGATTCTTAAGTTAAAATCTTATGCAAAAACTTAAGATTTTTTGTGAAAAGGGCTACAGATTTTTAATATCTAATCACCCACAGCAAATTTTACTCGCATTTGCAAGTGGACGAGTGGTTATCCACAACCCTGTTTTAATACTTTCAACATTAGCCAATCAGATTTCAGCACATGTGCTTCCGCGTATTTTGTAGATTTCTGACATATATATTCTTAAAGAGCCTTATAATATATACCAATCTCTTTTTCAAAGAATTATATTGAACAGTAAGACAGATACAGCCTATTAAGTATTAGCCAATCAGATTTCAGCAAATGTGCATGCATGTCCTTGTATTCAATTTTAATAGTAGCATAATGTAGAAACCCATTATACCTATCTATATTCTAAATTTCATCCTGTTTTGTTGAAAACTACAAAAGTGATAGCCACTTAAAGTTTCAGCCAATCAAATTGCATCTGTTTTGTAGTTCCGAAACATGTTGGTCCCACCGGAAACAAAAACGTCAACTTCCGGTTGTAAGAGAAAAACTACATAATTTGAGTATTTTTATTTCCCATTAATATCTTTGTAGATAAAGTATTTGGAATGAATTTTAAATATGTTATTTAGATTGCAAATGTCTAGAGTAACGTCAAATATCTTCGTAAAATACACTTCTGGTCGCGCGTTTTTCTGTCCTCAAAATGAGAAGTTGTGTGAGCAAGATCTCGGAAACGGTAAGAGATTAAAGGTCATATGAAACAATGTCCAGAGCATTTTGGGTTGTATACGGAAATGAGTTCATCTGAGCTACTTTAATATGCCTGAAGTTATATTTTGAATTTTTTATGCAAGTTAGCGGCAGCAGAGTCGATCAAAATTACTCGACTGCAAAAATGAACTTCAACTAGCGCGGCTTATCTCCCTTTGCTTATGACGTCAGTAAGACCCAGTCGTACATTCAGTACTAACATTTATACAACCGATCATGTCTTTTGCAGCATAAATTTTAAGAAATATCATTATTTAGGCTAAAACATCGCATAAATATACAATATTCAAACAAGATAGTATTTGTCTTTTAACATCCTACTGCATATTTGCAAGATATTAGTATGTTTTATCTGTGTAATTTATTGTCATCCTTCGAGACTTCAATCGACAGAGAGAGAGATAATACTACAAAGAGAGGGGGTCTGTACTCGAGTAAGTGAATATAGACGCTGTCAAATAATTTACAATTGAATAAATTTCTTGCATTAGAATACTGATGATTTGTTTTCTGACTAAATTTTTAAGCCATGATTAGATGATGCTATCTAGGTACTCGGTAGCACGCGCATTTATAAAGCTGAATTCGATTGACCACGCTGTGTGTGAAAGTGAAACTAAACCTGCATATAAATAATTTCATTTATTTATGGGAAATGAAATGATTCAATTGCTTTCTCCCGTTCTCAATTACTTTTCTCTCTTTGGTTTTCCCTGTCTCGATGACCCCCCTCTCTCTCTCTCCGTATTTTTTTTCTTACCAAAAAGTCGGTACATATACGCATAACACTGTAACTATATTATCGTAACAATTTTAAAAAGTCAGACATTAAACTTAATTCTATCTATGTAATCCTACTTTTCTGTATGAATATATTTACAGACCGAATTGTTCAAATTTGTATCAGTTTATTTTAACACAGATTATTATATAGTCTGATTTATAAAAAAAAAAATATTGAACTGTAAAAGTATTAATTTTGAAAATTGTTCAGATTCAGTCTCGCAAATAATGGGGGCATGGATTTTTTTTAACTGATCAATTTATGCACGAAGTGTATGAGTATTTTTTTTAAACTGCAATTGCTCAGCCAAACTGTAAGAAGTATCAGCACCGTAACATTACAGGGTATGTATATATACATTTACATTCTCGTAATACATATTTTTCCCTCTCAATATATGACACAACTTTACAGATTTTGCATGCCCATTAAATTTTTTATAGTGAGAAGCTTCAGGTCAATGTTAATTAATTACGCTGTTTTTGTTGTAAATTATACAATTTTACTGGGAATGGAAAAAAAATATATCATATACGTATCAAACAAGAATAAGAAGATTTAAATTGTTTCTAAAGTATTAATTTAAAATAAGTAATCATAGTTGGAGGAGAAAAATCTTGATTTCTACGGGGTATTCATCAGGATCATCCTACGATTAAAAGCTCTCGTTTTCAGTTGCTGTGTCTAATTAACGATTAGTTCAAATAGAGTAAACTGTACTTTAGAATCAGATAGCTCATCTGAATACATAATCACATTTATACCCACAAAAATGACTAAAATTAACTCAATAAAATACGGTAAAATTACACTAGATCTAATGCGTTATTTACATCAGTGGGTCTTTGTGACGTCATAAAAACACAAAATCAAGAACGATAAGCGGGTAACAAATTTATCAAGTGGACACATTTAGGCCTTCATTTTTCAGTTAAGCAAAGGCAAAATTTTTTTACTAAACGTGATTTGACATTCTTTCATACCAGTCTTTATGTTTAAAAAGTAAAATCCTAGTGTTAAGAATCGTTTCATATGACCTTTAAGACACCAAACTTATATGAGCAACAGACCTTAAGATGTAGGCAAAACCATTTGGGTTCAGAGCGTCAGCCGTCACTTCCGGTCGTCACAGGAAGTGATCAAAGAAATCGAAAATTTCAACTTTTCTTTTTTTAATTTAAAAATTGCATCACTTTATTGCATCTTTTTCGCAGATTCGAAATATGTTGGTCCCACCGGAAACAAAAACGACAACTCCGGTTATAAGAGAAAAACTAAATAATTTGAGTATTTTACTTTCCGATAAATATTCTTTATAGATAAAGTATTTGAAATGAATTTTAGATATGTCATTCAAACTGGAAATATCTAGAGCAACGTCAAATATCTTTGTAAAATTCACTTCCGGTTGAATGTTTTTCTGTCCTCAAAATGAGAAATTGTTTGAGCAAGATCTCAAAAACAGGTTAAAGATTAAAACACCAAATTTTTATGAGTAACAGACCTTGAGGAGTAGGCAAAACGCGTCAGTCGTAACTTCCGATCGTTACAGGAAGTGTTCAAAGAAATCAAAAAATTTAACTTTTCTTTTTTAAATTAAAGTTTGCATCACTTTATTGCATCTCTTTGGCTATTTTGAAATATTTTAGATTCCACCGGAAACAAAGACGTCAACTTACGGTTTTAGGTGATAAACTACATTATTTTGAATATTTTACTTTCTCATAAATATTGCTTATCGATAAAGCACTTGAAATGTTTTGATGCATTTTGTAGATACTGCAAATGTCTAGAGAAAAGTCGGAGATTTTTTTTTTATCTATAAAATTCACTTCCGGTCGCTTGTTTACCTTTCCAAGAAATAAGAATTTGTTCTCACAATATTGCTCGGCAACAGTAAACGACTGAAGTCTAAAACTTTCAGGACTGATAGTCAGTCATCAGTTTATTTGAATGGCGAGAAAATCTTGTGTCGCTGTTACTTCCGGTCGTGACAGGAATTGATGCAAAAAGTGAATCCTTAATGGTTAGCGCGTTGGATTTTCTCGCTGACGACCAGAGTTAAATCTCCAACGTGTCTGAATTTCTTTTATCACCTTTTCAGGTTGAATTTACATTTTTATTTTCAAAATCGGACGGAAGACCTCTCATTGCTCGCAATGAGTTTCTAGTTATTATTATTATTATTAAGGTCTTTCATCTCCACGGAAGACCTTATAGTGATTCTATTGTTAAGGTCTTCCATTTCAGAGGGAAGACCTTATAGTGATTCTACTGTTTATTATTATTATTTTTTTTCCCCAGTTTTTGTCCAAGCGATTTCTCAGAGATGGCTCAATGGATTTTCTTGAAACTTTCAGGGATTTTGACAAATAAAATAAACTAAAAACATTTTTAAGGATTTTGCAAAATTCACTTCTGGTCGTCAGATATGTCCAATTTCCGTTTTTTCAAAAGAGATCATGTCCGGACGATATCTCAGAAACGGTAAAAGATTAAGACCTTAAACTTTCAGGGATTATAGATCATGACAAGTACGTTTGCAGAATATGTTTAAATCCATCAGCCGTCACTTCCAGTCGTCACAGGAGGAGATCAAAGAAATCGAAAATTTTAACTTTTCTTATTTTAATTAAATCTTGCATTGCATTATTGCATCTGTTTTACAGTTTCGAAATATGTTAGTCCCAACGGAAACAGAAACGTCAACTTCCGGTTATAAGAGAAAAACTACATAGTTTGAGTATTTTACTTTCCAATAAATATTGCTTATAGACGAAGTATTTGAAATGATTTTTAGATATGTTATTTAGACTGCAAATGTCTAGAGTAACTTCAAATTATCCTGTTAATATTCACTTCCGGTCGCATGTTTTACTGTCCGCAAAATAAGAACTTGTCAAAGTGAGATCTCAGAAACGGTAAGAGATTAAGACACCAAACTTATATAAGTAATAGAACTTAATGAGTAGGCAAAACTCTTTGGGTTAATAGCGTCAGCCGTCACTTCCGGTCATTACAGGAAGTGATCAAAGAAGTCGAAAATTTCAACTTTTCACTTTTGAAAAAAAACTTGCATCATATAATTGAATCTCTTTCACAGTTTCTATATGTGTTGGTCTCACTGGAAACAAAAAACGACACTTTCCGGTTATAAGAGAGAAACTATGTTATTGGGATTTTTAATATTCCCAAAAATGTCACTTATTGATAAAGTTTTTGAAATGATTTTTACATATGTAATTGATACTGCAATTGTCTAGTGTGAAGTCAACCATCTTAGGAAAATGCACTTCCGGTCGCGTGTTTTTCTGTCCTCAAGTTGAGATTTTGTTCACACAAATGCTCAAAAACACTACATGACGGAAGTCATAAACTATCAGAACTTATAGTTAGTTACCAGTTTATCTACATCATGTAAAAATCGTATGTTGTCGTCACTTCCGGTCGTGACAGGAAGCGATGCAAAAAAGTGAATTTTTAAAGTTTTTTTCTTTTTGCAGAAATGTTTGGCTAATGCAGATGTTAGATAGACCATGACCATGCAAATTATTTTTATACATTTTATTCGTTTGGAGCACTTTCATTCATGATGAAGTACATAAAGAAAACAGAAAAGTAATTCCATTTGTTTTTATCTGTATCTACATATCTTTGGAAGCCTTGAGATAACTTTTGTTATTATTTAGAGTGATCTTATTGAGATGATTGTGAGGGTTTTTTTTCAAAGAAGTCAAGAAAACGGAAGACCTGTTATTGCCTAGGCAATAAGTATCTAGTTAGGGTCTTCCGTCTTCAGCGGAAGACCCTTCTATTATTCTTCGGTTTCTTTTTTACCTTTATTATTATTCTTTTTTCTTCTTACAAAATTTGTGCAGACGATTTCTCGGAGATGGCTCGTTCGATTTCATTCAAATTTTCATGGTAGATGCGTTGACATCTGAAGTTAATACCCGCAATTTTGTTAAGTGATATTTACTTCCGGTCGTAAGTTATCGCCCTTTTATCAAAATTTAGAGGACCTCCTTGTCTGCGATGGAACTCAAAAACGGCTTAAGCTAGAGCGCTGAAATTTTCAGTGATGATAGAGGACATGTTGCCATTTTGCACCTGGGTTTGGATATTTTCCGGAAGTGCCTAGTATGGAAGCTCGGTAGGGGTCGAAATTTAGGACACGAATCATGAGTGAATTTTTGAGACATTTTATATCATATCTTTTAAAGTATAATTAATTTGTTAAAACATATTGAACAAAATTTGTGCAGAATGACAAGATCTGTAACACGATATCAAGAAAAAAGCGCTGACTCATCACATTAGGGGCCGATAGGGGCCAAAAGTCTGAAATCGATAACTCTTAAACAAGCATTATTTTGGTATACATTACTGAAGCAAAAATATTTATCTTAACAATTTACAATTATATATTATGATTTTTACCTCGTATGGCACATAATTAGGGGCCACAAGGGGCCAGAATGGTAAATCTTTGACGCTTTATATCTCGAAAAGGGGAAACATTTTGAAAAGCAATATTGAACAAAAGTTGTTTAGAATGATGGTCTCAACAATGTGCACCCTTTGAATTTTTCCTAAACAGTCCCTAGAAGGACTTAAAGGGACGGCCCCTAAATATTTCAAGTCCACATATCTCGAAAACGAAACGAAACTTCTGAATACTTGTTGAACAAAAAGTCTTCAGAATTACAAGACCTTTCATGTGATATCAAGAAAAAGGGGCTGACCCCTCAAATTAGGGTCTCAAAGGGGCCAAAAGTCTTTCATCTATAACTCCTTAACGTTAAATATTTTGATATTAATTATTGAAGCAAAAATGTTCATCTTCACAATCTGCAACTATATATCTTAAAATTTTCATCAAATAATACGTAATTAGGGGCCATAAGGGGCCCGAATGCTTAATCTTTGACGCTTTATATCTCGAAAAGGGGAAATATTTTGAAAAGCAATATTGAACAAAAGTTGTTTAGAATGATGGTCTCAACAATGCGTATCCTTTGAATTTTTCCTAAACAGCCCCTATAAGGACTTTAAGGGACGGCCCTAAAATCATAGGCGCTTGACGTTTTTAACCTTTCTTTCCATAAGTAAAAAAATCCCCCATACTATAATAATAACAAGGTCTGTCATGGTCGCCATCTTGAATTTTTCAGTTCAGCTACTTCGCCTCGATTTTTAATCTACAGTGTGTTTAAAATTAAGGGATACAACCATTTCCCTCAAGTACTTACTTTAACTATGCCTCCACTTTCGGGCAATTCAACTCAAATCACATTAAATCCTCTCTAATTTCTTAAAATGTCGCTTCAAACTCAGTCTACTGCTACCGATTCCGTAGAACTTAGAAAAGGGAGGCCGGAAGTTGATGTTAGAACGTCACAATCCGGGAAAGCCCTTTTCTGATTAGTGGATATCTTGAGAGTTATATTAATATTAAGAGCTGTTTAAAAATGGAGCTTGAGCAGTTCTTGACTACTGGTACGTATTTTATAAATAACTTAGTAATATATATTGATACATCTATAGTTTAAGAAACACTGAAATATTTAGGCTGAATAGTATACACTGTATTTTACATACAGAGGCGTAGTTACACACCTGAAAGTAAAGGGGGGCTTAAATCCAAATAAAAATTCAATTATATTGTCAAAACATAAAAGCGTTTACAATTTAATTCTGAAATTTAGGGGGGGGGGGGGGTCTGGCAGATTTTGAAAATAAATTTAATTGTCCTTCACTGACATGGAAATAAAGCTGGGAAAAAATTGCCAGCCCAGTCCCTCCCTCCGGAATCAATTGGTCCTCCCTTAAAAATAAATGAATGGCAATATAATCTGTGAAGCCACCCGTAAGTCTTAGGCGAAGCCTTGATTGGGGGGGGGGGGGCTCCTGGCTTGTACAAATATTTCAATCACATTCTTGCAGGGAATAGCATGGTATTTGGCTTTTCTTATGAAAGACAAGACAGTAATATTGTTTTTAACACGAAGTTTAACTTTCTCGGAAACTTATTGTAAATGTACTTGAGGCATGCAGAATCTTTTACCGCTACATTTGTATCGTCTGCTCTCTGTTATAATATGTATTAATAATGTTCAGCGACAAGTATTTTAAATGTTGGTAGCAAAAATAATTTTAAAATCATATACCACAGTGGCTGATCCAGGAGTCTTGAAAGGGGGCGGGGGCGACAATTTGGGGTCAGGGTAGGGGCTCACAGCCTTACACAAAAAAATTGCTTTATTAAATCTTATGTATATTTTGGACACAAAGGGAGGGGGCGGGTCCCCTGCCCCTCTCTAAATCCGCCAGTATACCATTTGATCAAGCCATTTGACGATAATTAAACTTAATTTCTCAAAGGTCTGATAGAATTATTAATGTGTTATAGAACACTTACTATAATAGATTAATGATTTATTTGGATTTGGCAATGATTCAATAAAAGATTTCAAATAGACGTAATAATATAAAAATGAGAATTAATAATTTGAAACAAAAATATTTGCCGGATGATGCTAATATATTTTTTTTCTCTCAACAATCTCTCTCCCTCTCTCTCTCTCTCAGACCTAGATTTTTTTTAAAACGATGTGTAGTAACGTATTTGCAAAGACAATTTCGCGCCTGTAGAAAGAGGGGACATGGAGGTTCAGTGATCTGGGCCAGCTCACCACTGTGATGAAAAATAAAACATACACATATCTATCCTTCTTTTTTATAATTTTCATCGCTTCCAAACACTGAAAATAGTACCAATATAGGGGAGAAATATTTATGCCAGAATGCAAGGGGTCTGGTTTATACGAGAAATTAGTAACCAGAATTCCAGGACCAAGCATAATTTTTATTTCCTCATGATTTTTTCTTCAATAAGATAATTAAAAGAAAAAAAATCTTTCACATATCATTTCTGATGATTATGGAAAGCATCGGCCTGCTTAGCATTCAACATGTCGAAAAAGTTTGTTACTGTCTTTGCATGATTTTTCCCGCGAAACGTCATATTTCTTTTAACCAATGAAATTTAAGTAGAGGGAACTCCCATTTACATAACAACATCAACTTCCGGCCTCCCTTTTCTAAGTTTTACGGAATCTGTAGCAGTAGACTGAGTTTGAAGCGACATTTTAAGAATTAGAGAGGATTTGATGTGATTTGAGTTGAATTGCCCGAAAGTGGAGGCATAGTTAAAGTAAGTACTTGAGGGCAACGGTTGTATCCTTTAATTTTAAACACATTGTAGACTAAAAATCGAGGCGAAGTAGCTGAACTGAAAAATTTAAGATGGCGACCGTGACGAACCTTGTTATTATTATAGTATGGGGGATTTTTTATTTATGGAAAGAAAGGTTAAAAACATCAAGCGCCTGTGCCTAAAATATTTCAAGTCTACATATCTCGAAAACGAAACGAAACTTCTGAATACTTGTTGAACAAAAAGTCTTCAGAATTACAAGACCTTTCATGTGATATCAAGAAAAAGGGGCCGACCCCTCAAATTAGGGGTTCAGAGGGGCCAAAAGTCTTTCATCTTTAACTCTTTAACGTTAAATATTTTGATATTAATTATTGAAGCAAAAATGTTCATCTTCACAATCTGCAACTATATATCTGAAAGTTTTCTTCAAATATTACGTAATTAGGGACCATAAGGGGCCAGAATGCTTAATCTTTGATGCTTTATATCTCGAAAGAAGGGAATATTTTGAAAAGCAATATTGAACAAAAGTTGTTTAGAATGATGTTCTCAACAATGTGCATCCTTTGAATTTTTCCTAAACAGCCCCTATAAGGACTTTAAGGGACGGCCCCTAAATATTTCAAGTCCACATATCTCGAAAACGAAACGAAACTTCTGAATAGTTGTTGAACAAAAAGTCTTGAGAATTACTAGACCTTTCATGTAATTTTAAGAGAAAGGAGCTGACCCCTCGAATTAGGGGCTCAGAGGGGCCAAAAGTCTTTTATCTATAACCCTTTTACAGTAATGTTCATCTTCACGATCTGCTACTGTAAATATTTTAAAATCTACATCAAACATTGCGTTTTTAGGTGTCATAATGATCAAAATTTTGTTAAACATAACTGAAGCAAATTGTACGTTTTCACTATTTATATATTTATGAACGAAAATCTCAGTCAAATTCGTATCTCATCTTATCAAAAATCGGACGGAAGACCCACTCGTTGCTCGCAACGAGATCACATCTAGTTATTATTCTTTTTTTCTCTTTACAAAATTTGTGCAGAGGATTTCTCGGAGATGGCTCGTTCGATTTTTTTCAAATTTTCAAGGAAGATGCGTTGACATCTGAAGTTAATTCCGGCAATTCCGTTAAGCGATATTTACTTCCGGTCAGAAGTTATTGCCCTTTTATCAAAATTTAGAGGACCTCCTTGTCTGCGATGGAACTCAAAAACGGCTTAAGCTAGAATGCTGAAATTTTCAGTGATGATAGAGGACATGTTGCCATTTTGCACCTGGGTTTGGATATTTTCCGTAAGTGCCTAGTCCGGAAGCTCGGTAGGGGTCGAAATTTAGGACACGAATCAAGAGTGAATTTTTGGGTCATTTTGTATAATATCTTTTAAAGTATAATTATTTTGTTAAAACATACTGAACAATATTTGTGCAGAATGACAAGATCTTTAATATGATATCAAGAAAAAAGGGCTGATTTATCATATTAGGGGCCGAGAGGGGCCGAAAGTATTAAATCAATAACTCTTTAACGATCAATATTTTGGTATACATTACTGAAGCAAAAATGTTTATCTTAACAATTTACAACTATATATTATAATATTTATGTCATATGTTACATAATTAGGGGCCATAAGGGGCCAGAAGGCCAAATCTTTGGCACTCTGTATCTCGAAAGTTTGAAATATTTTGATATGCAATATTGAATAAAAGATGTTCAAAATAATGTTCTAAACAATATTTAATCTTTCAATTTTTGCTAAACATCCCCATTAAGGAGTTGAAGGGCCGGCCCCTAAATATATCTTCTGCATATAGCTCGGATACGAAAAAGAATTTCTGAATAGTTGTTGAACAAAAAGTGTTTAAAATTATAAGAGCTTTAAAGTGGTATGAAGAAAAAGGGGCTGGCCCCTCAAAATAGGGACCGAGAGGGGCCGAAAGTCTTTAATCAATAACTCTTTAAAGATCAATATTTTGCAATTCATTACTGAAGCAAAAATGTTTATCTCAACAATTTCCTACTATATATTATGATATTCACACCACATGTTACATAATTAGGGGCCAGAAGGCCAAATCTTTGGCACTCTATCTCTCGCAAGTGGGAAATATTTTGGAAAGCAATATTGAATAAAAGATGTTCAAAATAATGTTCTACACAATATTTAACCTTTTGATTTTTGCTAAACATCCCCATTAAGGAGTTGAAGGGCTGGCCCCTAAATATATCTTTTGCATATAGCTGGGAAACGAAAAAGAATTCCTGAATAGTTGTTGAACAAAAAGTGTTCAAAATCATAAGAGCTTTAAAGTGGAATGAAGAAAAAGGGGCAGGCCCCTCAAAATAGGGGCTGAGAGGGGCCAAAAGTCTTTAATCAATAACTCTCTAATGATCAATATATTGCAATACATTACTGAAGCAAAACTGTTTGCCTTAACAATCCACAACTATACATTATGATATTGACGTCATATGTTAAGTAATTAGGGGCCATAAGGGGCCAGACTGCTCAATCTTTGACACTTTATATCTCGAAAGTGGAAAATGTTTTCATAAGCAATATTGAATAAAAGATGTTTAAAATAATGTGCTTAACAATATGCAACCTTTCAATTTTTGCTTAACGTCCCCATTAATGGGTTGAAGGGCCGGCCCCTAAATATATCTTTTGCATATATCTCGGAAACGAAAAAGAATTTCTGAATAGTTGTTGAACAAAAAGTGTTCAAAATCATAAGAGCTTTAAAGTGGAATGAAGATAAAAGGGACTGGCCCCTCAAAATAGGGGCCAAGAGAAGCCGAAAGTCTTTAATCAATAACTCTTTAAAGATAAATATTTTGCGATTCATTACTGAAGCAAACAATTTTATCTCGACAATTTCCAACTATATATTATGATATTCACATCACATGCTACATAATTAGGGGCCCTAAGGGGCCAGAAGGCCAAATCTTTGGCACCTCATATCTCGTCTTATTATTATTATTCATTTTTTTTTTCCTTACCGATTTTGTGCAGAAGATTTCTCGGAGATCTCTCGATCGATTTGCTTCAAATTTTCAGGTTAATGCGTTGCTATCTGAAGTTTATAACACCGTGTCAGTTTTTGAAAATTCACTTTTGGTCAGAAGTTATCGCCCTTTGATCGATTTTTAAATAGACCTTGTGTCTGCACAAAAACTCAAGAACGACAAATGCTAGAGTGTTGAAACTTTCAGTGGTGATAGAGGACATGTTCTAGATGTGCACCTTGTTTTTAAAATTTTCCGGAAGTGTGCAGTATGGAAGCTCGGTAGGGGTCGAAATTTAGGATGTGATTTATGAGTGAATTGTAGAGACATTTCTTAAAATAACATTTTAAATAGAAGTATTTTGTTAAAACATATTGAACAAAAAGTCTTCAAAATCACAAGACCTTTTCGTTTATATCAAGAAAAAGGGGCTGACCCCTCAAATTAGGGGCTCAGAAGGGCCAAAAGTCTTACATCTATAACTCTTTAATGATGAATATTTTGTTATAAATTATTGAAGCAAAAATGTTCATCTTAACATTCTGCAACTATATATTATAAAATTTTGATCATATGTTACGTAATAAGAGGCCATAAGGGGCCAGAATGCTAAATCTTTGACAATTTATATCTCGAAAAGGGGAAATATTTTGATAAGCAATATTTAACAAAAGATGTTCAAAATAATGTTCTTAACAATATACACCCTTTTAATTTTTGCAAGACATCCCCATTAAGGACTTGGAGGGCTGGCCCCTAAATATTGTTATTCTATACATCTCTTAAACGAAAGGAAATTTCTGAATAGTTGTTGAACAAAAAGTCTTCAAAATCACAAGACCTTTCATTTGATATCAAGAAAAAGGGGCTTACCCCTCAAATTAGGGGCTCAGAAGGGCCAAAAGTCTGTCATCTATAACTCTTTAATGATGAATATTTTGTTATACGTTATTGAAGCAAAAATGTTCATCTTAACATTTTGCAACTTTATATTATAAAATTTTAATCATATGTTACGTAATAAGGGCCATAAGGGGCCAGAATGCTAAATCTTTGACACATTATATCTCGAAAAGGGAAAATATTTTGATAAGCAATATTGAACAAAAGATGTTCAGAATAATGTTCTAAACAATATACACCCTTAAAATTTTTGCAAGACATCCCCATTAAGGAGTTGGAGGGCTGGCCCCTAAATATTGTTATTCTATATATCTCTTAAACGAAAGGAAATTTCTGAATAATTGTTGAACAAAAAGTCTTCAAAATCACAAGATCTTTCATTTGATATCAAGAAAAAGAGGCTGACCCCTCAAATTAGGGGCTCAGAAGGGCCAAAAGTCTTTCATCTATAACTCTTTAATGATGAATATTTTGTTATAAATTATTGAAGCAAAAATGTTCATCTTAACATTCTGCAACTATATATTATAAAATTTTGATCATATGTTACGTAATAAGGGCCATAAGGGGCCAGAATGCTAAATCTTTGACAATTTATATCTCGAAAAGGGGAAATATTTTGATAAGCAATATTGAACAAAAGATGTTCAAAATAATGTTCTAAACAATATACACCCTTTTAATTTTTGCAAGACATCCCCATTAAGGACTTGGAGGGCTGGCCCCTAAATATTGTTATTCTATATATCTCTTAAACGAAAGGAAATTTCTGAATAGTTGTTAAACAAAAAGTCTTCAAAATCACAAGACCTTTCATTTGATATCAAGAAAAAGGGGCTGACCCCTCAAATTAGGGGTTCAGAAGGGCCAAAAGTCTTACATCTATAACTCTTTAATGATGAATATTTTGTTATAAATTACTGAAGCAAAAATGTTTATTTTAAAGTTCTGCAACTATATATTATAAAATTTTGAACTTATGTTACGTAATAAGGGGCCATAAGGGGCCAGAATGCTAAATTTTTGACACCTCGAACAAGGGGAAATATTTTGATAAGCAATAATGAACAAAAGAAGCTCAGAATAATGTTTTAAACAACATGCATCCTTTCACTCTTTACAGACGAATATCTCAGTCAAGATCTTGACTAATCTTATCCAAAATCAGACGGAAGACCCACTCGTTGCTCGCAACGAGAACCATCTAGTTATTATTCTTTTTTTCTGCACAAATTTTGTGCAGACGATTTCTCGGAGATGGATTGATGGATTTGTTTCAAATTTTCAGGATTGTTGCTAGGTAATCTGAAGTTAATTCCGGCTGAACAGTTTTTCAAAATTTTACTTCCGGTCGAAAGTTATCGCCCTTTTATCAAAATTCAGAGGACCTCCTTGTATGTGATGGAACTCAAAAACGGCTTAAGCTAGAGCGCTGAAATTTTCAGTGATGATAGAGGACATGTTGCCATTTTGCACCTGGGTTTGGATATTTTCCAGAAGTGCCTAGTATGGAAGCTCGGTAGGGGTCGAAATTTAGGACATGAATCATGAGTGAATTTTCAAAACATTTTGTATCATATCTTTTAAACTATAATTATTTTGTTAAAAGATACTGAACAGTAATTGTGCAGAATGACAAGATCTTTTACATGATATCAAGAAAAAAGCGCTGACTCATCATATTAGGGGCCAAAAGGGGCTAAAAGTTTTAAATCAATAACTCTTTAACGATCAATATTTTGTAATGTATTACTGAAGCAAATATGTTTATCTTAACAATTTACAACCAGATATTATGATATATACATCACATATGACATAATTAGGGGCCATAAGGGGCCAGAATGCTAAATCTTTGACACTTTATATCTCGAAAGTGGGAAATATTTTGATAAGCAATATTGAAGAAAAGATGTTCAAAATAATGTTCTAAACAATATGCAACATTTCAATTTTCCCTAAACATCCCCATTAAGGAGTTGAAGGGCCGGCCCCTAAATATTTCTTTTGCAAATATCTCGGAAACGAAAAAGAATTTCTGATTAGTTGTTGAACAAAAATTGTTCTAAATCATGAGAGCTCTAAAGTGGTATGAAGAAAAAGGGGCTGGCCCCTCAAAATAGGGGCCGAGAGGGGCTGAAAGTCTTTAATCAATAACTCTTTAACGATCAATATTTTGTAATGCATTACTGAAGTCAAAATGTCTATCTCAACAATTTACAACAACATACCATGCTATATACATCATATGTTACATAATTAGGGGCCATAAAGGGCCAGAAAGCAAAATCTTTGACACTTTATATCTCGAAAAGGGGGAATATTTTGATATGCAATACTGAACAAAAGATTGTCAGAATAATGTTCTAAACAATATGCACCCTTTCAATTTTTGTCAAATTGCCCCATTAAGGACTTGGAGGGGTGGCCTCTAAATATTTCCATTCAGCATATCTCCACAACGAAAAGAAATCTCTGAATAGTTGTTGAACAAAAAATCTTTGAAATCACATGACCTTTCATTTGATATCAAGAAAAAGGGGCTGACCCTTCAAATTAGGGGCTGAGAGGGGCCAAAAGTCTTACATCTATAATTCTTTAACAATCAATAATTTTTAATACATTACTGAAGAAAAGATGTTTATCTTAACGATTTACAACAATACATGATAAGATTCTGATCATATGTTACGTAATAAGGGGTCACAAGGGGCCAGAATGCTAAAACTTTGACGCTTTATATCTCGAAAAGGGAGAATATTTTGATAAGCAATACTGAACAAAAGATGGTCAAAATAATGTTCTAAACAATATGCACTCTTTCAATTTTTGTCAAACGGCCCCATTAAGGACTTGGAAGGGTGGCCCCTAAATATTTCAATTCAGCATATCTCCACAAGGAAAAGAAATCTCTGAATAGTTGTTGAACAAAAAGTCTTCAAAATCACAATACCTTTCATTTGATATCAAGAAAAAGGGGCTGACCCCTCAAACAAGGGGCTCAGAGGGGCCAAAAGACTTTCATCTATAGCTCTTTGATAATGTTACATAAATCAAAAGAATGAAATCTAATTAGGGAAGTCTATATATTATTATCTTTTAACAAAGATCATAGTTAAAATCATATCTCATCTTATCGAAAAATCGGACGGAAGACCTACTCGTTGCTCGCAACGAGATCTCATCTTGTTATTATTCTTTTTTTTGACAAAAATTTGTGCACGCGATTTCTCGAAAAGTATTCAGTCGTTTTCAATGAAACTTTCAGGAAAAATCAGTCATTGTATGAACTTTGTTCATCACAAGGAAAATTTGGAAAATTCCATTTTGGTTCCAAGTTACGGGCAATTTCCTAATTTTAAAATGAAATTTTGTCGCCCCTTTTTTTCAAGAATGGCTAAAGATATGAACTGGAGACTTATTGGAGAGCATAGAACATGACTTCTAAATTTGCAGAATCGCCATTTCGTTCGTCGTCGGCACTTCCGGTCGTTTACGGAAGTGATCAAAGAAATCGTAAAATTTCAACTTTCCTTTTTTAAATCAATACTTACATCACATTATTGCATCTCTTTTGTAGTTTCGAAATATGTTGGTCCCACCGGAAACAAAAACGTCAACTTCCGGTTATAAGAGAAAAACTACATAATTTGAGTATTTTTCTTATCCATTAATATCCTTTGTAGATAAAGTATTTGAAATGAATTTTAAATATGTTATTTAGACTGCAAATATCTAGAGTAATGTCAAATATCTTTGTAAAATTCACTTCCGGTCGCGTGTTTCCCTGTCCTCAAAATGAGAAGTTGTCTGAGCAAGATCTCGAAAACGGTGAGAAATTAAGACACCAAACTTATATGAGCAACAGACCTTAAGATGTAGGCAAAACCATTTGGGTTCAGAGCATCAGCCATCACTTCCGGTCGTAACAGGAAGTGATCAAAGAAATCGAAAATTTCAACTTTTTTTAATTAAAAATTGCATCACTTTATTGCATCTTTTTCGCAGAATCGAAAGATGTTGATCCCACCGGAAATAAAAACGACAACTTTCGGTTATAAGAGAAAAGCTACATAATTTGAGTATTTTACTTTCCCATCAATATTTTTTTCTAGATAAAGTATTTGAAATGAATTTGAAATATTTTATTCAGACTGTAAATGTCTAAAGTAACGTCAAATATCTTTCAGAAATTCACTTCCGGTCGCGTGTTTTCCTGTCCTCAAAATGAGAAGTTGTCTGAACGAGATTTCAAAAACAGGTAAAAGATTAAAACACCAAACCTTTATGAGTAATAGACCTTGAGGAGTAGGCGAAACCTTTTGGGTTAAACGCATCAGTCGTCACTTCCGCTTGATACAGGAAGTAATCAAAGAAATAAAAAAAAAATTACTTTTCTTTTTTAAATTAAAACTTGCATTACTTTATTGCATCTCTTTCACTGTTTTGAAATATGTTTGATTCCACCGGAAACAAAAACGTCAACTTCCGGTTTTAGGAGATAAACTACGTTATTTTTATATTTAACTTTCTCATAAACATTGCTTATCGATAGGCACTTGGAATGATTTTATGTATGTTGTAAATACTGTAAATGTCTAGAGAAAAGTCAGATATTTTTTTTTTTTATATAAAATTCACTTCCGGTCGCGTGTTAACCTGTCCTCAAAGTTAGAATTCGCTCTCACAATATTGCTCGGCAACAGTAAACGTCTGAAGTCTAAAACTTTCAGGACTGATAGTCAGTCATCAGTTTATTTGAATTGTGAGAAAATCTTGTATCGACGTTACTTCCGGTCGTGACAGGAAGTGATGCAAAAAAGGGAATGGTTAATGGTTAGCACGTTGGATTTTCACGCTGACGCCAAGGGTTAAATCTCCAGAGTGTCTGAATTTCTTTTATCACTTTTTCAGCTTGAATTTTCGTTTTTATTTTCAGAATCGGACGGAAGACCTCTCATTGCTCGCAATGAGTTTCTAGTTATTATTCTTTTTTTCTGCATAAATTTTGTGCAGACGATTTCTCAGAGATGGATTGATGGATTTGCATAAGATTTTCAGGGTTGGTGCTAGGTTATCTGAAGTTAATTCTGGCTAAATAATTTTTTGAAAATCACTTCTGGTCGAAAGTTATCGCCCTTTTAATAAAATTCAGAGGACCTCCTTGTCTGTGATGGAACTCAAAAACAGCTTAAGCTAGAGCGCTGAAATTTTCAGTGATGATAGAGGACATGTTGCCATTTTGCACCTGGGTTTAGATATTTTCTGGAAGTGTCTAGTATGGAAGCTCGGTAGGGGTCAAAATTTAGGTCACGAATCATGTGTGAATTTTTGAGACATTTTGTATCATATCTTTAAAAGTATAAATATTTTGTTAAAACATACTGAACAATATTTGTGCAGAATGACAAGATCTTTAACATGATATGAACAAAAAAGGGCTGACTCATCAAATTAGGGGCCGAGAGGGGCTAAAAGTAATAAATCAATAACTCTTTAACAATCAATATTTTGGTATACATAACTGAAGCAAAAATGTTCATCTTAACAATTTACAACTATATATTGTAATATTTATGTCATATGTTACATAATTAGGGGCCATAAGGGGCCAGAATTCCAAATCTTTGGCAATCTATATCTCGAAAGTTTGAAATATTTTGAAAAGCAATATTGAACAAAAGATGTTCAAAATAATGTTCTAAACAATATGAAACCTTTCGATTTTTGCTAAACGTCCCTATTAAGGAGTTGGATTGATTGATTGTATATTGTTTTATGTCCCATTCGAGAATTTTTCACTCATATAGAGACGTCACCATATACCGGTGAAGGGCTTCAAATTTTGACCTTTACTCGGCACTCAGGGCCATTGAGCAGTGAGGGATCTTTATCGTGCCAACGCCTGCCGTGACACGGGGCCTCGGTTTTTAAGGTCTCATCCGAAGGACCCGCAACTTTCACTTCAAAGTGCCGAGCGCATGGCGAAGGAACAGTTGCTACCTATTTTTTATCGACTTAGGTCTGTCGCGGCCGAGATTCGAACGGCCCCTAAATATATCTTTTGCATATATCTCGGGAATGAAAAAGAATTTCTGAATAGTTGTTGAACAAAAAGTGTTCAAAATCATAAGAGCTTTAAAGTGGTATGAAGAAAAAAGGGCTGGCCCCTCAAAATAGGGGCCGAGAGGGGCCAAAAGTCTTTTATCAATAACTCTTTAACGATCAATATTTTGCAATTCATTTCTGTAGCAAAATGTTTATCATAACAATTTACAACTATATATTATAATATTTATGTCATATGTTACATAATTAGGGGTCATAAGGGACCAGAATGCCAAATCTTTGGCACTTTATATCTCAAAAGTTTGAAATATTTTGATAAGCAATATTGATGTTCAAAATAATGTTCTAAACAATATGAAACCTTTCGATTTTTGCTAAACGTCCCTATTAAGGAGTTGAAGGGCTGGCCCCTAAATATATCTTTTGCATATATCTCGGAAACGAAAAAGAATTTCTGAATAGTGGTTGAACAGAAAGTGTTCAAAATCATAAGAGCTTTAAAGTGGTATGAAGAAAAAGGGGCTGGCCCCTCAAAATAGGGGCCGAGAGGGGCCGAAAGTCTTTAATCAATAACTATTTAATTATCAATATTTTGCAATATATTACTGAAGCGAAAAAGTTCATCTTCACACTTTTTAACTGTATAACATGGTGTTTACATCATATATTATGCAATAAGGTGTCATTAGGGGTCAGATTGCATAATCTGGCATCAACTATTGCTTCCAAACTTTTTAATTAAAAGAAAACTTTACAGGGCCTGGATATCAAATATCTGAAACATAATCATCCATCGTGTTCATGTTCTTCTTCGCCCTATAACTATAGTCCTGCTGGACATGTTATTACTGGTGACGTAAATATATATTTAATAATGAGGACCTTAGATCACTAATTTTAAAAGGTCCTAAATTTAGGAAACCCGATCCTTCAACTGGCGTCGGAATTTCATAAATATTATGGATTCTGTAGAGGACTACGCCAGGCGATGGGCCAGACATGAAAAAGAAGACCTTGACACTTTGTCAGAATGGATTAAATGTGTCAGATGTATGTTAAAAAAGATTGAGGGGCAATATGAGAACCATCTATCCTTCTGTACTCAATAATCCAGAAGTGAAAAAAACTGGTCCCTGAAGACAAAGCAGGTAACAACATTGTCTTTCTTTGTAAGGCTCATTATATTAAATGTATTTTAGAGGAACTTTATTTAATTCTACAAGTGGTAATCCAACTTATACTCATAGTTCCCTTTCTAAGGAAAAATTCTTCAAAATCATATGTCAGTTTTGAATATTTTTAATATTCCAAACAACCAAAATGAATTTGAATTACCATATTTATATTGGATTCCGAAACTTCATAAAAATCCTTACAAAGAAAGATACATAGCGGGTTCCAGTAAATGTTCAACCAAGCCTCTTTCTTTGCTCCTCACTAAGATATTAACAGTGGTGAAGGAGAAACTTCAAGAGTACTGTGCAACAATATATTCAAGAAGTGGTGTAAATCAGATGTGAATACTTAAAAATTCCAAGGAACTTTTGGAAAATTTGAAATCACAAGATTTTACCAAATCAACAGCTTAAAAACTTATGACTTTTCAACTTTATACACAACCATTCCCCACGATAAATTAAAGTCCAGGCTTTTTGATATAATTGACAGCTGCTTTTTCAATAAAAATGGAACTCGTAAATATACTTACCTTGTCATTGGTCATTTGCAAAATTATTTTGTTAAAAAACATTCTGATTGTATACATAAGTACTCTGAAGTTGACATTAAAAAGATGCTTGAGTTTCTGATTGACAATATCTATGTGGTTTTTGGAGACCAAGTCTTTCAACAATCTATTGGAATTCTCATGGGTACCAATTGCGCCCCGTTATTAGCAGACCTTTTTTTCTATTCATATGAAGCAGAATTTGTCCAAAATCTTGTACGTGAAAAGATGAAAACACTTGCTGTGGCCTTCAACTCGACATTTAAATATATCGACGACGTATTGTCAATTAACAATGGCTATTTCCATTCTTATGTCGATATGATATATCCAAAAAGTGTTCAGAATCATGAGAGCTTTAAAGTGATATGAAGAAGAAGCGGCTGGCTCCTCAAAATAGGGGCTGAGAGGGGCCAAAAGTCTTTGAACAATAACTCTTTTATGATCAATATTTTGTAATACATTACTGAAGCAAAAATGTTTATCTCAACAATTTACAACTATATATTATGATATTCACATCATATGTTACATAATTAGGGGCCATAAGGGGCCAGAATGCTAAATCTTTGACGCTTTATATCTCAAAAGTGGGAAATATTTTGATAAGCAATATTGAATAAAAGATGTTCAAAATAATGTTCTAAACAATATGAAACCTTTCAATTTTTCCTAAACGTCTCCCTTAAGGAGTTGAAGGGCCGGCCCCTAAATATTTCATTTGCAATATCTCGGAAACGAAAAAGAATTTATGAATAGTTGTTGAACAAAAAGGGTTTAAAATCATGAGAGCTTTAAGGTGATATCAAGGTAAAGGGGCTGGCCCCTCAAATTATGGACTGAAAGAGGCCGAAATTCTTTAATCTATAACTCTTTAACGATCAATATTTTGTAATACATTACTGAAGCAAAAATGTTTATCTTAATAATTCACATCTATATATTATGATATTTACTTCATATGTTCGTAATTAGGGGCCATAAGGGGCCAGAATGCTAAATTTTGATCCTTCATATCTTGAAAGTGGGAAATATTTTGATAAGCAATATTGAATAAAAGATGTTTAAAATAATGATCTTAACAATGTGCAACCTTTCAATTCTTGCTAAACGTCCCCCTTAGGGAGTTGAAGGGACGATCCTAAATATTTCTTTTGCAAACATCTCGAAACGAAAAAGAATTTCTGAACAGTTGTTGAATAAAAATTGTTCAAATTCATGAGAGCTTAAAGGTGATATCAAGAAAAAGGGGCTGGCCCCTCAAAATACGGATCGAGAGGGGCTGAAAGTCTTTAATCTATAACTCTTTTTTGATCAATATTTTGTTACACGTTACTGAAGGGAATTTGTTCATCTTAAGAATTTATTTATATCATTATATTTGAATGAAAATCTCAATCAAATTCTTTTCTCATCTTACCAAAAATCGGATGGAAGACCCACTCATTGCTCGCAACGAGATCTCATCTAGTTATTATTCTTATTCTTATTTTTTTGACTTTCTAATTTTGTGCACACGATTTCTCAAAGACTGTTGGATGGATTTACATGAAATTTTCAGGAATAGTGTGTTGTAACATGAACTTGATCTATCTGAGAGTAAATTTGGAAATTCACTTCCGGTGCCAAAGTACAGACCATTTTCTGATTTCAAAATGACATTTTGTCCGCGGATAATCTCAAGAACGACAAGAGATATCAATGTGAAACTTTCAGGGATTATAGTTCGTGATAGATACTAGCCGGGTCGCTACTTTTCGTTCATCGTCGGCACTTCAGGTCGCTTACGGAAGAGATCAAAGAAATTGTTAAATTTCAACTTTCTTTTTTAAAATAAATACTTACATCACATTATTGCATCTTATTTGTAGTTTCGAAATATGTTGGTCCCACCAGAGTATTTTACTTTCCCATTAATATCTTTTGTAGATAAAATATTTGAAATGAATTTTAAATATGTTATTCAGACTGCGTATGTCTAGAGTAACGTCAAATATCTTTGTAAAATTCGCTTCCGGTCGCGTGTTTTTCTGTCCTCAAAATGAGAAGTCTGAGCAAGATCTCGAAAATGGTAAGAGATTAAGACACCAAACTTGTATGAGCAGCAGAACTTAAGATGTAGGCAAAATCATTTGGGTCAAGAGCGTCAGCCGTCACTTCCGGTCGTCACCGGAAGTAATCAAAGAAATGAAAATTTCAACTTTTCTTTTTTTAATTAAAACTTGCATAACTTTATTGCATCTTTTTCGCAGATTCAAAAGATGTTGGTCCCACTGGAAACAAAAACAAAAAAGTACCGTAAGGACTGAAAGGTTATTTAGTATTGTTTTTTACTTTGACTTATGTATAAATGTTTCTCTAAATGCAAAATTCAATTCATACTCTACATGTTTTATAATTTGTCATGTTTATATATAAGGACGGTGGATACTTTCATTTTAGTAGTGAAAATCAAAGTACTGTAAGAACTGACAGGTTGTTTTCTAGATACACCCCCTTCCCATTTAACTTTTAAATTTAAAAATAGTGTAAATAGGCTTCTACTAATGAAAAAAATATGCATACAATTTCATATAAAAGGACAACAGATACATTCATTTTTAGCTCACCTGAGCCAAAGGCTCAAGTGAGCTTTTCCGATCAAAATTTGTCCGTTGTCTGTCGTCGTCGTAGTCGTTGGCGTCGTCGTAAACTTTTCACATTTTCATCTTCTTCTCAAGAACCACTGGGCCAAATTCAACCAAACTTGCCACAAAGCATCCTTGGGTAAAGGGGATTCAAGTTTTTTCAAATGAAGGGCCACGCCCTCTTTCAAGGGGAGATAATTAGGAATTAGTGAAAAAATAATGGCATCATTTAAAAATCTTCTTCTCAAGAATCACTGGGCACTGAAACTTATGTGGAAACATCCTCAGGTAGTGTAGATTCAAGTTTGTTCAAATCATGACCCCCGGGGGTAGGGTGGGGCCACAATGGGGGATCCAAGTTTTACATAGAAATATATAGGAAAATATCTTTTAAAATCTTCTTCTTAAGAACAGTAAAGCCAAGATTGGTCATATTTATATGGAAGCATCCTCAGGTAGTGTAGATTCAAGTTTGTTCAAATCATGACCCCCGGGGGTAGGGTGGGGCCACAATGGGGGATCCAAGTTTTACATAGAAATATATAGGAAAATATCTTTAAAAATCTTCTTCTTAAAAACAGTAAAGCCAAGATTGGTCATATTTATATGGAAGCATCCTCAGGTAGTGAAGATTCAAGTTTGTTCAAATCATGACCCCCGGGGGTAGGGTGGGGCCACAATGGGGGATCCAAGTTTTACATAGAAATATATAGGAAAATATCTTTAAAAATCTTCTTCTTAAAAACAGTAAAGCCATGATTGGTCATATTTATATGGAAGCATCCTCAGATAGTGAAGATTCAAATTTGTTCAAATCATAACCCCCAGGGGTAGGGTGGGGCCACAATGAGGGATCCAAGTTTTACATAGAAATATATAGGAAAATATCTCTAAAATCTTCTTAAAAACAGTAAAGCCATGATTGGTCATATTTATATGGAAGCATCCTCAGGTAGTGAAGATTCAAATTTGTTCAAATAATAACCCCCGGGGGTAGGATGGGGCCACAATGGGGGATCAAAGTTTTACATAGAAATATATAGGAAAATATCGTTAAAAATCTTCTTCTTAAGAACAGTAAAGCCATGATTGGTCATATTTATATGGAAGCATCCTCAGATAGTGAAGATTCAAGTTTGTTCAAATCATTACCCCGGGGATAGGTTGGGGCCACAATGGGTGATCAAAGTTTACAGAGGAATATATAGGAAAAAGTCTTTTTCTCAAGAACAGAAAAGCCATGATTAGTCAAATTGATATGGAGGCATCTTTGGGTAGTGTAGAATGAAATTTGTTCAAATGAGGGCCCCCGGGGGTAGGGTGGGGCCACAATGGGGGATCAAATTTTTACAAATGTATATATGGGAAAAAAATCTGCTGCTCAAGAACAACAAAGCCATTTGTTATATTGATATGAAAGCATCATCAGGTAGTTTAAAATTCAACACCCCCCTCCCTGTAAACTTTTCAATACTGTACTGATTTTTGCTTTTTTTCCTAGACAATGTGCTCAGGTGAGCGATGTGGCCCATGGGCCTCTTGTTGCAGTAAAAATCAATGGACTGCAAGTACCGAAAGGACAAATTTAAGATTCTTTAAAACTTAATTATTACATTACTGTACAGGTTTTTTTCTACATAAAAAAACATTGCAAACGGTATCATATAGGACGGAAGACCTTTTTGTTGCCATGGCAACAAGAGTCTAGTTAGGTCTACTTCCTATAGTGATTCTACTGTTTCTTATTAAGGTCTTTCGTCTTCACGGAAGACCTTATAGTGATTCTACTGTTTCTTATTATTATTATTATTATTCTTATTTTTTTAGACAAATTTTGTCCAAGCAATATCTCGAGAACTATTCAGTGGTTTTTCATCATTCTTTCAGGGATAAAGCACCAGCTAATGGCATTGTTACATTTAAAAGAATTTTGGAAAAATTCGCTTCCGGTTCCAAGTTATGGACATTTTTCTGATTTTAAAATGAAATAGTTTCTGCGGGATACAACTAAAGATATGAACTGGAGACCTGTTAGAGATTATAGAACATGTCTTCTAGATATGCAAATCGTCCTTGATTTTCGTCATCAGTACTTCCGGTCGCTACCGGAAGCGAATTAAAAAAGTCGAATTTTTCAACTTCTCTGCCTTTCAATATTTTTGTGTGATATTAGTAGGGTTAATAGAGACTCTTTTAAGAATGATAAATATATAATTTGTTTTAAAATTGATAAATCCAAACTCTAGAGAATTTTTATTATTCGCTTTTTTTTTAGAAAAAATCTTCTGCACGCGAATTCTCGAGAACTATTCAATGAATTTCTTTGAAATTTTCAGAGATAGAAGATCTTTATATGAGTTTTATACGAAATTCCGTTTTTTTGGAAAATTCGGTTCCAGTGCCGAGTTATGGACATTTTTTTGATTTTAAAATGAAACTTTGTGAGTGTTTTCAAGAATGGCTAAAGATATGAACTGAAGACTTGTTAGAGATGATAGAACATGATTTTTAGATTGGAGAGGGGACATTTTCATGCGTCGTCGTTACTTCCGGTCGCTACCTGAAGCGAATTTAAAAAATCGATTTTTTCTACTTCAATATTTTTCTGTAATATTTGTAGTGTTAAGAGAGCCTCTTTTCAAAATACTAAATATATAATTTGTTTTCGAAATGATAAATCCAAACTCTAGATATTCGTCATTTTCACTTTGAAGCGGGAGTCCAAATAGCGTAATGGTTAGCGCGTTGGATTTTCACGCTGACGACAAGGGTTAAATCTCCAGTGTGTCTGATTTTTTTTTATCACTTTTTAGCTTCAATTTACGTTTTCATTTTCAAAACCGGACGGAAGACCTCTCATTGCTCGCAATGAGTTTCTAGTTATTATTATTATTATTCTTATTTTTTTGACTTTCTAATTTTGTGCACGTGATTTCTCGAAGACTATTGGATGGATTTACATGAAATTTTCAGGAAAGATGTATCGTAACATTAACTTGATCTATCTGAGGGAAAATTTGGAAATTCCCTTCCGGTGCCAAGTTACGGACCATTTTCTGATTTCAAAATGACATTTTGTCCGCGGATAATCTCGGGAACGGTAAAAGATATCAATGTGAAACTTTCAGGGATTATAGATCGTGAAAGTTACAAGCCTGGTCGCTACTTTTCGTTCGTCTTCGGCACTTCCGATCGTTTACGGAAGTGAATAAAGAAATCGTTAAATTTCAACTTTCATTTTTTAATTTAATACTTATATCACATTATTGCATCTCTTTTGTAGTTTCGAAATATGTTGGTCCTACCGGAAACAAAAACGTCAACTTCCGGTTATAAGAGAAAAACTACATAATATGAGTATTTTTCTTTCCCATTAATATCTTTTGTAGATAAAGTATATGAAATGAATTTTAGATATGTTATTCAGACTGCAAATGTCTAGAGTAACGTCAAACATCTTTGAAAAATTCACTTCCGGTCGCGTGTTTTTCTGTCCTCAAAATGAGAAGTCTGAGAAAGATCTCTGAAACGGTAAGAGATTAAGACACCAAACTTATATGAGCAACAAACCTTAAGATGTAGGCAAAACCATTTGGATTAAGAGCGTCAGCCGTCTCTTCCGGTCGTCACAGGAAGTGATCAAAGAAATCGAAAATTTCAACTTTTCTTTATTTTAATTTAAACTTGCATCACTTTATTGCATCTTTTTCGCAGATTCGAAAGATGTTGGTCCCACCGGAAACAAAAACGTCAACTTCCGGTTATAAGAGAAAAATTTCATTATTTGAGTATTTTTCTTTCCCATTAATGTCTTTTGTAGATAAAGTATTTGAAATGAACTTTAAATATGTTATTCAAACTGCAAATGTCTAGAGTAACCTTAAATATCTTTTAAAAATTCACTTCCGGTCACGTGTTCTCCTGTCCTTAAAATAAGAAGTTGTCTGAACGAGATCTCAAAAACATTCAAAAACTTGCATCACTTTATTGCATCGCTTTCTCTGTTTTGAAATAAGTTAGATTCCATCGGAAACAAAAACGTCAACTTCTAGTTTTAAGAGATAAACTACATTATTTTAATGTTTAACTTTCTCATAAATATTGCTTATCGATAAAGTACCTGAAATGATTTTATGTGTGTTGTAGACACTGCAAATGTCTAGAGAAAAGTCATAGATTTTTATAAAATTCTCTTCCGGTCGCGTGTTTACCTGACATCAAAATCAGAATTTGTTCTCACAATATTGCTCGGCAACAGTAAACGACTGAAGACTAAAACTTTCAGGACTGATAGTCAGTCATCAGTTTATTTGAATTGTGAGAAAATCTTGTATCGCCGTTACTTCCAGAAAGTGATATAAAAAAGTGAATGGTTCAAGGTTAGCACATTGGATTTTCACGCTGACGACTAGGGTTAAATCTCCAGAGTGTCTTAATTTCTTTTATTACCGTTTCAGCTTGAATTTTTGTTTTTATTTTCTGAATCGAACGGAAGACCTCTCATTGCTCGCAATGAGTTTCTAGTTAAGGTCTTCCGTCTTCAAGGAAGACCTTATAGTGATTCTACTGTTTCTTATTATTATTATTATTATTATTATTATTATTTTTTAGACAAATTTTGTGCACCCAATATCTCGAGAACTATTAAATGGTATTTCATCAAACTTTCAGGGATAATGCGCTTTCAAATCCCATTGTTACATTTGAAAGAGTTTTGGAGAAATTCGCTTCCGGTTCCAAGTTATGGACATTTTTCTGATTTTGAAATGAAATTTTATCCACGCGAGATCTAAAGAACGGCTAAAGATATGAACTGGAGACTTGTTGGAGACCATAGAACATGACTTATAGATGTGCGGGTTTGCCTTTTCGTGTGTCGGGAATACTTCTGGTCGCTACCGGAAGTGAATTTAAAAAGTCAATTTTTTCTACTTTTACGTTTTTCAATATTTTTCTTTGATTTTAATAGGGTTAATAGAGACTCTTATTGTAATGCTTAATATATAATTTGTTTTTAAAATTGTCTACCGGAATACATTTTAAAACTAGATTTTTTTAGACAAATCTTGTGCACGCAATATCTCGAGAACTATTCAATGGTTTTCCATCAAACTTTCAGGGATGATGCACTATAAAATGCCATTGTTATATTTGAAAGAATTTGGAAAAATTCGTTTCCGGTTCCAAGTTATGGACATTTTCTGATTTTGAAATGAAATTTTCTTCTCGCGAGATCTAAAGAACGGCTAAAGATATGAATTGAAGAATTGTTGGACAGCATAGAACATGACTTCTAGATGTGCGGGTTTGCCTTTTCGTGAGTCGTGAGTACTTCCGGTCGCTACCGTAAGCAAATTAAAAAAGTCTATTTTTTCAACTTTTACGTTTTTCAATATTTTTCTTTGATTTTAGTAGGGTTATATTCCTTTATAGGTGCAAGTTACCGACCATAATAGGTATCAGATTCCTTGAGCTACATATGGCGAGACGTGTTTTGTTGCAAAACATTCAAGTCTTTTCATTAATGTGTTACTAATTGGAACAGTCCACTTTGGGTGTAAAGAGGAATATAAAATGTGTAAGAAAACTTAGCGCTGCCTTTATGTTACTTGCCCTTATATGATATGTTTTATGTACAGTGTGATAAATAAACATTCTTAGGCTCGAAAATCAGGCTATAGCAACATTTTTTTTATTTCATTGAAGCTATCACGTACACTTGTTCAATTGAAGACACATTTCAAAAAAAAGGTGTGAAGATTTACTCGTGACGTTTGGCACGAAATAATGTATCTTGACCCACCTTTCACAAATGGTCTGATGCAGTAGTGTAGAAGTACAGAAAAAGATTACACGGACATGTCTGTATTTGGAATTGCATAGAATAGAAAGTTGAATGCATAAAGAATAAAGGAAGTAAACACAATAGTTTTTTTTAGTTTTTATCTGTAACAGATTATTTTCTCTGCTATCAGTTATTGTGAAAACTCAAGTAACAAATCCGATGTAAATCTACTAGCACCTGCACAAAATTTAGCTGGCTAGTTTTCAAAATTAACCTGCCTGACACTCGTTACTCTAGGGAATGAGTGCAAGGTAAACATCGATGATGGCTGGTACATTGCGCTAGTGTAGTGGTTTCAATATTAAAGAACAAGGTTCACTTAGGGCCTTCTTTGGCCCTGTGAATTTCAGAAAAACTGAAACTGCTTGGTTTTAGTTGACAATGCATTAAATATCATTTAGACCTTTGATGACTGCGTATCTATCAAAAATGACGTAATTTTCTGGCTAGCCAATGCATTATGACGTCATGAAATGCGTCATTTTCCTCATATCGTGAAAAATTCTAAAAAAAAAAAAAAAAAAGCAGCCAATTTTTAAAGCTATTTTTCGATATTTAATATGATATATTTAATTCCGATATTTAATATTTAATATATATTTAATTTAACCTCTGATCTTTAAATGATGACTATTTCTGAGGATTACAAAACCTGTTTTATTTTTTAGATCAGAGGGTGCGCTCATATTATTTCTCTTCTGTGAAAGTACTCAAATATACTTGTTTTCCTTAAAATTCAAGAACATTGCAATTCCATGAAGCCTGTTTTCCAAGACCTTGGCTTTAAGGAGAAAATTTTTAATAGAAAATGAAAGCACTAAGTCTCTACTTTATTTTGATGTTTAAAATGGAACATAAAGTGTAAGTCAATAAATTGGTATATCTGCAGGGCCATTTCATGCATAAAGTGAACCTAGCTCTTTTCGGGCAGCCGATCTTGGTTTTATCCCGACTATATCTGAATTTTTTGCTTACATTTACGTTTTCATCTTTATCAATGATGTTAAACTTTTTTTTTCTCTTTGTGAATTCTGTGCTCTTTTTATTTTTTTTTTATACATAAAAAATCTTGTTAAAGACCCATGTTAAATTTTTAGGTGTCTTTACAATGAGCAGATATAAATGTAAGTTTACGTGCAAAGAATATCACAGTTAAGGATGTTTATTCGGACGGAAGACCTCTCGTTGCTCGCAACGAGAATCTAGTTATTATTATTATTCTTTTTATTCTTATTTCTTCTCCGGTACTTTTTTGTCTGCGAATGTTCTCGGAAACTACTGATCCGATTGAGTTGAAACCTTTTTAGGGTTACTAGGCATGCTATGTAGATTTGCTGAACGAAGGTCATTTTGTGCGCACGTGCATGCACATGCGTGCGCGTGCATTGCATAAAATGACCAATATACTTGATATATCTGTAACTTTTATATTTTTTGATGAAATGCTTTGATACTCAGAATATTTGTATATATTAAAAGTGTTAACAAGACGACATGGTCAACATGCACATGCATGCATATGCATGCACATGCGTGCGCCCATGCAATTTGTTAAATGACCAATTTACTTAATATAGCCGTAATTTTTTATATTTTTTGATGAAAAGCTTCGATATTAAGAATATACAGATATATTGAAAGTGTAGACAAGATGATGTGGCCATCATGCACATGCGCATGCGTGCAATGTGTTAAATGACCAATATACTTAATATAGCAGTAACTTTTATATTTTTTGATTAAAAGCTTTGATACTAAGAATAAACAGACATATTATAAATGTAGACAAAATGGCATGGTCATTATGAACATGCATGCAGGTGCACGTTCGCGCAATGCTTAGATGACCAATATGCTTGATTTAGCCTGAACTTATATTTTTTGATGAAATGTTTTGATACTGAGAATATAAAGATGCATTAATAGTATAGATGGGATGATATGGTCATCCTGCACATGCGCGCACGTGAAATGCAAAAACTGACCAATATACTTCCTTGCCTTATTTACTGAAGCTTACAGGAAATAAGACACCAAAAGGGAGTTGGGGAGCGTTTGGGGAACTTCTGTAACAGTCCCTGTTACAATTATAACTAGTTATTCTTTTTTAAGGTCTTCCGTCTTCACGGAAGACCTTATAGTGATTCTACTGTTTCTTTTTAAGGTCTTCCATTTCAGACGAAAGACCTTATAGTGATTCTACTGTTTATTATTAAGGTCTTCCGTCTTCAGCGGAAGACCTTCTTGTTATTCTTAGGTTTCTTTTTCACTTTTATTATTATTATTGTTTTTTTTTCTTACCGATTTTGTGCACGCGATTTCTCGAAAACGGCTCGATGGATTTCCATGAAACTTTCAGGACATATGTAACATCAGTTGAACCTTATGCGTTTTTTTTCTGTTTTGATGACGTCACTTCCGGTCCGGAGATATTGCCGATTTAATGGTTTTCGAAGGGTCGGATTGTCCGCAGATTTTCTCATATACGGCTTTAGTTAGAAACATGAAACTTTCAGGTATGGTAGACCTATCTCTGTAGATATGCGGAAGGCGTTTCATTTTTATCGGAAGTGCCGCGCGTCGGCGCTCGCTATGGCCCGAAAAAAGTCCTATCGGGAATTTTAATTTTTCTAACACTTTTTTTATAGTATCTTTTTACCTGTAAATATTTTGTTAAAACATATAGAACAAAAGTTGTGTAGAATGTTACGATCCTTCAAATGATACCAACAATAAGGGCCTGGCCCCTAAAATTAGGGAGCTAGAGGGGCCAAAAGTGTTTTCCTGATATCTTAAAAAGTATTGAGAATTTGTATAGCTTCATAGAAGCAAAGTTGTTCAAAATGATAAGTAGCAGGTAAGGAGACCATTAAAAGTCGTCAAAATGACGTCACTTCCGGTCACACCGAGAGTAATGGTAAATGGCTCATTTTTGCACATATGACCGTAGAAGTCTCTCGATCTCAATCTCATCTCCTTCAAATTTAGACAGAAGACTTATTTGTTGCTTTGCAACAAGCTCGTCTAGTTATTATTATTTTTTTTCCCGTTTTTTGTCCAAGCGATTTCTCAGAGATGGCTTGATGGATTTTCTTGAAACTTTCAGGGATTGTGACAAATAAAATAAACTAAAAACATTTTGAAGGATTTTGCAAAATTCACTTCCGGTCGTCAGATATGTCCAATTTCCGTTTTTTCAAAAGAGATCATGTCCGGACGATATCTCAGAAACGGTAAAAGATTAAGACCCCAAACTTTCAGAGATTATTGATCATGACAAGTACGTTTGCAGAATATGTTTAAATCCGTCAGCCGTCACTTCCGGTCGTCACAGGAGGAGATCAAAGAAATCGAAAATTTCAACTTTTCTTATTTTAATTAAATCTTGCATCACATTGTTGCATCTGTTTTACAGTTTTGAAATATGTTAGTCCCACCGGAAACAGAAACGTCAACCAACTGTTATAAGAGAAAAACTACATAATTTGAGTATTTTACTTTCCCATAAATATCGCTTATAGATGAAGTATTTGAAATAATTTTTAGATATGTTATTTAGACTGCAAATGTCTAGAGTAACCTCAAATATCTTGATAAAATTCACTTCTGGTTGCGTGTTTTACTGTCCGCAAAATAAGAACTTGTCAAAGTGAGATCTCAGAAATGGTAAGAGATTAAGACACCAAACTTATATGAGTAATAGAACTTAATGAGTAGGCAAAACTTTTTGGGTTAATAGCGTCAGCCGTCACTTCCGGTCGTTATAGGAAGTGATCAAAGAAATCGAAAATTTAAACTTTTCACTTTTGAAATAAAACTTGCATCATATAATTGAATCTCTTTCACAGTTTCTATATGTGTTGGTCTCACTGGGAACAAAAAACGACACTTTCCGATTATAAAAGAGAAACTATGTTATTTGGATTTTTAACATTCCCAAAAATATCACTTATTGATAAAGTTTTTGAAATGATTTTTACATATGTTATTGAGACTGCAAATGTCTAGTGTGAAGTCAACCATCTTAGGAAAATGCACTTCCGGTCGCGTGTTTTTATGTCCTCAAGTTGAGATTTTGTTCACCTAAATGCTAAAAAACACTACATGACTGAAGTCAAAAACTTTCAGAACTTAAAGTTAGTTACCAGTTTATCTACATCATGTAAAAATCGTACGTTGTCGTCACTTCCGGTCGTGACAGGAAGCAATGCAAAAAAGTGAATTTTTAAAGTTTTTTTTTTTTTGCAGAAATGTTTGGCTAATGCAGATGCTAGATAGACCAGGACCATGCAAATTATTTTTATACATTTTATATGTTTGGAACACTTTCGTTCATGACGAAGTACATAAAGAAAACAGAAAAGTAATTCCGTTTGTTTTTATCTGTATTTACATATCTTTGGAAGCCTTGAGATAACTTTTGTTATTATTTAGAGTAATCTTATTGAGATGATTGTGGGTTTTTTTTTCAAAGAAGTCAAGAAAACAGAAGACCTGTTATTGCCTAGGCAATAAGTATCTAGTTAAGGTCTTCCGTTTCAGACGGAAGACCTTATAGTGATTCTACTGTTTATTATTATTATTATTTTTTTCCCGTTTTTTGTCCAAGCAATTTCTCAGAGATGGCTTGGTGGATTTTCTTGAAACTTTCAGAGTTTATGACAAATATAATAAACTTAAAACATTTTGAAGGATTATGCAAAAATCACTTCCGGTCGTCAGATATGTCCGATTTCCGTTTTTCAAAAGAGATCATGTCCGGACAAGTCAGAAACGGTAAAAGCTTAAAATACCAAACTTTCACGAGTGATAGATCATGACAAGTACGCAAGTGAGTTAAGGCTAGGTGTAGGTGTTTCTTTGCAAATGAGCTAATAAAAATGCAAAAGAGGTATATTTATTGTACAGAGAAAGCTTAAATTCATTTTCTTATACATACTTAGTTCCCAAGGCATATTATATCTAGTGCACATTATGACGTCATATCACGACGTCATAATTCTTTAGTACTCAAAGTAATAAAGAACATCAACAAAAATGCTTCGGCGCAAGGGCATACCCTATTTAATTTTACAAAAATAATGTATAATTTTACAAAGAATATTCTAAAGATTAATAATAGTACTGCACAAATCCTATGCACTTTCTCATTTGATAAGAATTTGAGGAAACTCGCACCAGACTATGAATTTTTACCCCGTTTCAACTCGAACTTTTACAGATAGTAACTTAACAATTGATCTGTCGATATTTGTGCAGCAATATCTCCAGTCCTTGGAATATTCTGCCTCTAATTAGAACATGTTTCTGTAAAAATAAATAGGGTATGCCCTTGCGCCGAAACTTTTTTGTTGATGTTCTTTATAACTTTGTGTAGTAAAGAGCTATGACGTCATAATGTGTACTGACTATCATTTGTCGCGGGTACCAAGTTTGCATTAGAAAATAAGTTTTACCTTTTCTGTATAACAAGTATAGCCCTAATGTGTTTTTATTAGTTCATTTGCATAGAAACATCTATACTTAGCCTTAACTCACTTGCGTAGGTTTGCAGAATTGGTTTAGATCCGTCAGTTGTTACTTCCGGTCGTCACAGGAAGTGATCAAAGAAATCGAAAATTTCAACTTTTCTTATTTTAATTAAATCTTGCATCAAATTATTGTATCTGTTTTGCAGTTTCGAAATATGTTGGTCCCACAGGAAACAAAAACGTCAACTTCCTGTTATAAGCGAAAAAGTACATAATTTTAGTATTTTACTTTCCCATAAATATCGCTTATGGTTGAAGTATTTGAAATGGTTTTTAGATATGTTATTTAGACTGCAAATGTCTAGAGTAACCTCAAATATCTTGGTAAAATTCACTTCCGGTCGCGTGTTTTACTGTCCGCAAAATAAGAACTTGTCAAAGTGAGATCTCAGAAACGGTAAGAGAATAAGACACTATACTTATAAGAGTAATAGAACTTAAGGAGTAAGCTTAACCCTTTGGGTTAATAGCGTCAGCCGTCACTTCCGGTCGTTACAGGAAGTGATCAAAGAAATTAAAAATTTCAACTTTTCTCTTTTGAAATAAAATTTGCATCATTTAATTGAATCTCTTTCACCGTTTCTATATGTGTTGGTCTCACTGGAAACAAAAGACGACAACTTCCGGTTATAAGAGAGAAACTTTGTAATCGGGATTTTTAACTTTCTCAAAAATATCGCTTATTGATAAAGTTTTTGCAATGATTTTTACATATGTTATTGAGACTGCAATTGTCTAGTGTGAAGTCAACCATCTTAGGAAAATGCACTTCCGGTCGCGTGTTTTTCTGTCCTCAAATTGAAACTTTGTTCACCTGATTGCTCAAAAACAGTATACGACTGAAGTCTAAAACTTTCAGAACTGATAGTCAGTCACCAGTTTATCTACATCATGTAAAAATCGTACGTTGCCGTCACTTCCGGTCGTGACAGGAAGCGATGCAAAAAAGTGAATTTTTAAAGTTTTTTACTTTTTACAGAAATGTTTGGCTAATGCAGATGTAAGAAAGACCATGACCATGCAAATTATTTTCATCGGAAGTGCCAACCGAAAAACCGGAAGTTGTCTCAAACATGAGTAGTTTTTCATGGAAACTTTTAGGGATGATCAGTTGTGAATAATTTAGGTGTAGAATGAACATTTTATTCATTTGGAGCACTTTCGTTCATGATGAAGTACATAAAGAAAACAGAAAAGTAATTCCGTTTGTTTTTATCTGTATTTACATATCTTTGGAAGCCTTGAGATAACTTTTATTAATTATTTAGAGTAATCTTTTTGACAAGATTGTGTTTTTTTCCAAAGAAGTCAAGAAAACGGAAGACCTGTTATTGCCTAGGCAATAAGTATCTAGTTATTATTATTATTTTTCATTTTTATTTTTTTGACCTTTTCAAATCGCGATATCTCAAAAACTACTCATTCATTTTCAGCCAAATTTTCAGGAATGATGTGCTATCTCATGCCATTTTGAAATATTGAAAAAGTTCGGAAAAAGTTACTTCCGGTCGGGAATTATTACGATTTTTCATTTTTTCCACTAAAAATCTGGTCCGTGAATGTTCTCAGAGACTGTTAAAGGTAGGAGTCTGAAACTTTCAGGTATGATAGAATTTGGTTTGTAGATGTGTGATGGAAACATTTCGTGTGTCGTTGTCACTTCCGGTCGTCTCAGGAAGTGATTTAAAAAGGGTAGTTTTTTGAACTTTTTTGTTTTTCATTATTTTTTTATGATATTGATAGGCTAAATAGAGAGTCTTACAAGAATGTTAATAGCGATTCTCTGTAACCACTTAAACTTCTTTGCCACGCATGGTCACCGATTTTGATGAAACTTTGTCCATTATTACAACTTGACACCAGAAACATATATCAAATAAAATTTCGTTGCTATGTGTCTTGGTTGCCATGGTAACAGCCAGAAAAGTTGAAAAAAAAATGAGATTTTCACGCATATAACAATAACAAACAAACCATTCTCCCCAAAACCTGACACCTTGTTGCCACTTATGCTATAAAGAAACTTTTTAGAATTTATCTCTAAGTAAGTGGTAACCATGGGTACATTTGGAATACATTTTAGATGCTGAAAAATGCAGAAAAACGCTCAGTATTCACTAATGATAGGTGTTAAATGATCAAACTCAATCAACAACCTAAGAAAAAACAATAAAAATATTTGACCTTAAGTAATTAGGTATTGGCAATATTATTCTAAAAATAACTTTCATGGTTGCCATGGTAACACAGTGTTACCATCCAAAATGTGTTGCTAAGATTGGGTCAATGCTACTATCTTCAGGAAAAACAATAAATTTCATGACTGGCACATATATATCCTTAGGACCTTGCAACACCGACAACATAAGAAAAATTGGGATTAATTGTTACTTTGCAGTGTAACCATGGAAACAATGTACCAGTTGTTTTAAGTGATATTTTTTTGCTGCCTTAGGAATTTACTTACCTTTTATTCAAGAAACATATTATTTGACTCACCTTGAATAGTACTTATCTGGTAAAACTAAAGTTGAATATCATATGTTGATAATGTTTTTTGAAAAATACAACACTGTTGCTATGGTAACCAAGAAGAGAAAATGTTCGATTTTGTTAATTTTATATCAATATTAAACCCTATGTGCCAGCTTTTTGCATCCAGTTAGAGATTGGGTGGCAGTCAAAATTGAAAGTCAGGTTAGTTGTTCATAATTACCAATCATAAAAGTTTTGGAAATCTACATACAAGGGTACGTATCCAAGGAAACAGAATATTTTTCAGATTTTTATGCATATTTTTTCGGCTTATTTCCATAGCAACGCTCTATTTAAAGAATTGAATTTGCATTTTTTGAAATGTGAGAATTAGGGTCACATGAACATCTTTAAAAATTGATCATTAGTTATATAGAAATATGCTTTTTAAAAATATAGGATTAGATTTTATCACTAAGAGAGTAAATTTAAAATCCCTTCTTGGTATTAAAACCATGGCAACCATTGCCAACCTATAAGTAATATCATATTTCTTCCATGGTATATGTTACAAGGATCTTTTGTCTAGTATTTGCTTGTATTTCAACCTATAATTTTTTTTATTCTTAAGTGTATGATGTTATAAAATTAAATGAGCAAAATTATTACTTTTGAATACTTTGTTTCCATAGTAACGTATGTAAAAGTTGATTTACCAAACATGTTTATCATGCATTTAAGACATCAGGCCTTCAACTTTCAGAAACAATCATTACCACTTGTTTGCTTTGCTGCAAACGTTAATTGTGGGACTCTGAACATGTTGAAAAATGCCATTTTTCAAACTTTAGGACATGTTGCCATGGTAACCCTGTCACGTAGCAACCAATTTCTGCCTGATTTGAGTTTACGGTATCAAAGACTTTTATCATAGAGAGTTTGGAGAAATTCTGAGACTATGCGTGCCACAGCTTCTATATAAAAGTTCAAGTTGTTACAGAGAATGGCTCTTAAATATGTAATTTGTTTAAAAATTGATGAAACCATACTCTAAATATTTATCATTTTTCAATTTTAAGCGATAGTGTTTTATAGCGTAATGGTTAGCATGTTAAATTTTCACGTGGGCGATCCAAATTCAATCCAAAGAATGTCCGAAATTTTTTCTCACTTTTTGGGGCTCAATTATAAGATTTTATCTTTAAGGGGGGGGGGGGGGGGCTATGTCGTTCGACATCAGAGCAGCGGTGTTTGACGGCACAATATCAGCGTGTCTTTTTACTCCCTCATAAAGAGTTTGTAGTTGAATTTTGCACTAATTAATGTGCGTAGATGCAATTGTGATATGACAAAACGAGGAACACATGTTGGTACAAATGTATATGTAGCTAGGTACCTATGCAATTGTATCACAAATTGAAGATTTGCTGAATTGTATTTTGAAAGTAGAATTTGTTACTTTCTCATGTTGACTGAATAACATATAGCAATTTCAAATGAGAGAAAAATAAACTTCATTGATATTTAGTTCAGAGCAAGATCCGTAAGTAAGGGCTCAAAGCAGTTTAGCGCATAAAGGTATTGTTAATTAATGATATGCAGTGCATATACAGAATAAAACTACTCGAAACATTAAGTGAAAAAATATGCTTTCACGTAATACATGGGTAAATTGTCAATCAATTTCTTATGCGTGTGTGGTGCGGACTCTGAAGGGGGGGGGGGGGGGGGGCTGTAACCAAATGCATGAAATCAGGTAGAAAGAAACAAATCACTGTACATAGTCCCTAAAATTAAAAATAATATAGTATATATTTTATACAGTTAACTGTGACAATATCAAAGCTTTAAAAATTTCACACAAAGACGTTTTGGACATAGCCCCCCACCCCCCCCCCCTTCCCCACCCCCTCCTCATCTCATATAGTTCAGAATAAGACTGTGACTAAGCCCTCTATAATGCAGACGATTTTTTATTCTCTAAATACACTCTATGATTTGAATGCCAAATGTCCCGATTTCCGAGTTTTATTTTGATATAGAAAAAAAAATTACATCCACTAAAATGGAACTGACAGATAGAAAATCGTAATACTGTTTTAAAGTCTTTAGATACACATTCTGTAAGTTGAAATCTTCTACTTGAAAATATGTGAAAAGGCGATTCTTGTGAAAACTCAGAGTTAATAAAATATTATGTGAAAAGGCGATTCTGTGTGAAATATGGTATGTATATGTGTCTTCTGAAAAAAGAATTATTACAGTGATAAGAAAAAAATGCACAGGTCCATTGAAATGTCGGATAAGTATTAAACTATCTACTTCCTTTGAAGCCCCCCACCCCCACCCCCTGTCTTGATTTATATTTGGAGAAGTTGGTGCAAATAGGCATTTAAATTATATATTAATTATAGATTTAAATCCAGAACATGTGGTTATAGTCACTTCATATTCTATAATGGTAGATTTTTTTCTCATAATATGAAGTTATGATACTGAAATGTTAAATTTAGATGGAGAGAGAGAGATTCCCTCTGAATCACACTCCTCCTATCCATATACATGTATACATACATCAGAGAAATGTTCTTTATCTTTAATAAATGTTTTTGATTTCAAAGTAAGTCATGATCCCAACCTGTTTTTTAAAATGCTGCTCATCCTAGTTTTGATCCAATGTGTAAGACGTGGCACACAAGCCGGAATGTATCCATGTACATATATCGAATGGTGTTGCAAAAGTTACTGGAAAAGACACGTTACATTCCATATAGATTAGTTTGATTTTTTTTTTTAATGATAAACCTAGAGCTTTGACATTGGTCTATCCATAGGTATACAAGATATTGGTCATTAAAATCAAAGTGCCTTCAAGGTATCACACCGGTAATTGACCAATCAAAATGAACTTAGTCAATTGTAGTTCCATACATAATAATGAAATATTTTTTTTATTGTGAGAAATTTTTTAATTTCCCTTATTCTATTTTTAAATTTTTGGTATCTGTGCTTAGGATATTTTATGTACTTTGTAAAATATTAAAGGTTTTTGACAGGAACTATTTCTTTCGGGGCATAGGAGGCCACTTCCTGGGGTGCACACAGGATGTTCATAAACACATTGAATACACGTGGTTTTGAGGGTATTCCTGTTTGCGGATGGAAAAAATCAGAAAATGCCGTGTAGGTACCCTATTTTTTGGTGTCAGCTGATGTGACTGGTAACGTTTAACACTTCCTGCAAAATATTTTTTCATGAATTCGAATACCTGATTTTTAATGATTTTTTATTCTTTATAGAATTACATAGTGAAAACAATTACCGGTGTGATACCTTAAGTACTGAAAGGGTATTTTTCTAGTTAAAAACGGTATTATTGTATGTAAGTTTTTTTTCCTTCATACTGAAAAGCAAATTCTTACTAATTTAGATAGAAGAACGGAAGACCTTTTTGTTGCCATGGCAACAAGAGTCTAGATATTATTATTATTCTTATTTTTTCGACTTCCTAATTTTGTGCACGTGATTTCTCGAAGACTATTGGACGGATTTACATGAAATTTTCAGGAAAGATGTGTCAAAACATGAACTTGAACTGTCTGAGAGAAAATTACAAAATTTACTTCCGGTGCCAACTTACGGACCATTTTCTTTATAAATGATGTTGAGTGGGTTTTTTTGTTAGAGATAATAGAACATGATTTCTAGATTGGCGAAGGGACCTTCCGGAAGTGAATTTAAAAAACTGATTTTTTCAACTACAATATTTTTCTGTAATATTTGTAAGGTTAAGAGAGCCTCTTTTCAAAAATACTTAATATATAATTTGTTTTCGATTTGATAAATCCAAACTCTTGATATTCATCAGTTTTACTTTGAAGCGGGAGTTGAAATGGCGTAATTGTTAGCACGTTGGATTTTCAAGCTGACGACCAGGGTGAAATCTTCAGAGTGTCTGATTTTTTTTCACTTTTTCAACTTGAATTTACATTTTTATTTTCAAAATCGGACAGAAGACCTCTCATTGCTCGCAATGAGTTTCTAGTCTTCTTATTATTTTTCTTCCTGGGTACTTATTTGTCCATTAATGATCTCGTAATCTACTCATCCGATTGAGATGAAACCTTTTTAGGGTAACTAGGCATCTTATGTAGATTTGCGGAATGAAGGTCATTTTGCGTGCATTGCGTAAAATGACCAATATACTTGATATAGCTGTAACTTTTATATTTTTTGATGAAATGCTTTGATACTCAGAACATAAGGATATATCAAAAGTGTAAACAAGGTGACATGGTCAACATGCACATGCATGCACGTGCGCGCATGCGCAAAGCGTTAAATGACCAATATACTTGATATAGTCGTAACTTTGATACTTTTTGATGAAATGCTTTGATACTCAAAATATTTATATATATTAGAAGTGTAGACAAGATGACATGGTCATCATGCATATGCATGCACGTGCGCGCGCATGCAATATGTTAAATGACCAATATACTTAATATAGCCGTAATTTTTATATTTTTTGTTGAAATGCTTTGATATTAAGAATATACAGATATATTAAAAGTGTAGACAAGCTGATGTGGACATCATGCACATGCATGAACATGCGCGCACGTGCAGTGTGTTAAATGACCAATATACTTAATATAGCCATAACTTTTATATTTTTTTATGAAAAGGTTTGATACTAAGAATAAACAGACATATTATAAGTGTAGAGAAGAAGGCATGGTCATTATGATCATGCATGCAGGTGCGCATGTGCGCAATGCTAAGATGACCAATATACTTGATATAGCCGGAACTTATATATTTTTTGATACTGAGAATATAAAGATGCATCAATAGTATAGACGGGGTGACATGGTCATCCTGCACATGCATGCACATGCGCGCTCGTGAAATGCAAAAAAGACCAATATACTTCATTGCCTCTTTTAATGAAGCTTACAGGAAATAAGACACCAAAAGGGTGTTGGGGAGCGTTTGAGGAACATCTGTAACGGTCCCTGTTACAATTATAACTAGTTTCTATATACTTTAGAGACTACCCGTAAATCTTTCAGAAAACTTTCTTTGGGGTCATTTCTACAGTTCCCTGAAATTTTATGTTGATCCAAGGTGTTGATTTAGTTTTAGAGTTATATTCTATGTTGCTATTGGTTTGATTTTTAGCTCCAATGAGCTGAAAGCTCAAGTGAGCTTATCTGGTCACCCGTTGTCCATCATCTGTCTGTCCGTCTGTCCGTTCGTCCTTCTGTAACCTTTTCACATTTTTGACATCTTCTCAAGAACCACTGGGCCAGTTTTTACCAAAATTGATACAAAGCATCCATGGGTGAAGGGGAGTTTAAATTGTTTAAATAAAGGGCCAAGTTCGCTTCCAAGGGGAGATAATCAAGAAAAGACAAAAATAGGGTGGGGTCATAATAAAATCTTCTCAAGAACCACTGGGCCAGACAAGCTGAAACTTGTGTGGAAGCATCCTGGGGTAGTGTAGATTTTAAATTGTTCAAATCATGACCCCCTGGGGTAGGGCAGGGCCACAATAGGAAATCGAAGTTTTACATTGAAATATGTAGAAAATATCTTTAAAATTCTTCTCAAGAACTATCACCAGGGAAATGGCTCCCATTTCACTTTTGATAACTTTTTACACATATTTTCACATTCTAAATTCTTATACTTGATTTACTTTAATATTTTCCATTTTCATATATTTTTTTTAATAACATCAAAAGCATTCCTGATTGATTATTTGTTAAACATATCCAAGCTGTTGTTTACTTCTTAGTCCCCAAGAATATTTAGTGATTTTACAGTAATTGTTAATCTTAATTGTCAAGACTTTGCTCATGGCACTGGGACTCTTAGGTGTTAAGTAAATTAAATATTACCTCTTTGACTTCGTGACATCAAAGGATGACACTTTTATCAGTCAATTAAAGGATTAGTTATTAGTGACAGATTGGAACCTTAGGCTATATTTTAAGTAAGGATTAAGGGGGCTCTCTACAACGTCACAACATGGCGTACTTCCGTTTGAAACCCATTTTGGTCCGAAATGAACTGATTCTGTCCTAAACAAATTCACAGAACACCGATAAATCACCGGGTATAACACAACTTGTGAGATGTATACTAGCTCTATTTTGAATGGAATCTAAGACTATTCCGTCGAGGTGATGAGAGTAGCCAATGTAGCCTTTCATTAAACATGAATTGTTTGTCAATAAATTCAGTTTCAACTTTTTTTTATTCATAAACAATATAATTTATTAAAATAAAATATGATTATAAGTAATTAAAAGTTAATATGATAAACCAAAGCCTTGTCACCATGATATTTGATCATTGCGTGTCAAACCCACTCATATGTTTCCATAAAGTCCTAAATTGATGCTTCTCTCCAAAAGCATATGCTTTCCAGCAAAATATATCCAAAAATGAAAATTTAAACAGATAAAGCATATGTATCACCTTCCCATCGCCTAGAGGAGACACCCTGTTCCCAACAAGTATACATCCCACATGTGTGGTTATACCCGGTGAAATTTAAACTTTTCATGAAATCACCAAAACACTCTGATAATAAATGGAATTATATTAACTCAAACATTTGATCAATATCGATTATCAGCTGTTTTGTATCGAAAACGTGCAGATTTGAAACAAAGTAGGAATTTCGTAATACGAATTTCTTTAACCCGCTTTTGACCATTTACGTGTCATGTCATCCGTAGCACAGGATAATACTTGTACATAAAAGTTGGATGAAAACGGTAAGTAAATCTACTTTTATCAATACTATGAATTCCCTTTTCATGTTTTGACTAGAAATGTGTGAGTCTTTGCTTAAATTCATTCAAAAACAATACAATACGAACTTCTTTCGATGTCCTAGTTTGGCATGTACCTATTAATTCCTTTTTTCAATACCTGTGCAAGTTTTAGAAGAATTAGATTAAATGTATTTGAGCCCAAGATATTTGAGCCCACTCTCTAAACGGAACTTTGACACCTAAATTTTTGTGATGGTTAAAATTTTCGTCAATTTCTCAATGTCATTCAATTTTTTTTCATCCTTTTAACCCTTTGATATTATATTTATTTTCAGATTTTGCAGGAAATCTGACCAGTTCTTCTCATGAAAATGCTGTTTTAGTTTTTCTTTTGTCTATTATTGTAAATTCAAATAAAAAATTATGTAGATTTCATATAACTTTGTTGGTTTTCATTTCAAGATTTTATAAAATTAAACTTTGAATAGAAAATTAAAGCATAAGGCTTTTAAAAATAAAGAATCAAGAGGTTTCTACAAAATAAATTAAATATTTTAAATATTTCCAAAAAATAAAGTTAAATACTTTGGAGCTTTATTTTATTGGATATTGAGTCTATTATTAGGAACAAATGCATGAAACAAAAATCATTTATACTTCATAGGTGTAGAGATCCTCCTTAATTCCACTTTAACTTTAACTTTGGTTTCTTTTAGGTAGAGTATGTTTTTAGACCTTGAGCTGAAAGGTTGGAAAATCAGTAAGAGCCATGTAGGAAATTAGGAAACAACTTTATTCAATTGTTTAGGCCCTATCTTCTAAATCTACTTAGGAACATTTTGGACTTGCATACTTTTGTGTTTGTAAATGTGAATTATTTCAATATCCGATATTGAATAAACTGTTATTTAATCCTGTTATTCGGACCTCCTGTGTTTGTGCAATATTTCCCAATCCTTGAGTTATATTCCCCAATGAACGTGACCCTTGAGTTATATTCCCCAAATGAACGTGAACCGCAGAATTATGTCCAAGACATACCAGCGCGTGATCACAGAACCACTTGGCCAGAAAAGCTGAAGCTTATGTGGAAGCATCCTGGGGTAGTGTAGATTTCAAATTGTTCAAATCATGACCCCAGGGGGTAGGGCGGGACTACAATAGGGATCCAAGATTTACAATGAGATATAAAGGAAAAATCTTCTTCTCAAGAACCACTGGGCTAGAAAAGCTGAAACTTATGTGGAAGCTTCCTTTGGTAGTGTATATTCTAAATTGTTCAAATCATGACCCCCGGGGATAGGGTGGGGCCACAATAGGTAATCGAAGTTTTACATTGAAATATGTAGAAAAAAATCTTTAGAAATCTTCTTCTCAAGAACCACTGGGCCAGAAAAGCTGAAACTTATGTTGAAGCATCCTGGGGTAGTGTAGATTCTAAATTGTTCAAATCATGACCCCTGGGGGTAGGGCGGGGCCACAATAAGTACTACAAGGGGGAAATCAGGTGACGAACAGCAGGGCCAAAGTTACTCAGGTGAGCGTTGTGGCCCATGGGCCTCTTGTTTTCAATTTAATTTGAAAAGGGAAGGGGTTAAACAATTGATAATTGAAAGTTGTATCTTTCTCCATGTCCCTTAGGTTGATGTGAATTTAAAGTCAAAGTTCAAGGTCATTTTTAAAAAAAAAATTCTTTACTTTTTAGTCTTTAGACTGAGACATAAACTGAAAACTGGATTTGTTGCATGTCCTTAATTAAACTTCTTTCCTTGGGTCAAAGGTCAAGGTCATTTGGGTAATTGATATATTTTTATACATATGTAAGAAATTTCTTATGGTTTTAAATGACTTTGACCTTGACCTGAATTCCAATTACGTACTTAAGTATGACCATATTTTAGCACTTTTTGTGCTGCTGTCCACTAATTTGTGAACATTCTAATATATGATCAAACTGATACCTGTTGTAGCAAAATCTCTAGTATGCTAATTTATGACTGCTCTAATCAGTTGAAGAGGATGACTTTCAGTGCTCTAATGTATGTAAGATTACAGTAATGCAAAGTTTACATATCTTGTTTATAAACAAGTTATTACCAAACATGCAGTCAGGATGGAAACTTACAAAATATTTGTTGAGTTTAACATTGTATTATTAAATTCTAACAGTGTACCATGCCCTCTACCTCGAACACCTGACAAGTCAGGAACTTCTGGAAAAGCTTGCCCAGCTCTACAATGTCAGTGCAGATCAGATTGGAGAATTGTACTGTCAGGGACCCTCAGGAATTTATGTCCTCCTCAATGATGAGGTCCTTCAAAACATGTCCGAACAGTCAAGATTCTGTGTGGAGGCCATGAAATGTAAGTTTTAGTGCACTTTTCAATACTGAATGCTTGTGACTATTAATTAGCTCCACTTGTCAGAGACAGAAGAGCTTATGTAAGGGTAAATGTACGAGTAGTGCTCCATTCCTTGAAAATAATGGCTCCGAGGCCCCTTCAGGGCCAAGATCCATTGCTTTGAAGGAATATATTAACCCACGTAAAATCCACCTTTTTATGCCCCCGGATCGAAAGATCCCGGGGGTATATTGTTTTTGTCTGGTTGTCTGTTTGTCTGTTTGTCTGTCTGTCTGTTGTCAACTTTAACCTTACCCATAACTTTTGATTGGAAGAAGCTATGACTTTCATATTTCACATGTGTATTCCTTATGACAAGACCTTTCTTTGGGTACCATCATATTTAACCTTTTGACCTTGACCTTGGAGTTTGACCCACTTTTGCAAAATTTTATGAGACTTTAACCTTGGCCATAACTTCTGAACAGTTGGTGCTTGGGGTTTCAAACTTCACATGTGTATTCTTTGTGACAAGGCCTTCCTTTAGATACCAACAACTTTGACCTTTTGACCTTGACCTTGGAGTTTGACCTACTTTTGAAAAACTTTAACCTTGGCCATAACTTTTGAATGGTCAGTGCTTGGGGTTTCAAACTTCACATGTGTATTCCTTGTGACAAGACCTTCCTCTGAATATCAACCCCTTTGACCTTTTGACCTTGACCTAGGAGTTCGACCTTCTTTTGAAAAACTTTAACCTTGGCCATAACTTTTGAATGGTTGGTGCTAGGGCTTTCATTCTTCACATATGTAATCCTTGTGACAAGACCTTCCTTTGGATACCAACCACTTTGACCCTTTGACCTTGACATAGGAGTTTGACCTACTTTTGAAAAACTTTATCCTTGGCCATAACTTTTGAATGGTTCATGCTAGGGCTTTCATACTTCACATATGTAATCCTTGTGACATCACCTTCCTTTGGATACCAACCACTTTGACCCTTTGACCTTGACATAGGAGTTTTACCTACTTTTGAAAAACTTTAACCTTGGCCATAACTTTTGAATGGGTTGGTGCTAGGGCTTTCATTCTTCACATATGTAATCCTTGTGACAAGACCTTCCTTTGGATACCAACCACTTTGACCCTTTGACCTTGACATAGGAGTTTGACCTACTTTCGAAAAACTTTAACCTTGGTCATAACTTCTGAATGGTTGGTGCTAGGGCTTTCATACTTCAGATATGTAATCCTTGTGACAAGACCTTCCTTTGGATACCAACCACTTTGACCATGACCTTGACAGTTGACTTTTATTTTAAAAAACTTTAACCAATGCCATAACTTTTGAACAGTTGCAGCTAGGTCTTTCAAATTTCACAGATATTTTCTTATATAGACAAGACCTTTCTTTGGGTATTAACATTTTTTATCTTTTGGCCTGGATTTTGACTTGCATTTGAGATACTTTAACCTTCGCCATTAGCTGCCATACGGGGGCATCAGTGTTTCACAAACACATCTTGTTAATTGCTTGTAATTATTGTTTGTTTATATATAATAAAGAATATTTATAAGATACACTGTAAATATACATTTAGCATATCAGTAGTATTTATTTATATATAGAGAGAAAGTAAGGCGAAAAAAGTGTACCGAAGTTATTTAAATCCGCAGACATTCAACAGCTTGGATAGCATAGTAAGATAAGTACCTGACTACAAAGGTGAGGGCACCGGGTTTGATTCTCAACAGTGTCACATTTATTTTATGTGATAATAAACTTGTTAAAATTTTCAAAGTCCTTTCCTTGGTAGAGGCACGGGAAGAAGAATACGAACATAGCAAATTCTGTTTTCAATGTAATTTGCAGTTCTCCATTCCTGAAAAATAATGGAGCACTTAAACAAAAGAGTGACGTCACAGGTGGCTTTTACGCATTAATAAGGTGTCCATTGTCTGTCTGACCATAAACAATTTGTCATGCTACTCATCCTACAGTTACCAGATACATAATTCTACATATTGATTTGTGATTTGGACAGACAGTGTTGCCATGTTTTCTAAAAAATAGAAATTTCTTTGAAAAAATCTTTCAAAACGCTACTCCTCCCACAGTATTGGTCCAATTAAAATAAGACTTTGTACATAAGTAGACTATATAAATAAAAATTCTGCACACTCAGGGGATATAACCATGCTCACCCTCATGAAAATCTAGATTATCCATGGACAAAATGTCATTAGCTCACCTCAAATAAGTCAAGATGATCTTATGCTATACTTCCGGTGTCGGCATTAGCGCCAGCGTCCCGGTTAAAGTTTTAGGAGCAAGTACATTCCCAAGTAACTATAAGCCCTACCTGGACCAAACTTGCATGGATGATGCATCTAGGGATGGACACTACCACACTTGCTTCGGATGCTGGATCTGACCTAGATTTTTAGCTCTTCTGAGCCAAAGGCTCAAAGAGCTTATGCTATGGCCAATTGTGTGGTGTGCATAAACTTTTTAGAATATGGACCATAACTCAAGAACCCCTTGGCGAATTATTGTCAAATTAATCACAGGGTATCCTAGGCCCAAGGGCTCCCGTTTACACTAAAACTAGGGTTATGAACCTTAAACAAGGGGAGATAATTAGGAAAATGGAAACAAATGTACTGGTTGCTAAAAAATCTCCATCTCTAGAACCACTGGGCAGATTATCACCAAACTTACACAAAAGGATGAGGATATATTATAGATCGAAATTGTTCAAGGTATCACCATGGGGCAAAGGGCGAGGTCTCAAAGTCACTTCAAAGTTGACCAAAGATTACATTTTATTAAAATAATGATATTTTGCTTACTATAAGGACTAGGATCATCAAATCTTGTCAGTTGATACATCTAAGGACCTCATATCATGTTGACTCAAAAGTAGGTCACAGTGACCTTTTTTTTTTAAATTTTGCAGCCATTCTTTTTCAAAATTATTTAGAGATATATTTTGAACAATTTAAGGCCTATGATCTTCAAACTTTGTCAGTTGATGTATCTTGGGTCTTCGGAGTATGTCAACTTAAAAGTAGGTCACCTACTTTTTGAATTTTATGGCTAATCTTTTTCAAAACAATTAAGGTCATTAATTCGAATACTGAGAGGTTTAGAATCATTGATGCATCTTGGGGCCATGAAACATATTTATTAAAAAGTAGGTCACAGTGACCTACTTTTGAACTTTGCAGGGATTCGATTTCAAAGCGTTTTAGAGGCACAATTTGAACATTTCAAGGCCTATGATCATAAAGCTTTGTAAGTTGATGCATCTTGGGTTCTGAAAAAACCTCAACTGAAAAGTAGGTCACTGTGACCTACTTTTGAAATTTTATGGCTATAATTTTATGGTCTTAATATAACATACATATAACCAAAGGCTTTCTTTAAATCTGTGGTGAAAAAAGTGTTAGGTATAATAATAATATAATAATAAAACAAGACAAAAACAATAGGGCTTTTCGCCTGAAAGCGAAAAGCCCTAACTAGAACTTTTTTGTCGTTCAACAAAAACGGAGGGCTTTACGACGCTTAAAATCTTCAGCACCTTAAAGAGAGATAATTCTAACAAGATGAAAAAATATAAAAACTAATCATTCTGGATCTAGTTTTCGGAAGCGTATAAAAATTGAAACTTAAAAAGTATGTAAGTCTCTCAACAGCTCCGCGAAGGGAGATAACTCTTACAGTGTTATTGTTAATAAAACAAGACAAAAACAATAGGGCATTTTGCCTGAAAGCGAAAAGCCCAAACTAGACCTTTATTGTCCTTCAACAAAAACGGAGGGTTTTTTGACCCCTAAAAAATTATGAAGCTACAAAGAGAGATCAATCTAACATTATGAAAACTTATAGGGTTCATAAACCCTAAAGTTCTTTGAGATCCCTACTGAACTGGAAATGTGTCCATCAAGGACAATTCAAAGAGACATAACTCTTTCATGACTATTTAAGCATTAACAAAAAATACTGTACTTCAATCCACTTAAACTCCTATAAGGGGACAAAAAATGACCCCATGGGCCATAATTTTTACATAGTATTCTTAATGCTAAACCAAAAAACGGTTTGAAAATTGGTTAAGAAATAAAAAAAAGTTACAAAGAAAAGTCTTTCAGGTTTGACCGCTTGAAATCCCATATTTTCCCTTTCTTAACTCACCTGAGCTGAAAGCTCAAGTGAGCTCTTCTGATCACCTGTCGTCCGTCCGTCTGTCCGTCCGTCTGTCTGTCCGTCTGTAAACTTTTCACATTTTCGACTTCTTCTCAAGAACCACTGGGCCAATTTTCACCAAACTTAGTACAAAGCAACCTTGGGTGAAAGGGAGTTTAAATTGTTAAAATGAAGGGCCAAGTCCCCTTCAAAGGGGAGATAATCAAGAAAATACAAAAATTGGGTGGGGTCATTAAAAAATCTTCTCAAGAACCACTGGGCCAGAAAAGCTGAAACTTATCTGGAAGCATCCTAAGGTAGTGTAGATTCTAAATTGTTCAAATCATGACCCCCGGGGTTAGGGCGAGGTCACAATAGGGAATCCAAGTTTTACATTGAAATATGTAGTTAAAATCTTTAAAAATCTTCTTCTCAAGAACCACTGGGCCAGAAAAGCTGAAACTTACTTGGAAGCATGCTGGGGAAGTGTAGATTCTAAATTGTTTAAATCATGACCCCCGGGGGTAGGACTGGGCCATAATAGGGAATCCAAGTTTTACATTGAAATATATAGAAAAAATCTTTAAAAATCTTCTTCTCAAGAACCACTGAACCTGAAAAGCTGAAACTTATGTGGAAGCATGCTGGGGTAGTGTAGATTTTAAATTGTTCAAATCATGACCCCCAGGGGTAGGGCGGGGCCACAATAGGGAATCCAAGTTTTACATTGAAATATATAGGAAAAATCTTTAAAAATCTTCTTCTCAAGAACCACTGGACCTGAAAAGCTGAAACTTATGTGGAAGCATGCTGGGGTAGTGTAGATTTTAAATTGTTCAAATCATGACCCCCAGGGGTAGGGCGGGGCCACAATAGGGAATCCAAGTTTTACATTGAAATATATAGAAAAATCTTCTCAAGAACCACTGGACCTGAAAAGCTGAAATGTATGTGGAAGCATGCTGGGGTAGTGTAGATTTTAAACTGTTCAAATCATGACCCCCAGGGGTAGGGCGGGGCCACAATAGGGAATCCAAGTTTTACGTTGAAATATATAGGAAAAATCTTTAAAAATCTTCTTCTCAAGAACCACTGGGCCAGATAAGCTGAAACTTCCTTGGAAGCATCCTGGGGTAGTGTAGATTCCAATTGTTCAAATCATGACCCCTGGGGATAGGGCGGGGCCACAATAAGTACTACGGGGGGGGGGGGGGGGGGGAGAAATCAGGTGAAAAACAGCAAGGCCAAATTTACTCAGGTGAGCGCAGTGGCCCATGGGCCTCTTGTTTTCAAAACCTAATCAGGTGGGAACAATGTCACAGTCATTCTATACTCTGAATTTCACAAAAAAATCTTGTTTACTTTTAGAGAAAACATGAAATGCCTGATTTCAAATTTAATAGAAACTTCCATAGACAATTTTCAAAGACAAATAAAACAAGAAGTATATCATTTCTTTCATTTCTGTTTTTTTAACCATGTCCTCTTGAATTTGGGTCAAGCTTTCCTGAATTATCTTTAGATCACTTGAAATTCCTGGCACACCTGTGGGGGTACCCAAGGGGGAATCCATGTCTGAACTGTTTGTTCGCTTCTGTTTTTTAGTGGACACTTTATCGGACACTACTGACTGTCTTACTGATTCTGGAACATTGTGTAAATTAAGCTGAACAAGTTTCCTTTCTGGTGTTTTTTTTTCGGTATTTCTGATTGTCTTTTGTCCACTTTTTTCTCCGACCTTTGTGTATCCACCATTTAAATGAACACTCACAACGTCTAGCACAATAGATCTCAGTATTCACCAGAATTTTGAATAAGTCGTCGCCTTTAACTTAAAACTCGATCAAGGACACTCATATGCAATCACTCACTTTTAAGTAATTCTAAATTTGCATTAGAAAGTCAGAAATAGAAACAGAAACTCATGAAATTTGCGGAGCTCTATTTTACCTGTGTACTACTCCATCACATGACCGGAAGTCCACTGTATATTAGATTTTACTTTTGACGTAAATCTAAATAAGAACTTCAAGATATGACAAGACCATAAACCGAGAACAGACAAGTCAAAATTTAGATCTAGAATATGTTGACATTCATTTATTAAATAAGTTAAAATTGTCTTATTATATTCAATTTGAAATGTATGAAAAAAATTTGTTTTATATTTATTATTAAAGTTATTCTTGTTTGAAATGTTCAGTTCATCATTTGTTTGTATGTGAATATTTTACAAACATGCAACATTTTCATCATGTTTGCTAAATAAAAATCAAGATATTCAAAATGTTTAAATTTCTTATTTCGCTTCAGTTTGTTCTCAATTTATGGTCAGTTCAGTGCCGTACAAGTTTATCTTAATTTAAAAAAATTTATTTATGTGTGAGAATTTAATCAATTTATGTTTAATAGAAAACATTTTCCTAAATCTTCATAGTAAGACAAGTTGACAGCAATAATTTTTGTAGTCAGCTCACACATATTCCTTAGATCTTATAAAACATGCATAAGAGTCCACAGTTGTTACAGTATTTATAACCCAAATTTAAGCAAATCTTGTTTTTGACCTTGACATTTGATCTTGAATGTTATTCAGTGTCTAAATGAGGAATAAAAATAATTGACCAAGTTCACAATATTTATTCAGGGTAATTCCTTTTTTCAGTGAATATAAATATAATTATATATATTGGAACAAATACATATTATCCACAATTTATATTTACAGTGTATAACAATTGAATGTTCATTATTATGAGACAAATTCATTAAAAGTGTCCATGTAAAGTATACATGTATTTCAATGCCAAGCTCAAAGATACATGTACATCTAGTTTGTTTAAATTGAAGTTTATCAATGTCTACAATTGTATAATGTTTTACATGCATATTATTTGGTCTGCTTGTCCATCGCTCAAATTGAATTTCAAATGTCAAAGTAGTTGTCAGAGAGATGGTCATTAAGTAACCGAACAGTTTCACAAATGTCATCAATGTTCAGAAAACAAATACATCACACACTGATCTCCTTAATAAAGAACACCTTCATTTCAGACTCTAGGGGGCTCTTGGACACTGGTTTGAAAATCTTTCATTATTTATTCCAGCAGCAGATGAGATGAAGTGTAATTTGTACAGCTGCAAATTTGCAGGATTGTCCTAAAGAAAAAAACACACACCATTATATGCATGTAGATTGTAAATTTTGTCATATACATTATACATTAAAACTGTATTTGATTGTGATTATCTTTCTCATTTCAAGTACAGTTGTCTTAATTTCACCTTTTTCTCTCCCAGAGTAATGCATTAATTTTAAAGAAATCAAGCAAAATCAAATCTTATACTGAAACTTCATAGTCATAACTCATATCTTAATTAAACAATCATAATTCACATAATTTACTCATAGATTATAATTCATTTCATCTCGTCAACTTGCTAACTAGTATGAGTACATGTTTGGATGTTTTTTTTTCTCTCTATTTTCTGCTTGTATTAATCTATTTAATATGTTGTTTGTTAATTTCTTTTCATTTTTTGCTTGTAATTTGAATATAAAAAAAAATGAAAATACATATAACATGACCATGATGACCAGAACAATTATATATTAATTTCAGTTTTACTGTCAACATTTTAAAAAGAAGAAAATCACTTATTCACAAAATCTGCAGACACTTCATCTCAACTTGGATAATGATTTTTACGTATTTTAATGATGCATACATAAACACACAAAAAAAAATAATCTAGTCATACCTACTTCTAAATGTAAAATCCTTTATATTGTGATGACTGATGAGGGCAGGCAAAATTGGGTACCATTCTCTAGAATGAAGAAGAATAATAAATGATTAATTTATGTTACATGTTTTATGTTTAACTCACAATAGGTCATACATACAATGTACATGCAAGTGCTGAGTGAGCTTATTATACACAGTCAGGTCCAGTACAATCAGTACATTTAGCTACATAGCTAAAATTACCTACCTTAGCTTTATTTACCTACCTCAGGTAGCTTTATTTAGCTATTTCAAGGGAACTTTTCACAATTTTGCTTTTTATTTTAAAAAGACAAAAAGTTGCAAGAAAATGTCTACTAATATTTATTCTAGGTATCATTTAAAGAGCAATCTAAAGCAGAGATAGTTTTAACATTGCTGCATTTGATCACTTTTAAGGAAAATATGTATTCCCATTGTTTGAGTAACTGTACACTCCTTGTGCGCGATGAGGCTGGATAAGTATGATTACTTCACATTGTGCTCATGTTAACCAAAACTGGTTTTCTTTGTTATTACACTCAAGAAGTAACTGTTCGGTCACAAATTAACTGTTGTATATAGCCCCAAAACTTTTAGAACTTTGATTGCAATTGTGCAAAAAAAGACACATCTCCAAGAGTGATTTTTTTCGTGAACTGTTTTCAGATGAGTTCAAAGTTGAAAATTTTCACTGCATCAAAGTGCAATTTTCTGCACTTTCTGGGAAAAATTCTTATTTAAGAAATAAGTTTGATTTAGTAGCTAAATAAGGCTACTTCAGGTAGGTAAATAAAGCTATGTAGGTAATTCAAGCTACGTAGCTAAATCTAGTGATTGTACCAGACTTGACAGTAGCATTAGAAATGATCATGATGATTCTGCATTTAATTATTTTAAATTGCAATCAGATACGAAAAAATATTTTTTAACCACAGTAGGGAAATGATTATATAGCAATAACAAACTGAAAAAGGTGTAATACATCTGATCGTGTGACAAAGTATTTAACCCCCCGACCGGTCCCCTTTCTACACAACCTCTTTTTTTTCCGCATCCGATTTCTGTGTATATTACAATAGAATAAAATTTTAATAGTTCAAGTCATTAAAACATTACTTAAAGGGAGAGATATGTATAAACATGCACACATTTACAGTGTGTAGTATACTTACATGGTCTTGCACCAAACAACTGCGATTATGATCTGTTATAGTCCACCGCTGATGGTTCAAGTGGAATTATCCAGACAAACAGACCACATTTAACAGAGAAAAATGTTATTGAACTGTAACACAAGTATGAATCGAGTTAATCATCCAAATATGCTGAAGAAATACGATCTTTTGAGGTCAGATCTCTTCTTTGTTTACATGCGAAACTTCTTCGGTGATCGTTTACAGTTAGATCGTAGGCCATATTACTCGAAGGTAATTGATTAAATATGTGTTGAGGTCAGATCTCTTCTTTGTTTACATGAGAAACTTCTTCGGTGATCGTTTACGGTTAGATCGTAGGCCATATTACTCGAAGGTAATTGATTAAATATGTGTTAAGAAAAAAAAATGTTTATTTTCTTTTGTGATTTTATAAATATTTCTTTTGTAAACGTTCTATGTCCTTTTGCATTTCTGTAATTTATTTTGAAATATGAATTAACCTTTACTCCAATCTGAAGGCTGTAGGATACAGGATAGGATAGGGTTGGATTAACTACTATATGTTTCTATCGTGAATCCTGAATCCTATCCAATCCCATCCCATGTCAACTTGTGGGATAGCAGCACTGTTCCAATATCTGTGAAAATAAGCTATTTTCTACTACTTCCTGTTTGGCCGGAAGTGACGTCATACGACGCATTTTGATGATCTCGCAAGCTGCTACTTATGTTGAACAACTTTGCTTCTTTGAAGTATTACAAATTCTAAATACTTTTTGAGATATCTGGAAAAATATTTTGGCCCCTTAAGATTCCTTATTTTAGGGGCCAGCCCTTTTTTCGAGATATCATTTAAAAGATCTTATAATTCTGCACAAATTTTGTTATATATGTTTTAACAAAATATTTCCAAGTAAAAAGATATCGTACAGAAAGTGTTCGAAATTTTGAAACTTTTGATACGACTTTTTTCAGGTCATAGTGAGCGTCGGCATGTGGCACCTCTGGTGAAAGTTAACTATGTATTACAGATCTACATATATTGCTCTGTCTTCCCTAAAATTTTCACGTTCCTTTGATTAGTGGTTTCTTAGAAAACCTGCAGACAAACTGACCCTCCAAAAATCACTAAATCGCAAAAATCTTCGGACCGGAAGTGACGTCATCAAAATAAAAAAAAATTGTATCAAGATTCTTTAATGTTCTATCAGACCTGAAAGTTTCATCAAAATTGAGCAAACTGTTTTCGAGAAATTGCATGCACAAAATTGGTAAGAACAAAAATAAGAAAAAAACAGTGGAAAAGAAACCGAAGAATAACAAGAAGGTCTTCCGCTGAAGACAGAAGACCTTTACTAGAAACTCATTCCGAGCAATGAGAGGTCTTCCGTCCGATTCTGAAAATAAAAACGAAAATTCAAGCTGAAAAAGTGATAAAAGAAATTCAGACACTCTGTAGATTTAACCCTGGTCGTCAGCGTAAAAATCCCATTAACAATTCACTTTTTTAAAACACTTCCTGTCACGACCAGAAGAAATGGCGATACAAGATTTTCTCACGATTCAAATAAACTGATGACTGACTATCAGTCCTGAAAGTTTTAGACTTCAGTTGTTTACTTTTGCCGAGCAATATTGTGAGAACAAATTCTAATTTTGAGGACAGGTAAACGCGCGACCGGAAGTGAATTTTATAAAAATAACTTTTACTTTTCTCTAGACATTTGCAGTATCTACAACATACATAAAATCATTTCAAGTACTTTATCGATAAGCAATATTTATGAGAAAGTTAAATATCAAAATAACGGAGTTTATCTCCTAAAACCGGAAGTTGGCGTTTTTGTTTCCGGTGGAATCTAACATATTTCAAAACAGCGAAAGAGATGCAATAAAGTGATGCAAGTTTTAATTTAAAAAAGAAAAGTTAAATTTTTTGATTTCTTTGATCACTTCCTGTGACAAGCGGAAGTGACGACTGACACGTTTAACCCAAATAGTTTCGCCTACTCCTCAAGCTCTATTACTCCTAAAAGTTTGGTGTTTTAATCTTTTACCTGTTTTTAAGATCTCGTTCAGACAACTTCTCATTATGAGGACAGGAAAACACGCGATCGGAAGTGAATTTTTGAAAGATATTTAAGGCTACTCAAGACATTTGCAGTCTGAATTACATATTTAAAATTCATTTCTAATACTTTATCTATAAAGAATATTTATATGAATGTAAAATACTCAAATTATGTAGTTTTTCTCTTATAACCGGAAGTTGTCGTTTTTGTTTCCTGTAGGACCAACATCTTTCGAATCTGCGAAAAAGATGCAATAAAGTGATGCAATTTTTAATTAAAAAAAGAAAAGTTCAAATTTTCGATTTCTTTGATCACCTCCTGTGACGACCGGAAGTGACGGCTGCCGCTCTTAACCCAATACGTTTTGCCTACATCTTAAGGTCTGTTGATCATATAAGTTTGGTGTCTTAATCTCTAACCGTTTCCGAGATCTTGCTCAGACAACTTCTCATTTTGAATACAGAAAAACACGCGACTGGAAGTGAATTTTACAAAGATATTTGACGTTTAAAATTCATTTCAAATACTTTATCTACAAAAGATATTAATGGGAAAGAAAAATACTCAAATTATGTAGTCTTCTCTTATAACCGGAAGTTGACGTTTTTGTTTCCGGTGGGACTAACATATTTTGAAACTACGAAAGAGATGCAATAATGTGATGTAGGTATTGATCTAAGAAAGGAAAGTTGAAATTTTACGATTTCTTTGATCACTTCCGTAAGCGACCGGAAGTGCCGACGACGAACAAAAAGAAGCGACCCGGCTAGTATATATCACGAACTATAATCCCTGAAAGTTTGACATTGATATCTCTTGTCGTTCTTGAGATTATCCGCAGACAAAATGTCATTTTGAAATCAGAAAATGGTCTGTAACTTGGCACCGGAAGTGATTTTCCAAAAAATCTCTCTGATAAAATAATTTCAGATTACAACACATTGTTTCTACAAATTTCATTAAAATCCATCCAGAAGTCTTCGAGAAATCTCGTGCACAAAATTACATGGGTGGAAAAATAATGAGAAGAAGAAACATTAGAATCACTATAGGAAACGGAAGACCTAACTAGATACTCGTTGCAAGCAACGAGAGGTCTTCCGTTCGAATAACCATCCCTAACTGTGATATTCTTTGCACATAAAATTACGTTTATATCTGCTCGTTGTAAAGACACCTAAAAATTTAACATGAGTCTTTAAAAAGATTTTTGTTATTAAAAAAAAAAATAAAATGAGCACAGAATTCACAAAGAGTAAAAAAAAAAAAGTTCAACATCATTGATAAAGATGAAAACGTAAATTTAACCAAAAAAATTCAGATAGAGTCGGGATTAAACCAAGATCGGCTGCCCGAAAAGAGCTAGGTTCACTTTATGCATAAAATGGCCCTGTAGATATACCAATTTATTGACTAACACTTTATGTTCCATTTTAAACATCAAGATAAAGTAGAGACTTAGTGCTTTCATTTCGTATTAAAAATTTTCTCCTTAAAGCCAAGGTCTTCGAAAACAGGCTTCATGGAATTGCAATGTTCTTGAATTTTAAGGAAAACAAGTATGTTTGAGTATTTTCACAGAAGAGAAATAATATGAGCGCACCCTCAGATCTAAAAAAAAAAAAAAAAAAGGAGGTTTTGTAATCCTCAGAAATAGTTTTATCATTTAATAGTTCCACATTTAAGATCAGAGGTTACGCTCTATATTAATTATCGAAAAATAGCTTTAAATATGGGCTATTTTGTAGAATTTTTCAAGATATGAGGAAAATGACGCATTTCATGATGTCATAATGCATTGGCTAGCCAGAAAATTACGTCATTTTTGATAGATACGCATTCATCAAAGGTCTAAATGATATATAATGCATTGTCAACTAAAACCAAGTAATTTCAGTTTTTCTGAAATTCACAGGGCCAAAAAAGGCCCTAAGTGAACCTTGTTCTTTAATATTGAAACCACTAAACTAGCGCAATGTGCCAGCCATCATCGATGTTTACCTTGCACTCATTCCCTGAAGTAACGAGTGTCAGGCAGATTAATTTTTTTCTTATAGTGCGGAATTATAGGATGAAAACTAGCCAGCTAAATTTTGTGCAAGTACTGGTAGATTTACAATGGATTTGTTACTTGAGTTTTTACAATAACTTGTAGCAGAGAAAATAATCTGTTACAGATAAAAACTAAAAAAAAAAAAAAAAACTATTGTGTTTACTTCCTTTATTCTTCATCCTTTATTGACGCTCAATGAATCTGATACCTATTATGTTCAGTAACTTGGATCTATTAAGGAATATTACCCTACTAATATTACCCTATTAAGGAATATTACCCTACTAAAATCATAGAAAAATATTGAAAAACGTAAAAA